>NC_139315.1:2781666-3477083 GCF_051148585.1 Colletotrichum jinshuiense
TCTTCACCGTCGTCGTAGAGCCAGTCCTGTTCAAGAAAGTTAGCGGCCTGTAGATGGTGACAAGTTAACCTAACATGCAATGGAACGTACCTCGCTCTGCTCGAGCTTCTCCTTGATCTTGGTCTTCTCCTCGTCACTGGCAAACTCGGCGTACTGGTCGTCGAGCTTGTTACGGAGGTCGTAGATGTAGGTCTCGAGCTCGTTCTTCTTCTCCTCCGTATCGGCGACAAGCTTGTCTTCCATGACCATGGCCGACTCCTTCTCGAAGAGGGAGGTCCTTGCTGGCTCTGAAAGAGATGCTGTGCCGCTGACAATCGGGAGGTCGCCCTTGCGGACCTGCTTCTTCACCTTGCGAGTCTTCTTGGGGGCATCATCCTTGTTGTCGGTCTCCATGGCCTTAGGGGATAAATACGTTAGCTTTGAGATCTTTTCATCTTCGACGAATGCGCTAGGAGGAAAAGAACGAGACTCGGGGGCGACATTGTGGCGTCGTCGCTTCAGCGGCGACTCCTCGTTATTGCCGGCCACAACAGAAGGCACATCTTTGGGATGAGACACAGCAACACTCACATCGGGGTCCTTCTTCTCTCCATCCTTCTCCGACTCCTCCTTGATCTCCTCCTCGACCTCCTGGTCCTCGACGTAGTAGCCGCTCTCGACGTTGAGAACGCCGTGGATGTTGACACGAGCCTTAAGCTTGCAGACCATGAAGTCATCCTTGCCATCGGCCTTGACGCCCTTGACGGAGAAGCGACCGATCCAAGGGTTGATCTTGCCAGGAAGCTCCTGAGGTTTGGCGTAGCGAGCCTCGAGGTCGAAGGGCTGCTTGCGGTAGAAGGTGAGAATCTTGGTGGACGGCAGGACGTTGCCTCGGTTGAAGACAGTCAAGCTGGTGTCCTCATCAGGGATATCGGGAGCCTTCTCCCAGGCGAACTCGATGGGGTAGCTCATGATGTCCTGGACGGTGAAGTCGCGGACTCTGAAGACAGGCGACAGAATGGCGCAGCTGAAAGCGGCGCCACGGGCAACAGCCTCATCCTGGTTCAGGGTGAAGGACAGGGGCTTGCCGAAGAAGGCCTGGATTCTCTCCTTGAGGGCGGGGACACGGCTGCCACCACCAATGACCTCGATGACATCGATGTCGTCCTTGGTCAGCTTGGCTTCGGCAAGAGCCTGCTCAAGAGGAACGTGAACACGGGTGAGCAGAGGCTCAACCATGGCCTCGAACTCCTGGCGGGTAATCATGGCGGAAACGTCGATGTCGTTCATGATGGACTCAATGTTGACGGGGGACTGCTGGTTGGCGGACAGAATCTTCTTGCACTTCTCGGCAGCGGCGATCGTGCGGGCCATGGCGCGGCCATTGCTGTGGATGTCGATCTTGTACTTGCCCTTGAACTCCTTGCCCAAGTGGTCGACGAGGGCCTTGTCAAAGTCACGGCCACCAAAGTGGCGGTCGAAGGCAGTGCCCTTGACGGCCAGCTCGCCCTTCTTGAACTCAACGATAGAGGCGGTGTAGTTGCTGTGGCCAATATCAATAAAGGCAACGCGGCGGGGCTGCTCCTCAGGGGCGGGGAGGTCGAGCTTCGTGATACCCCAGCCAAGAGCGGCAGCAGTGGTGTCGTTCATGAGGCGGAGGAGCTTCAAGCCAGCAATCTCGGCGGCATCAATGAGGGCGCGGCGCTGGATGTCGGTGAACCAGGCGGGCACGCTCATGACCAAGTCGGAGACGGGGAGCTTCAGCTCGTTGGCCGTCGTCTGCTTAATCTTGCTGAGGTACATGGCGATCAGTTGAGTGTTGGTGAACTTCTCCTTCTTGCCCAGGTACGAAACCTCGGCGCCGACCTGGCCGTTGACATCGACGAGAGGAGCGGTGATGTATTGTTGCTCGATCTGGACATCGGGGTCGGAAGCGGTGCGTCCGGCGAGACGCTTGATGCTGCTGACAGTGTTCTTCAGGTTGGAGATTTCTTGCGTCTTGGCACTCTCGCCGAGGTATCGCGACTTGGGGCCGAATCCGACAACGGACCTGCGGATGGCAATCAGTATAGCTGTACTTGTGATGCTTTTGCATGTCGGCAGAGGAAAGAAGGGGGTTGTACGTACGGTGTGGCGCGGTTGGAGACCTCATTGCAGATCTAGAAGCGAATGTCAGTGGTTGTACTGTCGCAAAATCTCTTTTGGAGGGGGAGGGGCAAATGTTGGGTACGCACCACATCGACGCCGCGATTTCTGGCGACGGCAATGACCGTCTTGAGGGTTCCGAAATCGACACCTGCAAAAGGAAAAGACGAGTCAGCAAGACGTCACCATGGGACGATAAAAGACAGCAAAAAGGGCGAGGGCGGAGAGGGAGCGCAAACGTACCAACGACACTCATGTTGGGCGGTAGTTAAATCCTGTGCGAATTGTCAACAAGGGTTGTCCAGCGGACTTTGAGGGGAGAATGGTGGCGGGGTTGCACTCACAACAAGGCTTCTGAGATAAAAACAGGTATGATGAAGTCGAGTCGGGTAGAGTGTGATATTCCGACTTGCTAAGAGGGTATTTGCAAGCGGTCGAGTCGAGGATCGTCTCGTCAAAGGTTTGGAGGGGAGATAAACAAAATCCGGGCAAATGCAAGGTTTAAGAGTTTGTCAATATGCAAGAGAGCCTGAAGGTGGGATGTGTGGGAGTGGGAAAAAAAGTTGCAGTGCGCAGTTCCCTTCTAGCGTCAAGTTTGGCCGGGAGTAGTAATACTGTGAGGAGGATGGATGTGAGGCAAGGTACAGAGGTACCTGGAGGCAGGGACTAGGTAGCGGTAAGGTACGTGGCCAACTTTACTGTGTTGTGTGCTGTGCTGTGTTCTGTAGGTACGGTGAGGCAGGGCGTTCGTAGTGTGACGCTCGCTCTCTGTGGAAAAAAAAAGTGCCTTACGGTAGGCGGGACTGAGCTGGAACCGGGCTGCCCCGCTAGAATTTTCAACAGGTGCCCGCTGATATATTAGTGGGTGCCGAATGGGAAAGAAGATTCTCCTTCGTTCTCTGTCGTTCCTCCCACCCCCATGCCCACTACCCAGTGCCCACGTCTCTCGTCACTCCTCCAGCCCTGCCCCTCCATTTCTCCTCCGCCCCTCCACCCCTCACTTGTCCCATCTCCAACTGGCTGCAGAGCCTGGTACGTAAGGCAAGGCAAGGCAAGGCAAGGCGGAGAGGACATGGTGGACTCGACTCGTTACTTCCACGTATGTACCTTTACCGTTTGTTTCCTTTCTCCGTCCGTTTAGTGTAGTGTAAAAAGAAAATAATGAAACCACCAGCCCACCCCCGTTGCCCAATTCAAGAACCCAATCAATCCCGTGAGACTGGCTCACTCGGCTCTCGTCCAAGCTGGAGTCTCGACTCGACTCAAAACGTTGTCAGGGGTCCCTCATCTATACAAGTCAAGAGCCATTGAGTTTCGGCCTAAAAGCTCCGAGCCAACTGGCTGACACAGCGTCGCCCTCTTTCCAGAAGTGTCTTCCCGCCGCCCAAATGCTTTCTCAAGCCAAGTTGCATGTAAGATAGGTAGGTACATACATAATACACGACAAACCGACACACCCTGCAGCCCACTCGAGTTATCTAATCTAATCTTGGCGACACCCCACCATTGGGTAATGCATTCGGTCCAAGGCTCGATAATTACCATATGCATCCCCCCAGACTTTCCATGTTTACCTAAGTTGCTACCTCAGACGCCCAATCCCCGGAACGAAATCACCGGTCAAAAGATGGGGAGCCATGCAGGACCTTCGACAACCAGCAGACCTCAGGCCTTCATATGTGCTTCCACCAGCAATCCTGTGACATCGTTAGCTCCCGAAATGGTCTCTTGGCTCGCCATAACTCACCCCTCCTGCGGTATACATTCATCGTTCCCTGCGTATTCCTGCAGTGTCATCATCTCTCATTACTCAATTGTCACCAGCTTCCAAGAATCCAACTGCCTCTAAGCGGCATTGCATTAGGTAACTCTTGCTAATAACTGTCCGGCTAGTGATATTTCCCTCCTCGCCAGCGTCCATGTAACCAAACTCTCTCCTTCTTTCTCCTTCTTCTTGCTTTACATTGCTGGCGTGTGGGCACAACGATCTGGTTATACAAAGGAATGAAAATAATGTTGCCCACACATCCGTCACCCTGTTATCTCGTCTTTGGCACCCTTCCACTGCCAAATCTTACGTACGCAAACATCCCTTCCGTCGCACGGGCTTGTTGCCTTGGCCTTGGCCGCTCTATCGTCCGCCAGTGGGCGAGGGATCGCGGCTATTTTTGCCGCCGCTGGAGCTCTCGCCCTCGGACTGGACGTCTTCAAGCGGGATGGTACGCACAAGACTAGCACGGGCAAGTGGGCTGCGCCCGCCCCTTGCTGAGTGCGTCGCGCCCATCCCTTGCCTCGGCGGCGCGCCTTCTCCGGATCTCGGTGGGGAGAGGCCGTTGTCAACGTTGCCCGTGTCCACATTGTCCGTGTATTCTTGGCCTGCGTCCAGGGGATCAGGAGCATCCTTAAACCCGCCACGCTTTATCTCAGCATCCGAGTATTCGTAAACTTGACCGGACTGCTGGGCACCAAAACGTTTCGAGTTGGCCAGAAACTGGTTGAACTGGCCCTGCTGTGCGAGCTCATACTTTTTCCTGTCCTCGTCGCCCATAATACTCTCCACGCGGCGAGGCATATAGACCGAGTTACCAGCAGTCTGTGCCGACACCATACTGTCGAACGAGTCGCGCGATTGCAATGCCCACGCAGGACCAAACCCACTTGGACCAGTGCGGTTGACAGTGGACTGGGCGTCGCTTGGATTGACATAATATCCGCTCGATGTCTTCTCTCTGGCAGCAAAGCGTCCCTCGATGTTGGGTGGCGGCTGGACGACGCTGTGTTTGCGGCCAACAGGCCCCATGACGCCTTTGCCCCCAGCGATGCTCTCCTTCCTGGCCTCTGCAGCGGGAATGAAGGTTTCCGGCACGACATTGAGAACGTCCCCAGACTCCTCGGCTTTTTCAATGGCCTCCTGGGCAGTAGTGGAGTCATCGGCAGTGGCAGCATCGGCTCTAGGCCCTCCCCACGTCCTCTGGCCAGCGGTGAAGATGCCATAGACCATGTAAAACCAGTTGAAAAAGGGGTTCAGAATGAACATGACTGGGTAGAGCCAAATCTTGAATCTCCTGAGCTTGGCACCGAAGTACAGCATCATAAGCCAGTTGAGTCCGAGAGAAATGGCAATGAATCCAACCGGCAAGTTCTCAACCTTCTTGGACGTGGTGATGATGGCCAGTACCATGATGAAGAACAGGAGAGCGGTGGTACGAATGGTGTTCTGCATAAATCGGACGAGAACCAGGATGGGGTATCTCTTCCAGAGACGCCAATCAGTAAGCATACACACCTCGTTGGAGAGGAAACCTAGGAACCAACGTCGGCGTTGCTTGATGAGTGACGCCATGGTCTGGACGGCCTCGGTCTTGCAAAAGGCGGATGTGCACATCTGGATCTGATAGCGCTTCTTGGCACCAATCATGAACAGATGGGTAAGCCAGCGATCCTCGCCCAAATGACACTTGGCGAAATCGAAAAGATCCTCGCATTGCTCGGCTTTGTCTGCGAAATAGTACTTGGCCATGCGGCGGAAGGCAGAGAATCGAAGCATCGTCAAAGCTCCGGGAAGGCAGGTAACGGCACCACAGCCTGACTCAACGGTACGCTCGAAAAGTTGGCCGTGGATGTACTCCATGTCTTGCAGCAGGGTGATCAAGCTGTGCTTCTTAGTCGTAGACGTGATAACACCCGTCATGGCCAACATGTCTCTTGGGTTGCCAGGGCTCAGTTCCATGTCGAAGACAAAGTTCTGAAGGCAGGTAGGATCGAGGATACAATCGGAGTCGATGAAGAGAATGAAGAGGTTATCGTTTCTTTGGAGGTAGTGCTCGTAAACCTTGTCGATGAGTTTGAAAGTTGCCTTCTGGCAATGGCGCTTTCCGCCGTGGGGGAAACGGGAAATGGTAATGCGTGCAGATTTGTAGGTGACGTCGATACTCTTGGGGTATGTCTCTAGGGTCAACGGGACGCCCATCTTGTCGAGGGTGTTGAGATACAACTCGTCCTCCTGGTCACCGTCGAAGGACAAAAAGACGTGGATGCACGACGGGGGGTAATCGCAATCGACAACTGAGTTGACGGCTGTTACAAGGACATCCGGATCTTCCTTGTAAATGGGCATGACAATGACGACTTTGGGCGCCGATGTTTCGTCGAGGACCTGCTTGATTCTCTTCGCCCTACCGAGCTGGTTGGTGACCAGCTGGTAGATGCAGAACAGCCATGGGACGGTCAACAAACCAGCAAAACTCCAAAACGCGAACCATTGGAGAACGTGAACCATGTTCTCTGGCCATAACTTTACGACCACACTGGGCAGCGGCAAAGTGACGATCATAATCGGAAGGAAAATAGCTCTGGTGACGGTTAGCACGTCGGCAATGCCCTCAAGAAATTCGCATGGTGTTTCTCACCTGAAACATGTGAATAGGATGCCAACAACTACCGCCAGGACTCTAATAGTCCAATGCTCGGCCTTGAGGAAGACCTTCCAGAGGCAGTACAAGAACGCGGCAATCCACAGAAACCATTCAAGAATGGCCGCCAGCATCACTATGCCGACGATGACAGTGTAGACAATCTAGATATGTCAGCTGAAGGGAACCGAGAATGCCTAATAGAACAGCTCACGTCTTTGGTCGCCCAAAACTCCTCGTCCGCCATTTTGAGGAGGTAATCGAGTCGCTCTTTAAGTGTTGAGGGCTAGTTGAAAAAGCTATACAGGCCTGATTGGCAAACCCAGAAGGGCAAGAAGCCGGCGCAAATTTTCCCCTCGGTCAATCCAGGAAAACCCAACTCGCGGTGAAGGAAACGGGATGGTGCAGATTCAATGTAGTGCCGTCGGGAGGTTGCAGCTCGCTTGCTCGGTGCGTACTATATTTGAAGAGTGACTCCTCGGATCCAGTGGGATGGACGAGTCGGGCTCGAATTGCTACTCGAGACGTGACGTCTAGACAGATGGATTGCCTCCGAACAGAGTGGATGGTCTCGGTGCGGTCGCTGTCCCCCAAGGCGTGAATGCGAGCAACGTTGCCCTTTTGTCGACGGTATGTTAGTTCAAAGCACCTTCGATGGACCAGGTGAGGAGGCGACTCACTTCTCAAAGCCCACACGTCCTCTCACCTTGGCCTCAAGTACCACAGGATCACTCGCAACAGCTCAAGTGGACTTTATGAGGTCAACCAGAGCATCATCGATGTAGATCAGCAGAGGTGGACAAAGAGACCGTAGGCGATGGTGACTAAAAGATGCGCTGAGGGGATAATCGGATGACAGGAAGTGATGGCTGACTTATTGTCTTCTTAAGAAGTCCTGGGCCGGACGTGGGGCGCGACGGAAAGGGAAAGGGAGCCAAAAACGGAGGAGGCGCGAACGGGGCTCGAGGCTCGATAGAACCGCGCCCGGCTTGGATCGATCCGGTACCTCACACACAGACTTACGGATTCTAGACGGCCTCGTCGGAGGGTAGGATATGCATATGAGCAGCCCGAGACGAACAAGCAGGCACTAGACATGCACTGACCAGGTAGTTGTTGGGTGGACACCGATGCCAGGCTAGAGGGCAATGTGATGCAGATGGCCGTCCGATTTCACATATGGACAGGCTTTTGGAATGGAACCGCGGCTGGCTGGTGATTCGAGGAACAATCTGTACGCATCTCGGGTCCCGGAGGTGTGTCTGCACCTTGTTGGACGCCTTCGGCTTCTTCTGTCCAGGAGCAATGACGGGCAGGCTGCCGTCGTGGATATGGCCTGGTCCAGAAATGCAGCATGTTTCTCTCTGGAGAGAGCAAGCACATACGTTGTGCCAGCTGGGCCCTGGTCCCCGGGCTAGTTGCCTCGTGTCTTCAGCTTCCCACGCAGGCGGAGTTTTGACGAAATGCCAGCCACTGCCAGACTCGGGGCTCCTCCTCGGCCCTGTTATCCTGTCTTGCGTTGCGATCATTGAAGAGATGGGGGATGCATCCAATGGAAGCGGTAGCCAGGCAAAAGCATATTGGAGCAAAATGCGACTTTAGTCATCATCTGTGGAATGCACAGCCCAGCCGAGACCAGGAGACTCTTCAGCGCCCCTCCTCTTGGTTTACGTCAAGGCCCAACCAAGCAGGCCATAATAGAATGCGACGAGAGCGGCAGGTCAACGGGGAAAGGACATCCAAGCAGTGTGGGACGTGGAAAGTAGGCGAGGAGCTTTAGTGTAATCCAAAGCAGGGAGTGGCGCCTTTTGCCTTAGCTAAGGCAAGCTACCACCGTGCCTTACCTCGAGGTCGAGGACTAGAACGAGGAAGGTCATGGTCTGTGAAGCTCGAGGGATCAGACTAGCTACTAGGCGGGTCAATCCAACGGACCCATCGAGGTCGGCTAGTTGGCGAAGCTGTATCACCGATGCTCATTGCATGGCAATGATGGAACAGAGGAAGGAACGGACCGCCAGAGAACCACCGGCCTGAACATTGCATCGCGATCGCACAAAGGAGGGCGCCGAATGGTTCAGGACGAAGCATCTTTAGTATATACCTTGATGACCCAATGTGTAGATTTCATCCTTCAACCGCGCGGTTGCCATAACCTCTTTTTGTCAGCATTGTGTTTCCCGTCCGAAGCTTCAGCTAACAGAGTGCCGGGACCTCGTCCCATGTATCACCACACTCGTTCATTTGGAGTGTGCCTTTGGCGATGTGATTGGCCGGTCCAATTTTGACAATCGATGGGTCCTCAGTGGCACTAGCCGTGGCGCTAAAACGGGCTGGGCGATACAAGGCAGCAGGGGTGCCCAATCTTGCAGGCGAAGATCCCGGCAGGTATGGGGAATACATTCCCCAGTCATCATCCACTTCACCTTTCCTGCCCTCACCTTGCGCCAACCTTACTTCACTTCTGGTGACGATTCCGTCGTGGGGAGAGAATGCCCCTGGGGAAAGAAGGGGGCAAAGATTGAATTCTGCGTCATCAATGCCATGTATACCGTCGCATCTGAAACCCGTGCATTGGACACCTGACTTCCAGATCAAATCGTTGTTACGACTAAACTCGGTCCATCGCCATTAAATCCTTGCCTAAACATGCCACCTGCAACAAGACAGACCATTCCTCGCTCGTTGCACCCGCTTTGCAAACCCCTTTTTTGCTTTCCCTCTGGACGATCCCCCATGTCGCCATGATTGGCGTTCATCTGTGGAGATGTCGTGGTACCATATCCTCTCCAGAGACGTCCGAGGACGTCCGAGCAACCTTGGGACCAGCCGGAATGTGGTATTATTGCAGGATAGGTACACTGAGACGACGGCGGGGAAACGCAACCATCCATGGAACCCCCCACTCAACCCTCTCGGAACGAAGCCGCAGAGCTCGTTTGCGGCCTCAGCCTGCTAACGATCGTCCGCTACTGCTGACTTGAGTTCCACCGTTGTGGCTAGTAGCATAACTACCATCGCATGCCTCCATTTGCTGATGGCACCTACGGCCCATTGTCTCTTCTCGGCGCTGGATGGTAATACATGTGGCCAACTCTGCCAAGTGTCCGGAGCCCTCACGACGTCTCCCTCTGTTTGCGGCTCCCGATCAAAATAGCTCTCATAGTCCCTACATTGGACGAATGGACGGGCGTCCCGAGCAGACGCGGCCGGTATCCGGACCTGCCAAGGTGCCATGCTCAGCCATATCAAACTGCCTCAATCGATTCTAACAGCCGGCCCTGTTTATCTCCTGCGCCGCCAAGGTTTTCAGCATACTTTATACATGCATGAAACCTCCGAGAATACACTTCAACCCTGCTTGCCACCGTCCAGATGTTCGGGCAACCACTGACCTGGGTTGGCGTCTACCACGTCCCCGTACCCGAACGCCAGTCCCATCGCGTAGCAACAATAGAACAGCAACACACGTTGTCGGGACGTCTCCTGGAGAAAAAGTAGCGAGCTTCCCCAAGACATGGTTATTGTCACTGTCGCTGAATACTCAACATCGGTTTTCTTTCCCAAGATGAAACAAAGCATGACGCTCTCCTGGAAACTGTTCCAACTGAAACGTGCACTTCGCATATCCTCACATCTCTAGTCAAATGCCTGCAAAGAGGCACCATCGCGTTATATCCGAACTAATAGCGTCCACGCACACACACACACACACACACACACACACACACACACACACACACACACACACGCACATTCCAACCCAACCCACCCCACCCTTCTTCCGCTGCAAAGCCACACCCGCAACCGGCGTGTCTAAACCTTTGGCTCACTGAGTCAATGTGCAAATCGCCCCCAGGACCGGAATGTCATCTACATCGACATAACGGTAACTAAGGCCACCACAGTCACATCATTGTATCCGGAGAAGTAGTGCCCGGTTGAAATCCCACCTAGGTTTCGTCTCGCGTTTACGTATGCGGGTTGCCTGAATTCTCTGAAATCACTACTATTTTCTCCTTCCCTTTCTGTCTTCCTGTCTATCTCTCCCACACTCTCTCGCTATGGAATGGAATGAATGTTGTGATTCTCCTGCATGATCAAGGGTAGAAGATACTACTCACGGGTCCAGCTCCAGCAATAGGACCAGTCCCCGGAGATGGCGCGCCATATGCTTAGAGTAGGATGCTGAAGATCCGCTTTGTCCTGGCCATCTCACCCAACCAAAATTTTCTCTCTTTGCAGTCTCCGCATGGAACGATTCCCGATCCGGCTTTAAAGATTCACCATCGCCACAACTGCCCTTCCCTCTTCACATACGAACCTCGCTGCTCAACCACTGTTCGGAGCAATTGCTTGCAGATCTGCCATAAGTCTTGGCCAGACCTTGGGATTTGTCACTGGATTGTCAGTCACGTGGGTATCTCTGAACGCCTCGGATAATCACGGCCGTCTCGGCCGCATCTTGCACCCGGCATCGGCACAATCCTCATGCCTTGAAAAGCCTCGTGGGCCGTTGTCCGATCCGGAAGTTTGGCTACTGCGGCGTCGCAGCAGTTTGCGTCGGCAACGCGTCTGCCAGACTGCGATGATACGTTTCCCCAGAACCTAGTTCTGTATGATGTGTTTTCTTCACGTCCTATAGCAAGAGTGAGGTTCCCCCCTGTTAGCCAACTTTACTAGTACTTGCGGACTCCACGAGGCTGTTCCTTCCGAGCCTCCAGTCTGGACGCAGAACCCCTGGCTGGCATGTAACGCTTGTGGACATTGCCGTGATAATTCGTTGGAGTAGTTCCCAGCTGCTCCTCATCGTTGCCAGTCTCCGCGTCCAAGGTGGAGCAAGGTGGATTTGCCTGCGCGAAGTGTCTGCCACGTTTGTTTGAGGACTCATACCAGTCAACGTCACTTAGCTGAAGCTTGCGGACTCGCTGCCCGCCACGGTCTTTGCCACGATCTGTTCGGTTGTGGTGATAAGAGGTTGGCTTCTCGTGGCCTGCTTTGGATTTGTGAATATTTGGGTTTGCTTGCAGCGGTGCTTGGTGGTCATTACCATCTTGGTCCTCGTTCTCGCGAAGGTCGTAGTTCAAGACGAGGTTCTTGATGCGTTGTTGTTCCTCCCTCTCAGCCTGCTGCTGGGTCTTCATGGCCACGGCAAAGGTTGAATCCGAGGGAAGCTCCACAGTTCTGGTCTGTCGCAAATGTCAGCAAAGGCAGCTGGCCATATTTCACAAAACCGCACGTACCTGTTGACGGTTGCCCTTCTTTGTCAAAAGGGAGAAGGCCATCGTATTGCCAGTGGTGGCAGCACCAGTTTCTCCAGAGTCGAGCCCCGTTGCCGTTTCCTTGTTCTTGCCTCGCACAGGGAGGGGTACGTCGAACAGTGTCTTGCGTTCAAACTTGCGTGATTCTAGACTCTCGGACATCATCTTAGCATACTCACGTTCGAATTCGGCCTCGTCTTCTGGGTCAATTTGCTTCTGTTGGCGAGTGACAACAATGGCTTCATCTTCACTGTCAGACTCTCCGCGAGACATGTCGATATCTTGGTCCTGTGCATCATGACGCATTAGCAACCGCTCTGACTAGAGTGAGCCATGCGATTCCCCTACCTCAACGCCCTCGTCTTCAGAATCAGATTCTTCTTCATCCGCCTCTGGTTCAGGTAGGTCTGCATCTCCATCCTCGTCGTCTGAAGAGGATCCAATTGATGCATCGTCTGCTTCGAGTGTTTTGTCGGCTCCTGCAACCTTCTGATCCTGGGCTATGGCAAGTTGAAATGCCTTTGAGGCTTCTTCCAAATTGGATGCCAGCTTCCACTGCGGCCGCGTCAGAGCAAAAGTATCCTGGACAATGAACTCGATATCCATCGGCAACGATTGCTTGGTGTAGATGTAGTACTACGATTCATTAGTGAGCGCCAACGTCAAAAGTCAGCATCCAACGAACCTGAAAGAAAGACAGGAAATAATCCAGCTTCTTGCCCGCTGCACCTTTGGCGAAGTACATGCCACATGTCTCCAGAATGGTAGCGATCAAGCGAATTCGGAAGAAATCGTCGGGTAGATCGAAGTGGTTCACTCGGCCGGGGATTGGAGGGCCACCATGCCCGAATGTCATGATCTTGTACATGGTGTCAAAAACGACTGGGTGCTCAACCATTCTGTAGTTGTAGAGTTCGCCAATGTACTTGACTTCGGAAATGCGTCGTTGGTAGAACTTGAAATCGTTCTGCTCCAGACCAAAGCATATCGACTCCATGACGTTGTCGATGACCTTTACCACAAAAGCTGGGTGGTATCGGTAGATTGCGCTGAGCAGAATAGCGAGGAGGTGGATGTTGCCATATTTGACTTTGCCTGGCTTGGAGAATACCTTCTCTAGAATGCCAACGACCTTTTGCAACTGATTAGTCTCTTGGCGAGGGCACGTTCTTTGAATGCATGTGCTTACCTCTTCCTCCTCCCAATGAAGTCTGCGAATCTGCTTCAAGATCTTGCTGTAATTACGCTTAGTCATATCCATATAGATCAACTTGCGGATGAACAGCTCCATGGGAGTCCGCTCTTTTTGCTGAATAGCTGGCCGATCGGGGGGGTCGACGTAGTAGACGGCATTCTCAATGAGCATGCGCTCAGCCTGGCCAATATGCTGGACAGACTTCTTGCGCTGCAACGTTTCGAGGAAGGTGGCCATGCGCGGCGACGTCTCGGGGTTCCGCAGAAGGTAGCGGCCACAGTTTTCCAACAGATTGCAGATGATCTCGATGTTCATCCTTGAGAAGTCGTCAAGGCTAACCTTGAGGCAGTGAAACACAACGTGCTCCGGGACGATGCCAAACTTGGTCAGCTCAGCAAGATAACGAATGTTGCTCAGCCGAACTTGGCCGAGGAAGTCCTTGTCCTTTCGCCTCTGCAGACTGCGGAACTCAGCGTCAAGATAGTCAACTAGACCCTTAGGGATATCCGGCATGTATCTGCCCAATGTCGCGGCCAGTCTTGCCCAAGACGGTAGAAGGTCGCCTCGGCCTTTAGGGACTTCAGTCAAAGCTTTGATCAGCCTGTTTCGCGAAGCTTTCGAGTTCAGGTAGCAGAAATCTATGGCTGCCTGGTCGATAACATCCTTGTTGGTGAGATCTGGCAACCGGGCCAGTACGGCATCGACTTGAGCGCCAATCGTCTTGTTGGCAATGGAAGTAGACTGGTCTTCAGCTACGTCTGAGACCTTGGGCGCGTCCATTGCGTCCGCCGGATCGATCTTTTTGCCCACTTGCTCTTCGTTGTCGGGCTTCTTTTTCTTGCCGTCGTCAAGAAGGATCCCCGGGACTTTTCCCTTCAAGTCGACGAGGTTTTCGTAGAAGCGCCGCTCGTCTTCATCTTCCCAAATGCCGGCGCCATCCCCAAGACCTCGCAGGTATTCGCCGGCCTTGACCAAGCCGATCGAACCGTTGGTAGATGCCAATGAGTCGTCGTTCTCTTTGAGATCGGGCATATCAGCGCCAATAGCGTCTGCGATGGCCTGAGCGTTCGACACCAGCCTCTCCTGGGCCTTGAGCTGCTTTTCAAAGTTTGCTTGGCGATCCTCGAAGACTTCACCCGACTTCACGTAGGCCTCTGCATTGCGTCGGGCTTGGGAGTGAATCGATTTCTGGTCTCGGATAACATGGCTCTTGACATCCTCGAAATATTTCTTGAGAATGGTCTTGAACTTTTCCTGGAGCTCAGGAGGCGTAAAAGGCTGGTCGTCGGTATCAAGTAAGTGGTCTTCAACGCCGCTCTCTCCCTGCATAGTGCCGTTGGCGGCCTTTGTTGCCCCATCCTCTTCAACGGTCTTGCGGCCTTCGGCTGCCGCAGATTTCACACCCAAGATGTCCCAGCTGAAAGCTTTGACGAAGATGACGAGGAGTGGCAAGTTGACATGCTCCCTGTCGTGGCCCAGCAGATCCTTGAGCACTTCGAGAGGAAACGGCTCAGCCGCACCGGTCTTATTCGCATGTGCCCTGGGCTTCAGCTCAGCAACCTTGCCTGTGGCGCCCTTGGTAGCGTCGTCGGGTCGTGTAACATCATCGAGGGTTCTTAGAACGTCAACCAGCCAGAGTTCAGTAACGACGCGCAAGAGCACCCGCTGGCGCGTCAAGCGCTCTTTCTCTTCCTTCTCGCGCACCTCGGGAGCCAATGACTTGAGCAAGCTCTTGTCAGGCGTTGCCATTCCCTTGCCGAGCAGCCATCCCAAATATTCGGTGAACTCGCTAGAGCCGAAGCGCTGGTGCAGAGCGCTGACGATCTCGACGCCGGCCTCGATCTCGCCGGGGGACTTGAGCCTGCATAGGCCCTCGTAACAGGCGGAGATAATTTCGGAGAGGTATTTGTGCAGGCTGAGGGTGCGGATCTCTTGGAGGAAGGTATTCAGCGTCGCAGAAGAGATGGCAGTTCGAAGGCGCTTGATGAAGGCGGTGTTTTTCTTCAGGGACGAATCGAGGGACTTGCTGACTGCAAACAGATCTGTAGAAAGAAGTCAGAGGAGGGGCGTCAGGCATGGTGGGGTCTGGACATGATGTACGAACCTTGGTCGCCATCCCAAACACGGCTGTTTAGGGAGCGCAATTCGCCTGGATGATGATGTCAGTGGACTGCAGAGTGGTGAGAGATGGAGAGGCAGGCTGGCGGCACTGACGCTTCCTAGCACGATCCATGGCGGATCGTGTGAATCTTTCGTTGTATGTGGAGTGGGTGAATGGGGACGGGTGCTACATAAGGCAGGGCCGCACTGATGATGTCGAGAGTTGGTGCTATGGGATCGAGTGTTGTAAACGAATGTGACTCTGCGCGTCAACATGGGCCGGCATCGGTAAGGTTGTTTGCAACAGCAGGCCTTGCCTGAGAGCGCAGGAAGTCGAGTCGAGTATCGAGTCGAAGATTTGGGGCCGTGAAGTTGGCGATGCCGAGAGAATTCTGGACCTGACGGGAAGTGAAGGTGGTGAGCCGTTACCTGTCGCCGGTCTGCAGAAACTCGGCGGCGGAGGCGGTTCTGTCCAGCGGGCCCTTGGTAGCGACTTTGAAATCTCAGTGTTGGTCCACAGGGGTGCATCGACAGTCAGGCGCGCTGGGAAGGTACGATCGAGCGCCGAAAGATCCAGACGTTAGGTGCCTGGTCGGCGATAAATAAGCTAGATGTACCCGACTCTCAGCGTGGTCCCTGCTATAGCTTCCCGATTTACGCACTTAATATTTCACGGTTGTTTTAGCGGCCCGGGCGGTGAGCGTCATGGGGTCCAGGGCCTTGGTACGTACCCTCTGTATATATATTTGGACTCCGCATGGAAGGAAAGGTCGGCTACCGGAGAATTCGGAGGGAATTACATTGAAGCGAAAATGTGGAAATCTGGACCCGACATCTACACCGAGGACGACGGCCGCTGACCGAACACACATGGGGAGTCTCCGCCTTTGGTGTTGTCGGTGTCTTCGGGTGTTCAAATCTCGGCGAAGTGTGAGCTGAGGTGAGTTAAGAGCCATTACCAAGGACATAGCAGTTCCGGCATTGCGGCTTGGCCTCAACGAATGCCACCTTCCTCGCCCCCATGCCACATATATATCGCCTTTCGCCTCCCCTCGTATTGTCGAGACAAGATTGTAACAGCTCATGGTCCAAGTTCGCAAGCGGTGCCAACTATTGGCAAAGGCCCGCCGACTACCAGCAAGAATCCTCGTTACAGCTCAGCGGAAGCATGTCAAGATAGAGAAGTAGACAAAAGGAACGCATGAAAGGGATTTCAAAGTCGGGATTGTAATCAGCAGCTACCATAAGGTTCATGCGAATTTGTCCACTGGCAGGCAGGTCTTCAGAAACAAGCCTGCTAACCACAGCACCATACAGCTTGAATGATTAAATGCCAGATGATACTAAAGTATACGTTTGACAAATAAACAAATGGCCATGATGGCTCTCTCGCCCAAAGGTGGCACGCCTTTGCCGTAGTTATCTGAGATGGGAGGCGCGCAATATTCCGATCTAACGCTAGGTGGGCGTTAATGTTTTGCGAGAGATGAGGTCTGGGGAGGAATGGTCTTCTAGTAGCAGGTATAGATATCTATTGAGGCCACTCCCTGAGCCTTCGTTTATTTTCCCGTTTTTTCCTCCTCTACTATTTTCCCCATTGGTCAAGTTTTCAATTGCAATTGCATCCCGATTCTGCTCACCATTGCACAGAAAGCGAATAGCACAGATCCTCCGACATCAACCCCCATTCCTTGGCTGGCGGAATGGGCGTTTTTGTCGAAGGCGGACATGATGGTGTGGGCTTCTACGTGCTCAGAGTTGTACTACCTATGTAGTGGACGAAAGCTAAACGCCGATGTGGATGTGGTTCTGCACCAGTACCCAGGAGCGTGGACCCGACTCGATTCGCCCAATCTATACCTAGTCTCCAGAGGCTATTTGAAAAAAAAAAAAAAAAAAAAAAAAAAAAAAAACCAGTTGACGCATCTCCGCTGGGGATTACCTCGTCCCTTGCTTTGTGCCCTTATCGCCCCAATGGGATCAGTCGAATGTCCAACGTCAATTCATTGCCCAAAGGAAAACGACGCCCGCTGATAAGAAGCCCGAGTTTGTTCTCTTCCGCGGACACTCGCATCCGAGCCCCCCCCTGAGCCAGAATGCCGCATCTCCTCCCGGACCCGTCCACTTACCTCATACATAACCTTTTGGTGTATCTTGGACGCCGGGATGTCGCCTTTCCACTTACACGGTACTTGCACCATGGCTGGCAAGGGTGCATAGGGCTAGGTACCTTGGGCCGGAGAGGGTGCGAGTGCTGAGGAAAGATCGATTCCTTGATCGTCCAACCGTCAGCGCGCCCCCGGGTCTAGTCGAGTCGATCAAGCTCTCACAACGTTATCGCTGCACTGGATTTGGCCTGTCTTAGCGTCACCACGTCTGACGATGTTTAGTTTGGTTGTACCGTCCCGAACCCATCCCATGCCCTTAGGCCTGTTTGCCTTGTCGTGCAGCATTTCACCCTCCCTCGCCTCCCGTCATGCATCCGGCCCGCCCACACCACAATCACCCAGCTCCGGCCCCAGGAAATACAAATCTCACATCCACCAACCCACCCACAGTGGTACTTATTCATTGTTGATCCGGCTTTCTTGAAAGGGCGAGTTCTTCTCTCGCTTCTTGGTTACCTACTCCGCTATCTTATATCCTAAGCCATGACTCGTTTTGTGACCCAGAGGCTTTATTCTTCATGAACCCTGGCGAATACTCCATTCTTAGCTTGGCTGCCTCGTGGTTGTCACCAAGACACCTCGGAACCTGTTGATTCCAATCCCCAAACCTCCCTCTTTCTTCCCAATCCGAATATACCACGCCACATACAGCAGTCCTCCATAAACAATGGATGTCCTCGCCGCTCCCGCTCCCGCCCCCCAAAGGGAGCCATTTGTTAAAACAGAGCTTAGCTTCCCTCCAAGCCCGGCAACCACAGTGAGAGAGGGTCAATCTTATAGTGTCGACGGCGGCTCAGAGTACTCCGTCTCAGGAGGATTGCTAGATGAGCCCAGTGTCGACGGCCGTCGCGCATATCCTCTACCGCCCAAATCCAGAGCCAACAAGGTCCTGCAAGAAGACCTCAAAACACCAGATAGCCATGTAACCCGAGACCCTCGACTAATACGCCTGACTGGAGTCCATCCTTTCAATGTCGAGGCCCCACTGAGCGACTTATACGATGAGGGCTTCATCACCACCAAGGATTTGCATTATGTTCGTAACCACGGGCCCGTACCAAAAGTCGAAGACGAGGACATGTTTGACTGGGAGTTTACCGTCGAAGGCCTGGTCGAGAACCCCATCAAAATGACGCTGAGAGATCTCATCTCCGATTACGAGCAAATCACCTACCCGGTCACCCTTGTATGCGCTGGCAATCGCCGGAAAGAACAGAACATGGTTCGCAAATCCAAGGGCTTCTCCTGGGGAGCCGCAGGCTTGTCAACGGCCCTCTGGACCGGTGTCTCGATCGGCGACCTCCTTGCCCGGGCGATGCCTAAGAGAGGGGCAAAATACGTCTGCTTCGAAGGCGCCGATAAACTGCCAAACGGGTATTACGGAACGAGTATCAAGCTCAACTGGTGCATGGACCCCAACCGCGGAGTGACCGTCTGCTACCGCATGAATGGTGAGCTGCTTCACCCTGACCACGGAAAGCCCGTCCGTATCATCATTCCTGGACAGATTGGTGGAAGGAGTGTCAAGTGGCTCAAGAAGATTATCGTCACCAAGGAACCCAGCGATAACTGGTACCACATTTACGACAACCGAGTTCTTCCCACCATGATCTCTCCAGACGCCAGCGCAGATCTGCCAGACACCTGGAAGGATGAACGATATGCCATTTACGATCTGAACACGAACAGCGCGACCTGTTATCCCGCGCATGATGAGGTCGTCTCGTTGGTCGATGGAGCCCAATCTTACAAGGTCCGTGGGTACGCATACGGCGGCGGTGGTAGGAGGATAACGCGGGTCGAAATCACTCTAGACCGCGGCAAGACATGGCTACTTGCGAATGTCAACTATCCTGAAGACACATACCGACTTGCTCCCGAAGGCGAGACCCTCTACGGCGGCAGAGTGGACATGGAATGGCGGGAGACCTCCTTTTGCTGGTGCTTCTGGGATCTCGACATAACCACTGCGAAGCTAGCGGGCGCAGCAGACGTTATGGTCCGCGCCATGGACGAAAGCATGATGGTGCAACCGAGAGACATGTACTGGAGCGTCCTGGGCATGATGAACAACCCGTGGTTCAGAGTGGTCATCCACAAGGAGGGGCACAGCTTGCGCTTTGAGCACCCCACACAACCGGCTCTGATGGCCGGCGGGTGGATGGAGCGCGTCAAGAAGGCGGGCGGCAACCTTTCCAACGGCTTCTGGGGCGAGAAGATTGAAGGCGAGTCAGACAACGCTGCCGAGCCGGAAGTGGTCAAGGAGATCTGCATGACGAGGGACACCGTCAAACGGACCATTGCCATCGATGAGCTCCGTCTTCATGACGGTGAGAAGGAGCCTTGGTTCGTCGTCAACGGCGAGGTGTACGACGGCACTCCGTTCCTCGAAGGGCATCCAGGTGGCGCGGCCTCCATCATTGGTGCCGCCGGCCAGGACGTATCAGAAGAGTTCTTGACCATCCGTAAGCTACACGTTACCGTCACCTGGCACCTGCACCCACTAACGCTCCACCGTAGACAGCGAAAACGCCAAGGCAATGATGCCCGACTACCACATCGGTACCCTGGATGAGGCCGGCTGCAAGGTCCTCGCCGCGGGCGATGTTGTGATGGAAGACGACAAGACCTCGCGGGAGATCTTCCTGCAGTCCAAAGCCTGGACCAAGGGCATCCTCTCCGAGAAGAAGAAGGTCTCCTCCGACACCAAGATCTTCACCTTCAACCTCGAGCACGCAGACCAGATCGTCGGCTTACCAGTCGGCCAGCACTTAATGATGAGGCTACGGGACCCCGTTACCCGTGAGGCCATCATCCGTGCTTACACGCCCATATCGGAGGGCACCGACAAGGGGAAGCTGCACGTGCTCATTAAGATCTACTATGACGGCCCAGACTGCAAGGGTGGCATGATGACGCAGGCGCTCGACGCCATTCCATTGGGCCACTTTGTCGACTTCAAGGGCCCCATTGGCAAGTTCGAGTACCTCGGCAAGGGCCTCTGCTCTATCTCGGGCAAGCAACGCAGCGTGAGGCGCTTCATCATGATCTGCGCGGGCTCCGGCATCACGCCCATCTTCCAGGTCCTCAGGGCCGTCATGAAGGATGCCGAGGACCCAACGCAATGCCTCGTCCTCGACGGCAACCGCATCGAGGAGGACATTCTATGCCGCGAGGAGCTGGACGTCATGGCCGCCGCCAACCCGGACAGATGCCGCCTGCTCTACTCGCTCACCAAGCCCGATGCGTCGTGGAAGGGTTTGACAGGCCGGATGGACGGTGCTTTTTTCGAGAGGGAAGTGGGCGTGTGCTGCAGCAATGCTGGTGGCGACGACGAGCTCGTCCTCATCTGCGGACCGGAGCCGCTGGAAAAGAGCGTGCGCGCCATCCTTTCCGGCTTGGGCTGGAAGGAGGACGACTTACTGTTCTTCTGAGCTAACCGACGTCTTGTCCCACGGAGGTCGCACGCCTGAACTTGTTCAGCCGTCGTTCGGACGCCGTCCCGCGAACGGGCTTGCAGATCTCAGGTCTCGGCAGGGGGTAGAGGGGCTGCAACAGCAGGGACAACAAACGGCAAGGGACGACGAAAAAAAAAACCCCCCCGCTGCCGCTGCTTCAGGCCGTCATTGCGCGCGATTTGGTGAGGCGGGGCGGGGTTCCATTGGCAGAGCCGGTAGTTGGAGGAGAAGAGTTGGTAGAATCGAGCATCTCCGGAAATAAGCTTGATAAGCGGCTCAAACCTTGATGTCACGTACATAGCAGATGGTGGGATGGATGGGGGTTCGTTTGGGTGCTTATCAGCGGGTCATTGTTTGCTGCGACGGCGTTTTTTGGCATCTCCGCGGAACAGATGGGGTCTTCGCGGCTTCACTTACACGGGCCACAGGGGTGTCGACATTTCGAACGGGCGCAGAAATGTGACCATATCACTAGGCGTTTCCATTATTAGCTATTCGAAACACAAACTTGCTCATGGTAACCTTGGTGTGTGCTCTTCATTATCTTTGGAAAATGTCCGCCTTTTTGAGCCGGAGATATGCTGAACTAGCTACAAGAAGACAACTCGTAATGACCCCCAACTACCCTTGGGGGCTTTCAATCACGCCATACATATATATGGACTAGACCAGCTTTGCAATCTATGCAATCTCTGGTATCCCGAAAAACTACAAACTCCGGAAACCAGGCGTGTGTTCTCTTTCATAACTGTCGTCAATTTCTCGTCACATCCGTACAGCCTAGTGGCCACCTTCGGTGCCCTCGGCACCACCATGCCCTGGCGGATTGGGGTAGTAGAAAGCTGCTACTGCGATGGCGAGGTAGACAATGACGCAAAGGAAACCCTCGAGGTAATTACTTTTCTGGTCTCGAAGGAAGTTTCCGACGGTGAGGATGGCAAGGATGAGCATCGAAATGTCGAAAATTTCGAAGACGAGGTCCATATGCTTGTGCAGGCCCCAGGCGACGATGGTGACCAACGGGGCATTAAGCAAAGCTGTCTGCAGCGTGGCGCCCAAAACGTGAGACAGGGCAAAGTTCATCTGATTGTCCCACGCCTCGTCGACGGCCGTCAAGTGCTCGGCCGCCTTTTCGACTAGGGGCACGAGGATGAGGCCCATAAAGGGGTCGGAGATGTTGTGCCTCTCGACAATGGGGGCGATTTGCTCGACGAGGAAGATGGCCATGAAGGTCACGAGTGTGATGGAGATGACCAGAGCGATAATGCACTCGGTCAACGTCAGCTTGGGCTTGTTTATATCCTTGCGCTTATCATGGTCTCGCCTTTCGTCATGCTCGAAGATGGCATCGTAGATACCATGGTGGGTCCGGGCTTGGAAGTAGACGTAGACCGCGTACGAGATGACGAGCAACACGGAGACGATGCGCGATATGTGTAGTGTCTTGCTTTCGATTTCCTTGGGCGTGAGAGTGTTTTGGAGGGAATAACTGAAAATGGTAGGGATGGCCAAGGCTACCCCTCTGTTCGCCCACTGTCAGTATTGGTCGCGGTTATCCCCTGGGAACTTCCACTTACGCGGTGAGCAGCAAGCCACTGCCAGCCTCGCTGACAGTTTCGCTAAACTCTGCCTCTTCTCGTCGCAGGCCGCCGGCAATGAAACACAATCCCAAGCATAAAAGCATAGTTGCTAATATCGAACCAAGAATAGCGGCTTGAATGACGGTGAATTGGTCACCCGCCAATAGTACCATGAAGAGGATGATCTCAACGATTGATCCGAAGCTAAGGGGCGCCGATGTCAGTGGCAAAGTATGATACGCCAATACATATATATGGACGAAGGGTTTGCTCACGTAGTCTCGACCAGCACGCCGAAGACGTGGCTGACCTTGCGAGAGAGCTCCTGGCCGGCGAAGCCAACCATGTTGGCACAGGGAATCATGGCGATGTAACTGAGTATGAAGATCAAGACATGGTCGTTTGGGCGAGTGTCTGTAGGATTCCGATGTCAGTCCTGCGGGTGCCCAGGCCCGCGACCGTCGCGGCGGGGGACTTACATTGAACGGCAAAAGCGACGGGGACAACGGGCCAGAAAAAGTTGCAGACTAGAGAGGCCCGGCTCGAGGATTTCCAGGTAATCCTCAGAAACTTGAAGGGGTGGAAGCCTCTGCGACCGCTTTCTCCAGAGGGCTTGACCTTGGGGCCACGGCTGCCGGGAGGAGGGGCCAAGTGATATTGTCCATAATGAACGTGTAGCTCCTCGCGGGCCGAATGAGCGGAGGTACGTGCCTTTTCGGGGGGGACGATGGGGTGGTTGGACTCTCGGCGCCGTGGGGCGGTCGACTGTCGATAGGTTTGACGATACGGTGACCGTGGGGCCGACATAACTGCTGTTATAGGCGTCTAGCTAGTTGTATAACCAAAGGCCGTTCAAGTGAGGCAGCCGCCAGGCGGAGGTGCAGCGGGTATATAGTCGTGGAGATTATCACCAGGCGTGTACACACAAGTTTGAGTTGCTAGGGTAGGGAGGGACGGTGAACACGTAGAACAGCCCCAATATCAAGGCTTTTGATAGTGCGGTATGTCTTGACGGTCAAGAGGAGGAAAGGACATGGGAGAACAGCAAGAGATGGGGAATTGAGGGCCCTTTTCTCCAGTATTGATCAACGTGGCCCAGTCTCTTTGAATGAGGCCCCTGGCGGCGGGGGCTGGGGTGTCTGGGCCGGGGATGGGGATGAGCCGGGACGGGAGCGATGATGTTTCAACTTAAGCTTGTCTTGTTGTAATAAGGCAGTCGGTGAGAGGATGACAGTTATTATTGGGTTGCGGACGAGATGGGGCGGTTGACGGGTCCGTCAGTCCGCAAAAAGAAAGTTCCTGACATGTTCGGCCTCACAACAAGTTGGTAAGTGGAATCGAAAGGAACACACCAAAGACAAGGTTGGCTCTCATGCCCGAGGAAGGAAGGCATCATCGGGTGCGGTGGGCGAGCTTGGGTGAATCAAGGCACAGCCAGGCGTGCTGTCATGCCAAGACCGCTGACAGAATCCCTGTGCATTGTTGGACGGCGTTGGGCGTGTATGGGTACACCTGGGGATATCGATGGGCTCGCCTGGACTGCTGTGAAACCCTGGGTACAGGATACTTTTTCTGCCCGAGTGTGTAAAGTGCCGCATAGCGAATGGGCACCAGACACGCCTTTTACGTTTCCTCCATTCATGTCGCGAGGCGAGGAATGCGCCCCCATGAAGAAGCCCTGCAGGTTCAAATGTTGTCGTTGTTGTTTGCTGCTGCTATTGTAAAGAGGCGGTGATGAAGGCAAGGTACTCTGCAAGGTAGTGCAGATAAGCAGCCCACCTACGTCACAAGCTTCCAGACCCCTGCAGGCCCCGGACATTTCCCAATGCTACGCCAGCCGACCGCATCTCTGTTTCCGACCTCCCCTTCTCCTAACTCCTACGCCTTCCTTCCTTGCTTGCTGTGTCCGTCATTGATGTTCATTGATGTACTGCAACATTCTTGCGCCCGTCCATCATATGAAAGCTTGGCGCCCATGATGACAACTCTGACGATTCTGCCCGCGTCGCTTTCCCAGAGACCGTCATCGCCCGCAGAGTAGAGCGAGCAGCCGAGGTTTTGGGCGCAACTGGGGCAAAGGCATGCGGCGGGCGGGTACGATCAATGCGTCAGATCGCAACAGAACCCAAGTCATTGGCGGCAATATTTTGCATGGGACTGCATATTGCATGCATACCATAGTTCTACGGATACTGAGGCACGCAGTAACAAAGTGCCAAACGATCCGAACTCTGAGGGAGGCAGCCAAACACAGACGGGAACAAACAAGAGCCAGGGCCCCAGCCTATAACATTTATCGTTCCGAGAAGCAAGCTCAGAGCCAAGTCAAGCCAAGGGCATCCCGACGACATGCCAAGCGGATGCCACGAGTGCCCAGAGGCTGAGACACCGTCGCCCATGTCTACCCAAGGGTCAAACCATCCCATCCCGGATCCCCGACACACTTGGCAAAGGCTTCTTTTTTTCATCCTCTCCTTTGGCCACTCATCTCTTTGCCTATTTTTTTTTGTTTTCGAGAGAAACACAGTGTTGATTGAAAATCAGCCTAGAACGCCAAAAGGCCAACGCCGGCCTAGGTCTCATCTTAAACATCCTCTCGCTTCTGCCCGTGCCGTACCCACCGCCCTTCGGAACCAGGGCTAACCATTATCCCCGCTGAATACCACAAGGATGAGTACTGTGTAAAGAACCAACGGTGTTTACCACCAACAACGGCGGTGGTGATGCTTAGGAGCACGGGTCCTAACCATACTTCCAGCTCACGATGCCGTGCAGGTCCTTTCCCATGGCAATGGTGGCCGCCTCCGCCTGACACCGGTGGCTGCCAAAACGCCATTCCAGCGTGCGCCATCCTTGCCCCTTCCAATCCACCTTGTACTCCCACTCGGTGACCTCCTCCGTCTGGTAGCAGAACAGCTTCGAGAACCAGGCATCCAACACCTCGCGGTTGACCAGCTCGGCGGGGCCCCGAATGAGGACAACCCGGGACCTGGTAGTTCCCTCCTTCTGGGGTGCCGACTTGACGCGGTTCCACGTACCCCGCGGCCGCCGACCTCCCACACGGAATTTGCCTTCTTTGGTAGCCCGCAGGAGGTTCTCTGCCCCTTCTCGGTAGAAGAAGACCACCTTTGCAGCAGCAAAGGGTTTGCCATTCTCGGGCTCCTCTTTGTTGATGTGCGTGCACCAGATCTTGCCCACGTGACCAACTTCAGCAATGCCTTTCAGGAGCATGCTCGTCGTGCAGCCGGCAGGCAGGCCTGTGATCCACAAGGACGTATTGAGGTAGGGGGGTATGTCGGCACTCTTGTTTCGCTTGATGAAGATATTGCCCTCGTAATTGGGTGAGAAGTTGTTCAGGCGGCGGAGAACGCGCTCAAAGACCTTTTCTTCATTTGTCATGGAGACTTGGGGCATGGCGACAGTTCGCATGGCATAGAATTTTCCGCCGCTGCCCGACGTGCCCACGCCTGCTTCCATGTCCACCTCGCCCAGGTAGGTGTCTTGTGCCTCCCAGGGGGCGGGCAGAACCTGAGCGTGCCAGGGGACAGTGCGACGCCGAATGGCGTTGGGGTCAGCTTCGAAGCTGGCCATCTCTAGGCGAGTATTAGCAAGGGTTTTGCCGGTCAACAAAGACAATGAGCACAAATACCGAGTGAAGGAACGGGTGGTCGAGAGTAATAGTGATAGATGGGGATGGTGATGAGGATGGTGATGAGGATGGTGATGAGGATGGTGATGAGGATGGTGATGAGGATGGTGATGAGGATGGTGATGATGACGGTGATGATGACGGTGATGGAAGAAGGTGGTGGTGAAGGTGAAAGGAGGAGGGCAAGAGAAAAGAGAAAAGAGGTTAACAGAACAGTAAACGGTATAGCTCTTTCAAGCGCACTCAAATGCCATGTGTGTGCGTGTGGCGGGTGGCGGGTGGGGGGGATTTATATTCAAGCATATTCACTCACTACACACGGGTGAATACTCAGACTCCCCAACTGCCTTAGGCATACAGACGCAGACAGGAGCATCTTCTATCTCGTTGGGATTCAGCCTCCAGCCATAGATCCAGGCACCCAAGCCAATCTTCAGCCTAGCTGTCCCATGCTCCAACCTCCCAGTCTCTGATCCGAGACTTTATTCCAGCCTGTGTCGTCTGAGGCCTGCTCCAGCCTCCATCGCTATATCTCAACCACTGACGATGGCCGCCATTTCTTCCTCCTCAAATGTGAAAGGACAACGGTCCTTGTGCCCCTGGGAAAGGAAAAGTCTGAGTTGGAAAACTATAGCAGATGTCGACAGCTGCCTCACTTCCGATCTGTGTGTGTGTTTTGGAAGGGAGATTCGTGGAAAAGAGAGTAACGATGGAATTAGCGCCCATAGCCTTATATAAACTCAGGGGTCGCCCATCAGATCCGTTTCATTCGATGAGAATAGACATGGTTTTGCCATACACTTGAACGCCAGATGCAGGACGAGTACACCCAAGAAAGTGCCGGACGCCCTGCCATTCCCTCTATCACATCTCACCAGTCCACGTCTCCGCCTCCTCCAGTACTACGGACTCATGGTCCTCAAACTCCTCTTCCTTGACTTCAACAAGTCTCAGGCTATTCCTATCTTTCGGCGGCACAGTCTGAGCCACAATGACCGTTTCTATCCCGGCTGGACTATACTCCTCGGGCCCCATGGGCAGCGCCTCGACATCGATCTCCATGTTCAAAAGAGCCTTGAGGATGACCTGGCTGCCCGCCTTGCTCATTACCTCGTTGGCTTGTTTGCATAGGTCCGAAGCCACGCACTCCCTACAGCCGTTTTCACAAAAGCAGTTCTCGATCCGCTTCAGGGCCTGCTGGAGGAGATGATCGATGTGCTCAAACGCCTTAGTGCTGATACCCGATCCATTAGCGCCGCCCTTGGCGTCGTAGAATGTCAGCCGGCCGGGCCTCTTCCTCTGCGACTCCTTCTTGGCAAACTCTTTCAGCGCAACTTTACATTCCGTCCGTACATCACCCGGCAAGCTGATGACGAAGTTGGGCATGAGGCTCAGGATGGCATGTTCCGCCGCGTGAATGGACGCCGCAATGTGTAGCCGTCTATCTGCGAGGATTTGCAACGCTTTCTTTGGTATATCGAGCCACATGCCCTTTCCGTACCGGATGACGGGAGGGTTGTCTACATGCACGGCGTCGAGCACACGTTTCCTCTTGTCGACCTTGAAGAAACCATACACGTTCTGCTGGATCTTAATCGTGCCGTAAAAGGCCTTGGACAAGGACCCAGAGATTCGCCGGATAGCTTCCGTCTCAATCGGATCAATGTCGGTGAAATCTCGTTGCGTTGTGGTCCACTCGACTTTGACCCTTTCTACTCGTGCCATCATCTTGTCAGGTTGGAAATCCCTAACGAGATACTTGTTCCCTTGGTGCAAAAAGATGGCGCCGTCGTATATCGTGAACGTTGCTCTCGAGGCCTCAAGCTCCTCCAAGACCTCATTTTTCCCGTGAGTGATGTCGATAATGGCAAAGTGGTCGTCCTCGGTGTCGCGAATGGCAACGAATCTCGAAGGCATAGGATGGAATCGATCGTGGCAGTGGTAAAAACCCATGGCGTCTCTGAGCAGCCTCTCCTCGCATATTTGAGGTAAGTCCTGCCCGAAATACTCCGCATCCGCAGTCGGCCGGACGGGCATTTCATAAGCGGCACATTGAATATGCCCCTCCCGTACCAACATGTTTTCCAAATCAACCTGAAGCTCACAATTAGGCTTCGAGAAGAGTTCATCGGGGTTCTGCATGTAGTGTTGATCGGTAGGGAAGCAATCCCCCACCAGTATCGACAGCGAATCTTTATTTCGCCGTCCGGCTCGGCCGCTTTGTTGACGCAAGTTGGCGATGGTGTAAGGGAATCCCCACGTAAGCACACAGTCCAGAGTGCCAATATCTATACCAAGCTCCAAAGCAGTGGTTGCGACGATACCCAGGAGCTTGCCCTCGAACATCTCGGACTCGATTCTCCGTCGGTCCTGGGCGGTGTAGCCACCTCTGTAGCCCATGACTCTGTTGACACATTCCGGCCGCCCGAGGGATTCCAGCTCCTGCTGCACAGCGGAAACCAATTTCTCGCACTGATCTCTAACCCTGGTAAAGGCAATGATGCGGACGCCCCTGAGAACTAGCTGGCAGAAGAGACGAGCACATTCGTACATGGCATCCCCTCGGCCACTCGCTGGGTCCCCGGGATCTTTATACGGAGTATTCCAGCACAGGAATTCTTTGCGACCTATTAAAGTCAGTCTCAGCTGTCTCATTTCGGGTTGTCCGACAAAAAGACATACCTGAAGGCGAGCCATCGAAATCCACCAGACGGACGTTCTCCATACCAAATATGGTCTTGAAATGCTGCTTGGGGTTGGCCACTGTTGCGGAGCATGATATAAACTTGATGTGGCGGTTGCCAACAGCAGCACATATCCGTCTTAGCCTCCTCATGATGAACGCCACGTGAGAGCCCATTTGCCCGTTGTAGTAGTGTAACTCATCAACTACCACGTATTTGAGGTTCTTCAGAAACGTTCTCCATCTCTCCTCGTGCGGAAGGATAGTGATATGCAGCATGTCTGGGTTAGTAAAGATGATTCTCGCCTCTTCCCGGATCACATTTCGCTCGTTCATCGGAGTATCTCCGTCGAACGTCTCCACGAGTACATCCTCCATGCCCGGCATATAGCTCATCAGGTCCCTCAAACTTCTCTTCTGGTCTTGTGCCAATGCCTTTGTGGGGAAGATGTACATGGCTCGTGTGTTCCAATCCTTCTCTAGGGCGTGTATGACGGGAAGCTGGTAGATGAGCGACTTGCCAGAGCTTGTGGACGTGGCAACAACAACATGCTGACCTTCCATTAGGCCATTGATGGCCTCGGTCTGATGTGCAAAGAACTGAGTGATCCCCTTGGCGTTGTACAAGGCGTTTACAAGATCCTGGCTGAGTAAGAAGTTCAAATGACCATAAACAGGCTCTTGCGGCTCAAATACACGGTGTCCATCTGGGACGACTTGCCCGGTATACCAGGGAGAGTCTTTCAGCTCCTGGACGATCTCCGGGATACTCTTGCGCTCTGTTGGAATCGACTCGGGCAGTGCTCCAAGTTTCCTGTCGGTCGGCTCCTCAATAGTTGTCGGCATGGGGATGTGGACCTCAGTTGCCTTTTTCAAAGCCTGCTCGGGATCCATCCCATCTAAGACGCACTGATTGAGAAAAAGACTGACGGCGTCATTAAACTTTTGATTCCTCCTCTCTATAAGGTTCGTCATCTGCTTTTGACTGTAGACGGGCATTTTCAAGGCTTCCTCTCTCAGTTTCCTCGTAGGCTTCGTAATCTCGCCAGTCTTTTTGTCCTTGACTTGGCGCTTGAGGTCCCCATCCACGAATTCAAAGTAGAGCACTTCTTTCCCTCCCTCGATTGGGTTGTCGGGGTGCTGGTCTAGCTTTTCGAGACCAGAGATCCCCCCGACAGAGGCGTCTGGGGCGGGGGCCTGCGAGAGGAAGTCGCGTCCTTGCTTGAATGTTACATCTCGCTCCGCACCCCTGACCTCGGTCTGCAGCATGATCTCGTCCACGTAGGCAAATTTGACGCCTTCCGGACGAATGGCAGTGATTGCCGCGACTTCCTCCACCGTTAGGGATTTGTGAGTGTGCGATTCCACTGCGGATTTGATTGTCTCGAACGTGGTGGCGAGGTGCTTGCGGGTACAGCAGAAAGTGAAGACAAGATTAAGAGCACGATGCGTCTTTTCCAGCGCCTTGAAGCGTTCAGGCCAGTCTATCTTGCATTCCACGGTGGATGCTGCATTGTCAGCATGATTCAAAGCTGAACCTGATTTCTTTGACGTGGTCCGTTTCCTGGATTTGGCCGCCTTCGCTGTTTCGCTTGGAATTGCAGCATCGGTATACGCTTGAACATTGCCTGGCGGTCCGACAGTAACCTCTCCTGTTGATACAACTTGCTCGACTTCATTTATCTTCCTCTTTACCTGTGTCTTTTTGGCCGTAGACTGCTGTTCGTCCGACGCAACAGATGACATGATCGCAAGCCTCAATGGCCCTCAAAAGGCCCTGACTCCCCTAACATGGGATGTAGCAGGAGCACTTCGTAGCACTAAAAAGAGGCAGCCTTGTTAGAGAGCAAGACGGAGTAGATAGATGGACGCAAGTTTTCAAATCATCGAATGAGAAAGTGGCGTCGGGCCTGAAAACGCGTGACGCCACCTGATGGACGGGGTGAAAGATCACCGTGAGTCGTCTGCGTCACGTAATCCACACCGGGTCACGTGGGCCATGAGTCGACACCACAGACTCGGCTCAAGGTCTCGTCTCTTCCGAAATACTCCTCAAGTTTACTAGGATAACATGCACATTTAACAAGACTGGAACATGTTCTTTGTGCTTGTTTGATATCTAAACGTATCGAAGGATGCCTATTTCCTTGGTATCATGACAGGACAACGACCTGAGATATCCACATACTCAAACTGGACTTCTAAACAAGCCTCTGCCGTCCCGCCAAGTGTATGCCTCTGTCTGGTTTGCCCGCTCTCCGTCCCTTCCTATATGGTACCATGCACTCGATTTGTCACGTCGTACAAGGGTAGGCGACCAACAATGCCATCTGGTGCCCATTAAACTGTCCATCTCTGGAAACACGGCGCTCAGTTGCTTGAAAGCTCTCGTTGTACCATACCGACCTCATTAAGGAATGCCTTTGCACTCGCGGCGCTCATCTGCACATCGGAAATTAGTAAGTCAGATCACTTTGGCTGCGGATGGTGTTTGAAGATACTTACCCTCACATGTACGCTCACAGGCTTGGCGTCAGCACCCTCGAAGGCGGTGAACATGATACCGACCGATTTCAATGTCGCCTTCTCCTGGAACTGCATAGCTGGCAGGATGACCGTGTTCAGGAGTATTCTGTGTGTTTGGTCCTGTCTCATGATGAGACGAACCACCTTGTTCCCGTTATTGCCGCCAGCCTCGGGATCCTCGCCTGCGTCTTCTAGGCCAGATGCGTCAAAGGAGCCAGGTATCGGCAGGCCAGACGCATCAAACTCAACGCACGCCTCGGGAACATTGATCTTCAGCATGCCGGACCCACGTTCCTTCCAACCGACTTCCTTTTCCAAGTAGAATATCTTGGCTCTGACCTGAATTATGGTGGCCTCGCCGGCTTCGCCGTCGTCGACAGTGACTGACCACAATTAGCACCACTACAATACCTGGGCTGAACTCTTTCTGCTCACTCTTCTGCAGCCTGGTGCGTTTCTTATAATCCCCAGCCTTGGAATCCTCCTTGTCGGACTCCTCCTTTTCTTCCTTGTCGCCGGATTCTGAGGCAGCCTCGCCGTCGACGTCGGCCTCCTCGTCACTGTCGCCCTCTCCATCGCTATCAGGCGCTCCGAAGGGCTTGACTGCCTTCTCGGTCTTGAACGAAGACTCGCCCGTCTTGGCAAAGCTCGTGAGGGGCTTGCCGCCAAGGCCGCCTCCGAAGGCGCTGCCGAATGCCGAGCCAAACCCATTTGCGCCAGAGGGCTTAACGCTGCCGAAGGGTGACGCTGCAGAGCCGGCACCGCCGAAGCTCAGAGTAGGCGTAAGAGAAGGTGCAACGGCAGAGTTGGAGGGTGACAGAGCACCAAACGGTGATGCGGCGGATGCCGACCCGCCAAATACGCTTCCTTTCTTCGAATCTCCCAACGCACCAAACGGAGAAGCACTCGAACTTGCTAACTTGGCGAATCCAGAGCTAGCAAAAGCGGTAGACGATGTTTCCTTCTTGTCCTTTGCAAAGGGCTGTGATGTGGCCGGTGTAGCCTCGGTCGTAGCGCCCTCTGCCCTCTTCGTATCAGCGGCAGTAGTCGGTGGTGCCTGCAGAAGATCGGGTCAGTATGCAGGCTTTAGCAGAAAACGTGACAAAGAATAGCCCTACAGAGGAGTCGACGGCAGCGCCAGAAGAGCTAGCGACTTCATCCCTATGCCTCTTCTTCTCGGGTTCCAGTCGCAAAGCTCTGTCCTTGGCCGAGTCGCTCGAGGCGACGCTCTTGACGTCGATTTCGTCGATGTCCTTGTCCTCGTCTACCTGGTCGTGCGCTCGCTTCTTCTTTGGCGAAGAGACTCGCTCCTTGTGATCGTCGTTTTGTGATCCTTGGGGTGTGGTTTCGCCAGTGGCTCCATCTGCGGAAGGCTTCTCTGAAATAGCCGTGTGCTTCAGTTCCTTGCGGGCAGCAGCGGTGTCGGCGTCCTCCTTTGCGTCGACCGGATCAGACTTTGGACTGCCGGACTGAGGATCATCGGCCATGGTGACAGATGCGTGGGGTTGAATGGTTCGCCGTGGTCGTTGTCGCTTTTGTTGGGTGGTGTGGAGGTCTCTCTGCCCGGCTTTGCAAACTGATGGTTATAGCCAAGCGTAGAAATTGCTGGCGACAATGCCAGCAGATGCGCGAGAGAAGGGGTCGGGGAAGGAAAAAAAAAAGGGCAGACCCCCTCTAAGACAAAATATAAAATATAAAAAAACCCTTCCGATATCAGCAAAGGTAGTTGCAAAATTAGTGTGCAAGTATTGGGAGCCGACGTTCCACGTGCTGAGATGGTCGCGCGGCTGGGTTTGGGGTTGCTGTCGAAGATGTGTAGGTGCGGTGCGGTGCGGTGCAAATGCGGTGACAGCAGCTCAGCCAGTGTGTCTGGCTTTCTGAAGTTCAGCGTTGTTGCTGAGATGGAATAATTGGATGGGACCGACCTGTAGCTGATGGCAATCGGCCCAATCAATCGGTGCGCCCCGGCTCGGATAAGACGACACTGGGACTTAGAGAGCCCGAATTCCATTGGGTCAATGGCGGCCTGCATTAGCGCGCCTTACCCATTGGGACTTTCTGGAACTGGCCCGACCTGAACCTAGAGGTGAAGAGTTCTGCTGGGTGCGACTGGCAAAGGACGATGCGGAGCGGGAAGGGAGGGGTCGATTCACGCGCTGCTGGGGTGTCCCTGAAGTCCCCACCTCAGCATCGGTAAATTGCCCAGACGAGACTTCGATGGCTCTATGCAGCATCGGAGGCGTGGCTGACCGAAAAGGGCAACGTTAGGTGACAGTTGGCGGCAATTACCGATGTCGTTTGCGGTCAAGGCCAGGGCATGACATGAATGGGTGTCTGGGCTGAGGTGTGTTCCTTAAAGAGAGGCCAGGGCGATTCAAGCAATACAGCGTGCAAGACCCTCGGGAATGCAGGGAAACCCAAGAAATACAAGAATGCAATCAGAAACTCCCAATCTCCTTCATTGGCCTGCCATCATCTCAAACGTCACTAGTACAACACGATGGATATCTAGAAATACAGTATGCGCCCAGGCTCTTCACGGTCAACCGTCACGGCGCGTCTTCTCCTAGTGGTTCCCTTCGTTTCCGGGTAACATTATCCCTTCAGCGCCTTAGCTGATGAAGCAAAGGCAGCCAAGACCAAGGTAGAAGACGAACAGCGGATACACTGCGATGCCCACCCTGTTCTTGACCACTCCGCTGCCGCCAAGAATGCTCACTCCCGCAGCCAGAGACCACGCAACAAGGAAGAGGTAGACGGGGACACGGGCAATAGTCGGAATGCCAAAGGCCGAGAGCAACGCCGCGATCACCAGGGGAAATAGTGTGTATCCTATGATGCACACGCTCTGCGCAAAGGAGCTGTAGGCGTCGATCAGCATTTTGCTTGCAAAGACACGAAACGCCACCGAGGGTGTGAGAGAACAACAACTTACATGCTTCCTCCCAACAGCTTGATTTGCAATGTCACCACGGCCTCTCCGATCCAAACCATGGCAAAGACGCCGCTGAATACGATGTCCTTCTGGTCCGCTCGCGCGTTGAAACTCAGAAGAAGACTGAGGAGTAGACAGAAGATAAGCGGGCCCCATAGGTCCCAGTCACGCAGGCCCGGTGTCATGTTGTTCTGCGACAAAAGAGCCTCCGAGTCCATGAAGCGACTTGCCAATCCCGTGATCTCCTCACGGGCACCGGACAAACCAGCCCCACGGATGTTTGCATATGCGCCCCGGAGGCCGTCGGCGTCGAACATAGTCCCTCCAAGGAGGTACTTGGGGTACAGAACCTCCCTCATTTTGGCCCAGACGGCGAACAGATCTCGACGAAGGGTATCCCATACTGACTCATCAATCGTGTTTTGCGGCGCACGACGATCTTCACCCGGTATCCGTGAGGTCCAGGCGCTTTCGTTCAGTGGCCGCGACGAGGAGGAGCCAGAACCGGAGCCGATGTTGCCTGTCAGTGGTTGGCGCGACGATTGGTTTCCGAGGGGGTCGTCGAAGTCATCGAGGTCAGCTACACACCAAATGGCCGTCAGCTCCAAATAGTTTCACAGATTTACGGGCCACCATCGAAGCCTACCATCGTCGGGATCGATCAGGTCGTCATCAGCCAAGGGAGGGTTGGCGTAGTCGTCTCGTCTGCTTGTAGAAGCCATGATTTCGAGGGCTGCAGGGTGGGGACACCTCTATTGTGGATAGCAGTGTTGGCTGTTTGATGTGTATTCGACCGTCACCGCCGAATAATTGATAGTTGCTCGAATGCTACAGATCTCTGAGCTGGGGTGAGATGGACAGGATGTCTAATTGACGTACGTAGCAGCTTGCGACTCCTGGAAGACTCCACGGTTTCCTCTTACAGGCGTCGTATGGTCCAAGCTCCCTTGATCCGGAAAATACTAGCCCGCCATCCCGTATGCCTTAGCGGTACCGTTTAATAGCCCCATTTTTACTTGACTGCTCCGGGCCATGTCTGTTCAAGCTCGGATATCAATGTGGATTCTCGCCCGTCATCACACGGGCCCGACCCGCCGTTTAAATGCAGGGTCTTTATAGAGACAAACCCCGGTTCATTGTTGTAATTTAGTCGTCTTGTTGGACTCTCGTCGGACAACACAAGGCATACCCCGATTCCGGCGAAATGGTTCCCTGGTTGATGGGTTCAATCTTCCTCGCTTACAGTGCTGAGCAGTGACTTTGCAAGCTCTTAGCCAGCAAATCAATGCTTCCTAAATATACAGACAGGCCAGCAAGAGGTTGTGCTACTGGTGTTCTATGTACAATTGCCACCTCCTTGGCGAGTTTGATGGTATTTTGTTCGCCTCGCGGGTATCTGTTTTTATCCGTCTACCGCCATTTCTAGTAAAATGCGGAATGCCAATGTCTGTCATCAAACCCCCCTACTACCCAGGATGATGTCAGCCCCGCTATCAAGTCCATCTGCGTTCTCTGCCCAAAGGTTCCATAAGAATGTAAACTGACACACTTGCCACCGTTCCCCGATCACACGATTGATAAAGAAAAACAAGAAGAAAAATGAGAAATAGCAAACTGCGCCCCGAACGCCGAAGGTGGTGCCATTACCATACTCGTATTAATGCAGTTTCCTCATTAACCGAGTATTCGCGTTACTGCCATGGGTAGCGATAGCTATGGGATGGTTCATTCGGTCCAGCCGACGTGGTTGGGACATCATGGGATTGGCCTTGACCATTGTACGGCGGCGGGGTTTCGCCCCACGATTGCTCTTGCTGCACCACCGGTGGGCCATAGCCCTGAGCTTGCTGTTGTTGCAGTTGCTGGTGAGGCTGATGATGACCGTGGTGGCTCTGATTCTGTTGATGCTGTGGATGGTGTTGGCCTTGATCATGATTGTTTCTTGCATATTGATCGTACGCCGATGTATAAGCAGGTTGCAGACCGGGCCAAGTGGGCGGCGCCGGCTGAGAATAGGGGTAGTTATTCATTCCCATTTGAGGCACATGAGTGTAGCCTGATGGCGGGCCGTGGGGGTACGGCTGTTGGAACGACGACGATGGCGGGTTGAAAACCGTTTTTTCCTTGTCAAATTGGGTCCAGCGACGGACCGCCTGGTTATCAGGTCCAGAGTACGAGGCATTTCCCGCACTTGGATCCCATATCGGCAACCCGTCCGGTTGTGCTTCACCACGTGGCAGCCCACGCGTGTAAGTGGCAAGGTTGCCGTTGATTCCAACAAGCGCCCATGCAAAAACGGCAACATCTCTGATAGAGTTCATGAGGTGGTCAACAGGTGGTCCCCCTGCAGCCATCACGTTGTCGCTTAAAGGCATGTACTGAGGCATGAGGGGAGGCCTGAACGAATAAAGCATTTCTTGTGGAACTTGAGGCCGAATCGGATGGTGGCCCCAGGGCGCCGCAAACAGCCCATTGGTATAAGTTGGCACGACCAGCGGGGGGTGAGGCGCTGGGATTGGCGGGCGTGCCTTGCGGATCACGACGACGAGACCATCGGATGTGCAAGATACAACAGCCTCCAACTCAAAGGCTTGAGGCGGTTCCCGTGGGCGACTTCTCAGTGATTCCGGTGGAGGAGATGCCTGTGCCGCCGTTCCGTTGGCAGACGGCGCCGTGGTGGCAGCCGTCTGCTGTGTTCGCCCGCTCGAATCCGAGGCAAACGTGGAGCTGTGGTTTGACATGCCAGGCCGACCCTGATCTTCTTGCTTGATTTGCGGCCCGTCCTCGTCGATGTCCATGTGCCCATCGAGCTGGCCGTCGAGTTGTACACCCCCGCCGTCGGAATCACTTGAGTTCACGCTTTGACGCTCTTCATCTTCCTCCTCATCGTCAAAATCTTCAGGCCGGCGCGGATCTCTGTACCAGAACCTCAGGTATGCTATCGAGTCGTTGGCCTTGGCGCTTTCCAGACACCGGATAGCATCCGGCAGGCAATTCTCCTGTATGCACTCGTAAAAGCTCTTGTCTTTGATTTGATCGGGTCGAACGCCAAGAATAGTGGATACGGCGTTGGTTGCAAACATGACGGTCAGCGTGCGCGTGAATCTGTTCAAGATCAGAGCTGCGCGCGGTTCGCGTTCCACGGCAGGCATCCTGAATTTGGGAGACAAATGCTCGAGCATGTGATAACGGGGGTCTCGGGGAGAACTGGAGAAAAGTCGCCGGATCTGGGGAGCTTCTAGTGCACGTCCTATAGAGGTTAGCATAACGGGCAGGAAGAAGGGTGAGAATGGCCACTTACTTTCGCTCTTTTCACCCCGCCTGTAAATACTGGTACAGGCAACCAGGACATCATGAACCACGGTGAAGCAACATTCACAGCTCACCCACTGGCCATCGCGTGACATGATGCGAACATAGTGAAGAACGGCGGCCTTGTCCAGCAGGACGCCGCGACTATGAATAGAGCGAGCGAAGGGCACCTCATCGGGGTGAAAGAAGTCGAAGCACGATTTTCCTTGCACTTCCTGGGTGGTATAACCCAGTATGTCGTATACTGAGTCAGACACGAACAGGATAGCAGCGCTAGGGTCCGTGGAGTGAATGGTCATAAACGTTTGCTCCATTGCAAGCGACTTTGGGTTGGTAACAGAGGTCGACGGGGTTTAGGTTGTAGGTCTGGCCGGCCACAGCTAAAATCGTATTTCCGCAGCTTGTCCTCAACTTTGACTGGCTGCAAATGCGAGTGATGTTTGGAAACCTGTCGTGTTGGACTGGCAGATAGCGTAGAAGCTGAGCAGCACCGACTGGTGTCGAATCGATTATTGTGGAAAAGAAAGTTGGTCTGGTCCTAAATGATGATGTCGTCCGAGGTGGACAGCCTGGGCCGAACGCTCGTGGATCGAGGGCCCCGTAGCAGTATGTTGCGCGCCGGCTTCTCGGTATAGGGCAGATGGCGCTGTCACCTTTGAGGCGAAAGGCGAAAGAGTCTTTCACGAGCTGTACGGATGAAATGGTCCAAGCAAACAAAGATAGGAACTGTGACCTAGCCGACTGATGACGACGGGAAAGGACAGGGGTCGAGTGAACTAGACCGTACACGCAGTGATGAGTAGTATGCCGTAAACTGGAACAGACCGGCAATGTTCCACTACCTAGAAGGACCACACACGGGAGCGTTGCAGAGAGTTGAATGGGGCGACCGAATTAGGGGCCTGAGATACTGTGGGAGCTCAAGGCCGTTGTTGCGGAGACGACTCGGCCGTAGAAAGAGGGACAGTTGGTATCAGCGGGGATAGATGTGGGCGTTGCGGCAGTAAAATAAGTACCTGACCCGGCGCAATTTGAATACTCGGGCCTAGAACGAATGTTGAATATCAGAAAAGATTTCCTTGATGCTTTCTCTGGCTGTGGTGACTGACGGAACGGGTCGATTGCGGACGATGTTGGTCAGAAGCGTGGCAGCAGGGGGTAAGACACCTAATAGTGTAGCCACAGCTGGGATGAAAAGGAAAGGGACTTGAGGGTGTGCGTTGCAGTGCGGACGGCGAGCATCTTTTTATGACAGCTCGTTCGGCTGGTGAAGGCAGCGGGGAGGACTGAGCTGTGACGGCACGGCACCGCAGCGCAGCAGCTCATCAGTGCAGGCAGCGGCATCGAATTACGGATGTGGATAGGGCAAGGTTTGTGAGGAGAAGTGACAGGGCCCGTGTAACGATGGCCAAAAGCCCCTCTCCATCTTGCAGCTCAGCTACGACTGCGAAGGCGGCGGCGGCGGCAGCAGCTGCGTGTGTCCCAAATGGTGGGGAGTGCGCATTTTGGAGAATGTATCCGTACACTGCATTGGATCCGCACCGGCTGCGCTCGCCGCTGTGGCGGGGGTTCGCTTATTCGTGGACCGACCCAGAATGTGTCCAGGGCCAGGGTCGCCTCTCACGTCAAGGCAAGGCGAGGCAAGACAATTTACAGAGCAGTGACATACGAAATACAGAGCGGTAACAGGATGGATGGCACGTCCGGACAAGGGCAGGGAGGCGGCCATGGGGTAGCTCCCCCCAAGGCTCCTCACAAATCTGCGTCTAATGTGCTCTGAAGGGGAGCAAGGGAAGCTACCCTAGTGACTGCAATCCTGGCCGGTAAGGGTACGGCCGTGCGGCGTACGTACGTCCGTATTGCATGTGCTGTGTTCGAGTAAGGTGCTCGGATGAACCCCGTCTCCCGTGACTCGTCGATACTCGAAACACACACAAGTCAAGTCTCTGTGCTCAGTGTTCCGGCAGCATTGTACGCGAAATGACGCTGAATGCATAGGCAGCGGGTGCAAATGCCTACGAGCATGTGCTCTCTGCCATCTTCTTCGCAGGGCACCGTAGAGCACATAAAACATGGGCAACAATTGATGGGGGCTTGTTCAACAGACGTTGACAGCGGGGCAAGACAAGCTGCACATATATGCGTGTTCCCTGTTTTTTTAATATGCGGCGCTTTTTTCCTTTGGGGGGGTGGGGAGGGGGGTTGGCCCAGGTTCGGACCGTTCAGCTGCGTGACAACACAACGCCGTATCGATAGATGGCGGTCCATCAGAGTCCAAATTTACTCCCAAAAACACGCGGACAAATGCAGCAGGTAGGTAGGTTACCGTAGGTAGACTGGTGTTGTAGAGACAAGAAGAGCCCAGCGGCACAAGTTTCTCGTCCCCGGCTATCAGGCCGGCGGGTTGTGAAATTACCTACTCGGAGGATCACGGCCACACTAAGCCGCTGCCCCGATGAGCATTGATTAATAAACGTGGCATACCTAGTGCACACGCCACGCCGCTGGCCACCTGGATATGGCACTAGGTGCCTAGGGAGACTGGCGTCCCTCAGACGCCCTTAAGAAACGGGCAACCAGTCATATGCTGCTTTGTGCATGCACAGAGCGTGATCGTCGCACAAAACTGACAGTGACCTGCTCTGGTACAACATCAAGTGTACTGACAGGTACAGAGTGAGGTACCCGGCTTTTGTGGTATGCTGTCGGTATCATCCAAGTCTGTTGACCATGGCCTCCTCCTTCATCCCATCGTGTAACGGAGCTGTATCATGCTAATGGCATGGGACTTGTTATTGTTTCCGTACATCTAGTCGCCACACTTGTTACTCGTGAGAGGGGATTGAAAGGTGAATGAACTAAGTTGTCCACCTGTCGAGGCAAGCCGACGAACAATGTTGAACGCTCGAGAGGAATCCTTGTTCCAGGGTCCGGATGCAACAGCGCAGGCGGTATCAACCAACCCATATCAGAGTACTATCTATATATGTAATTGTGCGGCCGCTGTCTGGCTGTCTTTCCGTCTGTCTGTAGACAGCTGTTGGCGGGCATCCACCATCCGGATGTTGCGGGCATGGATGGCGGTGGGCAACAGCCGCTGGGACATGCGTGTTCATGGGTGGTTATACCGAATGGGGAGGATTGGCGCGCTCCCCGAAACAGCTGGGCTGGCCGCAAAGGCTAACGATGGATTCTTGACGTGTTTGGACTACTGTTGATGGATATTACTTGAGCCTAAGAAAAATGATATGGTGGCTTCTTTCCCCCCCGACTTCGGGTTTCTTAACCGTGCCCGATGTAAACGGCTTCCACAGCCGATGCGCCGTCGGCCGTGGTCATGGACTATGGGCTCGCGGAATGAGACCCGTGCTGGGCAAGAAAAAAGAAAAGAAGAAGGAGAAGAACCCTCCGTCATCAGCCAGTCACCCACTCGAATCTGGAAATTCAAAATCATCAACAATCTGAAGTCGGCGAACAAGCTGTGGGTTTCTGTGCTTAGCTCTCCACTTCTTTCCACTGCCCATGTCCGTGATACTGAGAGCAGACATGGGGTCTGGGGATCTTGCAGGGACAGCCGGCAGCTCTTATCTTGTTTGGGAAGAGCTTGCGAGACCGCGGCCTTATGTCCCAATTCGAGCTGGCAGCCGATAGAGATTGCAGGGCAACCGAGCCCGTTTCCTTCCCTACAATATACCCGTACTAACACTTGGTAGGCTCTCTCGACTCTGATGCTTGCTTCCACCTTGCCTAGCCACCCGTCATCCGTGTCAACGGGAGTGGAAAGGCTAAAATGGCGTCCGTGTGGGTTGAGCGTCTGGGCAGGGGCGACGCTACGCTCTGCTAGGCATAGCTCAACGTGCGACTTCGGTTTGACAGCTGTGAAGACATCAGAACCCGGTTAACCAATTGGGATCTGCTGCCGGGATGCCCCTGAGCAAGCAGAGAAGCCATTGCTATTCCATCTCATCTCTCCAAGCTGCCCCTTACGGATGTATCACGAATTGCCAGCCGCGACGGGATTCTACGACCCTGCTCGATGGCTTGGCAAGCTGCAGGAGCGGGCACTATCAGGAAGCGTTCTGTGTTCTAAGCCCGGAGGGCCTAACAGGTCATGTGGCACACAGGCTGTCCAGAAGACATACGCAACGCAAGCATATCCGCGGTGCAGACAGACTTTGTTGACGGGTGGCGGGACTGCAACATTGGAGAGCCCAGCGGGAGCGATCAATCTGGAACCATCGCCATTCCTTAGCAATTGCGGACATCCGGGGTTCGGGGTGCGCGGCGTATTTCGATGTAGGATGTAGAATATCCGGAGATACCTGACTCCGGCGCATTCACGGTCGGACTCTCAGACTCTTACTCTCTTCCCCCTGGGAGGAGGAAGTGGGTTGGCGCACGAAATAGATCATCAAACAGGGTCCTCCAACATTCATTCGTGATGTGAACCGCATCTAGACAGAGCACCGAGGGTGCGGTGCTGAATCGCGAAGGGAGGGGGTTTGTGCGACGAACATGGAGATGTCATGACGGCCCATGCTCTTTGGCCCATGGGCGGTGACCCACGACGGGACAGGACAGGTTTATTGGCAGTTGGCGGATCCCAAGTGTCATGGGCTGGAGTGGACCTAGAGTTATTGACAGGCAGGGCCATAATGCGATCTTTTTATTTGTTTATTTTTCGTGTCGAAATGCTACGGCAATGCCAGCTCGATGTGAGTATCCTGCGATGGGTAGCCAGCATCGAGACTCGGCAATTGGGTGTGAAGGGTGGGAGTCTAGGGGTGGCGAACGTCTATGAGTCTGACAGTCTCGGACATTTGTCACGTTCATGTATACTGGCTGACGTATCCCCGATCCTTGTGCCAATGTTATTGTGGTTGCGTGACGGATACTGCATCCAATGCCGGAGCCGTATCCGTAGTGTCATCTTGCATACGGCACAACGGTAGCGGGTGGTGCTGTTGAGCTGAAGGCACTGATGAGAGGAGAGAATTGCCCAGGGAGATGCTGAGTCTCAGGCATGCTCCTACGAGGCAACGCTGCATCCAAGGGTTGGCTAAAGACCACGGCTCGGTCTCGGTTTCCATCTCTTCCTCTTCCGAGTCGCCCAACAGAGTATACCCTCTCTGGGCTTGGCCATAGCGTTTCGATGTTCAGTTTCGTCCCGGCCATTGCTGTTTGAAGAGGGCGGCAGCGACCTTGTTGACGAAGACTTGACCTTAAAGGGCCTCAATTCAAAAACGAGAGACACCCGCCCATTGTCGATGAAACAACCTACGTGGGTGAGAAGCAGCTGTCTGTCTCCCTTTTCATCCCTGGTCCCTCTTCCTGGTATGCAATTGGCTCAGAAACGCAAGCCCAAGCTCGTGGCAAACCGGCGATCGCCTCACTCTTGCTCAGCTGGGAGTGGGGATCTTTTCTTACTCACTTACTGACGACCATCGCCAGAGATTCAGGACTTGCTCTTGGGTTCGTGGCCTTGGCGCCAAACACCTTCTCTGGACAGGTAATGCCGTGTATGTATGTGCGATAGCACACCCTCTACCTTGGTTGCAGAAGGATGGGGAAAAAGTCAAGTCAACTCGTCGCACATGTCCTTATACCAAGCCCATATAACCAGACAACCAAACACGTCAACGCTGAGTGGAGACCGGACTACTATACACTACTACCCATCTAGACATGTAAGTGAAGTCAGTTTTGCTGGATTCTCCAACCCCGGTCTGCTGGCGGCGCAGTCGTTACAGGCCTCTCTGCCCCATTTTGGTCCCCTGATTTAGGCCAAGCCCGAGGAAGACCCCTCCTCCACCCGTTGAAAAAAAAATTGCCCCAACTGCAAGTCACCCAAGCAATCAATCCAATTCCACCGTCCCGTCCTATCCCATCCACCACCAAAACCCAACAGGAACACCACATACACACACACACACACCCAAGGCGTCCCCATCTCTCATCGCCTCGCTTGGTCTAGACTGCTGCCATTCTTGGCCCAGGCCCGTTTGCAATTTGTTGCACTCCCCCCCTCAGCTACTACCCGTCGTAACCATCCACCAGCCAATTTTTGCCTTGTCGACGACAGAAAACAAAAGTCGCCCGCCACAGCCACAGAAGGGGATTGGCTTGACCCAAGAAGTAGAACTCGGGCCGGGGTCGCTTTCGACGCGTCCTCCGTCTACTGTCCTCATCCACGCCAACACCCGCCCACCTCAGTCCTGCCATGGCCCCCACCTCCGTCCCGACTCCCTATGACTTCCCAAGACTGAGAGTCTCGGTTCATCTTGAGGTACGTACGTTTCCTTCATTACGCCACGCCCTTCTGTGGCCGACGTCCTTGGCTAGTGTTGCCATCTTAGCCCCCTGTCCGTATTCGTCTTGACCAGAAGTGCATAAATGCATCTCATCCAGAAAACGCTACATCTACACGATTCGTTTTTTGTTGCTTTGCTCATTCTGACATTAACTACAGGATGACACCAGATATCTTGCTCAAGATGATCCCGTGCCTGGTAAATCCTGGGACCAATCCATCAAGCTCTGCAGACCAAATCTAAACTCTTCGCTGTAGAATTCTTTGATGTCAAATTCTGCCCCTACCAGCCTTTGGATGCAAGTCCCGTCTTTGCCGCAGTCAGCAAAAAGCATGCAAGTACTCCCAAAGTGTTTATCTGGACGCGGCTTTCAGCTGGGCTCCTGTTTGGATTCTGACATCCTTTGCGGTCCTAGATAATCGTTTGCCGTCTCACGACAACTGCTGATGACTCGAATCCCTGTGAGATTATCAGCATAATTCGGGATGACGATGTGCGCTCCCTCCCCCCCTCCCAATAGCCCAATTGACCGCACATGCCGAAGAGACTGACTCGACTACAGGCCGAGGCGAGAAATTATTACTGCACTTGGACCAGGGATGCAGAGACTGGAAGGCCACTGCTGTGCTACGGCGGCGAGGATGCCAAGATCAAGGTTTACGACATTGTTGAGCGCAAGCTTGTCAACGTGAGATAGACCACCCTCTGCCAACCCGGAGACGTTTTGCTCACATCTCACTTAGTGTCTGGTTGGCCATGGAGGAGTGAGGCTTGCCTGATTTTCCGAATTGGAGGACTTGCGCTGATGCTCTATTAGGATATCTGTGATGTGGTCACATCGCCCATCGACCCTCTGATTATCGCTTCTTGTTCCGACGATACCACTGTCCGGATATGGAGTCTGGACCCGAAACATGAAAAGCAGCCTTGCCTATGTATTCTCGGAGGCGAGGGTCATTACTGGAACTTGCTCACACTGGTATGCCCGGCATTGTTGCTGAAGCCCGCGTATTAGCCGCCGCTAACGAGTCAACAAGGCCTGGCACGACACTGGCCGATATATCCTCTCCGCTGGTCATGATCAAATAATCAACCTGGCAAGCAACGCCTCTTCTCATTCTACTTATGTGCTCCGTGGCTAATACCCGAATCAGTGGACGGTGCCAGACCTTCCAACGGAGCCTACAGACCGGCCCGTTGAAGTTCACTATCCTCACTTCTCCACCTCAGAGGTGCACAGCAGTCTTGTGGACTGGTAGGTTCTGTACCGAAGAAAAACAGACACAATCAGCTAAAGCCTCTCAGCGTTTCGTTTTTTGGCGATTATATCCTGTCCCGAGCCTGCCACGACGATGTAATTGTCCTGTGGAAAATCGAAGGCTTCTCGTCCCTAGACCCGCCCCCACCACAGTCTATGGCCCCGACCACCATTAACCCGGCTAACCTTACCCGGTCTGCTTTTAGCCCGGGCGTCTCGGCAGAATGCCCGGCCCCCTACACTCGTCTGATGGAATTCCAAACTCCTGGTTGCGGTCCGCAGTTCTTCATGCGATTCAAGCTGCACTTCGTCCCGGACCAACATCCCATTCTGGCATTTTGCAATGCCAATGGCAAGATCTTCTTCTGGGACTTTGAGCAGATCAAGGGCTTCCACGACTACGTGAATGCCGTCAAAAAGCCCAGGAGCGACAACGACGAGCCCGTACCCAAGCCATCCTGGTTGAACCAAATCGTCCACCGTGCCAATAGCAATGCTAAAGGGGTGCCGACAGTCAGAGAGAGGAAGGCGGCTGATAAGGTTCATCGAACGGACCTCGAGCAGGTTCCCGAGTTGACCAGCCAATACAACCAAGAAACACTGCACATGTGGACTGAGAAATACAATGTCGGCAACCCCCAGGTGCCTCTGAAGGCTCACAAGGTAGAGAACTGTGGCGCCTCGACGTTTGTCGGCAGGCAGGTGGCGTGGAGTCCTGGAGGCGAGTGGTGTGTCGTTGTAGGTAGCTCCAACTTCGCCCTGGTTCTGCAGAGATGGGCACCGTCCAAGAAGGAAACGTGAAGCAGAGTTGTAACGCCGCAGCCGGCGGCTTGAGTCATTCTTGTTACGTCAAGTAGTCAGAAGAATACCGGCAACCGCTTCTAGCTGGCCGTCCGATACTCTCTAATAGGAAGTGACGAGAAGACTGGCAGAATGAGACCATCATCGTGCTCCCCGGGAGTAAGTAGCTCTTGAACAAAGGCATCGGGGCGCCCGCCATGCTCTACCATCCTCTGGAAGCTGCTCCGTGCATTGTTCCTCTCGGCCTCGCGTCGCAACCTGGCCTCCGCCATCTGGTCTTCAGTGTGGGTGTGGGCGGGTATAAGCAAGTCCCCAATGTACAGAGAAACCATGCCTCGCAGTCTTAGCAAATCATGACTGTGCGAGAATGGTCGATCCTCGAGCAGATCATCCATGCGACCAGCCATCTCCCGCAATGCATCCAGCGTCTGCAGCCGGATCTGGTCTCTCGCCTGGCGCAGCCGTCTATCCCGGGCGTCAGCCTGCCAGACGGGCACATCGGCCTTGAACTCGACATCGTCCGTGATCATGCCATCGCCGGTGAGCGAGGACGGCTCATGCCATGAGTCTTCCTCCCAGTCCTCGGCCTCACGCCCCAGTCGCCGTAGAGATGCCGCGTGCTGGGTGTGGGCCTGATATACCTCGTAACTCAGCAGTGCTGGCCAGAAGTCGACGGCTGAGACGGCGTTGCGGTACTTGAAGTTGTAGGGGTACCGCTGAATGAGGTCTTGGAAGTACTCGCGGACTCTGGTGATGTTTGTGGCGGGGTACGTTTCTCGCTCCCCTCCTTCTTCGTCCCCGATGCTGTTAGTGCCGCCCTCGCGCATGAGTATCTCGGCGCCAAGGGCCCAGTAGTTGTTCCGTCTGATATCGACAGGCTTCCCGTGAATATGAGACCTCACGAGTATCCCGAATGCACGCCTGGCATTGGGGACATCGCCCTTGTCGATAAAACCGTAGATGGCGCGGACAAGGGGTCGGAAGGGCGATTTCTCCGAAGCATACTTAGCCTTGGGCTCGCCGTCCTTCTTCCGCCTGCGACGCTTGCCCTCGCCATCACGGTCATCATCATCGTCATCATCATCATCGTCGTCGTCGTCGTCCATATCGCTCTCTAGCGATTTGACGGGCGCTGTCGCGCTCCTTCGACTCGGCGCATCCGGGTCCTGCCAACCGCGGTGGGGGAACTTGGGCTGCGTTTTCGACGGCGCCTGGTCCGTCTCCGAGAGACCCGCAATGCGGAACTGACGAAGAATAGAGGGCGTGTGGCTTAGCGGGTTGATGGAGTTGCTGGGGAGCTGGGAGCGGTAGTAGGTGCCCTGGCTGTCGCTGATGGATATGGCTGAGGCGGCCCTTTTGCGGCTGGGAGTTGTTGGTTGGCTCATGGTCGGAGTTCGCCGCGAATGGGCGTGAACGACGAGGTTCTACAGGCAAGAAGCTATTTGTGACGCAGTTCCTCTCATATCAAACACATGCGCTGATTTGTGGCTGGTTTTGTTTGGGCCGAGCGTACTGAGTGAGCTTGCGCTCTTGTGGTGTATGTGAGATGGGAAAGAATTCAGTGAAAATGAAGTGGAACCCCGCCAGCTCCTCTCTGTCGGTTTGGACTTAGACCGGCACAGAAGGCTTTTTCTCTTTACTTAGCAAACGAATGACCAACAACTCAAAACAGGTGTTGGCTTTCCTGCACCGTATCTATATTGATAGGTTTGGTGATGGTTTTTCTTATTTAAATATATGTTAAAATTCCCGACCAAAGTTAGAAAGCAGCAAAGTCTTTGCTTCACCTTGCCCAGAGTCTATGCCACCTACGGTTGGCGCAAGGTTGCAAGCACATTGCCTTTACTACGACATGCAACGGGGACGCCAACTAGACACTGAACTCGAAGGCGAGCGAATCGTCGCCTTCCAGAAACACCAGGTAACTTGACAAACGTGAGGCCCTCAACGCGCCATATTTGAGTTTCTCTTTCAGTTACCTTAAATTGAGTAGCATGAATTATTTATAGTACGTCAGGGGACACAGGTTCCAGTGAAGCCGAAAACTACAAGCATGGCCAAAAGACAGCTGGCACGTTATACTCGTACCTATCATCACACACAGAAAAAAAAGTCAGCGTGAAAAAGCAACATCTCGATGTGTCTTCGTCATCACGGTCGCCTAATATACACCGTCTATAAGTCGCAGACGTCTTCTGCAGCAAACGACACAGTTTACGCAGATTTCCTCTCAAAGTAAGTCCATTGGCCTTCGACGGGCTTCTCCTCCAAATCCTCCCATCTGATCGAAGAACGATTGTCAGCATGCATGTGGCATAAATCCAAATAAACGGCTGAAAAGAAAAAGGGAAAACGTACACCTTGGCCTGCAACATCGTGTCCACGAGCTTCAGCTCACTCTCGGCAACCTGAATAACTTCCTCGATGAGGCCGGCTCCAATCTTGGTCTCCAGCTCAGAAATCCTATGCGCAAACCAGTCAGTCTTTGCCATTGGGTGACACCTCAATCGGTCTCGTGGAACGTACTGGTCGGATGTCAACTGTGGCTCCGCCTCCCACTGCACCTTGACAATATCGTTTAGGTCCTTTCGCTCAGCAAGCAACTTGTGGTCCTTTCGCTCCGCCTCGGTACGTGGACCCTCCAGGGTGCCGCCCTCGTCCTTCTCGCCGTCCCATTCCTCAACGCGGACATCTTGAGGGTCGTGTTGGGTGGCGACAACGAACGTCCTGTTGCCAACCTTCACCGTCCGGGCACCGCTACCGTCAACGCGACCGCTGACGAGGCGGAACTGTTCGGGCTTGTCCTTGACAATCTGCTCGGCCTTCTTCTCCCACTCAGCATATCCGGGCGGTACCGCTGATTCTACCAGGGAAAGACGGTGCTTCGTGAGGGCTTCGACGGATTGGCGATACAGGGAAGATTCGGGGGCCGCCTTGAGCTTCTCGAGGGTGGTACCGTACAGGTACAGCAGGGTCGCTCGGGGACTGTTGTGCGTCCAGAGGCCCGTCAGGCCTGTCGGGGAGCCGGCCTCGAGGTAGCGAGCAGGCTTGACGCCGGCGAGCAGGCGAAATGTCCTTCGCATGTTTGCGGTATCGATTGGCTCGAATTGGAGTTGCGGCGTTGCGGAATTGAGTTGTGGAGCGTGAGGTCGGGAGCTGCTCTTGCAATGTCGCTTTGATTTCATTGACCAGTAGATTTCCTTACATAAGTCAGCACTGACTAGTCACGTGATCCCGCGCTATGGCGCAGAAACATGCAGCTACATACACAGCTACAGCCTACAGACGTGACCTCTCGCAAACCATTAACACTTATAAGGTCTTAGTGGCATTTGCTTAACCACTGTTCCAACTTACACCCAAGAAGTATTGCAACGGATTTGTTTAACGTTCAACATCCTCACATTATTCTCTGGCCCCAGTATAATGGATGGCTATTGTTTCTGTCTGGCGACGCTCACGTCGCCTTTACAATAATCGAACCAAACTGTAAACAATACGCATGCAAAATTGATTTGATGCGGATGCATGTTCAACAACCAAACGTGACGAGGTTTTAAAACTCGCAAAACATGCATATTGACTTATATTCGGAGGTCGTGGAATAGCCATGGACAGACGTGATGACAACGCCTTCATCCCCAGATTTCAGGCGTCCAATGTGAATTGAAATATCCCCTACAGTCACGGAAAAGCCAGAGCGGCAAAAGACCGTTCTGGGACAGCAAAAAGCGCGTATAACAACAGAGGCGGCTCCAGCCATATTGGCCGCAAAATAAGAAAACGGGAGTCCTTGCTCCGAGCTTCGGGGTGGTTCGTCCAGTCCATCGAAACCCAGAAGCTTCACAGAAATCGGCCGGATCTAGGCAAGATGAAACTGCCAGCGCGGCGTGTAATGGCTGCGTCAAAGAAAGATGTCGTTCATCTGAGCTGCTTAAGAGGCATTCTCACGGCTCTTGCGATAGCTGGCCTATAGTGACGAGTGTCAGCACGAAGGGGGGCTCATTATACGTCGAATGTCGAGGCGCGACCAACCTCCTGCTCAACCTGCAGGCCATCCACAATGGGGGCAAGCTCGCTGAGGATCTCGTAGGACCTCTTGTGGTACTCGATTTGAGCGGCAATCAAGTCAGCGAGGTTGCGAAGGGGCTCGGGGGTGTCGAGAACCTGCAATGGTGGTTAGCTGGTGCTACTGCTCGAACAGACAAGCCATATCTACATACATTTTTCATGACGCCAACAGCCTCCTCAGTCTGCGTGACAAATTCGTCTTCGGCCTTCTCAATCTCCTCCTGGGCCTCGGGGCTCAGCTCCTGGGACTGGGGCTCATCAGGTCGAGGAGAACCCGGACCAAGCTTCCATGTAGTACCGTGAGCGCGGGCCTTGGCGGCGTCAAGAGTCAACCGCGAGTTCTCGACGTTCTGACGGGCGCGAGTAGCGAACTTCAGGTTCGTGTTCAAGGTAGTGTTCCAACCAGCTAGGAAGCGGCTCTGAATCTGAGCATCCTGGGCCATACGGGCCTCACCAACGCGCTCCATGGCCAACGCGTACTTCTCAAGCGCCGTGGCCAAGGGGTCCTCTCCCGCGCCAGTGTGCTGCTGGTGGAGAACCTGGCTGCTGGCCAGACTGGCTCGAGCGATGGCATGGTTGAACGTCTTGGGCTGGGGCTTCGCGGTAGGAGGGGCCGTCAAGGCTGCCTGGGCCTCGGCGGGAGAGGCTGCTGAGGAGAGAAGGGTGACCTTCTCGCTAACGGTGCGTCCAAGATCCTGGAAGGTCTCCTTGATGTTGGGCGGGTAGTCGTAGGCTTCGTTGGAGTATTGGGAGCTTTGGAGGTTGGTGTTAGTGGAACGACGGTCGAGTTTTTAGGTGTTCATTGAGGATGACTCACGTAACAGCCAGCATCTTCTGATGAACCTGCTTAAGGGCGTCGACTCGCTTCTCGAGGTCGATGTAGTCGGGCGGGAGCTGGGTCTGTCGAGGACAAATGAATTAGCTTTCCCCCCATGAACTGCGAGTCGAGCTGCACCAGCCAGCTGCGACATACCTTGTCCTCAGCCTGACCAAGCTGCTCCTTGGTGTACTGGAAAGTACGGGAGGCAAAGGGGGTGATGGAGGCCCCGAAAGAGCTGCGTTGCGGGTTATTCGTCAGCCTGGAAGCACCCCTCGCGATAGCCATCCGGAGGGCTTGCGACATACGTGATGTTCTTTCCAAAGTTCTTGAAATCCATCGTTGCGACGGTTCTGGATGTAAGTCGGAAATACAGAGGCGACTCGAACGCTGTTGGAAGTCGGCACTGAGTATGTGCCTGTTGAGAAAATGAGGTGGATTGTGATTGTGGTTGTGGTTGTGGAAGTCTGCCTCGTGCCTGGTATCAGCTAAATGGCAAGGTAGACAAGTATCTTAAATTGGCTGCACAGCAACGTTCAGCATGCTGTCACAAGCTATCCAGGGGGCAGCTGCACCAGCGCATCAGCCAGGTAAGGAAATGGTGCACAAGTCACGTGCCAAATGTGGATCCCCACCCAGAGCTCAAACCTGTAATGTTGTGCTTGCACAATCTAGGCAGACACAAATAGCTTTGCTAACCCCAGCGGTGATCGTCAGTTTGCAAGGGTTGCGTTGCCCAAGTACATCAATACAGACTGGTGCTTTTGCAGGCTGTTTTCAAAAGCAACCCATACTGCATAGTACTGAATCCTATCGAACCCTGCAAGCAACAGCCAACAGCATATTCCCGTGGGTTTCAACATCTTCGGTGTCTTGGAAACGCAGAAACGAATTGATTCTCTTTCAACCCCTTATACTGTCTGTCTTATTTACCGAAGTGTATCTGCCGCTATGAGATGAATTGAAATGGAAGATCTGTCTTGATCGCTCCCAGGAATCTGTTAGTCTGGCGGCTTCGAGTCTGCCCAAGATGGCTCAATAAAACGACACACATCCTCGTAATCCAATAACTTCGGGTCGCTCAGTGGAAGATGTGGAGTGGTCCAGAACATGGTCCAGTTGGTATCCTTCAGCTTCCATGTCCCCAAAGATCTCTCAAAATACCACTTGTTGACAGGATTATCCTGTCGGCTGCGCCAGCAAACACCCTCTGGGAAGCATCCTCTGACCATGGCATTGAAAACAACATCAGCAACTCCGCCACTACCTTGGCGACTCTTGAGGACGGCAAATTTGTCTAGGTAAGGGACGAGTCGTCCCGTCTTGTACGCGGTTTCCTCGTCCAACCCAAATGGCTTCTCCCATGTGAGAATAGCCCCGCCCTCGTACTCTCCGGCAATGATAATGCCGGCCAGATTTTCGTTGACGCGATCCAGGTAATGCTGAACATCTAACTCTCTGTTGAAAGAATCATTTATGAGGTGGACAAGTCGTGGTAGATCTACACACGTGTCTGTGAGCCTCAAGCGAGGTGCTCCTGGCCGAGGCGGCAACCAAGCACTTATTGTAGGATCAGGGTACACCGTAAGAGGCATGCCGCGTTTGAGTAAAGTTGCCACATGTGTCTCGCCGGACACCGGATCACCTGAGCGAACCCGTTCGAGAGGAAGCGACGACGAGAAGACGGGCTTGTCCGTTAGGAGGTTATGAATCAACGGGTTCTGTCTGTTTCGCGTTGTAACCCTGGTGAATTCTTGAATGGGCTTGTTTGCAGCTGCAGAAGGAGTGCTGATGATAGCGGAAGACGTTGACGGCAGCATCGCAAGCACCTTCTTCGATAGTTGGAGATTTCGGGCATGAAGCTTCCGCATATTTTCCGGAATCTTTCCCCGTCGCGCCTCCAGCCCTGAAGGGTGCGTGAGTCCATACATGATTCCTTCGAATTCCTGCTCCAAGTTGATATATCGATGGCAAGACTCGTGCTCGTCCGAAAGAGGAGTACCTCCAGCCGGATCCAGGATAATGAATTTTTCGACCGAAGCAACCCTGACACCTGGACCATGACTAACGCCGGTCGACTCATCGGCTGCATCGAACTGAAGTCCACACAAGTATTTGGTCAGAGCAACGATGGTTTCGTCAGCATCCACCACATCAATGCTCTTCATGTCGTGAGCCATGGTGACGGGAGGTATAACCACGATCGCGTTATCCTTCAGGGCTCGTAATAGAAGATGTGGGTGCTGGACATACACACCAGATGGTAGAAAGCCCATCCTGCTCGGCGTTTGGGATTCAACCTCTGCAACGCATTGGTCTAGCAAGATGCAGCCTGGTTCGCCAAAACTGTCAACGGCTTGCTGAACTCTCCAGGACTGCTCTCGCAGGATCTTTCGGGACGACTCTGGTCCTCCATCTAGGACAATCAAGCTCACGAGTCCAAGTTTTCGAAGCTGTGTCAAGGTCTTGGCGATGGCACTTAGCATTTCGTTGTCCAAGTCTTGCGGAAGGCGCATTTTGACGACAGCAAGATTGATGGGTTCGTCCAAGGGAACAGCGGTCTCAGTCTTGGTCTCAGTACCCTGGATAAACTTTGGCGCTTGGTTGACAACTCGGATGGAGGAATACGTTTGGTCTGGCGTTCCTTGCGCCTCAGATACTTTGCGCTTTTTGGAGGTGTCCTCACCCGACTGGGGGGCATATTTTTGAAGATAGCCCTTGGCATCCCGGCGAGTAGCCGAGGCCTCTAACACAGACACGATAAAGTCCTGTATCTGAAGTCAGAAAATGAGAGCTAAAAGTGCATGGGTATAGAGCTATTACCCGGTCTTCTGCCCGTTTCTTCTCCCGGGCCTTGGAACTGGAGGAGTGGCGGACTGCAGAGAGAGCGACTTGTAAAGCCTCATCTTGGCGGGTGCCTCCTGACCGTGGGCGGTGGTAAAGTCTACAATTTGATGGATTACATGAGTCGAGGGCAAATGGCGCCTAAGGTAAAAAATGTGTGAGCTTGTGCGCTGTGACTGGAAGGAGGCGGTGATGGTGAACGACCAAATGCATACATACCCTTGCAACCAGATTGCTTGCTTGCTTCAATACAGGAGCCCGCATTTTATCAACAATGGCGGTAAACACAGGGCATGCCAGGGCAAGTTGACGAGCCCCCGGTGTCGGTATATTCCAAACTGAGGGGAAGTAGATGGTAACCGCCGAGAGATTAAAACTTTGTTGAATCAAGTCTCCCTCAAATTCTGATGTCTTTCTTGAAAGGAAACCAAAAGTGAACGGCAGGCGTACACAGGCGCAGAAATTCAGCGCTAAAGTTCCCAGCCAGCGGGCATAGGCAGCGTCCTTGAAGGGAGAAAGGTCAAAGGTCAGCCATTTCTTCAGACGACTATACAGAATACCGCCAGACTGCTGTGAACTACTTGGGCTTGAACTGGCCTGGATTGAGTGAAGTTGCAAAATTGATATTTGGTAGGAAGCTGGAGTCGGTGACGACGAAGGAGGAGGAGACCTGGACCATGGAGAGCGGACGAACTGTGACACGCCCTGTTGTTCCCCGACCAAAGAAATTCCACCTTGTGAGTCAACTGGCCTACCACGGGCCGTATTGATAAGGCGATAAGGCCAAAAGTCTCCATCACGGCGCCCGCCATCGGCGAACGTCTTGTATCACCGTAGCACCGAGGCGAGCTTTCGGACAAGCAAAAAAGGTAGGCGACAACATGAGATATATTTTCAGCTTACTTGCCCAGGAACGGTCACAACTCACTCATACGGGCAAGTTAAAAATGGCTCGACACACAACATGCGGTAATCTAACCTCCCCAGTGGCCGTTCAGCTGGGGCTGTGTTCCAACGACATCAACTTACTGGATTCGCAACCAACGAAATGCCCCTACTGGCTACTTAAGACCTGTCGGGTACCTTGGCATCAAAGGATTGACTGCAGGGACGGGAGGTGCCGAAGGGGTATGTTAGGCATCTAACGAAACAGGCATCTCCGTCTTCGTGAGTGCGGCTGCTGCGGCTGGGGTAGATACCTAACCAACCTTGCTCTGCAGCGGATTGACCCGCCGTCTTTGCTATAGCCATTGCCGTTGAAGTTGTTAGCGGGCTGTTTGTCTTCGTTCGCTACCCAAAGCTTGCTCGTACTTCTCTTTGTACCTAGTGGCGTTAGGTAGCTTAGAGTACGCCCGCTGTCCCCAGCCGTATATACATAGTGCAAATATAACCCCACTTCTGTTTCTAGTGCATATATGCCGTGTCACCACCCCTTTGAAGCTTGAATACTTGAGCTGCTGACTTATTCGGTTTGTCAGTGCCGATTACAAGCTCCTTACTCATCTGGCGGCATCATATATGTTCTGTTGGGTTGTCAATCTCGACTGTCGCCTGGTCTTTACCTGTCTTTGTTCCGTCTTACCTTCTTTTAACCCTCGACTTCAGGCCGCGGTGAATCTGATCTTGCCTTCAATTCTCCATTACATTTTCTTTGGAAACTGACTGCCTTTGCTATCAAATTTCCATAATGGCCCCAAGACTTCTCTGGATCGGCCTCGGTAACATTGGGAGGGTGAGCCTCCCCCACTCCTAATTTTGAAGGATTCCCACTCCAATCATAATTATGGAAGCTCACTTTGGTCCAGGGGATGTGCAAGAACCTCGTGGAGAAGTCTAACCTCGACAAGCCACTCCTCGTACATAACCGTACTACTAAGCGAGCGGCGGAACTGAGCCAGAGCCTACCTCAAGGCAAGACCGAGGTCGTTGAGTCGCTCGGGGATGCCATTGTGAAGGCTGACATCATTTTTTCGTGTGTTGCCAACGATCAGGCAGTGGAGGAAATCTTTGCGACAGCAGTCCAACACGACCTCAAGGGTAAGGTCTTTGTGGAATGCTCTACCATTGCTCCCGGAGCTTCCGAGGCAGCTGCCAAGTCTGTCCTAGACAAGGGTGCTGAGTTTATCTGTGCTCCTATCTTTGGGGCACCCGCGATGGTGGCCGCTGGTAACGCGACTTTGGTGCTTGCAGGGGCCCACGCTTCGATTGAGAAGATCCGGCCATATGTTAGTGCCATGGCAGCTCGCGAGATTAATATGGCCGATGAACCATACCACAAGGCAGCAACACTGAAGGTCCTGGGAAACACGGTTATCTTGGGAATGGTTGAGCAGCTTGCAGAGACGTATGTGACCGCCGAGAAGAGTGGCCTCGGGACAGACTATGTCAGGCAATTTGTCGATGCTCTCTTCGGCGGAAGCCCGTACCCTGCATATTCGGCACGAATGCTGGAAGGTGACTATTATAAGAGAGAAGAGCCGCTTTTCGCCGTGGATCTGGCCAGGAAGGATGCTGGTCATGCCATAGCCATTGCTAAAGCTGCTGGTACACGACTACAAAACATAGAGACCGCCGACAAACACCTCCAAATAGTTAGGGAACACGCAGGACCTTCCGGCGATATGGCCGGCATCTACGGCGCCGTGAGGAAGGAATCTGGCCTCAAGTTTGAAAACGACTCTTAAGAGAGTTGAAGGTGAAGGGAGACTACATATGGACAGTCAAACAAACCATAGCCGCAAGTAGACATATGAAAGGGGACGAATCGAAAACTACTGAACTGAAATAACAGGACAGAGGCTCACGCCAGAAAGTTGTGCAAACAAACGGTGATAGACGGTGATACCACGCAAAGGATTTTAGAGAGGAGATGCTCAATGTGGGACAGTGACATTCCGCTAGGTGCGACGAAAAGGCACCAGGCGATACATGACTAAGCACCAATTGGGATTGTGTTACTCACCTTACTATGCACTGTCTTTTGCACTGTACTTGCAGCTGTACCCACTGTCGACGTCCGACCTCATAGCTTTCAGCCTTCTTACCTCTCGACGCCAGAAGTAACTAACGAAACGGCACAATAGCACCATCGCGCAGCCCGGCATATCTGCATATCGCACCCGAAAACTCCCTGGCAACTCGACCAAAATGGCGCAAGGGTTTGTCCGCCCCGGAAGCCTGTTCGATAGACGCAATGCTAACATGGGGATAATAGTTACAGCATCTTCATCGGCCTCGTCATCGTCGTGGCGATGGGCGCCGGCGCGTGGTTTCTTTCGCCCAAGGGCGAGACCCAAATGTATGTTATTCCCTTCAACGCAAATGCGAAAGCGCGCAGAAAGTCCGCCACCTCTGCGACCATTGCTGATACCGCCAATAGTATTTGGAGATCGTCCCTCCTCCTGGCCCTCGCATGCTGCTACCTGATGTGGGCCATCACCTTCCTGGCTCAACTCCATCCTTTGATCGAACCCAAACGCAGCAACCTCCGAGCAGGCGCCGTGAACCACTGATGATGTTTTCAAAACGATGGCGGGCGATGAAACGCGACGGGATACCGATGTACTATTACCGACATTACACAACTACAACTTCACATGGACGGCGTTAGGGGCTTGCTGGGGTTCTTTCATAGAAGGGCGTGCTGCTGGCCATCGAGAAATGCCGCTATGGGTCTCCAGCTCCGCGTCACAACGGATAGTGCCGGCAGAGTTGCTGCCTAGGCTGACGCCGGATAAGATGCGCACTTCAGCGGGCGAGGCGATTATATTTGAACATCAATTTACGCAATGCTGAGTTCTAAGCTTCGCGGAATCCTCGTTTGAATTGTTGTGATACGGCGCTGCTACCCAGCAGCCAAGTCGCTGGCCCACTCCCTCACGTACATTAACAGAGCCCAGAGGGCCTTACCGTCTGCGGCTATGCTTGTCTCTCCGATGGAATCTACACCATCTAGCCCAGCGGCCCAAAGGACGCTGCGTCCCACTGACCAGCGAGCCAGAGCCCCGGTTGTGGCGAGTAGGGTAGCGACGCCGTAGCCACAGTCCAGCAAAATCCGAAGGGCCTCAACATTGTTTGCTACCACAGCCCAGCCCAACGATCGCGCCGCGGCTGGCACATCATACTGCCATATAACCATGAGTATCGGGAACAGCTTGGTCGAGGATGAGACAAGTAGTGCGGTCGAGACGGAGTTTGGACGCGAGTATCGAGGCAGAATGTTGAGCATACTGAGTGGGGAAAAGATGGACGAGGTCATGAAGCGAATGCTCATGTGAAAAGCAAAGGTTGATAAAGCACAGAGGATTACTGCCGCGGTGTTAGCTTTTCCTTTGGAACTGCCCTTGTTCGTTTGCATGATACGTACGAAAGAAAAGGTACTGCGACACAATAGACTGTTGAGACAAGCTGCCCAGGTTGGCGCCCTCCTCTTGAGCTGATGTCGGTACGGTTTGTTTCTCGATGCGCGCCCAGGTCAGGTAAACGTCGAACAGCAGCAAAAGAACGCCAAGTCGCACAATTGACGACTGCTCAAAGCCAATGTATCAGCGAAAACCCTGTCACTCGAGAGCCAGTGTGCTTGTGACAACTTACATCAAAGCGGTCATCGTCCTTCATCAGGGTATTGTGAAGCAGATGTCGGTAAACTTGCGGCTTGATCAAAACCAGGTCAATGAAGAGCACTACAAAATCATGCTCAACGTATTTATCACAGAAGTGGCCGCAGTTTCGACACACAGTCAAGCGAATATTGTGGCCGCTCGATTTGTCGTCGGCTTTCGAGTATTTGGTCCATAGCGTCTTGACCGGATGCCGGCACTCGATGCAAATGGGCATCGCGGGCTGGAGTCAGGAGCCGAAACGTTGCGGGCGGTTTTGGTGACTCAGCATGGGTGTCTGTGGTATTACCGATCGGCACTGGATACGATTCAGTATATGGGCGACCTGGAGGCGAGGCGATGGCGGCGCGGGGCATCGTCGTGATGGTTTGGACCGAAACTATCTAGATGAAGTCCAGCCTCGTCCCGTTGGCACTGCACATGGAGACCTGCTGGCGAGGGCCGCTGCACCAGCTGCGGCTCTAGCTGGACCACGGCCTTGCAGCAAGGTGCCTTAGTGGGGCCCGCTGCAGTCTTTGAGGTATGCCGGCGGAGAGTGGGAAGCTCCTCGCACGGCCAGGGCTGCTGCAGAAGTGCCTGAGTCTAATGGTCCGCTGGAGAAATGGCAGGTAATTTATTACCTACCTCACCTTACCTCTAGGAACTCCGGGAACCCGGCCTGGTGTAGCCACTGGGCTCGGCCACATAACCGCCCCCCACCTCGCGCTGATATTAGAGCCCGCAGGCCGCTAGTAACTCGGGTCCTAAAACAGCCTAGGCCTCAAGCGAATCGGGGGGTGGTAAGGTCACTGCTCCGTCGCAACAAGACCTGGGAAGCCACATCTCCCGTCTCCACTGCAAGGACCGCTAATCATTATTCAATGGGACAAGGCGGCTCCTCTCCTGGTTACGTCGTCTTAACCAAGGGTCCCCATACGGAGCACCAGTCCAGCATTCGTAGTTCAATCTGGTCCCAGCCGGTCCAAGTCCAGGACAGTTCAATCCAATCCAACCTTGGGCTGTCCACGTACGCTCCCGCTGCCGCTACCGACCGCTTCCGCTATCGCTGCCGCTACTTACCTAACTTTGGGTAAAGAAAGGCATCCGGCTACGGTCCGTTCATTCATTCATTCAAACGCCCTATCTCGGCGGACGAGTGCATTTCCTCTTCCCGTTCCAAACGTGCCCTTCCCTCGATCCATTCGAGGACGAGCCTGCCTACTCTTCGACATTCCTTGCGAATACAAACTTACCAAACAGCCGCACGCAATACTTTGCCGCCTATTTCTTCCTCTCTACCGCTCCTAACCGACCGTTCTCTTATCCAAACCGGCCTCCGACGCCGCCTTCCAATCATCTTCTAATCCAAGCGACCGACGATTATCTATGACCGAAGCTGCGCGCTGATGCCCTCCCTCCCAACTATCTGCCACCTAACCGACGAGGTGGGCGGCCTTGCTCCATTATGGCAGACTCCCTAAACCCGGTCGGGTCGGCATCCCACATGTCATCATCTGCCCTTCTACCAGCACGCCATGATGCCGAAGCCCGGCCACGCAACCGACGCCTCATCAGCACCACCGACGATTCCTCTGCGGGCCCCATGGAGAGGCTTTCGGCTTCTTTTTCTGCCCTGCGTGCCGCGTCCAGCCGCGACCCAAGTCCTCTGCCCTCCGGCCAGTTATCCAGGGATAACTCCGCCAAATCCAGTGCTCGAAGTGCGTCTGCAGGTAACCGCCGGAACAACACCGCACCGGATACATCGAGCTTCCTGGATACTTCTTGGTCTCAGGGCTGGGCCTCAATACAGGGGCTGGCCTCTTCCCTCCTATCTGGCGGCAGTGTCCACGATGCCGGCTACGAGTCAGATCATAGACAAGGGAGAAGGGCGGGGATAAATCCCCTAAAACGGGACTATTCTACCCCGCCACGGATGGTTCCAAAGGACTGGGGTCCTGCGCCTCCATCGACTTCTCGCCCTGGCCATCGGGACATAGCAGCAGGTTCTCTTGCAGAGAGAGATGCTGCCCTCAAAGCAGCCCGAACGGCGAGCGTCTTAGAAAGTCACGACGGTGTTAACGGGGGCCTCGACGTGGCGGGCAAGTACAAGAGGAGGAACTCGGACGAGGTCACAAGAGACACAGTACAAGAGGAGGAAGTCCCAGATCAACTGGTGTATATTCACAACGTGCAACCAACCGACACCTATGCCGGCATAGTGCTCAAGTACCGTTGCCGCGAAGACGCATTCAGAAAGGCCAACGGCCTGTGGTCTAGGGATATTCAAGTGCGGAAATGGCTTGCCATACCGGTAGAGGCTTGCGAGACAAAAGGCCGCCCATGCGATCCGCCGTCGCATAAAGGGGAAGCAGTCGACCTACTGGCTCCAACACCAGAAGCCAAGAGCGCTCATGGGCGACTCGGGCTTACTTCAACCCAGTCACAGCAAGTTGACTTTTTCAGTTTGCCGATTACCAACGGCTCGACATCTGAGCTACCAAAAAACGAAGAAGAAGAACCTCCGTGGTCTCACGTTCGATGGGTAGCTCTGGACTCGCTTCCAAATCCAGTTGAAATCGCCCGTGTGTCAAGAAAATCGATGGGGTACTTCCCCCCACGACGGAAGAAGAGCCTCCGGAGCACCTCAACTTTATCCACGCCGAGGCACTCTCTCGATGCTGCAGCCATAGCGGCTGGACTTACGGAAAGCCCCGAACAAGTAGGCAGGCCGTCCTCTCGGCGCCAAAGCAATCTCAGCAATAGGCCAAATCTCCCTAGTACCCCTGGGCGGTCTACACCCGCATCATCGAGGAGTCGCATGAATAGTGACGCGGGGGACACGAGACCAGTATGGATGAGGAGGCCTGGTGGTGTTGGCTCCATGGGGCGGAGCGTACGAGCACCCGGCCCTGAAAAGGATTATTTCAACACTTGGGCGAAAAAGCATCTCCCTGGAATTGCCATAGACGAGTCGCTGCCGTCCATTTCCATCATGGGCTCCGAGACCGCAAATTTCGGTTTCAGGCCGGGGTCCAGTAGTGGGATCGTGGAAAGCCCCTTTGATGAGGGGCAGGATATTTTGGCAACATCCCGGCAAGGGTCCGGTCTTGACCGCGCCGCAGCCACCGTGGAGACGTGGCTGCGCGGCGCATTTACCAAGTCTCCGGGTACGCCCGCTTTGGGAGGCCGAAGCCGACACCCAGACGATCTCGACCTTATCGAGTTGACGGACACCAACAGCGACGACGGGAGATTGTCCACACCGGCTGGTGGCGGGGTGACTAGCACGGGCTTACTTGAGGCTACACCGATGACACTTGGCTCGACAGGTCGAAGTGACGGGGATGGATCTGTCAGGGGACGAAGCTTGAGCAACACTGCTACTGCTGCAAAGGGCAAGAAGATTGACTAAAGCCAGCCGACAGCGGCGCTGTTAGCACCACCATCATCACCGAGACCCATTGTTTCAATATGGATAGTTCAAACGCGAGGCGCATTCTTTTCTACAGCAAAGAGAGCAGGGCGCGTGCAAGACGCGGGAACGGCAGGTAGTCGAATTCGCGCTTTAGTTGTGCATTCAAAAGGCGTTAACGGGCATAAAGGGAAACGTATAAGGGGGAGGCTTCCCATCCACCTTGGTTTTCTATTCAATCAAGGCTCTACGCTTTGTCCCCCTTCTTGACTTACCCATCTTATTTTCAGTTTTTACATTAGACATGGTGTATCTGTTGTTTTCCTCTTTAGTATTGCGGGAGGGTTATGAGAACCGAAGGAGCGGAGGAACGGAAGAGCAGAGAAGCGATACGAGCGTTGGGTGAAATGAGGCAGGGTGGTGAGAGAGAAAGGTACATGGTGAAGGTAGTCTATCTATTCTATATTCAATCTTAACTGCTATATCGCCCATTCTTGGGACTGGACCTTCCTTTTCTGCTTAATGTCACAGCTTAGTCTACGGAAGCGTTTACTTGGTCCTCGTATCTCCTTTAACGCCACACTAACCCCGAACGTATATTCATCTGTGTTGTGATATAGCAAGGATCAAGCAACCCGGGAAAAGTAGCCGAGTTCGCTGACAAGGGTTTAATTACTGGGAACAGGTAAGTCGTTTCATGGCTCGTGAACTAAAGGAAGCGACGCACAACTGTTTCTTGGCTTCTGTACTTTTTTATCCTGCGAGCCTATCTACTGCTGTAAATTCAAGAGCATATGCATTGCTCACATCGCCAGTCGGGGGATAAACCATCACCATTTCCTCAAGGTGCCGAATAAGCTTCTACTTTGTCACGCATAAAACAAGTGGGAATTCATTCCCGCCGCCAAATCTCAAACATCGCTCACCGGTACACGCTCAATAACCCTCGCAGAAGGTATGGTATGTCTCGGGTGACGCCGACACACAATGAAACTGGAGGATAGAATATACAAAAAGAACACTACGACTGCTCGTTTGCCACTTTCTCTACTGAGGCCCCAGGCCCAAGTCAAGGTTCATATTGGCCAAGTCGCCATTGTTGATACCGAAAAATTGGAACCTGCCACGTAAGTTGTTAGCATACCCAACATCCCCCAAGGACTGTGTGAAAATTCCGTCTACTCACCAATCTTCAACATTGAGAGTGTTGGGAACAGGTTGCCCCTGGGCAGACCCTGTGCTCCAGCTATCGCTAGGACTCTGTCCGTCTGGCATCAAACCATCGAAGTTGGCAGTCCACAAATTGCTGTTGAGACTGCTATTGTTGTTGCTGGAGTTCTGTGCGTGACCTTGCGCCTGGGTTTGTTGATGCTGTTGATGATGTTGCTGGAAGCCCTGCATGCCTGTTTGAAGTACATTATGACCCTGGGGAGGGCTTCCGCTTATCCCTGTCTTGCCAGGCCCCCTTTGTTGGAACTGATTATTTTGGCTCGAAACACCACTTTGCATGTTAGGGTTTTGGAGCTGGGCCATGAGGCCAGCGTCCAGTCCCTGTTGGTTTGGGACGGGGGGCGACATTTGAGGGAAAGCTGGCATGCTAGCACTGTCGGGGAACAACTGGTCGGGTTGGAAGTTTTCCCACAGAGACTGGGAGATATTAGGCGAGTTGCGCGTGACCAGATATAGGTCTGGTGGCGTGGCTGGAACAGAAAAAGAGGGATTGAAAGGTGTTGCAGGTCTAGTCTGCGGCCGTGAGGACGTCCCACCCATGAAGGTATCGTTTTGTCTGGGGTTGGGAGATGTGACCGGCGGTGGCATAGTCTGAGTATTTGGGGCTCCGTCGCCTCTCGTGTGGCTGGGCGTCTGAGGACGAGATCGCTCATACGACTCCTGAGGTGTCGGGGTATTGACGCTGAAGTCGATTGCCATATCGTCGTACTTCCGCTTTGCAACATCCTGGGGACGCTGTTGTTGCTCGAGCTGTGCCAATGTCTGTTGCGCCTTTCTGTGCCTTTTGCCGGCGGCCTTCTGCAGACGTTCTTCCAGGACCTTGTTTCCTATAATGGATTCGAACAAGGTATAGACCATCTTCCCCACTAGCCACACTCGCGAGACCTCCTTGAGGGCTTGCATGCATGTTCGTAACCTGTCCTGAGTCACCTGTTGAATTGATGGGACTGGCGAGCGCATTTGGTACACATGCATGATGAGAGCAGAAAATAAACTGTACACAACAAATGCCGGACAGAACCTTAGTTCACCGTGAGCCGCCAGATTCTCGATAATGGAGGTAATCATGGCCGCCGCCTGAAATGCGATGTTCCTTGACGGATACGGAGAATCGTCCGGAAAACGACTTCCCCCATTTGGTGGCATGTGAGCCCGGTGTAACAGGCATAATGTGGTGTAGTAATTTGAGTGGAGCAAGGCAGACCAAAAGTGATGCCGGGCAACCTCCCAGTACACGATCTTCGGGCAGTTCTGAAGCCAATCTGCAAGGGCCATATCGCTGTGCGTCAGGTCGATCGCGTTACGCTGTCGGCCCTTTGAGGCTACAGAGTACTGCTGAGATAGCACCAGGCCCATAATCTCGCACAGTTTGACGTATTGCATAAAAAACTGCACGTGTATAGGATCTGGAGGGTACTCGCTGTTACGGTCACCGTCATCCTCGATAAAATCGTCTTCCGTGAGCATTTCGACATCCGAGTCATCTAGGTTGATGTGCACCGGTCGGCCAAGGGCAACGGCAACGGACCTATCCCGCGTGAACAGGGTCCACCAGATTCTCTTCCACAGCCTTTTGTCAGAGCGGCTGAGTTGCGACTGCTCAACGCTGCGATGCATTCCGGAACCCTGGGCAACGATGGTGGCGACTCGGCTCCAGTAAAACACGTTCTTGGTGACGTCTTCCGGTCCTTCCCAGTACCAGCCCATCAACAGTAATGACTGCACAATAGTCACCCGGTCGTCCTCATAGTTGGCATCGTACAAGGCTTTCGCTCTCTTGTAGAACGTAAGGGCAGCAGGAGTTGTCGAGCCGTTGGCATCCATCAACTGTGGGTTTGTACAGACTCGGGAGCCGGCCAGCAGCACAGCCTGCAGTAGCAAGAGAGAGGGCGGGTTCTTGGGGTCGCGGTATTGCCGCATAAAGCGGGTTCGGTTGATGACTGGAACGATTGGATGTATCCATTTAAAATATGACTCAATGAGCTCGTCGCACAAGGACCTCGGTGGGAGGAGAAAGGCACCACGCTGGTGCAAGATATCAATCTCGACATTATCCAGTTCGGTGAGCCGGGCCCTTGATCCCCTGACATTCTCTGGTAACGGGTAGTGGACGACGTCTGACGAGCCTTGACGATCATGAACGAGCAATGTCAAGTTGGACGATTCTCCCAGATATGCGACTCTGCCGGCGTCTGTGATAGGGGCCCTCGTAAACTTGGGTTTCATAACCATGTTCAGATAAGTGCCACTGTCAACCTCCTCCTTGCGAGCTTGCGACTCGGTGTAGCTAGACGACGGCGTGCCATCGCTGGTGTGGTAGACAGCGGGGGTTCGTGGCGGGAATGTCCCAGGGCCAGGGGCAGAGATGCTCGGGGCTCTTGGTGAACGATCCTCAGCAGTATCCCCTTTCTCACTGGATCGCACCTCAGTTAGCCCAGTGCTAGGAGTAAATGGAAAGGGCGAGGCTGAGGCAGACCTGTCCGAGTCCTTGTTCGTCCCGGCATTTTGGGTCTTTTTGCGCTTGGGAGTCGGGATGCGACATTCGATTTGGAAAGCAACGCAGTTCGTGCAAGGTACTCCTAGGCTCGCAGCATCGCACCGGACCTGGAAGATGTGTCAATATACGAGACTTGGCGAGAAGACGGCGGGAGGAAGAAGTGTGGGACGGAGATGGATGGGCGAGGTGCAGGAAGCCCTGTTGAAGGTTAAAGTCCCAAGGAGGGAGGGGGAAGCGTTCAAAAACAACGAAGAATGAAAAGAGAGAGAGAGAATGGTTCGGATTGGGAGGAACACCCTATTCGTACCTTGCGGGCGTGGCATGTCTGTATATTACAAGGCCAATGGTCAGCGTCGTTCAGATCAAGAAAAGTCGGGGTGAGGTAGGTGGGTGATGGATCTCGCAGTGCGGCGGCGGCAGGTGCAGCGATACCTCGGCACAAAGTGGGCAGAGGGGCGGCCACGGGATAACGGGCGTGGCCAAGACATGGTGGGAGACTACGTACCTCGCAAGCTCTGGAAGCCCGTTGCCTTTTTGAAATAAAGAGGATACGTTAGCACGCATGTTGCATCAACATTGGCAGGGTCGCAACTAGCGAAAGAAGTCATCGAGACGGTGGTGGTGAAGGACGCACCTGCGAAAACTCATGTGGGCGGCGGCGGCGGCGGCGGCAGCGGCAGCAGCAGCAGCAGAGCTACCTTGGGCATTGGGGCTTGTATTGGCGACATTAGAATTGGAACCTCCCCCGGCCTGGGATGGCGACTCGGACTTTCGTGATTGTTGATGCTGCTGTTGGTGCTGGAGATTCTGGGCCGAGGAGGGATCGGTGGACGACATGTCGACGTCCATGGCTGATCCGGAAGAGTTGTCTTGGGCCGGCGACCGTGAAGCGGGAGCTGCGACGGAGTCGAGAGTGTGGTAAAGAGGCTCGTCGACGAATTTCTCTGGTCGACTAGTAATAGGAGGAGGGCGAGGAGGGAATAGGAGTGGCAGTGGCAGTGGCAGTGGCAGCGGCGCTCGTGCTGGCCCAGGCGCAAGGTCTGGCACTGGTTCTGGCACTGGTTCTGGCACTGGCGGCCGCGGAGGGTGCGGAAGCTGCTGGCGGCGGTAGTGGTGCTGGGTCCCAGCTGGGTAGGGGGAGTGCCGGTTGTGGAGGCGTCTATTCTGCTGCTGCTGCAGCTGGTGGTGCTGGTGCTCCCGAATGTGAGGAGGGTTCTTTCTCTGCTGGTGTGTATATGGGTGCTTGTGCGTGTGCGGGTGCAGATGCGGATGCGGGTGGAGGGGGGGTGAGGTCAGTGAGTGTGACGTTTCCCCTGCTTGGAGGAGAGGGATGGAACGGGAACGGGAACCGGAACTGCTGGGGCTGGGGCTGGGGCTGGGGCTGGGGCTGCTGGTGCCGCTGATGTTGCTGGTGCTGGGACTAGGACTAGGACTGGAGATTGAAATGGAATTCGGAAAGTGCACGTCTGCCGATGCTTCTGCTCCTGCTGGTCTCAAGAAGGAGAACAGTGGGCCACCAGCTGGACGTGGACCGCCTGGACCAAATGCAGACCCTGGCGTGGGTGCCGGTGCAGTTGCAGCACTGTGGACTGCCCCTGTGTTGGAGATTATTTCCGTATAGCCCGTGTCAACTGACCGACGCTGCTGCTGATGCCCGGCGAGAGCGTTGTGGCTCTTCTCTGCCAGAACCCGGGATCCGGCCGCGTTCGCGTAGGGGGTTACTTGGGCGTTGAAGTCGAGGTCGACGCCGAGATCAAGATTGAAATCAAAGTTCAAGTCGAGGTCGGGGTCGAGGACGATGCCCAGATTTGGGTGAGGCCCGAGTTTGTCGTCCTCGGTATTATTGCTGCCGTTGCTAGTGTGGTGGTGGTTCTGGGAAATAATCGGACCTGGAATGATAGCACCAACACCACTTGTTGCTTGCCGAACGCCGACAAGTTCTTGCTGCGACGGTGGACCTTGTCGCTGCTGCCGATGTATTCCTTTCTGCCTCAATAATAGAACTCCGAGAAACTCGATCTCGCCGTCCACTTCGGAATTTGGTACAGCCATCCAACCCGCATGTCAGGAGACGGTTGAGTTCCTATTTCTGTGCCCGAGTGTGTCTTGGTGTCTTGAAGTCGGCGGGCCAGGGCAGTGACTGCCTCGCACGGCTGGTCAGTGTTTGTCTTCTTTGCGCAATATCTGACCTGCTTAGGAGGGAAACTGAGTATGGTGTGCAAGATGATATGTACAGGATAGAATGCATTCAACAGTTGACAGGATAAATGAGCCAACAGCCGTTGGGCTAGGTACCTTGAAGGAGCCCGATTTAATCCATACCCGTGGCGAGTTTCCTTGTAGTTGGAGCTGCCGTCATGTATTTGGTATCGGTCCTTGCTTTCTTTCCCCTTGGGTGCCCTGCTGAAGTCGAAATGATTTGTTGCCTAACAGTCAAAGGTCGGCAGATGACGGGATACTAGAGATCGAAAATCAAAGATCAGGTTGTGCCCGCCCGCATTCCTGCTGCATGTCTGGTCATCAGTTCGCCGCTGCTCAGGTTGCCCTTTGAACAGCTTCTTACATCACCGGCCCGCCCGCCAATATGGCCCAGAAAAGGCAATTAGCTTTAGCTATACAACATCAACCCCTTGGCGTTTCCCTTGTTTGATGTTGCTTGCTCCAGGGTTCAACGTTGTCTGCGCGGCCCAATGCTGCGGGATGCGTTGCGCTGCAGTGCGCTGCGCTGCACTGCACTGTTCTACCTGGCGCTGCGTTGCACTCGCAATCGGAACCCGTGTAAGTAAGGTTGGTTTGCCTGCCTCGGCCGGGACACGCCACTTCGGATCAGGGTTCTGAAAGTCGTATGGAGTGTGGTTGAGGTCCGTCCGTCGTCCGTTTCTTCAGTCGTTTTCCCAAGTATCAGCTCTAGATGTGGCTCGAGTGCTGTCTGAGCGGGTAACTAAAGTGAGCCTGGCGGACTTTGCTCCGTAGTTTATTGCTGGTCCATGTGCGGATATTGTCGTTTTTGAATGCTTGTCCTCACGTCCTGGATTATCCGGGAAGTGCCATACTTGAATCAAGCGCAGGCATCATTTAATATAGACATGTAGCATGCTAACGAGATGCCTTCGCAGGGCTGGCCTACAACACCAGGCCTCCAAGAACGGTGCATTTCGGAATCACACCGTCCCCGTTCTCAGCATGCATGTCCTGCGTGACCAATGCCAGGCTGTGCCTATGCCGCCACCAACGACTAGCTTCCTTCTTCCCTTGCCTGAAGACGCCCGAAATGATGGTCTCGTGGGCGAGTGTGGCAGCCTGAGCGACGTGCCCAGGGACATCCAACAGAAAAAAGAAAAGAAAAAAGGGCCACGCCCGTCGGCTTGGCAAGCATGTGAGACTTCTCAACGGCGCTGCTGGTACCGGTAGGATCGTAGCCCTCCCCAGCAGCCTCCGCTGTTCCCGGCCCCGGCCAGAGGTACACATGTCAAGGTAGCAATAAGGGAAACCAACCGGCGTGTGGGTGCCTATGTGAGGTGTCTTCGACACGAGGCAGTGGGCGATGTCGTAGGGAATAACAGTCATCCAGTCAGCCAAAATCAAACTCTCATGCATCCATCCATGACAGGAATAGACAAACAATGAGCCCACCACTCCCGCTTCTTCCCGGTCTTCCATCCCCTCCCATCTCCTTCCCTTCCCTTGCCCTTATTCGAAAATGGGCGCGAGCTGCTCCATCTGGGGTAAGGAGGGATGGATGGGTGTTGGTATTGGGCAAGGATGCGGGTGTGCCAGTGCAGGTGCAGGTGCAAGCGCAGGGTGCAGATGCGGGTAACGAACGGTGCGGTATGGATGGATCAGGACGAGGCCGCATGGATGGGAAGAAAAGCGTGGCCGGAACATGTTATGATTGCGTATGGACCGGGGATGTGCTCCGAAACGGCTTGGTCCGCGCATGTGTTTCCTCTTTCGGCAAGGACCACGTTATGCCTCTGCCTACTTCCTAGGGCCCCAAGATGCTGCCGAGAAAAGCATATGATCACGACTGGCCTGGCAGATCCTTGGATGGCCTGGGTGCCATGCAGGACTCCTTATTTGCCATGGCCTCTGTGATCAACTTGATACTAAAGGGAGGGAGGCAGAGATGGAGATGAGTTGTTGACTGGCCATTTCCGGTGGCCTTGCAGCGTTTCCTTGGCCGTGACCGGTGTGCCAGCTCGCCACCTTGTGAGCTGTTGCAACACACGGAACACACACACATCTGGAGAGAAGAAACGCAGTGCGATAGTTGGGGGCGGGGATCAAAACTTGGCTTGCTCATTGAAACGACCCCCCCCCCCCCCCCCCCCCCCTCCCCCTCCTGGTCTAAGGGAATATTGACACTAAAAGAGTGAAGGAGGTGAAGGTGGGCACATGTGAGGATCAAGGTGCAGTCATTCCAACCCGCCATACTTCTTCATTCACCGAGAATCACCTCAGTTTTCTTTATGAGTTTAAGGTCAAGTGCCTGAAGCTTAAGTATGGGGGTCAAATCAACCAAACTGGCCTCGAGACACTCCACAACAAGAGCTTTGGCGTTCGGAAACTACCTTCCCAGGCTTCATCACTTGGATGTCTACTGTTTTCCGTTGATTGCACCAGAACGACCTCGCCATTACCTTAAACTTTCCATTTTTGCTACGATGTGGTGGCTGCTGTTGCTGCTGCGCCAGCCTTACCCTCCCTCCATCACTTGCCATCTATGCCCCCCCTCATTTCCACATAGCAGCCCCCTGTCTGTGGGATCGCGGGGTCGTCTTTCTGGGGAAGCGGAGATGAAGGGCGCGCAATAGTGTACCAAGTTCACACGGCTTCATAGGTTCTCGAAGCTCCGTCAAAAACGCGCCCTGTCTCTCCTATTAGACGTGACTTGCTCATAGATACCATTCCCTGGATGGTTCATTTATATGACCAGTGAATTGCAGACAAGTTTGGACGTATTCGTACCCAACGCACAAGGCTACCACCCACCAGTTCCATCTGTCGCATCTCTCATGTTTTCTTCCTGCTGGTCACCGTAGCCGTCATTCACCTAAGTCCTGGCTAGATCACCGTGTTAGACCGGCGAGCTTGCGCCGGGGAACACAACCACTTCCCCTGCAAGGCACCAAGAACCCAGTCCAATACCCCCACACCACTCCATTCTACCCCTGCGTTTCCTCAAATGATGTAGGCAAGTACAGCGACACTTCCTTCAGCGGACCTCCGGTTTATTTTCATTCCCTGGCATGCCGATCGATGCCGCTATGTATGATCTCCAGGCGTCATAAGCTCATGCTTCTTGGGCAAACAGCAGCTGTTCAAGACGATGCCGAGGCAAGAAGTTATTTGGGATGGCGACTGAATCCAACAGCTAACCGTACCATGAACTGCATCGTAACGCTTGTGACATAAAGCCGGAATATGAGGGGGGAATACAAGAGCTTGGGAGAGCACCACACGGATAACATCTATAAGAATTTGTCACCGGGATGATAGCCAGGCTAGTAGTTTTCCTTTGCTAGTCTTTACGCTTAACAAAATCTGGCAGGGTCACAATAGCCGCCGGTTAGACGTCCGTATGAGCCTTGGTTCAGCCAGTTCCCGGTTACCCCGGACCACAAATTATCATGTGATGCTATCGTGTATATATATTGGTTCCTGCCCAGCCAAAACTATCCCCCACTACGATCCATCAACAGACGAATATGTCTTGCTGTTGACCGCCAGACCCTCAGTGGGAAGAGATGCTACTGCCCCGTTTTGCCCGCGTTTGCTTTGCGCCCCCTCAACTTCGATGCCGCCAATGAACAGTGCGCTGACCCCTTCCAGAGCCGCCACAAAGACACAGAGTAAGCTGGCAATAACAAAATGGCTAATGGTAGAGCCAATCTCCAACCAGGAACCTTCATCTTTGACCACCCAGAAGAAGTAGAGAGTGAGAACATCACTAATAGCCATGACAACCATGAAGAGAGACGAAGGCGCCACGCCCAGTCTCACGTTCAGGATTCCAAGGTTTGCTGAAATGAGGGCGAAAGGGATCATGAGCTTGAGTATAAGTAGTGCCCCTTGAGAAAAAGGGTCGAAGATGGGAATCAGTCGGTACACGCTGTCCAAGCTGAAGGATGAGACTGAGGCCACGTTACCCGTACTGAAGAAAGCAGATTGCAGCAAAACAAAGAAGAACAACGACACTCGTGCGTCAGCGAGTGCTAAAGCCCTGAAGGCATGTGGCGACTCGTATTGGTTCTTGCTGGCAGTGCCATTGGATAATAAGCGCTGCTCCTCTGCGGAACCCTTGTTGAAAACGAATACGCGGTGTTCGAGACCAACCCAGGTGACCAGCAAAACACTGAAAGCCGTGTAGAAAAGGCCTTCATAGGAGATGGTAAGAATAACAAACGTCGGCGCGCAGGTCAGAAACATGCTCATGAGGCGGTGCATGTAATGATTGTTTGGTTCCAAACGATAAGTCAAGGGCATGAGCAGTGAAACAACTAAGGAGGTGATTAGTACTTGTAAACAGTTGGCTTGTCCTTGACACCTACATAAAACAATCCAGCCGACCACTTGATTCCCCCGAGGAAGCCCCTGTTTCGCCTGGAGAGACAAGGCACTTGATCGAGTGACAACGATTGCTAGCAAAACCAGACCGACCTGCCGTAGTTACATTAGTTCCAATCAGACACTTCCAAGACGACACGTCGGCTTACCTGTACACCGGTGAGAGCCCTAGCAGTTAGTAGGGCAGGCCTTGCCAACAATTTGTCTTCCCAGACAAGATATGCCACCCCAATTGCGGCCATGACAAAGCCGCCGACCACACTGTGAAAGGTCAGTACATGTTCCTATACACAGAAGGGTGTGTTTAAACATACATGAGAGTGACATCCTCGGCTTTCATGGCCGGAAGCAACGTGAACACGCTCATGACTAGGCACGAGAAGAACCATATAATTGAGAGCAAAACGTTCGTCTGGAGGAACCTTAAGCCATACGTCACAGGCCAGAAGGCACCGAGAACGTAGATAACGGTCAGGACTTCCCGATGAATGTACCCAAGAGCCTGAATGGTGTCAGAAACCTCAAGCCGTCGTCAGAATAGACAAATCTTACCAAAGACACAATAATGCCGACGTAGACGACAACGTTTAACAGGAAAGACACCACGCTTCCGCTAGTCTTGATGTGTCCGAAAAGCACCTGCCGTCCTTCAACAAGAGAATTGCGTCGGGCCCAAACTTCTTCCCAGAAGACGACAGGGAAAAAGCCGTACGCATAGTAGGTGATTGGAGATTTGGAGATGATGAAGGATGCATAAAGTGCTGCGAGTATGGATGTAAACACCGTCATACCCACGGTCGTACGGGAAGCGGGATGGCTGCCTCGCAGAACATGCAGACCGATAACGACGGTCAATGCAAACGCCATCCAACCCAAGTAGCCGACTGTAATCAGTGTGCGAAGGAAGAACCAGTCATACGTCTGGAGATATCTCAAGCCTTCCAACGCAATCTTCATGAGAGCAGCAGATTCCTCAATGGCCTCTTCGTAATTGCCAGAGTCAACTAAGCGGCGGATGTCAGCTACTCGGTGCTCAGGAGTGAAACTCGCCTCGCTTAATTGTCGGAATGGTCGGTAGCGAAGCTCCGTCGCTTTTTTTTGCTCCTCTTTGACTCTGTACATTTCGAGAATTTCGCGGGCGTTGGCAAGAGCTGCTTGTGCTTTCTCTTCAATGCTTGACGAGACATAAGACAGAGGGAGCTCGCCAACCGAGTTGGCCGGGAACTCGACGCCTATCAGATAGGCCATTAGGGCTGCAATATCAGCCTGTGCCACGTCGTGTCTCTTGACATTGTCGAGGTTCCAGTCGGAGGAATAATCGTCATGCCCAGGCGCAATAGAATCGGAAAGGACAGGCGAGGCAATGCCGGAGCCCCAGGTGATTAAAGGTGTGCGAGTGTTATTCGGATGACCATCGCCATGGCTGCCCCAATCACTCATGCCGTGGTCGGCAGTAAAAACGAAGGCGGTTCGGTCATCAGCATAGAACCTTTCGATTAGCTCTGAGATTTCCTTCACACCCTCGTCTACAACTTTGATATTTTTCAAGTATTCCTTCGAGTATGGCCGATAGGCGTGGCCACTAGTATCTAAGCCAAGAAGATGGAGGAAGAAGACCACTTTGTCTTGACGCAAGGCAGCGTCAAGTGTTTCGTTCTTGGCAGCCTCGGCGAAGAGCTCCTTGACATGGTCAAATACCCAATAGTCGAGTTGCAGCGGTGACTGACTGTAGTCCTCAAAATCGTGGCCGTAGGTATAGGAATCGACACGGCCGGGGACAGCTCCTTGTTCGAACATGGGCAGAATATCGGGAGAGCCCCAGCTCCATGTGTGTCGGCTCCTGTTGAAGACGCTGTCAAAGTTGACGGGATTGAGCTTCCAACCTGTTGCCACAGCCGAAACATCCTCGTAGAGACCGGCAATCAGAGCAACATGACCAGGACGAGACTCAGTCGGCACACGCGTATGTGACACTCCGAAGGTACCGTGCTCCAAGACGCGAGATCGCAAAAAGGGAGCCAGAGGCCGCGGGATTACATCTGTTTCGGATTCAGGGTAAGGTTCGGGGAAAGATTGAAATGCCTTGTCGGCTCGCAGACCGTCTCCTAAGTTGTCGTGTTAGTAACAAACTCATCAATTCGCTCAAGGACATGGAAATAAGGCGGGCGCATACCAACGAAGAGAACCAGTCGATCAGCAGGTGACTTAGCATGACTGGGTCGTTCGATTTGGACGAGCCTCATGCCCGAAACGATTGGACTGACAAAGTAAATGTCGAAAATGGAGTAAATGTAGACAAGATGGAAGGCGACAGCCACGGCGAGAAAGCCGGCGCGCGAGGAGACACCCATGGCGGGCACCGCAACGAAGAGGAGAGGAGAGCCTGCGTGTCGCCTCGTCCTGTATCGGCTCGTGTCTTTGGTCGAGTGGTGTTTTTGTATCCAGTGCTTCTAGGGAGTGCGAGAAGGTAGCGACCTAGTGATCTCAGGAGGGATGCGGCCAGCTGAGTTATATGGACAGGCTAGGTACTTCGTTCGTTCGGAGCGGGACTCAATTCGCAGGTGCCTTTACCAAAAGAATGAAGAGAAAACTAATCAAGGCTTCGCGCAAGGGAGTGGAGGCGCACTCATCTCACTGGGTGCGTATGGCCCCTTGGATGTTGATGATGCGCAACGGTGGGAGAATTTACCCATGGGAAATGGGAACACAGCCGTACCGTCTAGTCCAGTTACATCAACGCGGAAATTATTGGCCTTCGCGACACGTTTACAGCCCGAAATGCACGAATTTTGGATCGGCAGGGGTTTGGGATCCACTGTAACCTTCGGGTGCCCCAGACCGTGGCGCGGGAGCGGCTGATTGCACGTAAATGGGCTTTTCAAGCTTGACTCCTGGCTACGAGGTTAAACAGCGTTATAGCAGTGCCGAGACAACCCCCTATTTTGCAAGTACCTCTCAACTTCGAATTCTCTACATGCAGCTACTGCGACATGGCATTGCCCAGTCGGTATGCAGACCAAGGCAAAACCGCTTCATAGACATCAAGGTGCCCGGCGTGAGGGCGAGTAATGCGTCAGCTGGCCTTTTTTGGAGGTTAATACTTGGGAACCTCTTCGGGCCGCAGGTCAGTGCAAGCATTGCGTCCCACATTAATGCTTGGATTTAGGTACTCCTCTGACGTTCACGTTGACAGACCATTAGTACCGGTAGTTAGTCGGCCAAATGCTCTGGTTCTCCATAGTTCGGGGGCCATTGTCCAAGGCAAGCAAGCAAGTCACCGCTGAAACCAATTCCTCTAGCATTCAAAGTCCCCAACCAAGCCTGCATACCCAGGTATTGTAACAGCAAACAGAGTCTCTAGGGGTATCGTATTGACCAATTCCAAATGCTTCTCCGTCATCTCGTCAAGCCATGGTAGCAGCAACAATGGCGGCCTTTATTCCCAAGTGGCTTCATTCGATACGCTCCGTGAGCGATTTGATCACGCGCGCGTAGAACTTTGCTGCTTGCGGTCGGGGGAACGTTATCTCCTCAACAAGAAAGTCAGGGAGCATGTCGATCAAGTCGCGGTCCCGATTGGAGTCCAGCTGTGGCTTGTACGTGAAATGTGCTTCTTCGTAATTCTCGCCCGAGCTCTCCATCTCGACCTCCAGCTTGAAGTGAAGCGCTTAGGGTGCAGTCAGTATCAAAGCATAGCCATCAATGACCTGTTCTGGGGCGCACTTACTTCCGTTTCTGCCTGTTTGAATGCAGTCAAAGACATGTCCGGCCGAGTCACGCTTGACCACCCTGACAATCAACCCCGTCAAATCGCCATATAGGTCCTCCTTCAACTGAGCCGTTTGAACAGCATCCGAGCTAGCAATAGCCCGCGCGGCCGCGTTTCCACCTTTGACAGCACTACCAGGAACCTTGGCACTTGCTGCAGCCTCCGCAGACCTGCTCGCGGCTAATCTCGTCGACAACGTCTTTATCTCTTGCTTGGCCTCGGCCAGTGATGTGGTCAAACTGGCCACCTTCGTCTCCATGTCATCGAGCTGCTTCTTGTTCTGCTGCCCTTCCTTTGCAAGGGTTCGTTGCACTACAAGATCGGCCTTGAGATTGCCTATTAGTTCATTCGCAGCTTATTTCTGTCAGCATCACCCATGTGCCCACAGTTCTCTGTGATAACACTCACTGCTCGCTCGTTCTTCGCTCTCCTTTTTAAGGTTATCAAAATTCCGCTCAGCCGCCTTAACCCCAATGTCCCGAAGATCGCGATATTTCAACTCGAGGCTTTCGTACTTCCTTGTCATCTCGCCCAACCGCCGCCGCAACTGAACTTCGCCGGCCTCTACGTCTGAGCCCCCGCCAGTCCGGTTGGTCTGATGCGCTGGCTGTTTCGGCGCTGGCAAGTCCTCGAAATGGTCGTCGGCTTGCGTATCAATATCCATGGTATCCTGAGGCTGTGTCTCTAGGATTTCCGAATCCTCGCTCCGAGCTGACTTTGTCCCCGCGCGGCGCCCTCGCTTGGCCGGCTGTACAGGTTGTTTGACGGCAGAATCTAGCACTTCCTTCGGTTCGTCGGCCTTCGTAGCAGCGGCGGCTGCAGCCCTTGGTCGGCCCCTAGACTTGGCGGTACCTGTCTTTGCTGGCGATGTAACTTCCTCCGCCGCGCTGACCACATCTTCGTCCTCATCCTCGTCTTTGTTCTCGTCCTTATCCTGAGCTTTGCGCCCTCTCCTTGAAGCCACGGCTTCCCTCTTGCTCGACAGTCCCATTCCATCCTCGTTTTGTTGTGCCTTGGTGAATGCAGCTGCAACTCTGCCACTTGCACTGCGCGCCGCTGATTTTTGGGCTGGCTTGGTGACCTTGTTTGCAGCTGGGGGCCGGCCCCGGCCTTTCTTCGCTGGCGGCATCTTCCTTGGTTTCGCGGCGGTATTTCTACTAGTCTTTGCACCAAGTCCAGAGAGTTCGTCGGAGTCGGAATCTACCAACGCCAGCAATTTCGATGAGGGGGCAGCACGCGACATTCGCGCCGCAATGGAGACTGCTAGGTGCGGCAGAACGGCTGGGGGAGGTCGGGTGGAATGAAAGCGCGCTGGAGTGGGAACCTGTGTCGCATGAGGAATTAGTGGGTCGGGATTCGCTTCGAGTGAGGCGTTGTATGTATACAAACAAGTGAAGATGAGAGTGGCTTCACTGAAAATCGGAGCAAGAGGTATGTCGGTTAAGAGAGTTACCGTGAGAAGTAGGCAAGAGGGGCTCCCGACGCCAGTACCTTATTTACAAGCACTTTTGCGACAAACAAAAACAAGTCAACAAATGGTCTAGCATCGACCCCTGGCTGTTTGCTACCTTCCCTGACTGCGAGGTACTAGGCCTTTTAGTCCTTGGGGTAGCGGATCCCTGATTTGTGCAGATGGTCTGTGAGCTTATGTGGCGGTGCCCACTCCGGAACACTGAATTAGTACTAAAGCATATGTGGCTTGGTTTTTTTTCGTCGCGACCTGGAGGAACCACGAGTGGCGTTAACTCGGCTCGGTTTTGGACGGTGGCCACGTCTTGTCCAACCTTTGCAACCCGCCATCCTCCCATGCCTGGATGCGCCCTTCTGGATCACCATTCGACCTTGTACCACCGACGCGCGTATCTGATACGGCTGCCTCTTGTTCTGGGGGCTGATACAATACACGCGAGGATCGATTTTCATTAGTCTTGGTCCTTCATCGAGAAGCAACATATACTACACCGGTTCGACTGCATCGTGTCGGCCCTTTGCCGCGACGCCAACCCTGATGACGAGCGACCTGGACCGCTGGCTTGGCTCCGTTGGCAAACTCCTCGGCATGGGTGACAGAAAGAAAGGCCTGGGTGATTTCGCCCTGGACTTGTTGCTAGTGGCGGGCATGGTACGTGGATTGGTTTATCGCGGGACTGTTGCCTCGAGGACTGACACCGGCTCCGCAGATGGCAACCGGCGTATATCTCGCCCGCAACTTTCTCTCATCACTTACGAATACACTCGCCGACCCTGACCGGGAGAAGCACGAGCAAGCCCGGTTGCAGGCCAAGGCTCACCTGGAACGCTTACGCAAGGGCAAGAATGGCAAGTCTGGTGAAGACCCATCAGACGACAGCACCGTGTCTCGTCGCGGGCCGAAGCCAGAAGAGTTGGTTTTGAACGAATACGAAAACCTCATCGCCCTTGAAATGATTGCTCCGGAGGACATACCTGTTGGGTTTTCCGGTACGCACGCGCTCCGACAGGACATGTTCGCCTGGCCTGCGGGTTTTGCTAACAAGGCATTGCAGATATTGGTGGCTTGGAGGACATCATCGATGAGCTCAAGGAGTCTGTCATTTACCCACTCACAATGCCACACTTGTATTCTCATGCGGCGCCACTCCTTTCTGCGCCGTCTGGTGTGTTGTTATACGGCCCTCCTGGATGCGGAAAGACCATGTTAGCCAAGGCCGTCGCGCACGAAAGTGGCGCCTCTTTTATCAACCTCCACATTTCAACAGTAACTGAAAAGTGGTACGGCGACTCGAACAAGCTGGTTCGGGCCGTCTTTTCTCTGGCTCGCAAGATGCAGCCGGCCATTATCTTCATCGACGAAATCGATGCGGTTTTAGGAACAAGAAGAAGTGGCGAGCATGAGGCTAGCGGAATGGTCAAGGCAGAGTGAGTCACCTATCGACCTAACATTGTGTGGTTTTATGGACTGACCAAATAGGTTCATGACCCTATGGGATGGATTGACGTCATCGAACTCTTCGGGCATGCCGGCGAGGATCGTCGTCCTCGGCGCAACAAACAGAATACACGATATTGACGAGGCTATCCTTCGACGAATGCCCAAGAAGTTCCCCGTCTCTCTACCTGACAAGGAACAGAGACGGCGGATTTTACAGCTCATTTTGAAGGACACGAAGACTGATTCAGATTTCAGTCTAGAATACATTGCCAAGGTTACAGCCGGCATGTCAGGTAGTGACATTAAGGAGGCATGCCGTGATGCTGCGATGGCACCAGTTCGCGAATACATGCGGGAGCATCGTGCGAGCGGCAACTCCCTGTCCAGCATTACGCCCGATCACTTCCGGGGCATTCGGACCGAAGACTTTTTCGGTCGGAAAGGCGGTGGGCAGATATTGATGGAGAATCATGCAAAACACTCGGCAAAAGCTTCAGGAACATCGGCAGACGAGTATGAAGATGTAGTGGAAGAACTTGGTTAGTCAAATGCCGTGGTAGGTAGGTAGGTTGGCAGGATGTGTATGATTTGAAAGTCTTCAGGAAAGGAAAGTGAAGCAGCATTGAAGGGGTGCGTCTATCTGGTGGCAGACAGAACGATATGCACAAGAACATTGCTTGGAATTTGGCGGCAATGAATATATAGGAAGATACAGGCACTTAGCATCTTATAGGGGTGCATTTATACGTACAAGTAGTGTACTGGAGTTGGCGACTGTATAAGTGATGCCCCCTCACCAAGACCATAGCTTGCATACATTGCAAAACAACACATATCACAAGGCGAGGTCTGTAACACGGAAATCGACTTGAGTCCATTGGGACTAATACAATGTCTCATTTCCAGGGTCTCGGAAGGTACTTACATGTGGTGGTGAAAGAAAGTAGCTACTAATACTGTTTACTCCCCATGCTTGTGCCCATCACGCCGGCGTTATTGAGAAGACGCCATCGCCCCGGTCCAGGCGAAGGGTCCAATCGGCACCAACCCCCTGTTGGATATGCCGTCAAGTCAGACGCGTGCTAGCACAAGTTACCGCAAGGTGATTGATGTCTTGGGCAAAGTGCAAGGTATCGTAGCGTGGCCTTGTGTCTCTCTGTGAGAACGCCCTTGCCTTGCTGCCGCGGGAAAGACAACAACCACCCGACGACCGGGCACTTTAGCAATGTCAAATTTACACCGCATTGACCAATTCCCACGCCGCACCTTGCATCCACCTGTACAGTACCTCCACATCCACGTCCATGCCGCCCCGCCATCGCCGACCTTCGGGGGGCACTGTGTACACCGACAAATCACGTCATCCGTGGGGCTCCACAACAATAGTCGCTCAAGTGCTTTGGAGTCACACGCACCATTGCCCCAAAAGCCCGCCGCCGGTCCCTTGAACCTCCTGTAAAACTTCTCCAATACACCGACAAACGTCGATTCTCTAACGTTCTCCCCCCCTCAATTACCTGGTTTAATCGAGTACGCCGGTGCTGCGTAGGACAATTGATTTGCTGAGCAATTCAGTCTGTCCGCGGCGACAAGTCTGGCTCTTCACGAGACCAGCGGTAGTACTGTACTCGATTTCCTTCGCCTTTCGAACCCCCTTTCCCGTTCTCGTTTCCATTGCCTCAATTCGAGCATCAATTGCGATAATATCCGGACTCTGTCTGTCTAATATCGCCAATTTGGTCAATCGAGAAAGGCTTGGTTTAGCTCCTACTGCCTATCAGAAAGCCGGCAGTTCCAGCTCGAAGTTGCACTACCCCGCCATCGCTATATCTTCTGTCTCACCATGGCTACACCGCCTAACAACGCAGCTGCGGCGAAGTCTAGCAACCCGCTGAAACGGGTTGATCTCGATGGCCACGATCTTCCTCCCTCTCCCGCACCGTCTAGTCCTCGCAATGGCCGTCGTCGATATGCCCTCGCCACTGAGCTGGTCTACACTGAGAGCAGCGACCAATATGGCGCCTCCAGCGTTCCCATCTACCAGTCCGCTACTTTCAAGCAGACCACTGCCAATGGTGGGAATGAGTACGATTATACCAGATCGGGCAACCCGACGCGCACCCACCTAGAGCGACACTTGGCCAAGATCATGAACGCTACGAGAGCACTTGCTGTTGGCTCCGGCATGGGCGCTTTGGATGTTATTACCCGGCTGTTGCGCCCTGGCGACGAGGTGATTACGGGCGACGACTTGTACGGAGGAACCAATCGGCTGCTCGCATACCTGTCTTCAAACCAAGGCATCGTTGTTCACCATGTCGACACCACCGATATGGACAATGTTCGCAAGGTCATATCTGAGAAGACGGCCATGGTCCTTCTTGAGACACCCACGAACCCCCTTATCAAGATCGTCGACATCCCCTCGATCGCCAAGTTGGTGCACGAAGTCAATGACAAGGCTCTCGTCACCGTAGACAACACGATGCTCTCGCCTATGCTCTTGAACCCTCTGGATATTGGCGCCGATATTGTCTACGAGTCGGGTACCAAATATCTGTCCGGACACCACGACATTATGGCAGGTGTCATTGGTGTCAACGATGCGGCCATTGGAGACAAGCTGTACTTCACCATCAACGCTACAGGATGCGGTTTGTCACCGAATGACTCGTTCCTGCTCATGCGCGGTATCAAGACCCTTGCTATTCGCATGGAGAAGCAGCAGGCCAATGCTCAACAAATCGCCGAATTTCTTGAGTCCCATGGGTTCAAGGTCCGATACCCGGGGCTCAAATCTCATCCCCAGTATGACCTACACTGGTCCATGGCGCGTGGCGCCGGTGCCGTGCTGTCTTTTGAGACTGGCGATGCAGCTCTTTCGGAGAGAATTGTTGAGGCTGCCAAGCTGTACAGTATTAGCGTAAGCTTCGGCTGTGTGAACAGTCTGATTAGCATGCCCTGCCAGATGAGCCATGCCAGCATCGATGCCAAGACCCGGAAGGAGAGGCAGATGCCGGAGGACCTCATCCGCTTGTGCGTGGGCATTGAGGATGTCACGGATTTGATTGAAGATCTGTCACGAGCTGTAAGTTCAACAGGGTCAGACTTTTCACTTGAGCAGCACTAACGTTCCTCAAAGCTTGTTCAGGCCGGCGCAGTGAATGTGACCTTGAATGGGTTTCATGCGAATGAGCCCGTCCAACAAGCCGGAGAGGTTTCCCCGGAGACGGGAGCATGATACCTGAACTTGTGCGGGCCTAGTTGCTGCGCGTGTATAGAGTGGGAGGCCTTCTATTGCACCACCACGGCATTTAGCTTGGCATTTTGGATGCACGCTTAGAACATGAAATCGGAACGAAGAAAATAAATCATTTACAATGTTTTATCCGCCTGGTTGAGTGCATCTCTATTGGGAAAATATCATTGTTTTCCACAAACGTTTCTTTCTACAAGTCGATGTGGCCACGAGGTTGGCGATGTTATTGTAGTGAAACGGGTTTGGCCAAACCACATGTTGCACCACGGGAAAGAAATCACTATATGCTCCCTGAACCAATAAGCGTCGGTCCAAATCCTCTCGTTAACCTATGTTTGGTATGAAAAACTTATTTCTAACCGACTAAGCTACTATTCTACTACAGGATATGATCCCTGGTGAACTCCGACCTGCCATGAACAAACTTTGCTATACAATTGTCAAAAAACTAGGAAAAGTCGAAGCGATCTGGGAGAATGACAGGTGCCACCAGAGTCCAGGCGTACATAGCATAGCAGACCCAGGCGCTCACAATTTTGACCCAGCTGGCCCAGTACGATCGTCCAACGGGGGCAAAGTTACCATCAGCGTGTTGGTCGTCGTAGCTCTGGGTCAACAGTGTGGCAATCCAGGTGGTGGCCAGGAAGAAGATGATGTGAAACACGGTGTAGTTGTACTGAGTGCTAGTGCGTTCATCATCGCCAGAATTGTGATTGCCACTGGCCTCGCTTTCGTCATCAGACAGGAGGGCATCTGCAGGCAGGCTACCCTCCTCAACAGCGCGGCGTAGGGCCTCAGCTCGCATCTGCTTGTGGCCATTGGGCTGTTGCGTTACGAGATCGTGTTCATCCTCTTCGGGAAGACGGATGCCGCCAGAGGAACCAAGTCCAAGACTCTGGGTCGCAGCCCTTGTAGTGGTATAGGCAATGGTGAGCATGGTGACAACAGCTCCAATGACAATCGAGGTCGTCCGAGTGCCTTGAGCGCGGATCAGAGGGTTGCATTTCTTGTCATCGGGCTCCATGGACACAGCCGACATAGTGAGGTAGGTGCAGTACACGGCGACCATGGCACCCTGGGCGAGGCCTGCCTTAGGGTTGTACTCCTGGACTGCCGGGTGAACCGATATGAAGGAAATGCCGATCCAAAGCAGTAGGTTGATAGTAATGGCGGCTTGATTCATGGTGCAGCTGGGCCCAGCGAAGAAAATGTACTGGACGATAGTCATGGCGAGCGAAGCAAGGTACATGCCCAGTGTGGAACCGATGAGCACTGTCCGCCAAACCTTGGAGTCAGTCTCCTCGATCTGCTCGAGACAATATTCGGCCCAGTTGTGTGCGAGGTCAACCAGCAAGATGAGGCCGAGTATGAGGAATAGCATGCCACCGATTCGGGCAATGTAGGTACCCCAGAACTGGAAGAACTCGTCGGGAATCAGAAAAGAGAGTACAATGAAAGAGAGCCAGACGATAATCTTTGGTCCCCAATATCCGTTTTGAATGGCGGCGCGCGGGTTTTTGGACGAAGAAACACCAAAAAGGAGGCCGGCGAAGATGAGATGGAAGAGGCCGAGAGCGAAGTTGAAGCGGTGAACAGCCATCCAGCCGTAACACTCGCCGTTGGGACAACCGATCTTGACATAATCGAGCATCAGATGCTCTAGCTTCTTGATAGCCCACGGAGTGAGCATTATCCAGGACAGAATCGAGTTGACGAGGAGGACGAGAGCGTAGCCGATACGTGTAGCAACACTGCGATTGGAATTAGTGGGGAGTGGCTTTCTGACAACGCGGATGAAACGCACCTATTTCCGCATTTCCCACAGGCACTGCATACCGCAGAACATGTTGCCGCGCCGCAGCAACTGGCAGCGAAGCCAATGACCTGTAAAATGTGAGTCGATTTGATGCAGCGAGAAGCCGAGAAATCAACATACCGTACCCATGCTCGGCACTGCCAGCAGTGGCAATGAAAGCATAGCCCCCATGACGCCAGATGTATATAAGAAGCACTGCCGATTGTTCACGGAGTATCCAAGGTTGCGCGGGACAGCGCGATGAACTGATCGAAACGCGGTGTTGACGACGTCTTGTGGTGAGTAGTCGTCGGAGGCTGGGATTTGGAGCCTTGCGCTTGCGCGGACGGCGGCAGGACGACCAGTAAAAGTGGAACTGGAGAGGTGAAGGCGCACGTGAGATTACGTAGCCTTCGCTGTCGGGGTGAAGTACCACCTATGGCTTCACACCCACCCGGACCCGACCCCAGGTTCCAGGGTCCGCCTCCGAGGTCGGCCATCGGCAACTATGCACCGATTCCCGACATCTTCAAGCCCACCTGCCATTCTGGAACACCCCACCTTGTCTTGTGTTACTCACCGTGTCCCCCCCCTTCACGAGAAACATCGAGTGCAGATACACAGAACTTGGTGGCTTATCAAAGCTTGCTTCGTATGATTCCCCTGGGATTTCATATCCAAGCCAACTAAGTCCAGCTCATAGCAATGTTTTTGTCCAGTGTGATTGGTTACTCATGGTTCAGGTTTCGGTTCACAGACACATGTCCAACTCTGGCGAGGGATAACCCAACCCCTTTATCTGGCCGAGTTGCTGACAGAAGGAATGCTGTAGTCAAGAGTCTAGTGTCGCGTTTCGGCATCGCTGGGCCCTGAACGTGTACTTAGCACGGCATGGCTCTGCTTTCTCGCGTGCGATGGCTGTTATCAGCCAAACCCACGCTCAAAGCTGCAAATCAACGTTGGCGCTATCTTGTCGGTTTCCACCAGGGAAATCGTACCTGATTCTTCCCTAGTCGCCACCTTTGCAGGAATCTGTGACTATTGGCGGACAGCAAGTACCCTAATGGGCAAAAGCAACCTACTCGCCTGGCCCCATCAGTTCGCGTTAGCACTGGGCATTTCCTGCTCTTGAAGTTGCAGTTCGGCTAGTCTTTCACTTGCCAGAACTACATATTTAGCGTCACGCTTATGATGTCTTGGGGTGATCAAATGACTGAGCTCTACCCATGTGTCGTGCGACACCTCCTCATCATACAGACATAGGATAGCCGATATGGCCGTTTTACCAAGCGTGAGGGCATGCCAAGATGAGTTAATTTGTTGGTGCTCAGGATGAAAGCTCAAGTTGTCAGGCGGAGACTGCGGCGCATGGGATTTCAAATCCGGATCAAGGGGCCCGTCCAGTTGACACATGCACGCGCTACCTTACGCAGCACAGCGCCCAGCGCAACTGCCCTGAACTGTGATGTACCGGGTACAAGACCCTTTACGTTACCTGTATGTAATACCAGCACGATCATTGGTACCCCTTACGTAGTGCATTCCGTTTCGCCAAGGTACTTACGACATGGTAACTCCGACCAAGGAGCAGCAGGGGTGTCAATTACTTACTTCCCGTACCATCCTAGCAAGGGGATGGAGCACTGTACATGCGTTACCATACTTCAAAAACCCATCCGTAGATAAGGGATCCGGCATCGTTCCCGTTTTGTTTCCCGTCTGCGCAGCTTCCCGCCCGTCCTCTTTAATCTACTTCCTCCCTCTCTGCAATCATTCATTTTTACTTTGTCCGCTACGCACCTTCTAACCTTGACTCCGTCTTTTCCCACTCTTCATGTTGTATGCTATTGGCTTTGTCGGCAGAACTATGAAAACTGCTCCCCCGATAGTGCACTGAGCCAAACGATATCCCCCATTCGCCGCAGTCCCCCAGATTGTTTGCCGCCGTCGCTCCCGGTTATCGCCGTTGCCGGTGCCGACAATTCTCCCCGCTTCCGAGAATTGAAGAAGCATGATATCTGGATAGGACATACATCAATCCGAGTTTACAGAGAACATGGCGAACTCACGAGAAAACGAGCTGCACCGCGCGCGCCTTGTCGCCAGCGTCGCGGCTACCATCATCTCTCTTGCCTGTGGCACCAACGTGAGTTGGCGCGACCAGATCGTTCCCTTGCCAGATAAACATTATTTCCCGAGTTCACCATCACTGACAAATCCTCTCTACGCAGTACGTTTACTCAGCATGGGCACCTCAATTCGCTGAGCGATTGAAGCTCTCCTCGACCGAGACGAACATTATTGGTCTTTCCGCCAATTTGGGCATGTACTCGCTGGGCGTTCCCGTCGGTATGCTCGTCGATCGGAAAGGGCCTCGCTCAGCAGTCATTGGCGGTTCTATTCTGCTTGCCATCGGATACTTCCCTTTCCACATTGCCTACGATCGCGCGGCTGGCCCCGTGCCACTTCTCTGCTTCTTTTCATATCTGACTGGTCTGGGCGGGTGTTTGGCTTTTGCCGCGGCCGTGAAAACGTCTGCTCTCAATTGGCCGCATCATCGGGGTACGGCGACTGCTTTCCCCCTTGCAGCTTTTGGCCTGAGCGCGTTCTTCTTCTCAACCTTTGGGAGCATATTTTTCCCTGGGAACACCAGCGCTTTTCTGGCCTTGCTCTCTTTTGGAACATGCGGATTGACGTTTCTGGGCTTCTTTTTTCTGCGCGTCTGGCCCCATACCAACTACCACAGTGTGCCGGCCGGTGACACTCTGTCTGGCTCACAGCAACTTCACCGTACGTCCTCGGAAGAGGCTAAACCGAACCGCTCCAGTCATGGACACCGCGCTCTTCTGGTAGAACCTGGTACGTCGCCCAAAGTCAACAGCACTACCACCGTCAACTCCAATACCAGCCACGAGCCGGTTCATCCAGAATACGAACCGTCTGCGCCGTCTCGCGAGGCTGATGAGGCGCAAATCGAAACAGTCGATGCCGATGATTATGAGCCCGACGAGACGTCCTCGCTAGTGTCGAGCTCCTCTTCTATGCCTGGTGATGTCTTTGTCCAGAGTAGTGTTGATATAGATCGTTCTCATCGAGTAGATATACGTGGCTGGGCCTTGCTCCGAGAGATCGATTTTTGGCAGTTGTTTACTATCATGGGGATCCTCACCGGCATTGGTTTGATGACCATCAAGTAAGTATATTGGTCTACCCCTCTTGCTGCCTTGGTTTTTATTCGTATTTTGATGCTGAACAACGTTTAGCAACATTGGAAACAACGTAAAGGCTCTCTGGCGCCATTGGGACGAGTCTGTAGACGAGGCATACCTCATCACTAAGCAGCAGATGCATGTGTCCATCTTGTCCATTTGCAGTTTTGCGGGCAGACTCCTCAGCGGTATGTCTGGTCAATTCGTCAGTCGCACCGAATTGAACTAACTTGAGGCAAACAGGTGTCGGTTCCGACTTCATCGTCAAGGTATTGCATGGCAGTCGTGTATGGTGCCTCGTCGCATCCAGCATTGTCTTTTTCATAGCACAAATACTGGCACTCCACGTCACGAACCCTCACCTTCTGGGTCTGGTTTCAGGTCTATCCGGAATCGGATATGGTTTTCTTTTCGGGGTATTTCCCTCCATTGTTGCTGAGACGTTTGGAATCCACGGTCTAAGTCAGAACTGGGGTCTGATGACCCTTTCGCCGGTCGTCTCTGGTAACGTGTTTAACATTTTCTACGGAAGGATCTACGACCAGCATAGTATTCTAGGCCCTGACGGCGAGCGTGTCTGTCATGATGGACTGAACTGCTACCGCGCTGCCTACCTCATGACCCTCGCGTCATGTTCTGTTGGTCTGGTTCTCACCCTGTGGGTAATCCATCATCAGCGCGCAAAATGGGCCAAGGAAGAAAAGGACAAGGCTGAACAGGATGATTGAGGGCTTGCATATAGAGACGCTTGAACGTGGTTATAGAAGACAGGAAAGGGCTTGATAGGCCCCTGGCCTTTTCCCACCCTGACAAAAGAAAAGGGTTTGTCGTGTCAACAACAAGAACAGCCTGTTGGGTTTACCCCTCCGGCAGATGTACTGCGACGGTCGTATATGCAAATAGTAGAACACTGGCGTTTGGGCTGCTTCGTTGGAAGCATTGGCACACGATTGGACAATGTTACAATATAAGTCTTTTTTGGTTGGCAAGCCCCCTCCCAAATTCGCATTCCATAGACAATCCTTAGACCTAGCGTTGTAAATGAGTACGGCATCATATTTGGTCGTCGTGCACCCAAGTAGCTGCCCCAGCGAGAGACAGGTATCACGCCGCGATCCCATGTAGCATATGAAACCCACACGTTTTTCGCTTATGCCAAATCACCAAAATTGTACAGGCTGAATGAGACAAGTAGCAGAACCGATCTGATATTACAAATCGAGTATCTTACGAGAGAAGTCGCCGCCATCGGCGTCGCTGCGCGCCCGTATGCACGCAAATCGCACCTTCCCTGCTCTCTTCCTGCGCCCTTAGCCAGTGCAAACTCCTGGGTGTAGAGAACAAAACGATTACTCCGCGTCGCTGAAACATTAAAAAAGACGGGATGGAACAAGAAGAAGGAACCCTCTCCGTCATCGCATTATACAAATATCGTCCGAATCGAATGACTCCTTTGTAGCCTGTTCTCCGCCTCATAATAATAAAACCCTGGAGTGGACGCCTTGTTGCGACATAGCATTCCCTTGGCCAAGGACAAAGGAGACGGCCAGGTATACTTACGAAGCTATGTAGCCCAGTCTGTAGGAAAACATGTTCGTTTCGACGCCTCTAGCCAAGACGCATGAACCATACAAACTCCCAGCCGATGCAAGATGCAGATGAATAAAAATGTGAAATACGCAACATTGTGCCAACGCCAATGTCATGATGATGGGTCTGCGATTCTGGTCTCCAGCCGAGACAAGGCATGTCTAGCATAAGACACAGATCACCGAGACTGTCTATATCGAAGAAATCAAGGCTCCCCCGCGAGAGTCGACCGTCGTCCACCTATATCAAGGTCGAATTTGACGAGCTGACTTAATTGGTTGTCGAGCCCTAGTATGTACAGCGTAGAACGGTTGCGGGATAAGCGGCACCAGACGCAGTTGTTGACGATCGCCGGCTGGGTCGGCAGTGTAGGCCGCATGCTCATTTTGACATAAAGTGAGAGCAAACTCATCTTATGGAGTCTTGCCACGCTTGCGACCTTCGTTTAGGCCATTTTCGAAGAGCGAACTGAAGCCGGCAAGGGGCCAGTTGTCAGTGGTTGAATGAATCACAACCAACCATGTGGCTATCAGATTGACAAGATAGTGTAGCATATATGCATACGAAACGCCGTATATGGCAGCGTATATGGCTGTGCCAAAGAGGAGCACACTCGTAAGATGTCTCAATTTGCCAGTAACTCTGGGTACCATCTTGCCGGTCGTTAAGTTCTCCACAAGGAGTATGAACGGCATAATCGACAAGACATTATGGTGTGACGAAAATGGCGTAAGCCAGTGAACTGCGAGGTTACGGATCCACACTGCCAGGATGGGCAAGTTGATGGGAAGGACCCAGAGCATGAGGAGCAAGATGGAGTGGGCGTAATGATAGAAGTCGTAATTCGGTCCTGATTTGAGCTCCGAGGCAATCCGAAGGGCACGAACCACCGTGAAAAGTTGGACAAGGCAGGCCACCAGGTACGCAAACTGGTAAGGGATGAAGGTAGACACCAGAAATAGAAGAAGTGCCGTCGTGACCATGCGACGACGAGGAGAAGAAGGGACGAAAGTCGGGAACTGTAACCTTCGCCGCTCATCTCTGGGTAGACCGAAGGATCGAAGAGCAAACCAGGAGTAGATGATTCCAAGAAGCTGGGTCATGCCCAGAGTGACGAAGTGGAGAACCGCACATACCCCGATACAGACAACGCCAATGAGAGGAACCAAGAACCAGAAAAAGGGGTCCTGTGTACCTGTGAGGAGGTCGTTGCTGTGAAAATCGGCCGCCGCTGATGTCGTGTTGCGCCAGTGCCAGAACACACCTGGCCCCGATGGCCATGATCCAGTCATCGACAGGGAGAGAAATGTCAACGATAGTAGCATTAGAGGCAGCGATTGTCGCAAGCAGAGATCAAGGCTCTCAGAAAAAGAGATAAACGTGCCAGTGGTATCGTAGACCCGGAATTGCTTGCGAAGCACAAGCGCCACCACAAGCAGCGGGAAAGCCGCAAAAACAGTTCGGTAGCGCATGTACAGTTTACCCAGGCTTCCCAGCGCGTCCATTGTGAGTCTGACTTGGATGGTAGATTCACAAGTCGGGTCGGTCCAGAACTGAAGGCTAAGCCCTTGCTCATTATGTCCTTTGTGCCTAAGTGGCGGCGGAACAAAAGGGGCAACGCCGTGCATGCTAATGCTGGCATGCCTTGCATTGACGAAGAACTTGGACTCGTATGGCTGCGCTAGATGCTGTCGAATCAGAGGGGAAAACAGCTCCGAGGCACTGCCGCAAGCTTGCGTGCCAATTTCCAAATTGTAAGCAAGCAGACTGGATTGGAGCGATGGAATGTTGATTTCAGCAACCATGGGCCGATTCGACGGAAGTCGCAACGTCATCCCAAACGCGAGAAGTCGCCGCAGACTGATGTTGCGCCTTCTGTGGGACTGCGAGTGATCGCTGAATTCGGCCATAACAAAATGGTGTGTTGGTTTAACTGCCTTGTCTATGACAGCCACGAACTGGTGATCCGCGATGTCTTCGATATCGAACTGTAGATATGAAAAGGGCTTCGTCGGTGGCTCGTTATCCAGAGAAAAGGGCTGGTGGAGCGATCTTGTCGAAGGAGGAAGCAAAATAGCGTCAGATGCAGCGTTCTTACATGCGAGCCTAGTTGATCCTGTGCTATCTCCCGAGAGGTCCATGTTCATGGAAAACAACGTCGTCGCTTGGCCAGGCTGCAAAGGGAAAACGCTGCAGAATAGAACCTCCAACTTCCCGTGTTCTCCTGATCTGTCCAGTGTGGCATCAGACAGGAGGGTAAAACGCTTGCCTTCAGGAGATCCTTGAGGGGGCACTGGGAGCAAATGAGCCCTTGGCTTCGGCTCACGTCCAAGCTGCCGCAAGACTAGGCGTTCGCCTTGCACCATAATGGCATCCGAATTGTCTTCGAGCGTCAGGAGTGTGGTTGGCCCTTCGGATGGCAGGTTTTTTTCGGCGATGGATTCCATGCCGGTGAGAAACCATTTTTTAAACACTCTCATCCTCTCGGCCCTCGGCTTCGTTTGTGACGACCTGTGAACATCAACCACGTCGTACATGGCCCTAGCCACAACCTTCCGGAACTGGTCGCACCATAGAATGGCCTGGTGATCCATGCTGGTCCAGACTCTGGGGATGCCAGTAGTAAAGACAGTGAAGCCGTGTGTCTCGGGGATTATCGACTCAACACTCGCATAGTCAGATGGAACAACCGTGTCTAAACCGCCACCCGCAATCGATACAAGAGTAACGTGCCACAGTGGATTGTTATTTGCCCACTTTTGCGAGTAGGCACGGCGCCAATAGTCATTAATGTCTTCGTATATCTTGACAATCTGCCCGTCAAAGGTCACAGGAGGGCGCGAGTGTGGAGCGGACATGGTGATGATGGTGTTGATCGAATTGGACTGATAATTCGGCATGATGAGCATGGTGCGCGCGACGATGCCGCCCATTGAATGGCCAAGAACGAGAACAGACGTTGGATCTGGCAAGTCCGAGTCACGCGCAGACATGCGCGGGTCCATATAGAGTGATAAGATGTACCTGATAGCCTCGTTCAAGTACTCTGCCTGGTCTAGCATGGTCTGTCCGTGAAAAGCCGTGATGTCCTCGTTGAAGTCGACGGTGAAGAAATCGAGATTTCGAGCACCAGCGGCTGCAGCAGCTTCGTCGTGCTGAAGAGACTCATGATAGTAATTAGCAGCTTCGGCGGCTATCGGTCGAACCTGCTTGTAGCTTCCGGCATTACCTGGGATGAAGAGGATAGGGACACCTCTAAGCTGCGATTGGTCAGTCTGTTGTTTTGTCTTTGCCATGGATATTGCAAGGGGAGAAAAAAAACCTTTCTTTCGTCGTCTACGCCCTGCTCACGGTACAGATATAATGAGTATTTAGTCGCAAAGCGGGTGTGTTCGGTGTCGAAGTCACGCAGGCGAATGTAAGAGGGTCGCATGTACGACATACGGCAACCCTTTGCATCAAGCTGGCGAGTCCAAGACGAGTTCAAGATGGCGCAGAGCAATGTAATGCCAAAGACAGTGACAGCCAGAGCAAATATGGTGATGGACCACGGGCCGCGAAATCGGGAGCGGCGAGCTGTTGAGCGCACTTCGGGCATCTTTTCGGCAGCCATGATGGGTTGGTGAACTCGATGATTGTCGTCGTCGTCAATTTCGTTCACGTCGTTCCGATCGACGTGGTGATCAGTACCAAGTCCTTGGTGGTGGTGGTTAGGCGGGAATTGGTGGTTATTTTGGTAGGCTGGCGATGGCGCGGCCAGGGATGGCGTTGGGAGGGGCGGCGACGACGCAGTTATGGAATGATTCTCGAGCGATCCATTCGGGCCATGTTCGAATTTCCAATTGCTATTGTTTGACCGTCTACTCCTTGCGGACGACGGTCTAGAGGCGATAGCTGGTTGCTTGGTGGGTGCAACAGAATTGCGAGTTCGAGCGGGCTGTTGAATAGCATGAGGTTCGGCGGGAGGTTCGTCGCTATCGTCGGTCGAACCCGACGAGCGCCTCTTCATGGACGGAGAGGGCTCGTTCGAGTCTTCCAAGGATTGGAAGCGGTCGATCGATTAAAGCCTTGGAAGTATTGGCGACAAGGCAGGGGACGGGAAGGAGGCGGACGACGACGACGACGACAACGACGACAACGACGGCGAGTAGGAACAGCAGTAACAGGAGTGAGGGACGAAAGAAAGAGAGAGCGCCCGTCCTTGAGCAAGCGCTGCTACTGCTACAGCCACCCGACTGCGGCAGTACCAGGCTAGATGGGTACGGATAGATAGGGTAGGATAGTGTGGAGTGTGCTGTGTCAAAAGCGAAAGAAGTTCATTCAATTCAGGTAGCTCAAGGTACCTCAAGGAGAAAACTGCTAGCGGTGCCCGTGCATGCTTTACATGGCTGAACTCGACGGTACTGTCGGTATTAATTGATACCATGGGCGAGGTACCTACAGAGCATATCTACGTACTTTAGCTGTACTACTACCTTAGTCTACGCCGCATGTTTGCCAGGAAGGCTTGTACTGTCCTTGTACCCTTCGGGGCCTTCTTATCGATGTCGAATCCCTTGTACAGCACTAAAGTGCTTGGATGAGGCACCTTCGCTCGGCGCGACTCGGAGCACGTGTAGGTACCTTAATCTGGTGCAACGTGGAAGTCGACCATCCACTTCAATTGGGGTTTCCTGTCTCGGCCCCTTTCTCATTGTGCCCCCCGTTGTACCTTTTTGCCAAACATAGGCAGAAAATCTGTAGAGAACGAGAATGAATGCCTGGGCTTAAAAGAGATGAAGAAGAAACCTCCTCAGCATATGATGAGGATCCGAGGAACCCGGTGCATGCACTACTTAGGACAGACCAGAGAGATCTTTTATCCGTACTGGGTACCTGATGTGATTAGTGTGCTGTGTTGTAAACTTGCAAAGGTGAGGTGGAACAAGTGGTCACCTTACCCTGCCTTTCTTTGGCTTCCCATGTCCTTGTCTGCCTTTGATTACCTTGCATTGCACTGCTCACTGTCCACGGTACCCCCCCCCCCTTTTCTAATTGAGGTTTCTTTTTCTTTTTCTTTTCTTCCCTCAGTCCTCATATGCCGAACCTTGCATCCCTGGCCCCTGGCCCTCCGAGCTGCCCTCGTTCCCTCTTCAATGTGACGTGAAACGTTTTCCTCAAGCAAATGATGTGTCGGTCGGTTCCGTTCACCTTCCTGGCACTTTGTTTTGTTTCTCATCTCACACCATTGGGTTCTTTACTGGGCTCTTGGTTGTTGCATCTAACATGCTCATTCCTGCATGCTCAACCCAAAGGTTATCCATAACAACTCCCATGGACTACATGCCAAGCAATGTCACAGTACCCTACTTGGAGGTTCCAGCTAGCCGTCATATATTATCTATGCTGTCTCTCCTAAAGGTGACAGGATTCGTCTTCGACCTCTCCAACGGCACCCGTCCCATCCCAGCAATCTGATTCCAGTAAGTAGCTCGTGCTCTTTGCCGCTTATGTACCACACTGAACCACCCCCAACACTTGCCTCTCTGCCTTGAGTGCTCGGGCGGCCGTCGTCTGAGGCATTCGTTAGACATTGTCCTAGCTACTACTGATACCGCATTGCCAAAGATAGCTACCGCCTCTTCTTTGCCAATTTTGCCTCAAAGCCAAGTCATGTCGCGCGCGCGCGGATGGATGATGGAGAGCCAAGAGGAGGGAGGCAAGGCCTTACCAGGATACGCAGTACAGGCCACAGACTACTCGCAGTAGTCTCTCGATGTCGGATGTTCAACGCCGGACCACGGGGGTTTCGGACTTCTTCATCTTCACGACACTGCAAGATGTGGACAAGACAACGGCCCGACCAACCACGAGGCCCACCGCCTCCATCCGGCAGCCATGGAATTCTTGCATAGTGGATCGGTGCCAAAGACCCTGCCCATTTCCATACCCTTGCCCACAGTACGCAATATGGATACCAATATTCCACGCCTAGGACGCCACGATGCAACCACGAGGGACGGCAAAATGGTGTTCAGCCATGGATTGATGACGAGCTTCTGTTTCGCTGACCGTGCCATGGCGCTGCTATGTTCCTTGGTCGCCGTCGCTGGCGCCAGAACTGACTAACAACCAAAGCACTCAAGAGCATCAAGGCCTCGGTCTAGCGAGAGGGGTGAGGCATGCTTCCCCAAGCACAAGCCAAGGTGAGGGATCAAGGACGCAAATGTGGCTATTAGTTTCAGCTCAGTACGCGAAACATTACAATATCAGCCAGCAGTGCCGGTGGTTTCTTGACTCTTGCAGCTTTTAGTGTGGCTGTGAGGTTATTAACTCTTGGCTCAGAGGAGCACATCCGGCACTAGACACAAAACTTCCATGCCCACGAATGCTACATCTTTCTCATCTGGGATCTGTATCTACACTAACTCAGTGCCCGTTGCGTGTATGCTTTAACACATATGATTTGGTTATGGATGCGGATATTGACCGATGCACCCGTAACCCACGTCTTTCCCCACACCTTAGAAGTCAACTTTTGGTACCCGCTCGACAGTGGAATGATTGAGGTAGGTCGTCTCATGTAAAAACAAAGCAGTTCGTTGAGCTGAACATCATGCTGCAAGATGAGAGGATGGGAAAGCAACACGACATTAACGGGCAATAAGAATAAGCGGGAGGCTTGGCACTCTGTACCTAGACTGCTGACAGACAGAACTGAACTGCTGGAGATGGCCAGATTGACTACCTACCCTCCACCCCGCCCCACCGTCCCACGTACCTCGGTGTACGCTGTAGCGGAGAAACGGTCCAATTGGTTCGTCTCCACCCTTCAGCAAGTCCCGAAGGACAAGCATTTTTATTATGATCATTATTATTATTATTATTATCTAGCTACACGAACTTGGAGACACTCAACCAAGTCCTCGCTTGGCTGTGCCGTAATTACGGCAGACATTACCAATGGAGTAGGTGCCTTAGGCTCCTAGCTGCCTGACCTTATCTGCCTGCCTTATCTGTGGCGCCTGCGGAGTAATCATGGCTTAGAAATACTCAGACTCCCATGCAACAACTCTGCGTATGACTTAAAGGCGCGGTTAATCATCGGCTGGGAGACATTTCCACCCTCCATATCCGTCCTGTTTGTACTGTATTTGTGGACTCTACGACTATACGCGTTAAGAGCACGTCACGCCGACGCGTCTTGGCCAAGCTTTCTTTGACGTAAGGTATTCGAGGTATTCCTATCCACGACACTTAGATAAGAGAGATATGCCTGTCCTTGGGCCAGCCAATGCACCTGGTCAATAATGATGACGACGACGATGATGCGAGGGTATTGAAATGATGCATTGACCATCAACTCATCGTGGAAATGGCTACAATCAAGCCCATAGAGGACCGCACAGTAAGCATCCTACACAACATCTCACAACCTGCAACATCTCCTGTCTTTGCTAACACGCTCTTTTCCAAGGTCCATCAAATACAGTCGGGTCAAGTCATTGTCGACCTTTGTTCTGTTGTCAAGGAGCTGGTAGAGAACAGCATCGATGCCGGTGCAACCAGCGTAGGTACGCATAATGTTCCATTCCTTTGCTCACAACCTCCGGCATAGCCTCTTTAACTGATGGTCCCTTCTCTTCCACAGATGTGCGCTTCAAGAATCAGGGTTTGGACTCAATCGAGGTCCAGGACAATGGCCTGGGCATATCTCCCGACAACTATGAAACTATTGCTTTGAAGCATTACACCTCGAAGCTCTCAACATACTCCGACCTCGCTACTCTTCAGACCTTTGGTTTCCGTGGCGAAGCTCTGTCGTCATTATGCGCCCTGTCTAAGTTCAGCATTGTTACTTGCCTGGCCAAGGATGTTCCCAAGGGTACCAGGCTCGACTTCGAGTCTTCAGGGAAACTAAAAGAGACGCACGTAGTTGCCGCTCAAGGAGGCACCAACGTAATCATTGAAAACCTTTTTCACAACCTCCCGGTGCGCCGCCGCGAGCTTCAACGCAACATCAAGAGGGAGTGGAACAAGGTCATTGCACTCCTGAACCAGTATGCCTGCATCCAGACAGGCGTCAAATTCTCTGTATCGCAGCAGCCCACCAAGGGCAGGCGCATTGTTCTTTTCTCCACCAAGGGCAACATCACCACGCGCGAGAATCTCGTTAACATCTTCGGCGCCAAGACGATGACAGTTTTGGTCAAGCTTGATATGACCCTCGAGTTCGAGCCTACTACTGGGCCGGGGTTAAAGTCTGCTGTCAATGACAAGCAGGCTTCAACCGAGGTCCGGGTCCAGGGCTACGTCAGTCGGCCGGCCCACGGGGAAGGTCGCCAGACTCCTGATCGGCAAATGTTCTTCGTCAACGGTAGGCCATGCGGGCTGCCTCAATTCGCTAAGGTTTTCAACGAAGTTTACAGAGCATATAATGCCTCGCAGTCTCCTTTCATACTTGCAGACATTCAGCTCGATACCCATCTATACGATGTTAACGTTAGCCCAGACAAGCGCACCATTCTCTTACATGACCAAACACGCATGCTAGAGAACTTGAGAGAGGCCTTAGTCTCCCTCTTCCAGTCACAAGACTATTCTATCCCGGCCGCCCAAGTGCCTATGCAAAAGGCACAGCTTGTAATGGAGGCACGTGTTGCTGAGAGCGACAACTCCGTTAGCGCGAACGAACACTCAAGGGAGATGACGTCCGTTGTGAGGAGAGTCAATAACCCAATCCATGACAATGGGGCCAGCTCCGATGATGACAATGACTGCCCTCATTCGCGCGATAAGCCAATACCAAGTACTCGCGCTGCAAAGCTTAGGAAGCTCACTTCTGCAGAACTGCAGTCACAGAGCTTGATCAGCCGGTGGGTTGGGCGAAGAGCAGATGTTTCCAATGTCCAACACGAGGAGCAAGACGGGAGTCTCGGACAAGCTCAGCCAACTGAAATTATGTCGGGGGACCCAGCAGTCCACCTTACGTCCGTTACGTCTACATCTGAGGACGAGATCAGTGACAACGCCTCGAACTGTCCGGCAGAAGAACCAGACACGCATTCTGAGGTTGCCCCGGAGACACCTCGGAAAGTTGCTGACTTCAACGCTCGACTCGCCGAAGCAGACGGCGAAAAAAGCTTTAATTCTTCCACCAAGAACAGCCCGCGGGCTCTCCGTAACGATAAATGTAATGAACAGGCCCCAATTCCGGTCATAACGCCGATTAGAACCCCACGGTATGGAAACCACACGCCTACGACGACTACGCGTCTGCACCAACGCTCAGCTCTGGAGGTTGCCACTATTACCATTGGAACCAATACTACCCCAAATTCGTTCGAAACACCCCCTCAGAGAGCAGAGGTTGGGTCGGATTCAGCGCTGATGACAACAGCTGCCAAACCATTGTTGAGCTCGCCATCAGTGAATACATCTTTTGGCTCGCGATTAACCGAGATGTTTTCGGCGACCCAGTCCAGCGAGCAGAAAAGGGGGCCACGGGCGGGCGCCGAAGTACTAAGCCGGGCCAGTCTTCCTGCAGATATGGATTCAGATGGCAGTGAGTCCAATGAGAGGTGCCTGGCAAAGAATGCGCCATCAGATGCATCAGTGGAAGACGCCGGCAACGAAAAAGAGTTCGCAGCTTCTTCTGACAGAGTCAATGAACCTTCGAGTTCATCTACTGCAATCAATATTGAATTGCCCGGCACCAACGAAAACGCAACACAGACTGGGACGAACGGTGATGGTGTCAATGGAGATCCGTTAGGGCAGGCCAGCGTTACTGACAATAGATCACATGTCCTCAAAGGGGGGATGAAGCGCAAGGATGCCACTCTGCAGCACAGACACAACGTAAAGCTCGACGAGATGGATCTGCAGCCTAGCATCAAATCGTGGGTGGAAGAACTAGAGCGCGTCACTCCGCAGCGCAATCAACCAACTAGGACCCCTTGCATTGAGTCAGAAGATGCCGAGGATGTTCTGTCCTTGATCATCTCCAAATCGGATTTTGCGAAGATGACTATCGTTGGTCAGTTCAACTTGGGCTTTATTATTGCTGTCCGTCACGCACCAAAAGACCAACATGGAGAGGCGACGGGAGATGATGAATTGTTTATCATTGACCAACATGCGTCGGACGAAAAGTACAACTTTGAAAGACTGCAGTCAACCACCGTCGTCCAGTCTCAACGGCTCGTTCACCCCAAACAACTGGAACTGACAGCTCTGGAGGAGGAGATTGTCATGGAGAACATTGCCGCTTTGGATGTCAACGGCTTCAAGGTCCATGTAGATGGCTCGGGCGTTCAGCCAGTGGGATCAAGATGCAAAATCCTTGCCTTACCTCTGAGCCGTGAGACGACGTTCACGCTGTCCGACCTCGAAGAGCTTATTGCTCTGCTAGGTGATCACCACCTGACAGAAACCAGCTCAGCCCCTCGGCCATCCAAGGTCCGCGCTATGTTCGCCATGAGAGCGTGCCGTAGCAGCGTCATGATCGGCAAGGCCCTGGCTCAACGCCAGATGGAGAAGTTGGTCCGCCACATGGGTGAGCTGGACAAGCCTTGGAACTGTCCTCATGGGCGGCCGACGATGAGGCATCTAAGCGGACTTGGTCCCTGGGACGCCATCGGGTGGAAAGAGTCTGAGCCTCGGGTAGACTGGGCTAAGTATGCTCAAAATTAACATTGACAGCTGCGATGTAAAGAATGCTGTTGGCGCTGTTGGTCATATATTGACCGGGTTCTCACGGGTTATCATTTTACGATGGTCAGCATCGAGAGGCTAGGCTTGCACGTATATTGGCAATGAAAGGCTACTTGATGTATGTACGCGAACTGCATGTTTTTATCGCCGGTATGTTGACCCGGCCAGTATGGACCGAGACGATAGCTCAATAACGAGGCCCGATCTGTAGCTGCACGCAGGTAGGTCTTTATAAACCATTTACCTCTTTGGTACAGTGTCTTAAATATGGTATCACAAGTACTGCCATTTCTCGTTGTCCTGACGAAGCTGCCTTACCCTATAGTTACACTCGACTTATCCTCGTAAATCGTGCCCGTATTTTCTCGTCAACTCCATACAACAACAAAAGACTCCAAGACCCCGAACCATTCGTTTACTGTCCGAAAACCTCCTTCCGTTCATCCTTGCATCGTGCTGTAACGTGAATACCTGCCTTTCGATCCCGCTAGGCCCTCTTCGGCAGCCTTGCCGCTCACATTGCGTCGTCCGTACGCAGACGAATACTGGCGCTCCTCGTAGTCGTTGCCAGACGACACCTGACGGCTGCTTCCTATCATGACGGGCGGCGTCGCAGATTTGAGCTCGCCGTAGGGCTTTGAGTAAAAATCAGTCTCAGGCTGGATGGAGCTGTTGCGGTTCGGTGCGCGGGGATGGGCGGCCAGTGACGACAGCCTTTCGTCAGCAATGTCGTTGCTGCCACTAACTCTTCGCGAATTGAGGTCTACTTCTGATAGTGCAGTGTCTCTCAAAGAATAGTACGGAATTTTCGCTCTCGGAGGCGTCAGGTGGGGGTTGGATCCTAGTGGGTTCGGATGAGACCCTGTGCCGATATCATTCTCAAAATCACTGCCTGCGAGGTCGTTTTCGTCATGTTCTGACTCTGAATCCTCCGGGGTATACCGCTGGCCTAGCGCCTCATAGGTCTTGTTACTTGCCCGTTTATGCTCCGCCGCAGCAGCAGCGGCGTTCATGGCACGGTTCCGCTTTTGTGTACGCGAAATCAGAGAGTCTGTTGCAAACCAGGTCTCGGTGAACTTGCCCGCATTTTGGGATTCACCAGGAGACAGGTCTGTAGACAAAATCGAGGTTCGGGATGCAGGTGCGTTAGTCTCATGGAGCGGTACCTCAGTATAGGAGCCGCGATACGAGGATCGGGGCACAGAGGTTCGAGTGCGTTCGCTGACGGCTTGCGAGTTGCGTGGCGAGTTTCCTGGGGTAATCTGATATTGGCGGCAGGGCAAATCGACATGCGAGCTGCGAGGGAAGTTGGAAAGATCTGAACCAGCCCGCGTTCGCTGGAAGGGAATGCTAGGGGGACGAGATACATCTTCGTATGGCGCACCAGATCGACGACGATCCTCGTAGGGCGTAGACAGTCGTTTCTCGCTCTCGTCGCTCACCGTTGTAGCAACGCTGGACTTGTTTCTCTTGTGTTTGGCTCGGGAGGTGAGGTGATCTTCCAGGGGGTTCATGTCTGGAGGCATCTGGGTGATCTTACGGAACATGAAGCCGAGCCATGTGGAGATGCAGAGAGATATCAAGTGCAAGCCTCCTGCGCCGACGAAGGTGTAGAAAACAGCTGGGACAAAGTAGTCCAGCAGGCTTTTATCAGCTAGCCGTGTCGTCCAGACAGCGCTGCTGCTGCGGACCGTAAGAGCACCATAGACGTACAGGGGCATGACGCCCAGATCCGATATGCCAGCAAAAAGTTGGTAGGCAGCAGAGGATGCAGGGCTTCGACCCCCGGCCGGTCTTTGTAGGTGGTAAATGGCATAGAAACAGTGCACCATAGCGACACCCGGCTGTAGCTCGATTAGTACTTGAAGTGCGAAGAAAGAGTTGGCATCTGTGAGAGACAAACCACAATACGCAGGACCCAACCAGCCAATGCCTCGATGTTGTCCAACAATATTAATAGTGCAAGAAGACCAGCAGCTCCGATAAGTTCCAGAACTCTCAAGCCCAACTGAACGATGCGTATGGCCTTGATCCAGCTTTTGGTTCTTGGGCTGAGAGAGACATAGTTGTTGGATCGGTGAGAAAGCACCAAATGCGCACTTAGAAATTGTGACGTAGTCAGTACAAATGCTCAGTCCCGTGTAGGCGGCGCCGACATTGACACGAAAGGAAGTAGACTCACTCAGGATGGCGATTGAAGGTGACTAGAGGCCCTTCAGGCTTTGGCATGCGCGGTTTGGGCTCCCAACTTGCGCGTGTCACTGCCTTGGGGTCGAACCTGGGCTCGGGGAAGCGGGCGTCGCGGTTGCGACTGACTGCGTTGTACAGGTAGGGCTGGTGAGCCATTGTCGCGACACGAGCTTGGTGTTTTCCTTGTTCTCTTCAGTGAGACTGTTAGGAGCTCGCCACGAGGCTTCCACGAAAGGTAGTTGGCTGGAATGCCGCCAGCTCGACAGGTATTCGTGGTCGGATCCGTGTCTGAGGGTTCTTTATTTAGCCTTGGGAGGGTCTCTTTCACCTTGACATGTGGATGAAGGAGGGGAATGCTGGGCCACTTGGCGGGAGAGATGGGACGGTTAATGTAAGACAGGGACTAAGGCCAGGTACCTTTCCCTTCCTTGGCCTGCCCAACATCATATCGCCAGGCTGAGTCCCTGTCAGGTCGCGCGGTGCATGTTGGTTGCTACAGCAACCAGATGATTGCCGCCGTACTGTGCAGGTCCAAGAGCTCTGCTTGGCGCAACGCTAGAAATGGCCACCGTCGATTGGCTCTGATATTACACTGCCATGGGTAACGCAAGTGCTCACCACCTATAGCTCCCGTGGCACTAATACTGAATTAAACAAGTGCATTGAGCCTGGGCCTTACCCTCACGTCAAGTTCGGGGGGAATCAAGATTATTTGCATCGTCATTTGCTCGTGCTTGGTAATGCCCAGTGATTATATCTTGACTTGGTCTCACATACCGAAGCCTGTGGTCTACCTGTGCTTGTTCAACCCTGCCCAGTACAACCGCAGCCGGGTACATCCACCCATCTTTAGCGCCGATTGCCCTCGAGGTAGCTGGTTCCACCCCCGTCCAGGACGGATTCCGGAGTTATATCCGACACGTCCCGGCCAGGCACGAAGCCCTCACTCGACTCATATATTTTTTCCTTTGCCCGGGCTCCGTCTGGTTGCGCTTCGTCTATCCTATTCAACTCGGATTACCACGCATTCTCATATTGTGAGCTACTGTTCTTGCAAGTTGTTTTAGAAACCAAGCACCACGCCGCCCAATCGAGCAGTTCCGCCTTCATATTCGACCCCATGAGTTTATCCCGAGCTCGGTTGTGGTTATGCCCGGCCTGTAGCCATGTCCGACCGCGAGTGGGCACCGGTAGCTCCGGGTTGCGTTCGATGAGCACTGCTCCTCCTGCCGCAAGGCACATTCGTCATCCCGAAACACCGTTTCGTCTTGCTGTCGTTGGGTCTGGCCCGGCCGGCTTCTATGCCGCTTATCGTGTCATGGCGCAGCTTCCGGAGGCCAAGGTCGACATGTACGAGTCTCTTCCGGTCCCCTTTGGTCTTGTCCGCTTTGGCGTGGCCCCGGATCACCCCGAGGTCAAGGTTGGTGTTCATGTCGTCATCGCTAACGTGCACACACAATTGACGCGCTATAGAATTGCCAGGATAAATTTGAAGAGGTTGCTGGCTCTCCCAACTTCTCTTTCATTGGCAACGTATCAGTAGGTGATCCGAGTCTTCATCCAGACAGCTGCACTGTACCTCTTCCCACTCTGTTGCGCCATTACGATGCCGTGTTGCTGGCGTACGGGGCAGGCAAAGACAGAACTCTCGGCATCCCAGGAGAGTCCAAACTTCAGGGTATATACTCGGCCCGCCACTTTGTTGGCTGGTACAATGGACTTCCCGAATACGCCGGATTGGCGCCAAATCTTACCAAAGGCGAAGAAGCCGTTATTATAGGTCAGGGGAATGTAGCACTGGACGTTGCCCGGATGCTACTCGAAGATGTTGATGTTCTACGGAGAACTGACATCACAGAAGAGGCACTCGCTCAGCTTGCTAGCTCTCGTGTCAAACGGGTTCATATCGTGGGAAGACGAGGGCCTATGCAGGTAGGTGTACCGGAGAGACAAGTGGTATCAAAGGCACTCGAGTTAACATCATTCCTTAGGCAGCGTTCACCATTAAAGAAGTCCGAGAGCTGATGAAAATCCCAAACATTGCCTTTCACCCAGCAGACAGGACTCTAATTCCCCCAGATATCAAAAGTCTGCCCAGGGCAGCGAGGCGGTTGATGGAGGTAGTAGCCAAGGGTTCAGTAGCTCGCTCTGGCGATGTTGCAAAGTCATGGTCATTGGATTTTTGTATGAGTCCGGTCGAATTTCTGGCCAGCGAAACCGCCTCTTCCGATGTCGGGAGCACCGTGTTTGAAAAGACGGAGTTGTCTGCAAAGTTCGACCCTGGTTCCCAAGCGCGCCTTACTGGGGAAACGAAAACATTACCCTCCGACTTAGTTTTTCGGTCTATCGGCTACAAGTCGGTACCTTTGCCAGGTTTCAAAGAGGCTGGCGTGGCGTTCGACGATCGCCGAGGTGTAGTTCTGAACGATGGACGTGGCAGGGTCTTTGGGCTGGATCAAGATGAGGTCTCGAGCTCGACTAAGTCGGAGATATCACCTGGCATTTACTGTGCTGGCTGGGTGAAACGAGGACCAACCGGTGTCATCGCTTCAACGATGCAGGATGCTTTTGAGACCGGCGACTCTATTGTTCAAGACTGGTTGTCCGGCCTGAAGTTCCTACCACTATACGACTCGAAGCCCTTCACCGGCTGGGCTGGCGTCGGGGCAGATATTGGCGAGTCGGCTATTAAGAGGGTTAGCTGGAACGACTGGCATAAAATAGACAGTGCAGAGAAGGAAAGGGGTCGAGCTGCAGGTAAGGAACGGGAGAAGTTCACATCTACCAAGGCCATGCTGGAGGTTCTATAGCGAGGGACAGCGAGACGTATAAAGGACGAACACATGTAGAAATACCCTTCTTTGTATATTACGAAAAAGTCATCACTGCTTGATCTTCTCAGTCAACTCGGGCACCTTTTCAAATAGATCCCCAACAAGTCCAACATCAGCCACCTGGAAAATGGGAGCGTCTCCATCCTTGTTGATGGCAGCAATAACCTTACTGTCCTTCATACCCGCCAAGTGCTGGATGGCACCCGAAATACCAACAGCCAAATACAGTTGAGGTGCAACGACCTTGCCAGTTTGGCCAACTTGAAGGCTATTGTCGGCGTACCCGCTATCAACCGCAGCTCTAGACGCACCAACAGCGGCTCCCAAAGAGTCAGCCAAGGGAAGCATAACTTTATCGAACTCCTCCTTAGACTTGAGGCCTCTGCCACCAGAGACAACTCTGCTAGCAGTCGCTAGGTCCGGTCTGTCAGACTTGGCGAGATCCTCTGACACCCACTCCGTCGTAGAGTCAGACTTGGGATCGACGCCCTCCTCAACTACAGCCGAGCCGCTGGCGACCTCGGCAGCAGGGAACGCCGTGCCTCGAATGGTAATAATCTTGATCTGGTCGGAAGATTCGACTGTGGCGATGGCGTTGCCCGCATAGATGGGGCGAACGAATGTGTTCTCGTTTTCGATTGAGATAATATCGGAGATCTGCTGCGAGTCCAAAAGGGCAGCAACGCGAGGCAATAGGTTCTTTCCAAACGCAGTGTGTCCGGCGATCACATGGGTGTAACCGCCCTTCTTAATATTTTCGACCAGAAGCGGTGCGTAATTTTCAGGTAGGCCCTGAACACTCCGTATTAGTGACTTGAATGCACCGGAGCTGTAAGGTAGAAAAGAAAAACGAACCTTATCATATGCACTGCTGTCAACTGCAATGATCTTCTCGACACCATCAACCTTGGCTGCCTCATCAGCAACGCCTTTGATGTTGCTTCCCGCCACGAAGCCATGGATTGAACCACCCAGCTTCTTCGCCGCAGTGATGGCGCTCAAAGATCCGTGATTCAATTGGCCTTCCCTCTGTTCCAAAATTGCGAGAGTAGACAACAGACTTCTTGTTGACCCAGATCGGAATCCCAGAAGTCCCCTGGACGCCGCGGCGGCCCCGCTGGCAGCGGCTCTTCGACCGAGGAACAGCATCGTTGCTTGCACAGACGAATGTCAAGCACAGAGAAGACCTTCTGGTCGTCCGGAGAATAATTGGTGAAGCTCGGCGTGAGCTGATTGATTCTGGATTGATGGGCAGGACCGCAAGTTGTAGGAGAAACGGTTGGACACGGCCCGAGGTTACAACGCCGAATTCGCATGAAGCCTTCTCAGCTGCTAAAGTGCCGTCATCAGAAAGAGGATTGCGGTACCCCACACTGGGGGTGAAATTAGTAGACGCAATTGAATCGGCTCTATGTGTGTTCCTTGCGGCCTTAGGAACGACTCCCGCACCACCCCCCCCACCCCAGAGACAGAGTCACATGATTGGCTTCTCAGCACGTGATATATGTGGTCAAAGCGTCGCGCCTCAGCTTTCTGCCAGCTTACAGCGAGGGAGGCGCATTAGACGGGGAGAAGAGCCCAGCAGTTCCCCCAGCATCTCGCGCCAAAATTTCTCCAGCTCCAGACGCGACTCCATAACCACCACTCTTCGTCGACTACCATCGAAACCACGCGCTTCGGGAGGGGTACATCTGTGGGCTGCATCATCGAACAACCAATTTCAACAGTCGCGTGCCTCAGGTTGATTCAACCTTTCAATCTACATCTTATTTTGCGCGTCGCGCCGTCGAGTTTCCTCGCGACTTTCGGACAGCCTTGATGTCAGCTTTCTCCTGATCCATTTGCCAGAAACCATCATGGAGGACCAGACCAACTACGGAATATCCAATGCCACTTCTCCTGGTAGCAACCCAATTCTTTCGCAACCACCCCTGCAACCTGCTGTATCTGCGCCAGGAGATGGAGGTGAAGGTGAGTGTTATCATTCCTGATCAATAGGCCTTGTCAACGCATCAGACGACATCTAATAGAGTCATGCTTTCAGACGTCCAGATGACGGAGGGTCCCGTCGCCGAACCCAGCATCAAGCAAGACAGCGCGACACCTGCACCAGGTGTCACATCTGACAACCCTCTCGATGCCCCTGACGGTCCGGCGCCCGAGGCTACGCAGGACGAAGAAATGAGCGGTTCCCGTGATGAAACGAATGATGGCCAAGTAGCAAAGGACGGCGACGACGCTGCTGCTGGGAACGATGCGGATGGACAGGACTCCAAGACCAAGGAGACACTTGAGTCCGCAGCTCGGGAGCATCTCATCTCACAAACACATGCTATCGTTCTGCCCAGCTATAGCACATGGTTTGACATGAACACGATCAACGACATCGAGCGCAAGGCCATGTCTGAGTTCTTCAACAGTCGGAACCGCAGCAAGACCCCGGCCGTCTACAAGGACTACCGCGACTTTATGATCAACACCTACAGATTGAACCCTGTTGAATATCTGACTGTCACGGCTTGCCGGCGTAACCTCGCCGGAGATGTCTGTGCCATCATGCGTGTCCACTCTTTTCTTGAGCAGTGGGGATTGATCAATTACCAGGTAGAGGCATCCCGGAGCCCCGCTCACGTTGTCTATAGTACTAATAGGATTGTAGGTCGATGCCGAGCAACGGCCGTCACACGTTGGCCCTCCTTTCACCGGCCATTTCAAGATCATCTGCGACACGCCCAGAGGTCTCCAACCATGGCAACCGTCTGCCGACGCCGTTGTTTCTGTCGGAAAGCCAAGTGCCGATACCGACAAGAAGGCTGTGGCAACACAGGCTGCCAAGGGCGATCTCAACTTGGAAGTCAGCCGGAACATCTACGAGGCAAGCGCCAAAGGAACGAAACTCAACAAGACGGAGCCCAAAACCAATGGTGAAACGCCGATGACCAACGGCATTTCGGGTGTAGAGGAAGCAATTAAAACACCCATCGTCAAGGTCAACTGCCACACCTGCGGGATTGACTGCACCAGATTATATTATCACAGCTCGCAGGTCGATCCTAACTCGAAGACCAAGTATGATGTTTGCCCAAGCTGCTATCTTGAGGGTCACCTCCCAGGCAATCAGACGAGCGCGCAATTCACGCGCATGGAGAACCCTACGTACACGACTGTACTCGACAGGGACGCGCCGTGGAGCGATGCCGAAATCCTGAGATTGCTGGAAGGCATCGAGAGGATGGATGACGACTGGAACGAGATCGCGGACCACGTGGGTACTCGAACACGCGAGGAATGCGTGCTCCAGTTCTTATCCTTAGATATTGAAGGCAAGTATGCGGACTCGGACCTCGCTGTGAATGCGCCAACCGGTCTTGCAATGCTCGGACAGCAAGGTGGGCATCTGCCTTTTAGCCAGGCGGACAATCCTGTCATGTCCGTCGTCGGTTTTCTTGCAGGTCTCGCAGACCCTGCTAGTACAGCCGCTGCAGCAAATAAGTCGGCCGAAGAGCTCACGCGCAAGCTTCGCAGGCGACTGGAAGGTGGAGGCTTGGAGGAGCCGACCGTCACTAATGGCAAGGGCAAGGACAAGGACGGCGATTCCATGGAGATTGACATCCGGCAAGACGTGACGACCACGACAACCACTACAAGAACAACGACGTTGGCGACAATTCCCATGGCTACCATGGGAGCCCGTGCAGCCGGCCTTGTATCGCACGAGGAGCGTGAGATGACACGACTTGTTTCTGCGGCTGCAAACCTTACTCTTCAAAAGCTTGAGTTGAAGTTGAAGTATTTCAACGAGATGGAAGCCATCCTGCAAGCAGAGCGACGAGAGCTCGAGCGGGGTAGGCAACAGCTCTTCCTCGACCGGCTCGCATTCAAGCGTCGTGTCCGAGATGTGCAAGATTCGCTGAAGACGGCTGTTGAGTCGGGGGGTGATCAAGGCTTGACGTTAGCCCAAGAGGCGATGTCGGATGGTGCCAACCTCACATTCCAGGCAGCGCCTGGACCCAGTGCGGTACAGCCGCTGAGCAGCGAAGGGCAGATTAAAAGTTTTGAGGCCTGAGTCGGGTCAGTTAACTGTCGCCGCTGTCTAGGTTCGTGGCAACGATGATGGCGGTAGCGGCAGATGTACGTGTGCTGATTGGCGGTCCTTTTTTTACAAGAGAGGTTTGGGTTGGCGATGAACAGGAAATGGAACGAATAATTGCGGTGATTTGAACTAGTCCGGGACTTGAGGGCGTCGGAGGGATTGCAATGGCTCGGCGACGCGTTGTCGCCTTGTGCAAGTGTATTAGATACATTACCTACTTACCTACCTGCTTCACCTGTTGGCTATAAGTGTGTTTGATATGACGGTCTACAGCTGCCTGGTTCGTATGTAGTGCGTCTAGGAATTGATCATATAGACAACGTTGTTGTGTTGCACGTGCTTATCTACTACTTCCTCTGATTTGGCGGTGGATGACGAGTGGTGACATGTGCGTAGTCCCATGATGCTCCCAGACGTGCTCCATCCTGACGATGATGGTGCTGATGATGGGCTGAAGGGAACATGTATTGTTTTCACATGAATAGTTTGAAGTACTTGGGGAATCCTCGAGCCACCCAGATATAGCATATGCACGTGAGAATATACTCGGTCACTTGCTACCCTCCAAGGTTCGGCGGCTTGTGACCTCAATTCCGCAGCGGCGGATGGAAATGCACGGGATGCGAAGCGTACATGGTAAGGTAGTCAGAATAATGAATGGGGTTCAGATGCGGCGCCCCGTCAGGCGTGCACTGGCCAAATAGGGTCTGGGAATCATGATGTACCGGTACAGTAAAAGGGAACCAACTTGCAAAGTGGTGGAGAGTAACCAGGTTCCTCGTCATACCCCGAAAGTACAAGTGGCCTTGGATCCGTTCGTCCAGGGCATTGGCGACGAGGTTGGCAAGCGCGGCGCAGCGATCAGCCTTTGTCGGCTTTGGGGAGAGACTGCATATGGTAGGCGTTGGGCGGGACATTAGAGCGGCCGTGCCTTCGAAGTATTTCTTGGAAGCCAAGGGGGCGGACACCTTCTCGTTCGAACCTCCGTTGGCCCAGCCCGGTCGGCCATGTGTGTTGCTGCGCTCGTTATAATCCGGGCCATGTCTGGGCCCGGGGGAGGTTGGTCACGAGAGTCTTTGCCGGTGAATGCGCTACTAATTAGTATCGAGTCTAAATCCCCTCGAAGCCTGCCCACCTTGGATTAGGACGGATTCGATCCCCAAGTGGAAGATACAAGCTGTAGGTCAAGTATATATTCATACACCAACGAAGTACAGATGAACACTAGGTAGTGGTGTAACGAAGTAACAGACACGCGGCAACCAAAGTTGTCATGGCATGGATCCGTTGGAGCGGATCCCTAGGCGGCCGGCCTCTGGATCACAGCTACAAGGATAATGGTACGTACTCTCAATCGGCACAGAGAGTACGGGTCTCGCGCAGGTCCCCTGTTTTACCTCGGCTTAATGGCTCAATCGGCCGCTTCGACACTGCCAAAGAACCCATGATTGCCGGCTGCACCGCGCAGCACCGAGGGAGAGCAGGGGTCATAACAAGTGAACGAGAGGGGAGAAGGAAGCTCAATAGCCCATGGCGGGTGGGTGAGGAGAGCTGCGCACTCCTGGTGCTTACGCAGGTCGCGGACATATGGGGTACGGGGAGCGATGGGGTACGGGGATGCGTATGGGCACAGGTACAGGTGCACTGCTGCAGCATTTCCCCTTTCCACCGTTCCCCCAGTTCTTTTTCCACCAGCGGCCGGTCCACGTCGTGGGGATGAGGGAGGAACCGCCCACTGCACTCAGACACCAGGACCAAGACCAAGCCCATGCCCAAGACCGGAGGATGTCAAGGCGACGTGCAGCAGTCATGGAAGGGAGAGGATGAGGGAGAAAGGAAATGAAAAACGCCCAACAGTCCATAGCCCCGGATGCCAACACCAGAAGCCCAGCAAGCTCGGCATAATATCACAGGGGCATACCCAGCCCACGCCGAACAGAACAACTCCCTTTCACCACTATTCTCTTACCCTTCTTTTGCTACCAGTTGTCAATCTCGCCTTGGTTACAAAATAGAGAGAGGTTGGATTACATTGGGCTACACCTGCCCACAACGCTACACCGCACTGCCGCCGCTACATCTGCCCTTTGCCCTCTCGCCACAAGACGCGATCTCACGCCACCTCTCACTACCTTTCCCGACCCACGTTTCTTTGCCCTTACCCAACCTTTCCATTGTTGCTATCACTTCAGCAAACATTCGACCTTACACTGGCTGTACTCCATCGCGCTACCGCTGCACCTCTGGATACCCGTCACCGACATTGTGCAACCCAAGGCACGTCCAGCTAGCACCACTCGACTGAGAAGCAGGTACGGCATATCGCCAGCTACCCTTACGTCCCCAGTAGGTACCTACCTAGGTACCCCCCTTCCCCCATAGCCGTACCCCGTACCGAACCGCGGCCCCCCCCTCAAAAAGTCCAAGGTGCTACCCTACAACGTTGGGTTTGACATAGTGTAGTCCCGCGTGGGAGCTGGGTTTTGGCTTGTGACAAGCAGCCACTTTTCGACGGCTGCACTCCGCTCCGATCCAGAACGACTGACTTGCTTGCCCGTCTGCCGCGGATCTCTGCGGCTACGTGTGCCAACCGATCCTAACATTGCACCACACACCAGCCGTTTCCCTTTTCAAGAATTGGTCATGTCGGCCGTTTTGCGAGCTCTGGAGGCTAGGTCTGCCACGGCAAGAACTTCCTTAAGACATCTAAGGCTCAACCGCCCGGTACGTTGTTTTGTTGTCCTCCTCTCCGTCCTTTATATCCCGCCCCGCTCTTGTTTGTACCCATTAGCCGTCGCTTTCTGTGCTTCAACTGCCTCTAACTTGGGCCATCCATTCTAACCCGTTTCCTCCCCCACTCAAAGACTTTCGCAGCCATGGCTCCAGCAGCGAAACGGAACAACAGCTCCCTCCCTTCAGGTACGTTGCGTCTTCCTAATCCAGCTCCTTCATCTCAAGCCCCAGAATACGAACTTGAGCGCATGCGCGTCATTGGGCACGCTCGTGGCGATTGGACTAACGTGGTTGTTCACTCCCAGGCTACGTTGAGGACAAGTCGAAGGGTGCGATGCTGAGGTTTCAGGACTCTCTACCCCGGTTGCCCGTACCCACGCTGGAGGAGACGGCCGCCCGCTACGTCAAGACGCTGCACCCCCTTCTCTCCGAGTCCGAGTTTGCCGCCAGCAAAAGGGCCGTCGAGGACTTCGTCAAGCCTGGTGGTGTCGGCAGCAAACTTCAAGAGAAGCTGCTTGCCCGCAGAGAAGACCCTGCTCACCGAAACTGGCTGTACGAGTGGTGGAACGATGCGGCATACCTCAGCTACAGGGACCCTGTCGTTCCCTACGTCAGCTACTTCTACTCCCACCGCGACGATCGCCGTCGGAGAAACCCTGCCAAGAGAGCCGCCGCCATTACCTCGGCAGTGTTGGAATTCAAGAAGCAGGTTGACGACGGCACGCTTGAGCCAGAGTACATGAAGAGACTACCCATCTGCATGGACAGCTACAAATGGATGTTCAACACGAGCCGTGTTGCTGCGAAGCCCGCCGACTACCCTGTCAAATTCTCTCACAAGGAACACAAGTACATCATCGCCATTCGAAAGAACCAAATCTTCAAGATCCTGCACGAGGTTGACGGCAAGCAACTCAATGCCTCGGAGCTTGAGCAGCAGTTCAACAAGGTTTACGAACTGGCCCAGAGAGTGCCTGCCGTTGGCGCTCTAACCAGCGAGAACCGTGACGTCTGGGCCGATGCGCGCGAAATCCTGCTCAAGGCCAGCCCCAAGAATGCGGCATCTCTGGAGGCCGTTGAGGCTTCTTCTTTCGTCGTTTGCCTGGATGATGCTGCCCCCGTCACGCTCGAGGAGCGTGCACACCAGTATTGGCATGGCGATGGTGCAAACCGCTGGTACGACAAGCCGTGCCAGTTTATCGTCAATGACAACGCTACCTCGGGCTTCATGGGAGAACATTCCATGATGGATGGTACCCCCACGCATCGCCTCAATGACTTCATTAACGATCTCATCTTCAACAACAAGATCGATCTCTCTGACCCTTCAATCCGCTCCAACTTACCAGATCCCCAGGTTGTCAAGTTTGAAGTCACCAAGGAGGTTCAGGCCGAGATTGATCGCGCTACAAAGGACTTCCACGATGTCATTGGCCAGCACGAGCTTGCTGTTCAGGCGTACCAGGGCTACGGCAAGGGTCTGATCAAGAAGTTCAAGTGCTCACCTGATGCCTATGTGCAGATGATCATCCAGTTGGCGTACCACAAGATGTATGGCAAGAACCGCCCTACGTACGAGTCGGCGGCTACCCGCCGTTTCCAGCAAGGACGTACCGAGACGTGCAGAACCGTATCAGATGCTTCCGTCGCATGGTGCAACGCCATGGCTGATCCCAATGTAGAGGAAAAGACCAAGATTGACCTGTTCCGCCAGGCCATTGACTCCCACCTCGAGTACATCACCGCTGCTTCGGATGGGAAGGGTGTCGACAGGCATCTTTTCGGCCTGAAGAGACTGCTTGAGCCCGGCCAAGAGCTGCCAGCCATCTACCAAGACCCCGCCTTCTCGTACTCGGCTTCCTGGTACTTGTCATCGTCACAGCTCAGCTCAGAGTTCTTCAACGGTTATGGATGGAGTCAAGTCATTGACGGCGGCTTTGGTATTGCCTACATGATCAACGAAAACAGGTATGTGACTGATTATGATCCAAAACATTCTCCTTTATTTCTCTTTTTTTTTTCCCCAGCACGACTGACCAACGGTAAATAATTGCAGCATTAACTTCAACGTCGTTTCCAAGGGTCTCGGCAGTCAACGGATGAGCTTCTTCCTCAACGAAGCTGCTGGTGACATGCGCGACCTGCTCGTCCCAACTATTAAGCCGGCCAAGGCCAAGCTGTAGAAAATGCGAAGCAGATGTTGATCCAGAAGGTGATGAAAGAGCCTGGTGAACAAGATGGGCATGATTCACGAGCGGGTCTGCAGGTTCGTGTGCGTTTGTATTTGGGTGGCCGGGTCGTGCTTAGCATCGATATAGTAGAAGCGTTCCGCAACTTGATAGACGAGACTGGGGGTTCGACACCGCCGCAACCATTCAACCAATTTTTTTTCTATGTACACTACACATTGTCACATCGTCATTGATTACCGAATCATTTTCCTTCTGTCTTGATGACTCCTTTTCTTTCTTTCTTTTTCTACATGGCTAGAAGAGAATGCAAGGCAAGGCGCTGGAAATGCACGCTTGTTTAGAAAAAGGCAACAAGACAAACTGGGAGCATGTAAACGAGGACGGAGACTCTGTAAACAATCGACAATACGTCGCCCCTGTATCAACTTCCACAAATCCATTATATTTGTGAGATGTGAGAATCCGGTCTTAACCGGAGTGCGAAACGATTTCGTTGACGAGGTCGCCTTTGCTTTCGTCGAAGTAGGAGCAGATCTGAGATGGGAGGGGTACTTCCTTATAGTCCTCATCCTCTCCCGAAAAAACGTTCAGGTTGATGCCAGAAGACTTGCTCGAGAAGATCTTGGTGCCCGTGCTCTCCTTGCTAAAGTACACTTGGGCGCTATCAATTGAATCCATCAGAACAGCTGGCACAGCCCCAAGGACCTGCAGCGCAAAGTTCTGAGACTTGATGACGTCCACAGTGGACACGAGAGACTCCACGATCAGAGACAGACGAGTCGAGTTTTCGATGGTGACCGCATTGGCCTTGCCCTTGATTATGATGGTGGTGTTGGAGCACTTGCTGATCAGAATTGAGTGGGATATGGAGGCCTCGATTTCAATAGGCTGGGGTTCCTTTTCGAAGTTTTCCTGTAAAAGAAGAGAGAAAAGTCAGTCTACATTCTCGTGCATTAGGGGGTGGATTGGCTAGAGTCATACAATGGTCCACTTGTTACCCTCAAGAACCTTCTTGGGCGGCTTCTTAACACGCATGCTCTCTGGCTTGGGCTTTTTGCCCGGAGCGGGGCTTTTGCCTCGCACCGATCCGTCTCGATCAGGCACCGTCGAGTTTGCGCGGAGAGATGGGTTCTTGTGCGTCATTTCCGACCTGTCAACCTTGCGCAAGCCCTTCGTCACAGCCTCGCCTTTGTTCAGCTCGGAGAAGACGGCGCCCAAGCCCCCTTTGTCTTCAGGAGTTTCTTCCTTGATTTCAAGCACTGGGGGGGGGCCGGGCGGCGGAGGCGGAGGTGGCAGACCACCGGCCGGCGGTGGTGGGGGAGGAGCGGCGGCGGTAGATGCGGACATGGCCTTGGCTACTTCGTGTGCGGGCTGGCCTTTAGGATTCCAGGGAATGCCGTTGGGAAAGTGCTGTTTAACGTAGTCGGCAAGGTCGCGGAAGACTTGGTAGAAGCCATTGACCCATTCGGTTTGTTGCGCATCCCTGCGGACGATATGTCAGTCAAGCGAATCCCGCAGTGATTTATGGGAGGACCGGGGCATCTTCCTACTTGTCCTTTTGCTCCTTCAACACTCTGTTGCCGAAGAACTGGGCGGAGCCCAATGAGTCCTCGACATGCTTGTAGGGCCGGTTATCGACTGTGACCCAAGCGAGAACCATGATGCCCTCAGCGACGGCACTTAGTTGACTGAAGACGGCGGATCCTCGGTTTGACTCTTTGATATTGTTGACAGCGACGAGGGCCTCATTGATGGGCTTGAGGAGGTCTTGGTACACAGCCATCTCCGCCCCGTTAAGGTCGGGCTTCTTGGCCTTCGTGGTAATGAGCAGAAAGTTCCGCTGGGCTTGGAACCCCTGCAAGACTTTGGCGGCCTGTATAGAACTGCATCAGCATCGGGTACGGAAGAATTCCTGGAGACGAGGGAAGGCTGACCTGGTCGGCAACAAGGCCACCCAACTGCTTGCTGATTTTGACATATTTATCGACCGAGGTGGCTATGAACTGATCGAACTCCTCGACAGACTCAGGAACCGGCTCAGGGGGTGCCTGGGGAGCAGCAGCAGCTTGCGACGGAGGGGGGGGAGGGGCAGAGGTATTAGAGGCTGTCGGCGGCGATGCAGTGGATTGATTGAGCGAGGGGACGGCCTGAGGGAGCTCGATGGTGGAGGAGGCGATGTCTTCGAGTCTAGCTGTAGCAGCTTCGAGCCTTGTTTCAAGATTAGTTGCTTGTGTGCTGGCGGGCAGACATAGGAAAGAGCAGGGAGGCGTTGGTATCGTGGTTTTTGCTCCATTTGCCAAGCAGTAGGGCAGAAATCAGGAGGGCCTGGAGGACCTTGAAAAGGCTCCAAAGCGGGTGCCAGGGACATACCGCTTGATAAGAGTCGTAAGGTTGTTCATGTTGTTCGTTGCCATGTTGGGCAGGAAGACAAGCCGAAGCTTCTTGGTGAGTGGGCAGGGTTGACAGAGGAGGTATAGGTCGGCAAGGGCCCGGGACAATAACGGCTGATAGAGATGGTGTGACGGAGGGCGTCGGGGAGACGGAGCTCGGTGGAAAAGAATAGGAGAGATGGCAATAGCGACAGCGGCAGCGGTAATAGCAGGGCCGGCTTTTACAATGCGATCCGATGCAGTGCAACCGAGGCCGAGTGCAGCAGATTTGGACAGCACAGCGCAGCACAGTACGGTTGATGCGAAAGGGCCAAAATAATGGGCTGGAGTTTCAGCCGTAGCGGAGTAGCCGGGGGTTCGGGTAAAATGTACCTGACGGGGAGCAATGGATCAGCGCGCTGAAGATGTTTGTAGATGGACAGATGTGGTGGTCGAGGTGTTTTGAATGGTTACTATCGCAAGCATCTAATGTCATGCAAAAGACAACCATGTGGGCAGATGAGGTACGTATCTCTGATGATGCAGTTGGGTACAAGCAGGTATCGAAAGCCACGCAAGTTACAGAGTGAGGAAGGTCCCTACGGCATTGTTCCAGCAAAAATAAAAGGGGGGGGGGGGGGGGGGGGAGGGGTTGAGCTTATCCTGGCGGAGGTATCTGTCGAGCTCCAAGCACCTTCCTTAAGGCGATTCAACGAGTACCTAGGTACCTAGGCGGCTAAAGGAACCCTCAAATGGCACGTCGCCTCAAGCGCATGCATGTGGAGCCCTCGTCCAATCGGTGAGGAAGGCGTCAGCATATGTCGTCGCCCTTGCTTTTGCGTACGGCTGTTGATAAAACCCGGGTCTTACAAACTTGCCAGGCAACCTTGAGTGAGGTAAGAATTTTGAGGTCCACATGAGGCAGAGTACATACGTTCAGCTTCCTGGATAGCTAGCTGCCTGTATATCTCGTCTCATGATCAGGTACGACAATCAATGATGAACGAGGCTTCTAGGCTTCCTCTCTTCAGATTACTGTAGCCTGTCTTCTATCTCTCCCCGGTCGTTATAAGCCAGCAGGCACCAACTCGAGGCAGACGGAGGAGACCACTCTTGAGATACCGATAACAGGTTGTCTTACGCGGCCATGAACTGACGGCATTGTAGACATGTTTGACACCATTCCACGTTAGGGAAATGGAGCATTTTCACTTTGCTGAGAGTGTGATTTGGGATTTCTTCTATGTCGATGGTGAGGCGACCAAATACAAGTCTCAACCCACCCTGGCCGCCTGCAATATAGTCTCCCCGGCGTCTACCTTGTCATGTTATGTATCTCCTCATTGTTTCCCTATACTCAGTCAGCCGTGAGCCCAGCTCGGTTAGCATCCACCGCAGTACACTCCGTTGGTGGTTTTCATGCCGAAGCGCCTTCGTGAGGCCACAGAGCCTATTCTGATGAGCATCATTCTCATGCATTATTTTGCTTTGCGGTGTGGGCCCTACAGGTGACTTGAAAACGCAAACAACTTTTACCGTGTAACTACACAAGGTACTAGCTTTCTCGTTGTGTATGTTTTTCTGCTCTCTCAGTCTTGTTTCTTGTATTGCAATTTCAACGACTTTTTTCCGTCATGCTGCAGCTTAATCGAGGTGGGATTAGGTTCTGCAAGTTGCCTGCTATGATTCCCGTTGCAGGCCTTCCCTGCCCAAGCCACGCGCAGTCTTGCAGCGGCGTCCATGTCCTGGCCAGTACCCACGCCAATGCCCAACCTGGGCAGGAGACGGGAATTAGGGTTGCCATGCGGCTACGTATCTAATCATTGAATCTTGAGGCTCATTATCAGTTGCAAGAAAATCCAGTTTGGGTTGCGCTCTTCAGCCCAGTCCGTAGACACTCTTGTCTCCATTTGTCCATGTGTCAGAAACCGCGCCTGTCTCACAACTTGACATCTGTCGGTAATTATCTCACCTCACCTCACCACCCACAGGGGCACAAAACAGCCTGCAGAGCACAGATCATTCTGCCCATGTTTGTGCTTCCCTTGATACTTGCTAAATCGAATGAGACCACTAACCCCAACAGAGAGCAGTTCGAGTGTGTCACCAACAAATCTCTTCGCTCCTAAATTCTCACTCGACTCTGCCTCTCCGCCTACGGCTTTAGCATCTGCCTGAGCGTCCATATGTCAATACTCCAAGTACACTAAACACACTGCCATCCAGTAACGGCTACCTCCGGAATTACATCCAACGCAACCTCGTCTTCCCTGTAGCACATCTACCACAACACGACTGTGCAAAGTTTTGCGCTGCCATCATGGCCGAAGACGAGCCACAACGCCTAACAGAGCGGCGTCTTACTGAAGATGAAGTTACTGCCTTGCCTCCCATCGACTTTGCGACGCTGGGCATGTTCATCATTGGTGAGCTGACAAACCAGTCCCCTCCATCATCACCTCTGCAATGCCTGTGCTCTCAACTCATGTCATTTCCAGATTAATCAGCTAATAATATTATAGACGAGATCCATTTCTTGCCGCCTACGCCACCGGTATATAATATACTCGGCGGCGCCGGATCATATGCTGCCCTTGGAGCACGCCTCTTCTCGCCACCTCCTGACGCCTCATCCGTCGGTTGGATCGTAGACAAGGGCTCCGACTTCCCACGGTCTCTTACCGACCTCATTGGCAGCTGGGAAACATCAGTTGTTCTCCGCGAGGACTCCAACCGTCTGACTAGCCGCGGGTGGAATGGCTATGAAAACGCCGAAAAGCGCGCCTTCAAATACACCACCCCCAAGAAGCGCCTGACCGTCGAGGACCTAACCCCTCACCTATTGCTATCGAAGTCCTTCCATCTCATTTGCTCTCCGGCCAGGTGTAGAGACCTGGTGTCTGAAATCATCTCCGCTCGCAAACGCGTGTGCCCGCCCAATTTTTACACGAAGCCTATATTTATCTGGGAACCCGTACCTGACCTATGTACACCCGATGAGCTACTCAACTGTACAAATACCCTACCCCTCGTGGATGTTTGCAGTCCGAACCATTCGGAACTGGCCGGTTTCATGGGCGACGATGGCCTGGATCCGGAAACCGGCGAGATTTCCATGGCGGCCGTCGAGAGATCCTGCGAGCAACTCCTCGCCAGCATGCCGCTCCAATCTTTCACGCTCGTCATCCGTGCTGGCGACAAGGGTTGCTACGTTGCTCGAAACGGCGGGCGCAAGCGACAACCTGCTACCCGTGATGGAGGTGGTTCGAAACGCCGTAAAAAGGACTACACAAGAGGCGGCCTGCAGCCAGACACTGACATGGAAGCGCTGTTCGCTGGTCTGCTCCAAGATGATGATGGCGCCGTTGTGCGTGAGGAGATTGAGGTAGATGCAGGCACTGAGCAGTGGATCCCAGCTGTGCACCAGGACCGGGCTAAGGTGGTAGATCCAACCGGCGGTGGCAACACCTTTTTGGGCGGTCTCGCTGTTGCTCTCGCAAGGGGTAAAAGTGTCGAAGATGCCGCAGTGTGGGGTAGTGTCGCTGCCAGCTTTGCCATTGAGCAGGTAGGCGTACCAATGTTGCAAAGGGATGAGAATGGCGAGGAGACATGGAATGGTGTCAGGGTAAAAGACCGACTTGCAGAATTTCAAGCTCGGTTATAACAAAGAAGATCCTGCACAGGGACATATTTGGCTTCAGTAACTGGCCTGTCATACCGGCATAGAAATGGCGGAATACACGACACCCCAAGTTTTCTCTTTTACAATCATCGTAGAAGAACCGATCCGCAAGTTGTGAATTTCTACTTCATCGCTCAAGAATGTCTTGCGGACGCCGCCCTCTGTCATAACCAACGCCAGCCTTCATTCATAGTCAATCCAACACATCATGCCACACTACATTAAATCTTGTACACAAGCTCTCCATCAGTGTACCTGTTTTCCGGTTAGTCAACAAAGACGGCTTGGTGGGGAATAAACAGGGCAACATACATAATCTGGTTAGCTTCATCCATTTTCTTGAGAGCCTTAACGGCCTCTTCTTTGCTGAAGGTGCCGCCGCTGCCCGACCGCAGCTTATTGTTGACAGCTTCGATAACGGCATCGACATTGGCAGAGTCATCGTCAAACAAGGCCGAGTTGAGTAGCTGGCCGAGAGCGGACCGGAAGGCTGTCAGCCGTTGGGGACTGATGGGCTCATCTGTAATAGCGAGGCCGGCTGCCCCTGACGCTAATTCATCGTCGTCCTCGACATCCTCTTGCGACTGCGAAGGCAGCTGAGACGCCGGCAATGACGAAGCGAAAGATGTCTGCGTATGCGGCGCCGCACTCGATGAAGCAGCACCACCGCCGCGACGGCGAGACCTCCTGGGAGTGGCGTCATAAATATCTTCCTCCTCGTCTGCAATGGGGCGGGCCGGCGACTCCGCATCGCTCTCACGAGCGTCTCCGTTCGTGCCGTTGGCACTATTAGTGCTCTCATGGCGGTCGCCAGCAGTTGCCCGTGGGCGAGCAACACCTCTTGTCGACCGCGTAGACCGCACGGCTGGTGTCCGACCACTTGTGTTTCTCTGATTTCCATCGTCGCCGTCATCGTCGGAAGAGCTTTCCTCGCTGGACGAAGCAAACTCAGTGTTTTGTGTCTTTCTCCGCTTCTTTCTTGACTCATCCTCAACCACTTCCTTGAACAAGGCAAACCGAAGGATGGCCTCCGCCGCAATTGCATCGCGCTCGTCGACCCTGTTGGAGAGTCGGGACTTGGCATGAGCGGTGGCTAAACGAATGAGTGTTTCCAAGGTACGAACTGTCAGAGGACTAGTTCGGCGTTGGTTGCCTTCCATCTCATCATTTCGCAAACCAACGTAAATATCGGCAATGCGATCCGACGCGGCCTGAGTTAGGACTGGGCGGATTCTGTTCTTGGCATACTGAATGTATTTCTTCATGAAAGGAATGCTCAGCACCTCGGGTTTCTTGTTCGCGCCACGTCCAGAGGTCAACGTGACACCAGCATGAAGCATCGCATCGTACTTTTCGTAGACTTCCGTAAGTCGTTGGGTATCAGTCTGGTCATTGAGAGCCACACCGAGGGCTTGGCCAGCGTTCTCACGCACCGGCGCACCTTCCTCTGTGCCTGGTTGGCGGTACCGATGCATCCTCAAGACATGCTCAGAGACCTGCCGGTCCCTTGTGTCCTCGATATCGTCAGTGACGACAAAGAGAAGATCAAAACGAGACAAGAGAGAGTCTGGCAAGGCAATGTTCTTGTGCGGGTCTTTGTGGGTGTCGTACTGGCCGAAGATGGGATTGGCGGCGGCGACAACGCTGCATCTAGCATTCAAGGATGTATGTATACCGGCCTTGGCAATGGTAACAGTTTGCTGCTCCATGACTTCATGGATAGCAACACGGTCAATGTCGGACATCTTGTCGAACTCGTCGATACAAACCACACCACGGTCAGCCATAACCATGGCTCCTGCCTCCAGTCTCCTCTCTCCCGTCTCTTTATCTGAGGTCACTGCAGCCGTAAGGCCGACGCCAGAGGAACCACGGCCAGTTGTGGCGATCGCCAGCGGCGCCGTGTTCAGGACAAATCGAAGAAGCTGGGACTTGGCCGTGGAAGGATCTCCCACCATGAGGATGTTGATGTCTCCTCTCAGATGAGTACCATTCTCCAGGTTTTTCTCCATTCCACCGAGCAGCATCAAAAGGATTGCCTTTTTGATGTACGCGTGGCCATAAATGCTGGGTGCGAGTGACTGAGAGAGGAGGTCAAGGAGATTCTTCTTCTTGGCGACTTTATTGATGTTTCGAATGTCGGTGTCGGTTATGGTAGCCGTCGCCACGCCGCCTCCTGATTTCGAAGACAGAAGAATTATATGGTTAGCAATAATAACCGTCTTGAACAAGGCGCTGTTGTGGTTTGTATTTCTGTTTCCAAGAGTCCTGTATATGCCGACAAGCTGCACGCGATCGCCAGGCTTAACCTTGTCCACAAGGTCGTCGTCAAGTATTACGTCCACACCCCGAGGCAGCTGGCCGGCGGGGGCGCGCTCGGGCATCTCCTGAATAGAGACGGTCTGGTGATCTCTGTAGGTGCTGAAGCCATACTCTGTAGTGAGCGGGTTTCCTTCGTCATCCTCTTGCGGGTAAGCGCTTGATGTTGTAACCCCATTGGTCATGGTCTGGTCCTGATATTCGCGGAAGTGGAAAACGTCCTTGGTCTCGTTGTAGTGAACGCTCTTCACAACCTTGGGTCGGATCAGAGAGCATCTCGTGACGATGCCTTCGAGGGAAACCATGCTATTGAGGTGCTGCGAAGACAGTGTGCGGGGGTTGCAGGCATTCAGTCCAAAGCTGCCGGCCCAGGCGCAGTAGTAGGAGATGTCGTTCAATTTTTCGGCGTCTCCAGATTGGGGCAAAGTCTTGACAATTTGCTTGAGGGCATGATTGAAGGCGATGCTATAGTCGAAAGGGTCTTCGAGTATTCCCGATGCAAGCTCGGGATTATGGGCACGGAGTTGGTCGAGGCTGACAACGAGTCTCCTCTGATTCTTCTGTAGCATCAAGATGATAGCAGACCTGTAACTACGTCCTTGAGAATCATTCTCTTTGAGTCGCTTCAGTTAGCACGGGAGGAGAAGAGGCGCAAAGGATGGAAGCTGCTGGCTAGGGACATGGACGTACGAGGGTCGAGGAACTCTTGGGCTGCGCGCACACGGTCCAATGCCGCTGCGTCTTGCAGCATAAACGAATCCATGGCGGCAACGAGTTCTTACGGACTCAGAATGGAAATCAGAGCAGTGGGAAAGTACAGAAAGAAAAAGAGGGTATCAGAAGCGCAAGTTGGCGATAGGAGCTGGCAGCACAAGTTTGGTAAGAAGGAGATTGCCGTAGAGGGGGAAGAAAGTAGAGTGGCCCACTGCAAAGAGTGTGCAGATGCGGATGCGGTGCGGCGCGGGTACGGTACAGGTGCATACCTCAAGGTACCTCTCTAGCTTTGGGGGGAGAGGGGGGGGGGGGTTGTTAATTGACAAAAATCATCCAAAAACGCGCCTCGACGCGACTAGGACATAAGACGCGTTAATTGATTTATTGCCTCACCTCCTGTGGCTGGTGTGATAACTTAGTGCGGGTAAGCGACGGCACTGTATGGATTCGGATCCGTCTACCAGAATCAGCCCAAACCTCCTACCTCCCAACTGATCTTCATCGGCTCTTTGATTGGGCGTCTTCGTCCCGGGTACTCAGGCAAGCCACTGTCTCCGCACGGACCCGGGACCCCTGCTCTCCCCGGCTCAACAGCCATTGTCGCAGCATTATTTTTTTTTACATTCGTTGGTTCTTCTGTTCTTAGTTGTCAGTAAAGGAATACCAGATGGTTCAACTCGAGTCCTTCTCCTTACTCAGGCAGGTGGACCGTATAACGCCAATTTTGGCAGTCACAATCCTTTATTTATCCATCTATCACCGTGCCGTCAACCTGGCTATAGTCGGTTTCCCGGTTTAGCCCGGCATGAGAGGTTGCGGATCCCCCCTGTCCCAGCCGGGTGTCTTGCCGCGTATGATCATTGCCTACGTTAGCTCGGCATCGTGCTTCGCCGAACGAAAGACGGCACCGCCGCAAGATATAGCTCGTGCGAACAATACCGATTGATACTGTACGTTTAACGACGACACGTGTGTGCGTGGTTCGTCGAGTCGTGGTGCCATTCTAGGTTTGCCTATTGAATGGTCATACTTACACGCGCCCCGGGTTGCCCTGCAAGTCAGTTTCCCGCAGGCTTCCCGCATATATGAAGCAGTATCCTCAGTTCACTGACAGAGGAGGAAGCTTTAGGTCTAGTGTCAAGTGCGATACACCTACCTGGTAGCCATCAACTTCATTCTTCGGTTGTAAGCTGCTCAGGAACTTATCCGGCCGTCATCCAGGATAGACAGTGGCTAAGTTAGCTAGCCACCCGGCAGCCTCGTGGCCCCGTACTTCAAGAATGGTCTCGCTCCCATCTTGTAAGCGCGAGGTCGATCTCAGCCGATCAGCAATCCGAAGCATCAATAGTGAGATATCCCTCTCCTATAATGTTATAGGTGCTGGTCACATAACACGGCAAGTTGGTGGGGAGTACCAAAGGTGCTGGAGGTGTGGGCCACAGCTAATTTGCGACTTTTGTGAAGATTTCCCGTCCTCAAGGCTAGGTTCTGTGGAAGGATCGTATTGCAGCCGCCTACCCCTGTCATTCTAATATACGTATTTTTACCGTGCCTCTGGAAAGGGCGACGAAGTAGCGAGGGCCATAGAGAAGGCAGGTACAGCAGGGGCAACACTTTGTCGATGGACCTTTCCCGTGCGGATAACCCCTATACTCTAGTAATAGCCCTACATTCAAAAATAAACTAGAGATATCATGAGGTCAGGAATTGGTATCGTGGGAGTTCCTTAACCAGCGCCATTGCCATGCAAAACTGCTATGACATTGGGAACGGTCATTTTCTAGTTCCTGATAGCTACGTGGTGTAGCAAAGGGGCCGGCCCGAAAGTCTATCGGCATCCCGATAAACACAACATCGTTCCGAGCCGGCTATGTCGCCGGCTGCCCCACCCTCGTCGGCCTAGCCGTTTCTCTATCATGGGACCAAAGTCAGTGGGCATCAGATTGGAGCAGCAGATGCACAGAAGAGGGTTTAGAATGTTAGAGCCAAAGCAGTCATTAGCAATGGCTCATTACATGCACGGACAACATGCACACCTGATATGCTGTCTTCCGTCTTCCGCAGTGTCAACAACACAAGCAACAACTAAGCATGGCGGTTTTCTCACCGACGCTCCGAAGACTCAAAACCCTTGTATAACAAACACCCTACGATCCCGCAAGTCTCTCACAGTGCATGCTGCAAGTCAAGGAGGTGTGGCAGTGGAGAGGCCACATCGGAGATGCCGTCTGCTGCAAGAGTGTTAACGGTATCCATTTTGGTCCTGAGGCGGCAGGGTGCTTAGAATACTATCGTACGGCTTGCCGAACAGCGGCACATGTGTATCTTCGTCTCGTCTTGAACACAAGTGGCGAAACATCATGCTAATAATTGAGACCGGCTTCGGCTCTCGTGCTCCATTAACCGGCGTCGTTGACTTCGGTATGAGTCTTCCGTTGCAGTCTTCAAGCCGCACCGCTGACTCTCTCTGAACTCTAATCTCCACGGCAATGCCCCTCTTTGAATCAGTGCGCAATTGTATCCCTCACACCACGATAAACCACGGCATGCCGTATATGGTATGTGCTGCAGTCTATACACAAGACGCTAGCGTGGCAAAGCACATTCGCTCACAGGCCCGACGTCCTGGTACTGGCACGCTCTAGACCATTTGGCCCTCGACCCGCCACAGGATCTGTACCGGTTGTTTCTTTTCATAAAAGGACCAAGGGCCCCCAGAAAAGGGTTGGGGACGGATGAAAATTGGGCACATGCCTTGTGCAGCCTACACCATCCATTCATCTGGAGAGTGCTGACCCGATATCGCCTTCTTAACATTCTCATTGCACGCCGCACTTAAAGACTCGACCATTTACCAGTTGTCCGGTACTCAACGTAGCACATTCATCGCCCAAGATGGTTCCCAATCCCCCTAGTTCTGTCGAGTTTGCTGATGCGGGCCAGTCTTTTGTGCTACATCGTGACCTGAAAGGACATTTTATGTGCACGGTTGGCGGCGAAGGCCACTATTATGTGGTAGAAGGTGGAAGAAAGATATTTGATGCCTCCGGGGGCGCCGCAGTTGCATGTCTCGGCCACGGAAATAGGAGAGTAGTAGATGCTATGATGCGGCAGCTCGACGGTATCGCATACAGTCCTTCGGCTTTCTTCACAACCCCCGTGTGCGAACAGCTATGCCAGTTCCTCGTCAACTCAACCCGCGGCCACATGTCACGAGCCTATCTCGTCAGTAGTGGTATGTATTAGAGCCTTCGGCACAGCCCATCTCTCAAGTTTTTGGCTTGCGGCTTACGTGTTAAGGTTCCGAGGCTATGGAAGCAGCAATGAAGCTGGCAAGGCAATACTTTGTAGAAAAGAATACAAGTGAGCCACAGAGGCATCTCTTCATAGCCAGGGAACGGTCTTATCACGGAACCACCTTAGGCGCATTGTCGATGGGAGGCCATGTAACCCGCCGAGCTCACTTTACTCCTATGCTGCTCGACAGCATTGTCTCTCACGTTTCCCCGTGCTACGAATATAGAGGCAAGACGCCGGGAGAGTCGGACGAGTCCTATGTGGCAAGGCTCGCAAAGCAGCTCGAGAACGAGTTTTTGCGGGTTGGACCTGAGAAAGTGTGCGCATTTGTAGCGGAACCAGTCGTTGGAGCGGTAAGATGCCCTGCTGAAGAGGAAAAAACATAGCCCCGATGCTTGGGTGGCTCCGCTAAGGTGAAGCATAGGCTTTGGGCTGCGTGCCCGCCGTACCTGGCTATTTTGAGGCGATCAAATCAATATGCAATCGATACGGGGCACTCCTCATCATGGACGAGGTCATGAGCGGCATGGGCCGCTCAGGAACTCTTCATGCATGGGAGGCTGAAGGAGTGGTGCCCGATATCCAGACCATTGGCAAGGGCCTGGCTGGAGGGTATCAGCCAATCGCCGGAGTTCTTATCAACAAGAGAGTGAGTGAGGTGCTGGAGAGGGGCTCAGGGTAAGTTTAACATACACATCACATCCCATGGCAACCGTAAGAAGGAATAACCAATAGTGATAGTGTCTTTGTTCATGGGCACACATACCAAGGCCATCCCGTTGGGTGTGCGGCAGCGCTCGAGGTTCAACGGATCATCAAATCAGACGGCCTTCTCAGCAACGTGGAAAGCATGGGTCGATTATTGTCAACCCTCTTGCGTGAAGGTCTCAAAGACGAAGCACACGTCGGCGACATTCGCGGCAAGGGACTTTTCTGGGGAATCGAGTTTGTGCAGGACAAGGTGAGCAAGGAGCCGTGGCCTAAGGAGGCACAAGTTGCATCTGGAATCAGCGATTTGGGACGCACAGAGGCGTATGGTATTGTGGTTTATCCTGGGGCAGGAACGGTAGATGGCGTAGTCGGTGATCATATCATCGTGGCGCCGCCATATACTGTGACGATGAGCGAAGTTGAGTACATTGCCGACACGGTGGTGAGGCTGATCAAGGGGTATTTCTCGCAGAAGAGCTAGGTGGCTCATTTACTTACCACTGTAGGGAGCACAGTGGGTGGCGTACGAAGCCTAGGCGGATAGGACACATATCGCAGTTTCAAGAAGGTCGTAAAGAACTGGCGGACGATTGCGGTAGAGTCCTTACTTGTATCTGGGCATACAATCTAATTGGGTTGATTGAGCAAGTCGAGTCCGTGAGTTTGGCCAACAGTGATGGGCAGGAGCATGCGAAAGAAAAAGTGGGGGAAACCACTAAGTGCTATGGACTGACTGACCCAGCACCCAAGATTTCATGCTTGTGAATAGAGGCAAGCAGATGCGGACCTCACTTGGCCAAGGTACGGAGTACATGGCCGTGGATGCCACGAGTGTCAGTATAAGTCGAGGTACTTCACAAACCCCTGGACTTGGGCCGGGCGGGCAGTTGTGCATCAAACACGTGTACCGTGTATAGTAATGCACATTAGAGTGGAGGAGGTGGATCTTGTGCAGCCCATTTTATGCCGCTATACAACAGTGTTATCGATCCCAGCCCTGTTCATCCAACCTCTGGAAGCATCAAGGTCGACCAGGTACTGACGCACTTCATCCGGACCGCAGGTACATACCCGCAAGAGCAGTGTACATCGGACCAGCCTGGCTTAGGCCTAGCCCACACCGCATCCCAAAGTGTACCTCTCCAACCCACCACTTTTAGTCCAATGCTGCGGCAGTTCTGCAGCGTGCGGATACCTTCCCTACCTTACCTTACCTTGCCTTACCGCGGCAACGACAACGGCGGCAACGACAACGACAACAATACCGACGATAATACCGACGCCGACCTTCCTACATTGTTTCCATCCTCCCTTCCACTCTCGACGCCTGAATCTTCTGCCCCCAATGATCACGCCGGGCTGACGTCGAGGCGAGATTGATTACACCTCCCCTCTTCTACCTCCTTCCCCTCCCGTGCTCACTGCCATAAATACAACCGCCCGGGACGCCGACGCCGACGGAGACGCAAACACGCATCATGTCCGTCGGCCCCGCGACCAGTCGCCATGCCGCCGACGAAGAGGCTCGCGCTGAGGTCGATGTACTCAACTCGCGACTTGAGAAAACCGCCCAGTTAACCAAGAAGATCCAAGCATGTATGGGAAGGTTAGAGGCAACCGGAAAGAGCGTGCGCGAAGTCGCTGGCCCCCTCAGCGGAGAGACCAAGAAGCTCCAGGTTCTAGGCAACAGTATGTTCGTCCTCAGGCACACCCTCAAGCATTCTGCTAATTCTGTTCCCCTCACTCGCAGACGTCGATGCCGTCCTCGCAGCCATTGAGCGCCTTCGCCAACCTGCCGATAGCAAAAACGATGAAGAGCAGATTATTCGCGCCGGTCCCGATAAGGCTGGCTTGTCCAACTTCCTCGCCTCCATCAAGCGCCTGACCAAGTCACTTGTTGACATGCAGGCCTCCAACTTGCGCGCGAACCAGCAGACCATGACCGAGCTGGTCCGTTTAATCAAATCAGGCAACTCTCAACTGGAGGGGCATTTCGACAAACTCCTTCGTGGGGAAACCCCTCGTTCAGTAGAACCCCTTCACTTCATAACCAAGGACATGCCGTTCCCGGTCTTGTCTCAAGACAAGGTAACGCGGCTCGGCCTTGTCAACTCCTACATTTCGAGCAACCACCGGCAGAACGGCGGTCCTGCCGCTCAAGACTCATCCATTGCCAAGATATACGCTGAAATACGAGGTCCTTACCTCTCATCCACATTGGCGAACTTGGCTGCCGCCAGTGTCAACACCACAAAGAAGAAGAATCCTGACGCTATTTATCGTGCTGGCACCAATGGCATTGGCACGTATGCGCAGGCTATGGAGGGCATTTTTCTTGCCGAGTATGACAATATTTGTAGCATTTTCACCCGCGAGGATTGGGGTCCTCTCTTCCAGGCCACATGCCAAGCCGCCATGGCCGAGCTGGCTCGCACCTTGCGAGAGCTGAACAACCATATTAAGTCTCATCTCAACACGGACTGCTATCTTGCTTACGAAATCACCGAGATCATGTCCGGCCTGTCGAGCAATCTAGAAACGCGGACTGGCGAGCTCAAATCATCGCTCGCTGCTGCCCTTCGGCCTGTGCGGGAGACGGCTAAGCTCTCGCTGGGAGAGTTGCTCGATGATACGAGGCGGAGAATCGCCGCCTTGCAGACACTTTCTCAAGACGGCGCACCAATACCCATTGTATCCGAGACCATGCAGCGTCTGCAGACCATGGTTGAGTTTCTGCGGCCAATCTCAAGCATAATGTTTTCTTTGGGCGACGGAGGATGGAAATCCAATGCTGCCGCTGATGGGCGGTCAACCGAGGCAATACCAAGTCTTGCCTCATTTGATATCGGCGCCGACGGCAAAGAAATTTTCGCGCATTACTGCGCGGATACGGTTGATATGCTCATGTCATCACTAGACCAGAAAGCCAAGATGGTTCTCAAGGGTGGTCGGGCCGTCATCGGCGTGTTCCTGGCGAACAGCATCGTCATCATCGAAAGGATGATCCGCGACTCGGATCTGGCGCCTCTTCTTGAGGGGCGGATGGGCATGCTGGATCAATGGCGTAAGAAGGCAACGGGCATGTACACGATGGACTGCAAAGAGGTCTCTACACACTTGTTTGATGTCATACATACCAGCAAGCAGCGACCCACGTCCGGCCAGGCAGATTCTGCTTCCATCCTCAAGGGCCTGAGCAGCAGGGATAAGGACAACATCAAGGGCAAGTTCCAGGCCTTCAACGCTTCATTTGATGAAATGGTCAGCCGTCACAAGACATATAGCATGGAGAGAGAGGTACGGCAAATGTTCGCCAGGGATATTCAGCAGATGCTCGAACCACTGTACAATCGTTTCTGGGATCGATACCATGAGGTTGACAAGGGAAAGGGGAAGCACGTCAAGTACGATAAGGCCGGGATAGGCGCCATCTTCGTAACGCTCTACTGACGGGGGCATGATTGCGTTTTCCTTCTATCCTTCTGGGTGGTTTTGCGGGGCGTTTTGGTGGCGAATACCAAATTTTGGTTTGGCATATCCATTTTTATATCTTTTAGCCTACATGTTCTGCCTCATTCCTCAGACAGAATAGAACATATCTCGAGGACTACGACTACTTTGGGGGTGTCAATATCATAAGTCATCCGCACCTCGCAACACAAATCCTTCTCCATATCTCACCGCACTACATAACCTCGAGCATTCTCACTCTCCGTCCGCATGATGCACCTGGAACATTGGACGAGTCCTCAACTGCTGGCAACTGCATTGGCTCAAAAACACCACTCACCATCCGCATGGCTTATACGGCCTGATGGTATCTCTTTGATAATTACATGTGCAGTCCCTCCTTGTCCAACTCTTTGAGACGCGTACCTGGGAGTGTACAGCAACAGTGCTCGCATGACCACATACAGTCCATATACAGTCACTTCGTTTCCACCTCGCCGCTCTCGGAGCATGGTTCAAGTCTTTTTGAAGAGGAGGTCAATGCGATCGGATCTGTGCCATACAACCACGTTATCGCTTCGGCGCTTGAACCATAGAATTCGGTGCTGGGGGATGAATTCCTCGTCGGTCTGCTCACTCTTCCAAGCAGACAGTGCCTTTTCTTGCGGTCCCAGGAACCGGTCCTCGTACCCGATGAGGAAGTCGTTGCTGTCAATGTTGGGGTCCCATCGTAACCGGTTCAGCACATCGACTGCTGTACGGAGTTTGCCTGCCCCTTCAGGCTTTGGAACAGTCGTTGAGCGTAGTCTTGCTGACTTTCCCTTCTTTCCCGCCTTCTCAGTGAACAACTCCTGCACCTCGTCTTCCTCGTCGTCGTCGTCGTCCGTGTCAGAATCGTCGTCGCCGTCCACGTATTCACCCCATTCACGATCATCCAATTGGAGGTCACCCAGCTCGCTTCCCCTGACCACGGTTGCGCTAAACCAGGACGTGTTCGTGTCGAAGTACTTTTCGTCAGTTATAATAAGCTTTTCAAACTGCTGTAACACGGCTCGTAAATTGCTCTGTGCGGCCTCCAGGTCACCTTTTGCTGGCTTCTCGTCTGTGTCCATCCACTCCAGCCCAACAAGATAAGACCCTTGATAGTCACCCTGGCTGCCCTTGGTATCGAATGTGGATGATTCGACAAACCTTGCGGGCCATATTCTCGGTGAGAGTTCCGGCACTCTCCTGTTGATGTCTTCGAAGCTGTTAGCATACCTTGCTGGGGATCACCTTTAAAGAGCGACAAATACTTACCGACCAGGAGCGAGGCGCAGCGAGACTCTAGCCAGCCGACGAGTCTGCTGCCGCGTTCAAGTGATGCTCCCCAGTAGTGAATGCGTAAGTCTACAAACGAGCGGAACGCCGCAAGAAAATTTGCCGCACCAGGGGTTATACTTTTGCCCCGAGATAGTTCTGGAGTTGCTAGTAATGACTGCCAGCTGGCTCCGTCTTCCGAAAGCTGAGTATCAACTTGCTGTAGCTCGGCTGAGATGATTTTTACAGTTGGAACGGATGCAATCAGTGCGGTATTCAGCGTTGGTGAATGCCATCCAAGTAGACACAATGCCTCTCTCGGTGTTCGATGATACCTTAAATTCTTGTGAAAGAATGGATCATAGACGATGTCGTTCTTCCAATCGAATCGTGAGTAGTGATCAAAGAACGTCGTAACGATGTCGGCAGTGGATACAACACCACCATCGTGTAGAAGGGTCTTGCAGACCTTGGCCAGCATGACCGACAAATGTATGCCGCCGAGATATCCGAACTTGGCTGCGTATATTCCGCGGGATTTGGCCCATGTCTTGATTATCTGGAAACTGATGCGGAACTGTGCCAAGTCAGGGATAGAGCGCTGGAGATAGAACAAATCTCTTGCAGGCTTCAGCTTCAATAACGTCTGTGTTGACAGGCTGAACACCGGGTCGGATGGAGGCCGCTTCAGCATGTCCGGCCACTGGTTCACAACGTTTGGTGCCTGGCAATATTGCAAGTCGCACTTGACGCCGAGAACCTCTACCTCAAGCATTGTACCAGTCTTGGCCTTTACTTTTCTTAGTAATCGGATGTCAGGGCTGGTTGACTTTCTAAGTCTCTGTCGAGCCAGGGTGAAGAACACGCGGGGGCTGATAGACCCGATGCAGAGGCAGTCAACATCAGAAGTCCTGGACCATGTACCAAGACCGAAAGAGCCCACCGGAACCAGCACAATGGCAGGTCGGCCACGCGATTGGTCTGCAGTCAACTGGTCGGACTCTAAGAGAACTTGCTGGAGCAATTTAATGGCCTGTCTCCGAATGGACTCGTCTTGTTCTGTCGGAAAGATGCCAAGGAGCTCCATGCACTGCCGCAACCCTGCAGCGTCCGCCAACGTAGAGGCTGCTCTCTTGAGCTGGATAGGAACGATTCGGGCGCTGGTAGCAGTGGCATCTTTTGATCCGGCGTGTTGTAGCAGGCATCGGATTCCCCAGTGGTCGCTGGCGTACAATGGTACTTCTGCGGCTTCGTCATTGCCGGTGATGAAGCCGAACATGTTGAAACGAGAAATCTGGAAAGGACCAGCGCTCTTGACCAGAATTCGGTCATACCTCTGTGGTCGGTTGTTTAGGCCGCTCCCGACCATCTTACTGGCGTGCGGGTTCTCCCTGGGGTCAAATGTTGCGCCCTGTTCGCCTTCAAGGATATCATTGATATCGCCCCTGATGTCACTGACACCCGCCTCGATACGCGAAACCATCCAAACGTCCAGCAGATTAGCCTCTGCTATAGTTGTCTCGATGCCCCGAAGAATTGTCTCAGTCTGCACCGTAATTGCTCCACGTTTCACGGCGGTGTCGACTGTGTAAGAGGACGTAGCGATGTTAAAGTCACCGGCAATTATCCATGAATTTGCCGCGTAGTTGCTCTTGAGGTGACCGAGAATCCGTTGGAGTTCTCTGTCGGTAATGGTAAGCTTGTGACTCTTGCCAGTATGCGTGGAAAGTGAATGAACTTACTTCTCCTTTGCGACCACGGCACCGTCTGTCAGCCCTTGGCTCAGGTGGCAAGTTGCGAGAATAAGAGGCAAATTATAACCATCAACTCCATTGTGCCCCAATCTCTCAAACCTAACGATACACGATCCTTTATGCTGGCGCTTTGAGGGAAGATAATCCCACGAAAAGGGATACTTGCTGAGTACCACATTGTTTAGTATGTTTGGCAATGGGCCAGCCGCAGAGTCATCCGGCGATCCATGGGAGGCATAGGCGTAGTGGTCTCTAACACGTTCATCCTTTAGCAGGAAGGGAAGAAAGTCATCCGTTACTTCCTGGAGCACCGCAATGTCTGCAAGAGCAGTTTCTGTGAGTAAGTTCTCCACGATTAAGGGGTACCTGGCGCGAGATGGGGGCCAGTGAAATTCTGCAAGGACATTCCAGCTAGCAACTACCAGATTCCCCGGTGGCTTGATCCCAGGACTTTGTGTACCTGTGTCCACATCAACTGGCTGCCATACTAAGTCCTCCCTGGAGAAGTGCCATGTGCGTTGCGGGATAACATCCGAAGCCGCATCTCGGATAAGCTTGGAAGGCTCTGCGCAAATGTCTAGCCGGGGCGAGACGAGATCAATCAGACCCCAGAGCCTCATCTGACCCGATGTCGTTCGAACGAGAACGGCCAGCTGGCTAGCCTCCCAGCTAACGGGTGGCAGACGTCGCAGCTTTTCAAGTATGAACTTGAGCTTAGACGAGTGTTCTGTATCTTCGCACTGGGCAATCGTCATGTGCATTTTGTAGGGGCCCGGACGTGTGTTGGCAATAGTTTCGAGAAAGGCGGTTCGCAGGGAGTCAATTTTGGATGTCCTCTCTACATTTGTGTCCGACAAGAATAAAGTGCTACCAGTCTTGTGTTGGAAGAAGCTTGGTGAGTCTAGGTGAATGGGGAGAGTGGTGGGTTCGCCTATGGCTCTGCGGCTCTTGAGGCATTCGACGATGGCACCACAAGCTTGGCGTATAGAGTCAGTGTCTGAAGACTTGACAAAAGGGTAAATGAGGTTGACATGAGGGGGCCATTTTGAATAGGCTTTGTCGTTGTCGAAACGGAGGCGGTCAACCGATGACCATTGATCCTCTGGGGGAATCAGGCAAAGAGCCGTATCGTGAGATGTCGGGGCTTGGAACTCCATAGATATTGGTTCTTTCGTCCAGCGAAGTAAATGCTAGAGTTATGACAGTGTATTTTGAGAAGGAGTGGCAGTTGCGTTGCCGCTCGAGACCGTCAATCAGCGGGCGATGTCTTGGTGGGTCAGATACTGTTGTGGGCGAGATGAGCTGAGAGTGAGGCACTTCAAGTATGTGGAATAAGTTCGCTCATGCAGACCATGAAGGGGAAGTCTTTTGTATCAGATGTTTTCGAGTGGGCTGTGATGGAAGCGCCAACCGAGGCTGATTTAGGGGTGGAATTACTGCACGGATTCCTGTCCTGTTGGGTCCCAGGGTCGGCCCAGGCGAGTTAACGACGTTCGTATCCCATCGTGTGCACGTTTTCTGTCTCCGACAGGACTTTAGTCTGCAACAAGTGTACCTTGCTTTGGTTGCGAGGAGTCATTCAATGGCCGTATGCGTCAGGCCTATCCCACATACGCGTAGATCTCAGGGCTAGATTTAGCAACCAACAGGATGCGTATGGCTGGGCGAGGCAAGGTTGCAGCTGTAATGCAGGGGCTTGCGGGGGCAGTGACTCATGGTTGTTAATTACTGCGTTAATAGCCATAAAAGTATGTGATTTCCTTCCACAATCTCGATTTGACTTGCAATGCGTTTTTTTTGGGGGGGGGAAACAATCTACGATAGAGAGCGGTCCATTTGAAGTTGCCCGAGTGACTCATTGGCATAGGATAAAAGGAAAGACGGAGGAGGTGCAATCACTGCCTCACTGCCCCGAATTGAGAAGGCCCAGCCACACTGACTAGGGTTATGGTGCTATGGTATGTGGTAGGAAACAACATCTGCCTGCATCTGCACCGCCTGCTTCCTTCAAAACCCAAGACCAGGAAGCGTAACACATTTGACGTATCTACGGCAGTCTGCAAGAAGGAGTGTGTCAAAACTCCATTTTGCCATTTTTCTCAATTTATAACCTACCTGGGCCCTCCAAATACTCATTCAAATGCCAGACACATCCACTGGTGACGCTCTCCTTCCTACGTGAAACTCACTTCAAACATACAATGTTCTCCCCAAGTGACAGGGCTCACTGTAACTCAACGAAACAAGTCACAGGTAATTAAAATCGAAAGGTTGCAATGTATCAAATTGCAATTTCCAAATCGACCAATGTAAATATAGGCCTTTTTTTGCTGCTACAGGACACATTCGCCACATGGGCACACAAGCAATTCTGGCTCTTTGACATCTCCGCGGTCCAGTTGCCTCTTGGGTATCGTTGCTTCAGCATCATCAGTATCTTCTTCGCGCACAACCAGATTGCAAAACAATTCCAACTATGCAACAATCAAGTGTTTTGTTCGTCGTAATCAGCACCGCCCCAGTCGATGGATGTGACGCCCTTCCCCTTGCCCTCCATGAGCGCCTCCAATTTGTCCTCGTTCGTTACATAGGCGCCGTGTTGCCTCTTTTGTGCTATGGCGTATTTGATGGGGTCCCTCCACTCCTAAGAGAACGCACGACGTTAGAACGCGAATCCCAGAAAGACGCGCTAATGAACTCCACCACTTACCCGCCACCAGACTTCCTCGCTCTGCACTATGCACCGCCGCCCTTCCTCGCCGTTTGTGGCCGATGCAAAGGGCCACACCGACTGTACCACTTCGTACTTGTGTTTGCTTGAGAAGATATTCTTCATGCCCATATAGAGCTTGCTCGTCTTTTCCGCCTTCTTCACCTTCACCTTGGCATGCGTGACGGGGAACGAGACGTGAACTTGACCCTTGTACTGAGTTGAAGCAATCAAGCTGCGAATCTGGCCCTCCACATAAAGCGTGTCCATGTTGGCAACCACTCTCTCGAGTCCTTTTCGCCAACAAAGACCATGATCAGTCTCAGACTTGACCACAACCAGTATGTGCTTGACATGGAAAAAAAACCAGGACTTACCGAAGGTCTTGACAGGTGCCGGATCCTCAACAAAACGACGGCACCATTCTTCTAATTCTCTGTCACCAACTTCAGGAATGACATCCGGCTTGGCGCCACCCCGGAACGCCATCTCGCCTGGCGCAACACAACGGATGTAGTCCATGCGCTTGCTCGCATCATCCGGTATCAATAAACCCATAAGGTTCAACTTGAAATCAAAGTCTACCGTGCGCCCGCGCGTCCCTTTGATGTGTATCAACGACTTTGGTGGGACGCTCGCTTGTGTCTTAATAAGAGCTATCAGGGCACTGGCGCTCGCCGTTAAATGCTCCGCCTTGGAGGAGAGAACGGTGCAGTCCGCTGACAAGCTGAACGTGGGCGGCGAATAAAGCTTGTAGTCCAATCTGGGCAGGCCCGGGTAGCACGGGGGTCCCTGCGAACCTTGCGAGTCCTGCGTGTGAACCGAGATGGAAGTCTGTAAACTGTCGGCGGGGCTCGAGTAGGGCGGCGGTTCCGACGAACTGGCAATATCTGTGAGAACATCATTGCTGTTGGAACGGGCTGCAAGCAAGCTCTTTTCAGTAACCAAAGATGACGATGTCGCTGTTCGCGTTGTTCCTGCTGTTACCATCGTTGTTGTCGTTGGTATGGTCGCCGGTGGCAACGGTAGCGGCGGCAGCTCTGACGGCAATTCTGAAGGCAGCTCCGACGGCAGCTCCGGCAGCGACAGTGACTGCAGTCGAGGATGGTTGGGCATGTCGGCCATCGTGAGAAAACCGGCCTCCACAACTGGTATTCCGGAGTGCAAGGTATGTAACCAGATCAAATCTGTCGGCAGTCAATTGGGTCGGAAGTACGGCTATTAGACGGACACAACCTACTCCGTACAAAGAGTAGCAAAGAGAAAGAACCGAGAGTAGTGAATCCAGATACGACGGGAAAAGGGTAACGCAATTCTTATTAGCTTTTGCACAACGTCTGTATAGTGCGGGTACACTGCAGTGCGAAGTCTCCGAATAGTATAGAAACACCGGGGCTTGCTCTAGGCACCATTATTTCCAGGCGCAGTGCCGATAATCCGATCCTCACCTGCGCCTAGCCACCTTTGGTGCCTGGAAGGATCATCAGCCCCCTCCCCGGCTGAGCAAATTCGATTGCGACCTGGCGAATCGGGCTGCAACGCGCTCGAAATATGGCTTGGTCGCATCCGTATATACAAAGTTGGCTTCATTTCCACACGCCAGGGCAATGAGACCGAATGATCTAAGGGGGTCAGCATTTCGACACAATCGCTCAAGCTAACTAGGTGAGCCAATGTAAGGGACATCGTGAAATATATAAGGCAAGGCTCGTTGTAATAACCATTTGCCTGCGCTAGGAGTCATGGCCCGTCTTGCTTCATACACGAGGCATCCTGCCTAGTCCAAACGCCATCCCAAGGAACCCTCCCCCTATGATTTAAAATAAATAAAACCCCCTGACATCGCCAGACCATCCGGTCTGCATGCCATGCTCAATGCGCAAACGCCTACCTGAGCGTATCTGAAAAATACAAGCTAACCGACCATTGTCTCATACAGTCATCCAGGGGCCCGAACATTCCTAAGTAAAGCATCGGAATCAAACCAGCTGGAAGCCTTCATCCTCGGCAACGCGCATGTGTTCCTGTCGCAGGTTCTGACGCGCCTTACGGCCCTTGAGAACCTGACCATTCTCGTTAAGAATCTCGTACTCCTTCTCGACCATGCGCTCCGTCTCTCGGCCCGTGGTCTTGACGAAGACGTCGAGCGTAAGGGGCCGATTAGGACTTTCCATTTTATCGAAGCTGTACTTCCAGTCCTCTGAAGACACGAGATTTCTCCAGTCGTCGTGGAACGGAGCCAGATCCATGAGCGACTGTGTGAGGGGATCCTTAATCTGCTCCTTGGCACGCATGGCCGAGTGCAGGCGGCTCTGTGGGAGCTCCCAGTGTGATCGGAACTTGGTAATGTTGTGCTGGGTCTTCTTGTAGTGGGAGCTGCGTGTCGTGTTAGAAGCCACGTCGGAAGAATACACAGGGTACATGGTAAACGTACGTCTCGCTGTTCTTGCCCCTGGGGCGGGTCTTGGCGCGCTGTTGCTCGCTTCCCCCAACAGCCTCCAGGGTTGTCCAGTCCAGCCGGCAGCCGGCCAAAGGACGCGCTCCGTTTGACCACTTGGACTGGGAGTCCTTGTTCCTCTTGTAGTCCTGGTGGGCGCTTCGGAGGTCTCTCTCGAATTGCGCCTGGGATTCGATTGCGGCGGTCATGATTCCCGATTGCGTTTGGTCAAGTAGTTCTAGTTGAGCAAGCAATGCGAGGTTCGGTCTGAGAAGGCACGCGCGATAGAAGTCGATGACCAACAGTGCTCGAGTTTTGTGGTAGCTTGCACAGTCGCTGGTGCAGCAGTTGTGGTTTTGGGGGGTATTAAGGGGTAGGTTGGAAAGGAAGATGTATGACTGATAGTTATAGTTGACGGAGGGAGTTTTGGTCGGCCGGAAGGCGAGGCCAAAAGGCAACGAGACTACAGTTGGATCAGGATGGCCGGTTGAGTCACCGGGCAAGTTTAAAAGGGCTGCCGGTATGACGGCAAGGACAAGGGGCAGGTATAGTGTCTGTCTGCTAGAGCAAAGTTGTTGCAATGTAATGAAACAAATAGGTCGACGGTAAATGTAAGGTAAGGCGAGGTGTACAAACTTAAATAGGAAGACAAAGAAGCGATGCCGTTGGGAAACTAGAGAGGAACAGAGGGTACCATGGCCAAAGCCGTGGGATTGCGCCCGTGAAATAAGGCGAAGCAGGTGCCTCAACGTAAGGTTACAAACCAACCCGGAAGGAAGATAGGAGGCGCGTGTGTCAACTTGGAGACAGCCGAGCCCAAGATCAGATGAGACAAAGGGACGTGGATCGTAGTGACTGTGACGAAATGGGTTGCTTCCTTATCTCTCCCAGCTGCTCTGTTGACAACAGTCTCTAGCCCGAGCAATCTTGGGAGGAGGGGCACGGGGGACTGCCCTCTAGGCTTTCTGGGGGCTTATCGCGTCGGCTCAGCGGCCAGACGGATGATAAGGGGCCCGATAGATGGCGCTGTGCATCATGATAAAGCTTGGGGCGTGGGCTAACAAGCTGTGGGAGGGGGTGTGTGCGTGAGCTACCTCGGGGCTGTGGCAGGTGTTGTGGGGTGTCGAGTGTGGACCGGGGCGATGCTGCAGATGTTTCTCCTTCTTTTGGCGAGGGACAGCAGCCGCCAAGTAAGAGACGGGAGTCACCCGGTGTGACTCGGGGCGAGTGGAGCCAGCTGGCAGCATCTGCAAGGGCATCTCGATTGAGGCGCAGCTGGCTGGAGAGGGGTCAGGACGTACGATTATTAGTACCGTATAAATACATGGTATCGCCCATAATATAAATTATGCCATCCGCATCCGTGCTGTGTGACTACCGGTACTCTGTACGAAGTACACAGCAGCCAGTCGCGACCTCGCTTCAAAAATTGATGTCATGCATCTACCGTGCATGGCCCCGCGGCGGTCTCCAGGCTTCCTCCCCGGCCAAAACTGGCGCGTGGGCTCCCCGATGACGATGATGCGTGCAATTCCATGCACTCTCGAGTCCAAGGCATAGTCAGCTGGCAGCCTTGAGCCATGCCGCTTAGCCACTGGCGTGCTGCCAACTCATCTTGGTCATATGGCCTCACCCCCCCCCCCCCCCCCCCTCCATTGTCATTCTTCACTTTCACCTCTGGCATCTTTCCCCTGGGCCCCCAAAGTCCATCTCGTCCTTACCATTCATTCCCCAGTGGGTGAAGCATCCCAAACCTCAATCCTGGTAACGCCAGCTGGTACACATCGTAGTTCTCGGCTCCAAAATGGCCAAATAACCGAGCTGCCCCATCCGGCAGGAAACTCCTTTCGTCATTTATTACGTCGAGTGAGACGGGCTGCCTATATATGTCTTTGATTGGCGAGGGTAACAAGGAGAATCATTAGGCCTTGATGGCCAGACTGATTCGCATTTGAAGTGGTCCCGACACCCGCCAACCCAACTCGATCCGGCCTTGCGCGACTCAATACCTGTATTCAACTCTCACTGTTATTCCGATTCCAAGTTTTGGGATCCTTAACTGTCTACGGCGCGGCTGATGCCTGCAGATATCAGGCGTGTAAACAGGCAGTGAGTGACCCGTCAACGCGGCCACAACGCTTTTTTCTGCTTCTCTTCTTCTTTCATATTTTATGGGAGGAGTGTCACGAGACACTCGAACGTCACCATAAAACTTCCTATTGAACATAATTGACCTTGGTCTTTCCGTTCTGCGTCGTACAATCACAACCGTTTCATCACAGGCAAGGTGCACAACACAGCGGCCAGCCTATCACGAGACAAACGCCATCCCCTGGCCTGATCTCAAGCAAACACTTGCATGTACATGGTACAGAGTACCTACCCTCAAGAAATCTCCACTGAGCTGAGCCGGGTCCATAACACACGTCTGGGTGTGCACGGTCCAGAGCTAGGCCGCGCTCATGCACGCGGCACGCAGCACGCCAGTCGCTCCCTGGCCCGTTCCCCCAAACATGGAAATCCGCGATACTATCTAATTATGTATAGGCCCCCTCGCACTGATCACCTGTGTCTTGGCAATCAATTATCCTCGCAACCGTCAGGTGGGATCTGAAAAGCCAGCCCCTGGTCTAATCTCCCAGACTCGTCACATTCAGACGCTCTCAACCACCGTTGAGCTTCATGCCGTAGTATTTCCAGCCCAGCCCAGCCCAGCATCAAGAAGGGAGGGGGTATGTGGACGCGAACAGCTTCTAACGACAACCAAAGGCGATAATTAGAACGAATACAAGTCTAATCAGCAACTTCGGACAATAAGCCTTCGGTTCTCAACCAGGTAGGCTTGCTTGTTTGCCTGCCACCCTCAATGCAGGCAGGTTCGCAGCCGTACATCGTCGTCTTAACCAAACCTCAAACTGCTGGCCGGCCGTATCTGCCAAGGCGAACCGTCGTGTAAGTTCTTTAAGTTTCGGCCTCGGACGACACTAGGTCCCAACCATTTGGCGAGGCCATGGACTATGACTGGACTGGAACTGCATTCACACTTGTACCTTTGAGCTGCGAATTCGTGAAGGTCGAGGAAGACGCACTGAGAGAAGCAGCAGCTTGGCCCAAGCAACAAGCCATAGCTTCAGGAGCTTGCCGGTGCCAAGGCCATGGCATCCACGGCCTTCATCGGTGCATCAGTATTGGAGAGCGGCATTGGCTGCTAAATACCTCCAATCATCCCCCCTGCAAGTGTGGAACCTCGCCCTTTCCTCCATGTTTATTTTTGTAAACACCTCCCGCACTGTTCCAACCTAACTAGTTCGGCAGCTGGGACACTACGCTCTGATACTCTCAGTTGGAAAATCTTCATCTCCCAAATCGCTCTCAGCACCAATAAAAAAGAGACCACAGTATGGTTGAAGGAAATGGACAAGGTCTGGCTGGCATCCGCGAGTGAATGATGGACACGAATGCCGCCGTGGCTTGGGCTATGCCTTTTAGTTGCTGCATGGCCACTCACTCCCACGCGTCAAACTCATCGTTTCATTCCATCTACTCATCATAAGTTCTGCCTATGCCCTCGACCCATGCAAGTGCTGCTCGAGAATGGTCGCCGGGTAAAGGATAGCCCAAAATGGCGGGTTGAACCCTATCTTTCTTGCCATGATCCGAGTCGTCAAGTGTCCTGTCTCAGACAACGACCTAACGACTTCGCCTTCCTTATCTCCGTTGTCCGTCTCTTGACGCACTATTCCTGAGCCGACGTTCCCTTGACGAATTCAACCTTTCCCAAGCAGCCAACTGAGCTTGGCTTTGCAGTAAACAAAGGTCGCTGAATGTCTTTTCCCCAGCCATCCACAACCAGTCCTTTGTCTGCCTATTACATAACTCGCAGCTTAGATTTACCTCTCAAACGCCACTTTCAACCATTCTGGCTCTCAAAGCGCTTTGCCTCGCTTCGACGATCCTCCATCTAAAAGCCTGCCTTCACTTGGCCAGATAGTCACCTCCACAGACTTTCTTCCACCTGAAGAAGATGAGGTCCTCTGCCCGGCTCGCGGGGCTGTCACTAGCGCGCTCCTGGCCCTTCAAGTAGCAGATCGAGCCAAGCTTTGTCCATCGCCTCAGGACTGCCCGTCCGCTCTAGGATCCACAGGAAATGGCCTTGCATTCAAGCCACCAACCAGATGCGTACCGATTTAACCCCGCCGTGGCTATTAAACAAAGAATGGCTTCGTAGGGTAACAGTGGCATTGTTGGAAGAGCTGTGCTGTGTAAGCTGTCGACGCCTGCAACAACATCAGCTCCTGGTGATGCTCGAGCGGTATATATTCGTCTCAGTCCCCCCCTCCTTTGGCCTAGGAATCTCCTGATCTCCATCCTCACTCACTATCGCCTTTTGGCTTACACTCTTTTCCTTTACTTCTCGTTTGAGAGGTGACCTTCTTTTAAACATAGGAACCCGGCAATACAGCGCCATCATGTCTTTTACTACATTACTCTGCCTTCTCGGTCTCACAGCGACCGCCCAGGCAGCATGTTCTACCCTCCTTATTGACAACTTCTCCAGATCGTCCCCTTCTGGTCTCAACAATCTGGGCCAGTGGACCAGTGATGATACTTCCATGGCAAACATCGCCCTTGGTGGCGGAATCCTCTCCTTTGCTCCCAAGTCCGACGGCTCCTCCTACTTCTACGAGAATGTTGGGTGCCTCAAGGCCGCCGCTCAGGGCTACAAAGCTCTCTCTTTGACTATCAAGGGGCCTAAGAGTGCTTCCTTGTTTTTGGAGATTCAGACCAAGGCGTCCTGCACCGACTCGGTTCATAAAAGTCACTGGGCACAAGTCACTGGCTTGACTGGCTCAGCACAAACCGTCACCATTTCTCTATCCTCCTTCCAGGGTGCCAATCTGGACGGTATTTCGGCATTTGTCTGGTCCACCTACAACAATTTCTCAGGCTATCAACTCAGCAACTTGCAGCTGGTCTGTAACGATGCTTCCAGCTCATCCACCTTGACCACCTCTGTTACAGCTACGAGCAGCCCACTTTCGACATCGCAGTCACGCGCCGTCTCCTCCGGTTCGTCTGTATCGGCTTCGGGGGCTTCAACTCTGTCAACCGTACGCACCGCCAGTGGCTCGTCAAGCACGGATTCTACCTCATTTCAGACTTCGGTGCGGTCTTCCAGAGCGTCATCCGCTTCGGCATCGTCAAGTATCTCCCGCGGCTCTTCATCGACTTCAAGTGCACTTTCCTCGTCTTCTTCTGTCCCCTTGTCCACAACATCATCCTCGTCTAGCAGCAGTAGTCGCTCGTCAACCGTGACCAGCTCCGTCACTGCCCAGTCATCTCCAGCTTCGTCAAGCTGCAGCAACCTACTGATTGATGACTGGGAGTCAGAGTCGAGGTTGACCTTCCTTTATTACAATGCTATGCTGCAGCCAAGCAGCGACGATGGGACGATGAAGAATATTGCCGTAAGCGGCAACAGGGTCACTTTGACACCCAATAGTAAGGACTCTTACTTTTACAGCAAGACTGCGTGCACGAATGCTCAGACTTTGTACGGTGGCATTTCCCTGCGCATCAAGGCCAGCAGGGGCACAACTTTTAGTGTTCAACTGGCGTCGTCCGCCACATGTGGCGGCGAGGACACGAGTTTCGGCTTTCAGTCAACGAGCGAGCTCGGTTGGACGTTTGATGGCACCGAAAAATTGTACAGTCTGCCATTGTCCAAGTTTTCATCGATCGATAAGACCAAGGTGTCATCTATCCTGTTCAGCGGCCTCTCAGGAGCTGTAACATTTGGCCCAATGTCATTTTATTGTGGCAATACCCCATCTGAGTACGTCATAAAGGCCCAGTCATCGGCCACCGCATCGGTGTCGACCGTTCCCGCCCCCAGCAGCACTGGTGCAGTTAAGCTTGTCGATAACTTCGCTTCCAAGGATAACAACGCTCTCGGATTCTGGCACGGTGGCGACAATGATAATGCCATCACATGGGGCAGTGGGAAGGTTACTATTAAGGCGCCAGATGCCGACTTCGCTTTTTACACACAGCTCTCAGCCAGTTGCGCCGACATAACTAACTACGATGGCTCGTACTTGCACGTTGCTTACACTGGGAGCAACAAGTTCACCATTGCTATGCAGCAGCACAACCAGCAGTGCGATGATGCGATCGCACCTTTCCCTGAGACTTGGGATTCACTGGAGGCAGCGCGGTACGCCACTGGAAACGACATCTATATCCCCATATCGCACTTCAACATCGAGCGAAAGCGTGTCGTTGGCATAGCTTTCAAGGGCTTCTACACGAACGAGGCCGTCACCTTGACAAAGGTCGAGATTGTCCCGTCAGTGCCAGCCAACACGCGGATCCCAAGCAAGCTCCCTTCGGGCAACCTTGTCTTCGCGTGCAAGCGCCCCAACTCCATTGCTTTCGCCATTGACGACGGCGACCCAAAGTTCGCACAGGAAGTCATGGAGGTTATCAAGTCAGAGAACATCAAGGTCACCTTCTTTACTGTCGGCGCCCCTTTGAGAGACCCAAGCACGAACCTGAGCAACATTTATCAGGACATGATGAAGCAAGGCCACCAAATAGCCCTCCACAGCTACACTCATCCCAGGATGGAGGGTCTTCCTAACAACGATGCAATTGCGTGGGAATACAAGCAAGACATTGATGCGGTATCAGATATGTTTGGTCTTCGCACCAAGTACTTCCGGCCACCTTTTGGCAACGAAGGTGCTCGTATGCGTCAGCAGCTAGCCGCAACTACAGGCAACGACAGCCCTTACATTGTCAACTGGAATATTGATGTGGAAGATTGGCTTTGGGCCACCTCTTCTACTCCCGAGAAGCAGCTGGAGTCTTTCCAGCGCGACCTAAACAAAGGGGGCAGCTTGGTTGTCATGCATTATCTGTACCCTAGCACGGTCCAGTATTTGAGGCAATTCATCCAGATGGCTAAAAAGACGGGTAAGCAGCTCATGCGGGTCGATCAGTGTATGATGGACCCGGAGGCGCCACCTTTGTAAGGAGAGGGGGAAGTACGATAGGGGCTTGATGTTCAAAACGGTATGACCTAGACATGGGACGGAGTTGGCTGCATTTACTTTTAGGAGAGTACCCGGATTCGAGATTAGACAAAATTAACCAATACAGTATCCACATTCTTTCATGAATATTTATTCGTTCTACTTTTGGGTGCCATCAGAAACCTTTCCTGCTGACTATCTGAATGTTTCCAGGGATAGGGAAACTGATCGACGATGACACCGAACGGCACGCATACTGTTGCTGACAATGACAGTGCATGAAGCTAAGCAAAGCAGCCCAGCAGCCAGCCAATCTCGCACTGCATAAAAGATATCATCATCAACGTGATACGTTATTTGGCTTAGACGGCATCTTGCCTGTCAGACCCACACAGCCTTTCTCTTCGGCATCCAGAGAAGACATGACATGCTCGCCCTGTAACCGCATTTGCGGCCGCTAAGTTGTATACCCTTACCGTCAGCTCATGTTCCCAGGCCAAGACGCCATGGTTCTTAGTAAGAGCCATTCGGAAAATGGACTGCATTGTCCCTAGTACGTACATACACTTACCAACTTTGTTTGTGATCCCTGTGCAAGTAGTGGTTGAGAGATGTATATATTGCAGGGAGAATATCACGTTGTAGCGGATTACTTCAATCAGCGCATTTCCTCACCGATACCAACAAAGTAAATTGTCTGAGATTGTTTTTCATTTCACTCCTTCCAGAACCTACGATGCCACTTCCGACCGACGACAATATCGTTGAAACCTCACAAGGTCTCGTTGAGGTTCTACACAACATCTTCGGGCCACACCCAGGGTTCAGACCAGGTAAATGGGTACTAGCCCGTTCAAGGTCTAATGGAACGGGCAGCTGACTGCTTCCCCAGCACACGCCAAAGGTGTTTTACTGAAAGGCACATTCAGACCGACAGAAATAGCTGCCCAGCTCTCGAAGGCCCAGCACTTCACGACACCAGAAACCCCCGTGATCGCCCGATTCTCCAGCTCTACGGGCATACCCAATCTCCCGGACACTGACCCCAACGGGAACCCACGCGGGTTCGCTGTGCGCTTCCAGCTGGCGGGCACGCCTCGTCGCGTGCATACCGATATCGTGGCGCATTCAACTCCGTTCTTCCCCGCGCCCAACGGCGAGGAGACACTCGCCTTCTTCCGGAGCATTGCCAATGGCACTGTTGGAAGCTACGTGGCCTCACACCCGGCCGCACTCGCCTTTGTCCAGGCGCCGAAGCCTTTCCCGGCTAGCTTTGGGCAGGAGAAGTATTTCAGTGTTAATGCGTTCAAGCTGATCGCTGCCGATGGCAAGGAGACTTTTATCCGTTACCGTTGGGAGCCAGTCCGCGGTGAGCGCTATCTCGGAGATGACGAAGCCAAGACTAAGTCTCCCGAGTTTCTCTTCAACGGGGTACCTGATACCTTGAAGGAGGGTCCCATTGAGTTCAGCCTTGCAGCACAGGTAGCTGAAGATGGTGATGTGACGGACGACAATACTATCCACTGGCCTGAAGAGAGACGGGTTGTTGACTTGGGAAAGTTATCGCTACAGGGGCTAGTGGACAACGATGCCGCAGAGCAGAAACACATCATTTTTGACCCTATACCCCGTGTTGATGGAGTCGAGGCATCCCAGGATCCTCTTTTGCAGGTCCGCGCAGGCGTGTATCTATTAAGCGGCCGGGAGCGTCGAGAAGCTTGAATTTTTAAGTATTTAATATACTTATTGAATTACAGAGTGCTGTAAGGTGTATATATATTGCTTTAAGTTCTTCTAACCTGCCTTAACGTATATAAGGGCCTAAATACCTATTTTTATATATACTTATAACTACTATAAATATATTTAAAAAAAAAGTATACTAAAATATTTATTTATATAATATAAAAAGCGTAAAAATACTTTTTACTTAAAAATTTAATTAACTAAATATAATTTAATATTATAACTTAATAAGTTAATAATTATAATATTAATTAATAAAGTATATATATAATAAATAAGGCCTATAGCCTAGTATTATATCTATATAACTATTATTTATAAATATTTTTATTTTAACTTACTACTATATTAGCTAATAGCTATTTAGCTATATAACTTTTATGCCTTAGTTATTAAGTATATCTTTACTATCTACTTTTAAGATAAATCTAGCCGTTATTATAAAATAAACCTCCTATTAATCTAATCCTACTATTATAATTCTCTTCTAGTAAGTAAAAGACCTTAATATATTATAATATAATTTAATACAACCTACTACTTTTTAAGCAGCCTTATAAGAAAACTAACTTTATAGTATTTATCCCCTTAATAGCCTAAGCGGCAGCGTTTATAACATCCTTAAAGTACTTAAGGTTACTAGTTTTATTAAAGCTATTAAGATTATTAAAGCTATTAAGATTATTAAATATATCTATAAGCTTAGAAATATAGACTATAATTATCTTTTATATTTTCCTATTATTATTTTTAGCTAGAAGTTTAAAGCTAAAGATAGCTATATTAAGCTTTAGATTATTTAAAAGCTTAAGAAATAATATCTCCTTATTAACAGCCTAAAGGCTAAGATATTTAGTAACTATATCTATTTATAGTAGATCTCTATAGGTAGTATATAAGATATAGTAATCTTTAGGCTGTAGTAGACTATATAAGTTAAGAGAATACTTCTTAATAATATTATAAAAAATAAGATTATTAGTTTTTTAATTAATAAAGAATAAGTTAATAGATAGGCCTATATAAATCAAGCTTTTATATATACTGTTATAAAGTAGGATTCCCTTAGTAGAAGTAATTTAAAGTTAAAAGTAGCTTAATTTATCTAAACTAGATAGACTATATAAAGCTGGCTTATATATACCGGCTTTATATAGGGCAACTACTAACTTTATATAGGCTAGCCAGCCGTCTAGATAAGTAGTCTACTAGGGTAGAATAATATACTATAATTTTATACTATATTATAATATATACCTATTTATATTAAGCTTTTTCTTACGGTTTTAGATTACTTTAGATAAAAGTACTCTTTATATAACTTATATTATAAGATTTAATAACCTTAGTAATAGGTTTAATAAAGCTATAATTATTAAGGTGGTATCTAAAGCTTTTATTAATATTATATTTATTTATTATTTTAGCTTTACTTATATATATATAGTAATAGTTAAAGTAAGGTTTAAACTAGTAGCTGTTTTATATTATTACTTATTTTTAACTAAATTAAACTATAAAGATTTAATATAAGCTAGAGATATTATATTATAAGGTAATATATACTATAGTTTACTTTTATAAAAGGTAAACTATATTAGACTACTTATAAAGGGCTAGATTATTAAATACTACTAAATATGTAATTAATATTATAATAAAACAATTTCTATAAAGTTATATACTAATAAATATTATATATTTATTTACTTTTAGCTATTAAATATATATATATAGTAAAATTTTATAAACTTATTTTAAAATTAAATTACTATATAAAGGTGCTTTATAAATAGTTTAACTACCTTTTATAAGTTTATATAGAATAGTAGTTAAAGTCTTTTATTAGTTTAAATAGTATTTAGCTATAAACTTAAGTAAATATAAAGGACTTATTTTTAGATAATATTTATTAGCTAATTAATCTTTAGTATATTTATTACTATTCTTTAAAGTAATAATATACCTAATATAATATAAAATATTTTAATTTAACTTTAAATATACTACTATTATAAGTTAATATTATATATAATATAAAATTATAGTATATTATTCTATTTTAGTAAACTATCTATTTAGATAGTTAGCTAGCCTATATAAAGTCTATAAGTATTATATATAAAGCTATTATATATAAGCCAACTTAAAATAACTTATTTAGTTTAAATAAGTTAAGCTACTTTTAGTTTTAAATCACTTTTACTAGAAAGTTATACTTTACATAGAAACCTTTTTAAAAAGGAAGAAGATAAAAAAGGTAGTAATACTAGATAATATACTACTTTATAGTAAAAGGAGTATTATTATTTATAAATAAGTTAAAGCTAGGCTTATAACTATTATAAAGACTTAATTTAAAAGGTTATTTTATATAAATATTAAACTACTTAATATAATAAACCTATAAAGACCTTTTTAAATATTTAAAAACTAATAGCTATAGTATAATATATTAAAATTTACTATTTATAAATAGAAAGACTAAAAAATAAATATAATATTATAGTATATTATACTATATAATTAAGAATTAAAAAGTCTTAAGTTCACCTGTTATATATAGTGTTTCTTAATATATTTAACCTAATAGTTACTAAGTTGTTAGAAACCAAAATATATTAAACATAAATAGTATTAATATTTTTTTAAGTATTTATTAAAAAGCTTATATTTTAAAATAAAATATACAGCTAGAAATTAATTACTTTAAATAACTTAAATATATTACGCTTTCTTTATTTACTACTATAAATAAACTTATAATATAAATTCTTCTTTATAAATTAATAACCTTTACTATATAAAGCAAAAGTATTAAAATACATGTTTATTTTATATATTAAATAGTAATAAAATAATATAGTTAAGTATATAAATATTAATAAATATAAAGTTGGATTTTAGATTAAATTAAATTAAAAGTTTTATTATATATTATAAAAGTAGTTTATTAAGAATTCTTTTACAGCTTTTAAAGATTTAACTATTTATAAATCTATTAAACTACTTAAAATAAGATTTAAATAATCTATAATGTATTAAATAAACTTATAAAGAAAAATATATTAAAGTTATATTAAAATCTTTATTTAGTATTAATCTATTAATTTAACTATAAAAAAAATAATGCCTTTTTTAAATTTAAGGTTTATAATATTACTAAAGTATATAAAATACTTACTATTAAAACTTTTCTATATATAATAAAACTATAAATAGCTTTATTATAAATAGTAATTAAAATAGATAATATTATTAAAGATAAATAAATTAAAGAATTTAGTAGTAGTTAATATTTTAGCTCTTTATAAGTAGTCTAATATAATTTATATTTTATAAAAGCAAGCTATAATATATATTACCTTATAATATAATATCTTTAGCTTATTATTAAAACTTACTAGTTTAATTTAGTTAAAAGATATACTATATAAATTAAAGGTTTAATCTATTAATTTTAACTATATACTTTAATTTAAAATAAAGAAATAAAGTTATATAATAAAGAAACTAACTAAAAAGGGAAACTTTATTTTTTTGAAATATAAACCTATTTAATTATATTTAAATTCTTAAAATATAGTTAATAAACTATTTATTAGTATAACTATATATATAGCTTTAATAGTATTTATAATAACGTTTAAATTAACTTAATATATATTAATAAAGCGGTATCTAGAATTAATATAGCAGTATCTACCTTATAGCGGCGTCTATATATATCTCTCTAATTAGCTGAAAATTTTATTATTAGTATATATTAATTCTAGTACTTCTTTTTAAATATATTTATCCTTTTTTTAATCTTATTATTTTAATACTACCTACTTTAAAGTAGTAGTTTATAATTAATTTTATAACATCTACCTATTAATACAGCTTCTTTTATAAGTAAACCTTAACTAAACTTATAACATTAAGCTAGAAGTAATAGCCTTACTAATTAATTCTATCTTTTTAACTGCTAACGTTATTATAAATCTACTCTTTTTATATCTCTTTTATTAACTAGCAGCCGCCTTAATATCAGCTAATACTATAATACTAGTAATCTATAAAGATAATATAACTTTATTATAGAGATTCTATTTAAAATAATAAGAAAAATAAATCTAATTAATATATATTATCTATATAACCTAAAAGAATAATATAGATTATACCTTTTATATAACTTTCTAAATAAAATAAAAGGTATCTAGCTAACTATCTTCTTTAAATTATTACTAATATTTAGTTTACTACTTATATAAGATAAAACCTAATAACCTCTCTAACTTACTTCTAACTAGTTTAATACTATTTTAAGATTAATTTAAAAGATTATTAGAATAAATTAAAGGTTAATATATATACTTTTTAAATAGTATAAAAGAGTTTACCTATAATAAGAGATATAAGGTTATTTATTATATTCTTTTACTATCTCTTTACTTAGTAACACCCTTCTACCTATTAAAACCCTTCTACCTACTAATAGCCTTCTACTTTATTTACCTTTATAATAAGGCCTTTAAATAATACCTTTAGTATCCTCTTTAGCAACAGCTATATTTTATACTATAAGTAATAAGTCTTTTTTTCCTTTTTTAAATAAGATTTTAAACCTATTAATTACTAACAGCTTAAAGCCTATTAATAATATACTTTTTAATTAAATTAATATATTTATAAAAGCTAATAGATTTAGTATTATAAAACGGAATAGATATATATTTTATAAAGGTTAGTATATATAGTATTCCTTTTAATATAACCGTTTTAAAAACCTAAACCTTATAAAAGGTATTAATATTTAAAACTATAAGTCTTAAAAGTATAACTATAAATAGTAGATTATTACTAAAGCCTTAAAAGAGGGGAAATAGCTTTTATAGTAATACTTTAAAGTAGAATATAGTTAATATAACTATAGCTTTAGTCTTAAAGTATTTATATATCCTTTTTATTATAGGCTTACTTAGCTAATTAAAGATATAATTAAAACTATAAGCTAAAGGGTTGTTATTTAAGTATATAATATATATATTATTATTTAAAAGTAGTTTTCTAACTTTAAATTTACCTAATAAGATACCTATAACGCTAAAGCTTATATAAACTAAAAGAAGCTAGAAAGGTATTTATTAACTATAATACTAATTAAGCTGTTTAATAAATAAAACATCTTATATATTATTAAATAAGCTAAAGATAAGCTTAATTACCTTATTAGCTTTATATAGACCTTTTCCTACTACCTTTAAATATAAAAGTAGTTCTTTAAAGTAATTAGCTTTAATAATATATATAATACTAATCGCTTTAAACTTCTACTATTTTAAGCTACTAGATAGACTTACTTTAAGTTTATCTTTAATATAGTATTTAGTCTTATTAATAATAAAAGACTAAAAGGGTTTTAGTTTTTTTAATAAGTATCTACTAACTAATTAAATAATACTTTATTTATTAACCTACTATTATTATTATAAAGTATAATAAGTAGATAAAAGCTATACTAAAGAAATAATTTCCTAAAGTCTAATAACAGGTTTATATCTATTATATTAACTTTAACGTTATACTTAAAGCTAAATAGAAGTAAATTAAAGATTATAACTATAATAGTAATAGTAGTAGGTTTAATAATAAGGATGTTAACTAAGTAATATAACTAATAGTTAAACTTAGTAATAAAGATTAAATATATATTAATACTTTAGTAGATAAAGTAATTTTTTCTACCTATTATAAGGTATTAACTATATAAAAGCTTGTTATCTTTATTAAAACTAAGTATACTTTTAAAAAGGTTTAAATTAAGCTTTATAAAAACTTTAACAACTAATATCTAGTTTTTTAATACCTTTATATAATATATATACCTTTAAAAGTATAATAGATATATTATTTTATTTAAAAGTATTAAAACTTTAGTATTTATACTACTTTTAATATAAAGTTAAATAATAATAATATTAAAAGCTATCTTTTTAATAATCTTAGTTACCTATATTAACTAGTTAATATTATATAAAATATAATTAGTAACTAGAAGCTATATTTTAAATAGATTCTAAAAGTATATAAGTCTTTACTTAAAATATCTTAATAAGCTTTAGATAATACTTTTCTTTAAGTATTTTAGGTTAATTATAATATAATACTAACTAGTATAAAAGGTAATACCTTTTAGTAAAAGGCTATTTCTACCTCCTTTTAAAGAGTATAATAATAACTATATTATACTAATTAAGCTTAATATCCCTTACTACTATAAGATCTACTTAAAGATAATAGATTTAGCAACTTTTAGTAAGTAGAAGATATATTTTAGATAACGCTTATATAAATTATATTCTTTTAATTTATACTAAAAGATTCTTAACCTTAAGATTATAACGTCTCTTTATAAAAGGCTAAAGAATATAATACAGCTAGTTTTAACACAGCTACCTATATCTAACAACAGCTAGGTATCTAAATAGGCTAAAAGAAGGTATACTAGCTAAACTTTAAATAAGTATAAGTAAGGCTGCCTATTAGAAAGCTAGAATAAGTTAATAATAGCTAGGCTTATATAAGAAATAAATCAGCTAAGTTAAAGCTAAGATATAAGCTTATCTAAACGATAAATAAGAAGTTAGTCTAATATACTTAGTATAAAGAAGACTATAAGATACTATATAAGTAGGCGCCTACTACAACTAAGTATTTAAAGACGTCGTTATAAATAGAAATTATTAATTAGTAATAGTAATAAGTAATCCTAGTAAATATATTAATTAAAAGTAATTAGTTAGTAAGTAATATAGGTATTATATACTTTAACTATAATAGTAGTAGAGGTAGCTCTTTATAGCTATAGAAGGTAACAGTAGTAGGGGTGGGGCAGCTCTTTATAGCTATAGAAGGTAAGGCCTACCTTCTATAGCTATAAAGGGTTAGCCTATAGAAATAATATCTTATAGCTATAAAAAGAGCCTCTATAGTAAGCTATAGAGGCTGCCTATTTAAGATTAATAAAAGCTAATAGATAGGTTAAAGCTAACCTTAATAAATCTTAATTAAGGAATTACCTAGAAATAACGGAATAAAGGAATATTATTATAGCTATCTTTACCGCCTTTAGGTAAATATATTAAAAGTTTCAGCTAATTAGAGATATATATATAGACGCCGCTATATAGTAGACGCCGCTATATTAATTCTAGACGCCGCTCTATTAATTTTCTTAAATAATTAAAAAGATAAAATATATTTTTTATACTTTTTAATAAAATATTTAAACTTAAAGCCTTAATATATCTTATATTAAATATATTAAAGAAAAAAAATATTATAATATAATATCTTTATATAGTAAGTATTATATTATAGTAAGTAATATACCTTTTAATATCTTTCTACTATTTATATAACCTAATTAACCTATATTATATTAAATTAATTAAAACTACTTATTAACCTCTTCTTTAAAGGTCTCTTTAACTACTTAGTAAGTTTATATATTATATTTAGTCTTTTTATAATTACTATATTACTATTTATTTAATTCTTCTACCTTTAAATAAATACCTCTTTAAAATATATTTTTACTATTAGTATTAATAATTTTCTTTTTATTTAAATTACTTCTGCTATAGCTATATTAAGTAACCTTTTAAAATAAAGTTTTTTATTTTTACTTTTTAGTATTTACTTAATACTTTATTTATTATATAAAGCCTATAGTTTTTAACTTTAAGAAGAGCTAACTTATATACTAACTTATTAATACCTTTAGCTTATAAGTTAAATACTTTATATAAAGGTATTAATAAGCTATCTTAATATTAATAAATCTTTTTTTAAGTAAAATAAAGCTTTATATAGCTTTATATACTATAATTAATATCTTTAGATTTTAAAAGCTTTAGCTATTTAGCTATAAGTTAGATAATATTAATATCTATAGCTTAAAGTCTAGATAATGGAATGGGGCGGGGTTCAACCCACGCGGCCCATGCAGACATGTAGACAGCAGGGCCACTTTACCCCTGACTGCATCACCATCCTGTCTTTTCCTTAGTCATCAGCAGGTATTTAGACCTGATCAGAGCAGATTGAGCCTGATCAGACATCGGCGCACACCATCACATTAATACTCCTTTCTTTGCGTAATCTGGAGATCTTCTATGAATTCACTTGTGCGCGCGTGCGACTGTAGCGAAGGTGACCACTGAGCAACAAGGCAAACTCTCGACCCTCCCCGTACAGCCCAGAAAGTGTGATTGTCTGCTCAGAATAGGCCTGGTCAGGCCTATCTCTGACAGACAATTGACACTTCTGTTGCTCTGCGGACGGGAAGTCACTCTATGGTAGGCGGAACCTAGGGTGCGTGGTAGTCGCTGGGTGTGTTGTGGTGTTTTGCATCCATCCATCCCTACTATTCCACTTCAATGGTGCCTCGTGGCGGAATCGAACCACCGATCTTCTCATTACCAATGAGAGGTTGATAACCTCTTACACCACAACGACAAACCAAATTCTTTGGCGACAAGATGAATCTGATCTGATCAGAGGAAAACCGACATGTGCGACTACTTCAGGAGAAGACATTTGACCCTGAAACGATACTGATTGATTGACTGATTGATTCGGTTGACCGACATTTCCTTGGCCCCTGTCAATCTGTGTATTGAAGTAAGGTTGCAAGGAAGTTGAGTCAACTGCCGAACGAAAATGATTGACACACCGACATCGTTTGGCCCCCCGGATATTGCGGGATATGAGCTAAACCGCATTAGTTTCACGGGGGACGGCCAAATTGTATCTGGACTCCAGATTCAAATGAATATTGGCCTGATCAGGGGCAAAATATTGACATTAAGCGAAAATACGAGAAGGCGGAGTGGGGCGGTAACAATTAAGCATCAGCGGACTGTGGTAAAGTTGGGTCTTGGACTCATCTACATTCCCTGGTGTCGAGACATCGTGACCGCCTCACTTCAATTGACTTCGAGATGGGCGGAAAACATCGGAATAGGCCTGATCAGGCCAATTCTAATGGGGGTAGCCGTCTTTGCGAAAACTACAAAAGGAATTGTCGAAACCGCCATCCGAAAAAGGGGGAACCATTCGAAACATCACGAACAGCAACAACGACAAGATCACTCCGCACAATACCAGGATTGCCCTTGTGGCCGAAAGATGGGCGATAACGCGTTGCCCATTCCTGATCAGGCCACAGCGGCGACGACGGCTTCCTCAAGCGCAGCGCCTACCGAACCGGGCAGCTTGCACTCATTTACCGGTTGGAGGGAACCTGGGCCTCAGATTCCTGACGAAGGAAGCGACAACCTGGACGAGATACCAAGAACTCCACCGCTTGTAGAACCTACGACAGTGCCAGAAATGGCATCGACGCCCGTCGGGTCTGATCAGGCCGGAATGGCCATAATGATGGCTCAATTTGCCCAGATACTCAAGAATACCATTGAGGGGGGAAGCAGAAGGTCTGCCCCTGGTATCAAAATGCCAGCCCCTGGAACCACTGGAGCACCTACATTTGATGGTTGCAATGTGTCGGAATTCGTGGAAAAGTTCGAAGCACTTGCTGGACTATCCCGTTACTCTGAGAAAGACATGGCTACTGCGTTCCCATGGTATTTGCCAGAAGAACATAGAGCAACTGTGAAAAACGTGGTTGCAACTGGCGATTGGGAGGCAGTAAAGACCTTCATGATCGACACATATGGGCCACTCGATGAAGAACTTGTCCTTAGGCCCAACAAGCAGCTTAGGGACCTGATCAGAGGACCCCTAATCCAGGATGATGATCTAACGACGGCTGCAACACTGTTCCAAAAGATTGACAGTGTCAAGGCTAAGGCAAAAGCGAGGGGCAAGTCTGTGATCTCTGACCCTGAGCTTATTGAGTTGGTTGCCAAGAGGTTTACAGAGAATGCCTTCACACAAGTGGCCCAACAACTAGGCATGAAGCCTGGGGATCTGTTTGAAGAAGGACGGTTAAGCTCCTTTAAGCCGGCGATGCTTTCCTGGATTAGTGGAAAGGCTAGGTATAAAGGCGCGTTTGGCGACACTCAAGAGGAAGCAGCCGCCCCGCCCACTTCAACGACAACCAGGAAAACGGTATCCAGGCCTGATCAGGGTAAGACCAGCCCGAAAACGGTACCAGAACGGAACGACGTTACTCTACAGGGAAATCCGTCCCTCGATCACCTGGCGGCCCAGATGCAAGCTCTGACTCTGGCTCTCCGAACATCGGGTCTTCCGCCGGTTAAAGCATACACCACCAGCACTGCAACGCGTGGTGAAGCCAACTACGGGGGATTCCGAGGAGACGCTGGTCCGAACAGTTTCAGGAAGCCCGGATTCGTGCCCGGCCACCCAGACAGATGCTGGTATGATGGGTGTGACTCCCGAACTTTCTGGAGGTGCCCGCAGCTCCTTGAGGACAAGAGTGCCGGTCTGATCGTTTATCAGGACAACTGTTACAAATATGGCCTGATCAGATCGTCATCCCCAGATATAACGGAAGTCCCTGATTCTGTGATTTGGGATGCAAGACGTAGCTTCCAACCGGACCGCCCCGCTGTGCTGGCCCACATTGCCAACAACGCAAGATACCCAGGACCATCAGCTGCGGCAAGAACCATCTTAGACAACGACGTCGGGCGACCAATGTCTGCCACTGTGAAATCTATGGCCCCTGAGTTGCCTACTGTTGGTGTCCGGGCGGTTAAGGCGTGCCTCCAGCCTTTGCAGACACACACCAGCGTGCTTGCAACTTCATACGCTAAAATTGATGCGGCGACAAGGTCTCAAGCACAATGGAACAAGCCTGATCAGACTAGAATCCTGAAATCCCCCTTGGCAGGGCGAGTTGAAAAGTCGAAATGGACACCGAGGCGAAACAGCAACACCGACCGGCCACGCGAGCACATGCCAAGCAGGCCTGATTCTCCGGAAGTCGAAATGATCTTACAGCCTACTCGTGAAGCATCTGTAGAAACGATAGACCTTCCGAGCGTAGGGCAGTCTGATCAGGTCAGACTCGATGAGAATTCGGCTGCTGCACTCGCTGTCACCCGGAAATTGACAGGATCAGTAACTATACCCTTTGAAGTTGCTTTTTCTGTATGGCCGGCTTTCAAGCAACACATGCTGGCCTCCGCCAGGCAGTTGCTTAACGATAACGGGTACCGGGATATCTTTCTCAAGGCGCCGGATGGGCTCTTAAGCACAGCAAAGCCGTCTAACAAAGAGGCTGCTGAAGCTATCATGCGTAAGTATGAGGAAGAACGTCATGCATTCAACCAAAATACCACGCAGGTTAAAGCAATGTATGCTGTTGACCCCAAACTGATCGACAAACTTTCGCCAAACTTTGTGATGCCACATCTGGTCCTTGAGGTTTCTGTAGGAGGAGATACGCCTGATCAGAACGCGAAGATTCAGGCCATCCTGGATACAGGAGCGGAAGCCAACATCCTCAGCCGATCGTACGCTACCAAGCACAACCTGCTGACGACGCCTACAATGATGGGAATGCAGACGTTTACTCCTACTGCTGCTGGGAGATCTGACTTTGACGGCGCGATGTGTGGATGGGTTTGGGTTGGCGAATATAAGATCCCCACAACGCTCTTTATCGCTGATGATCGAGCGACTACCGATCCGTTGCTTCTAGGCGGCCCCTTTCAGGTGCATTCTCGTCTCAATTTCGAGTATGATGAAGACCTGATCAGCGCCGTCCTGACCTCTGGAACCACAAGGCTACACATTCCAGTAGGTTTTATCAACCTTGGAAGTGCAGGAGATTTCAGCTCCTACTTCCCGCAATGGGATAAGTATGTAGAGGATTTCGCTGCCGCCCCCACTCCTCCGCTCAGCCAGGGAAACTAGAACCCAGCAGCGATACCGGGACGCGTGCTGGAAGGAAGGAATACCCCGGGCTGGAATTAGAGGAAGACGACGAGGAGGTGATCCCGTTAGACGACGAAGACTTCGCCAAAGTGTTCAGAGTAATTGCCCAAGAAACACTCGGACCGGTCTTGGGAAACGTGCGGAAGACGATGGATAAACTTGGGCGGCATTCCCCTGACTGCACCGACTGCCAAACACCATCTGGGCATCGATGCACGCCTGATCAGGCCTATCCAAAGATTTACACGACAAAAGCTGCAAAAAGGAAAGACAAACGCGCAGCGGAAAGATGGATCAACTCCATCGTCACGACAGCAAGAGAAACAGAGGCAGCATGGGATCGGTGCCAATCACGTATTGAGAACCGACGAGTTATTAATGCTATGAACCGAAAGCAACCTACGCCTGATCAGGCTACAGTCAAAGCTTACACCATGTACAAGACAAAGGATAAGAAAATCAACCCGATTGATGACGAACCATCAGATGGCACTACCCCTGAAGGCGACCCCTTATGGAAAATCAAGAATCTCCAGGAGGCTAAGAGAAGGATGATTCGAGACAACAGTCCTTACTCTGGCCTGATCACGCCAAAGTTCTCTGATATCGAACAAGGATCGCGGCTTACGCCTGAGCGTCTTGGAGATATACTTGCGACTGTTGAGCACCTACTGCCAAATGAAAGGGAGCTCCTCCAGCAGATCCTATACAACCGAGAAAAGGCTCTAGCCTGGGAATTCAGCGAGTGTGGGAGTCTGGATCCAAAGGTGGCTCCTCCACAGACGATCAAGACAGTACCGCATAAGGCCTGGCGAGCAAAATCGATACCGATTCCGAAGGGTCTTGAAGACCGGGTTCTACAGATGCTCCGTGACCGGATCAGGCGAGGCGTATTAGAAGAAAGCCATGCGGCTTACAGGAACGCTTGGTTCTTGGTCATGAAAAAGGACGGGAATATGCGCCTGATCAACTCGGCCACAAAGATGAATGGGGTCACCCTGCGAGATGCCTTCGCGCCACCAGGGGTCGACAAGTTTTCAGAGGACTTCGCTATGTGCCAGATGATTTCCTTGCTGGATTTTTATTCTGGGTATGATCAGGTTCCGCTGGACGTGCTGAGCAGAGATTTAACGACTTTCGCGACACCGCTGGGATTATTGAGAATGTGCACTTTGCCACAGGGGGCAACAAACTCGGTAGCACAGTTCATGCGGGTCATCACGAGAATCCTATATGACCTTATCCCTCACTGCTGCCGGCCTTTTCTAGACGATATAGCTATCAAGGGCCCTGTTTCAACGTACAGCAACGAGGAATTACCTGATCACCCTGGAATACGGCGGTTCGTCTATGAGCACCTTCAGAATGTCGACAAAGTTCTGCTCAACGTGGAGTTAGCGGGATGCACGATCGCAGGAGGCAAATCTCAATGGTGCCAGCTTTCGGCTGTTATCGTTGGATATCTCTGTGGATCAGGGGGACGCAGACCTGATCAGGCCAAAGTCATCAAAATCCTCGAGTGGGCGGCATGTGAGAACGTTGGGGACGTCAGATCATTTCTGGGAGTAGCTACGGTGTACCGCTCTTGGATTGAGGACTTCGCTACGAAGTCTGCCCCACTGCTCCAATTGATCCGAAAGAATGCACCATTCGTTTGGGGACCTGATCAGATCAAGGCCATGGATGACCTCAAAGCAGCTCTGACAACCAACCCAGTCCTGATCAGCCTTGACTACAGCCCAAACGCTGGTTTAATCATCATTTCAACAGATGCGAGCCTACGAGGTTGGGGCGCAGTACTGAGCCAGATGATTACTGGTGGGCGGGCAGTAGCAAGGTATGAGAGTGGTATCTGGAGAGGCCCAGAGCTAAGCTACGATTCTGGAAAGCTGGAATTGAGAGCTGTTCTGATGGCCTTAAAGAAGCTAAGGGGATACATCTATGGGGTGAAATTCCTACTAGAGACTGACGCCCAAGTCTTGGTTGCCCAGCTCAACGGAGGAGCAAGTGATCTCCCTGGCGCACTGATTACTCGCTGGATCGCCTGGATACGGCTTTTCGACTTCGACGTCAAGCACGTACCGGGGACGAAGAATACTGCTGCTGATGGGCTCTCCCGCAAGCAACCAGGCCCGTCTGATCTGGCGGAAGCAGAAGATCCTGAAGATATTGAGGGTTTTGTTGACGCCAACATCTTTGAAGTAAAAATCTTCCTTGCCAAAGCATACGCAACAACCATGAGGAAGACTGCCACAAGGATCCCCCACAATTCGGATCTCTACAACCTGCCAGTAGAATGGCTCCCATCTGATCAGGTCTGGTCAGACGAGACTCGCCAGATTGTCTTCCATTTACGCACACTGCTTCGACCAGACGGTATTACAGCCAACCAATATGCAAAGTTCAAACAGAAAGCCTGGATGTTTATGGCAGCCCACGGCCGTCTCTTCCGGAGACCAACTAAGAACTACCCGATGCCAAGACTGGTCGTTGACGATTCTGATAAGCGCGATGACCTGATCAGGACAGCCCATTGCGAATCAGGACACCGGGGACGCAACGCGACGTTCCACAGACTTGCCCAAAGATACTTCTGGCCAGATATGTACCGAAGGGTTCAAGAAGTGGTAGCCTCATGCCCAGGCTGCCAATTCGCCCGATCAGGCCGAAAAGACGATCGCCACATTGGTACGCTAGTCGGCGGCTTGCCATTCACAAGGGTTAGTCTTGACATCCAATGGATCGGCAAGTGGGCATGCATCGAGGCACGCTGTATGTTGACGGGCTGGCCAGAGGCAAGGCAGTCTCTTACAGCAACGTCAGAGGTGGTAGCTAAGTTCCTGTTTGAGGATATTATCTGCCGGCATGGGGTCTATAAGGAGCTCCTTGTGGATGGAGGATCAGAAAATAAGGGGTGCGTCGACGCGCTCAACGCGAAATACGGAGCGAAGAAAAAGGTTATTTCAGCCTACAACTCAAGAGCCAACGGACTCAACGAGAAGGGTCACCAGCCTATTGCCCATGCTCTACGGGTCTGGTCAGGCGGAGGAACGAAGAATTGGGGCCCAATTCTTCCCTTGACACTGTTTGCGGATAGGACAACAATCCGGGCGCCAACTGGGTTCACCCCCTTTTATCTTGTCTGTGGCTATGAGGCCATTACACCAATCGATGGAACAACGGTGACTTGGAGAGTCCTCGACTGGGGACGAGTCACAAATCAGGAGCAGGAACTCCTCACCAGGCTGCGAGCCTTTGAGCAGCTGGATGAAGACCGACGTCTTGCTATTGAACGAGTCAACAAGGTTCGATCTGATCAGGCTAAACGTTTCAACGAACGCCATGCCCGTACCCTGAGAGAATCGAAATTTGAACCTGGAGATATGGTCTTACTCTTTGACGAACAGAGGGCTATAGACAAGTCTAAAGACAGAAAACTCCACTACAGATGGACAGGACCGCTTAGAGTGAAATCTGTATCTGATCAGTCCTCATCCTACCGACTGGAGACACTCTCTGGGGAAGAAATTACACGGGCAACATATGGTGGTCACAGGTTGAAGAAATTCATTAAGACCCCCGAGGGATTCTGGGAGCCAGAGGACCCAATGTGGGCTGCGAAGGAACTCCAGAACGCGATTTCAGAAGTCTTCCTATCTCCCCCCTCTGCTAACCCGTTCGACTTGGGATTGATGAACAGCCCTGATCAGGGCGAACACACACCAATTACGCGATTACGGGCGAAGGAACTCGAATGGGCGCAAGAACGACAAAAACTGGAAGATGAAATCACTGCCTGGAACCAACAACATGGCACCTTAGTTGTTGACCTTTCAAATTCTGGCCCAAAGGATAAGGATCAGTACATCGCCATGGATTAAGCTTCTTCTGATCAGGCCTACGCATAAGCTGCAACCTTTGTTCCCATTGCGTGTTCTATGGAAAAGTATCTGCCTGCACTCCCTGGCCGCCAGACACTTGGGGACGAAGACGGTGGAACACCCAATGTCAGAAAGCCACCACCCAAGTCAACCATGAAAACCCAATATCAACGACCTCTACCCCCCCAAACCCATATGATCTAAAAGCATGCCTACAGGCTCAAGAGACGCCTGATCAGCCCTAAGCACTATCCTCCTCAACCGCCCAGATATCGTTTATCTCATACTGAGTACCGACGTACACAGAGGGGATAAGGTCGGATTTGCCATACTTGGCGCGCTGCTGCTCCACGATGAGAAGGAGATCGGCTTGATGAATCTGAATCGAGTTGACTGAGGGGATGTTGTATGGAAGAGCTGAAGGAACTCCACCACCGTCAGCACGACGAGTGCCATTAGGAAGGCGGGCTCCATAGCCGAAGCGGCGGTAGAAGTCGTCGTCACGGAAGCAACAGTTGGCGGCAGTCTCGTGATACAGGCAGTTAGAGCAGGCGTTACCGAATTCATTCGGAAGGGAGACGCATTCCCAGAAAGGAGCCATGACTCGGCCCTGATCAGGCTTGGCTGGATCGACCGAGAGAGTTCGCCAGCGGTCCTCGCAGCAGTGGCAAGGAACGGAGTTGCGGCCGCCGAAGGCATGAGTGAGAAGAGCATGAGAAGCTTGCTGGCGACCGTTGAGCTTCCAAGCAAGCAGGCCGAATCCACCCTCATGAGTGACGCTGACGAAGACGCGACGCTTGAATGTGCCTGATCGGGAGTATTTCTTGACGATAGACCAAGCGTGCTGACCACCTGGAAGGGCCTGCCAAAACGCGGATGCGACGTCTCCACGAGTCTGCTTCTTGAGAACGGCATCGGCAAACTGGACCTCAGCATAAAGCTTGCCGTACGGATCTTCCAGCTTACGCCAGACGAGGGAAGTGGCGATCTAGACCTGATCAGCTCTATCTAAGACGAATGGCATGAAGGGAACTTACCAGAGTCATGGTGGGACCAACGGGGATGAAGGTCGCGTTGATAGGCTCATCACGAAAGAACCACGGGAAGGCTGCTTCTTCAGGAACACGTCGGCGATGAACGACCTTGCCAGTCTTGCGGGGACGAGACATATTTGCGGTTGTATCTCTGATCAGGCCTGAAGTTGAGAAAGATGTGGGATTTTCAGCTGGCTGCTGAAGAAAGGTCGTTTGGAGTGGATGGTGGAAGAAGGAAAAGTTGGAATCAGGAATCAAGGGAAGAATCTGCTCTTTTATTCTCTGGCTGGAGAAGAGAGTGAATCACAGGGAAGAATCGAGATGGCAAGGGAGTTGCTTCCTTTGTTGCCTGGTGACTTCACCTTTGACCCATTCACTGCAGATGCCTACGATCAGATGAAAAGGAGGAACAATTCACAGGCTCCTTCTGCCTGGTCACTGAATCACTACCCTTTCTGAGATCCATATAAGTAGGGACCTTTTGCTCTGGTCAACCTATCCCTCTTTTCAACCACACAACAATTCGACCAACCAACAGAGCAACTGACAACCAACAACCGCTCAACACCCACAACCATTGCACTTCACCCTCTTAACTTTTTCTTCTCTTTTCTTCATTTTACACCTGATCAGACCTCCCTTGTCACCTCCCAATAGCAATTAACAACAATTGCTCCTTCCCAGAAACAATACCACTTTCCCCGTCTCACACAACTCGCACCCACCTACCCATCATGTCTCAACGACCCTCTGGCAGAGACAGCACTCCCCAGGATCGCGGAGTCACCCCAGGCGTCTTCTCGTCTCGCGGAACTCCTGCTATCCCTGATCCTGCCACACCCGGCTTCGTGAGAGGCAAGCCCAAGCCAGGCAACGAATCAAGCGATGACGAACTTTCACCTCCGCCAGACGTTGTGGTTACGCCTGATCACCTCAAAGCGAGCCCAAAGCTACCAGTTCAGCAAGAGAACGCCCCTCCCACTGCAGAACAATGTCAGATACCCAGTCAGGATGGCCGCACAAACTTCTGGAACGCAGGACATCTGGAGAGACTTGTCCAGTTTCACCGCAATGCTGGACGCAACGGCAATCGTACTTTCCAGCCTGATCAGAACAAGCCGCAGCCGAAGGACCCAAAGAAATCGCAATATCTCTTGCCGGAAGGAATAAACCCAATGGCTGGACTCCCGAAGCCTGTTGGTACACCCATGGACCCCTACATGCCTAAACAGAACCCCAACCCGAGAGAGAACGGCAACGCTCCAGCGCCTCCCTGGGTGATCCTCAACAACAGCGACAGTATGGCGCAACTCAAGACTCGCTTCCCGCATGCGTCTATGCCCGACCAGCATCGAGCTGCCCTCTACAACATGCAGGGACACCTGATCAGGCGTGAATGGTTGCAGACAGACAATCTAGAAGCAGCTGTATACTTGAGCTTGGCGGATGGGGAAATATTCTTTTCGAATGTGGTCACCTGCGCCTGGTCAAACAATCCTGCCGACCCATTCCCTCAAGTTCGCTCGGCCAATAAGAAGATGGTCTGGAAGAGCGATATGGTTGTGTTTATTACAACCCACGGCGACCACTTCACTGGGCTGGTGGTCAACCAGTCAAGTGGAGGCGTTTTCTGGTATGATAGCCAGTGGATCTCTGAACAGTCTGAGAGGAGATTCTGCTCCGATATGAACAACCTATTCAAGTGGTATGAGCAGATTGGCGCTCCTCCCAACCTGATCAGGTGTATGCGAGCAACTGCTGGCGTCGTGGCAGGACCTCAGCAGCGAGACGGATGGTCCTGCGGCCTCTATGTGGTTGAGTGGATTCGGGCCCTAGGCCGAGAAGGCATACTGAACTTCATGGACTCGCCTATCTGGGCTATGGTGCGAAACATTGAGCCTGTGCGACAGCAATGGATCAACTGGATCACATTGGAGTTCTGCACCGACGTCAACCGGGGACAAGGACTACGCCCAGGGCCCCATATGAAGATTGGCCCCTACACTCAGAAGTTCCTCAAGGACGCTGCGAAAAGAGCTGCAGAATCAGGCCAACCTGATCAGGCGAACGATGAGCTCATTATCCAGGAGGACATCTACGAATCATCTCCGCGACTCGAGCAGCGAGGACCCTTTGGACCGGCGAATCCTCCGGCTCCTCCGCGACTGCAGAGCCGATCTCCGGGCCCACCTCAGCCTCCGGTTCAGCCACCAGCTCCGGCGCGCCCGACGTACCCCGCCTGCCCTATCAACCTGGGCGAACTCACCAACGTATCTTCCAGCGCGTACATGGTCAATGAAGGAAAGCGCAGGGTGCTTGCAGAGGAGCACGCACGCCTGATCAGCGTTAGGAAGGACAGGGAGGATCGCGGTATGGTCCGGATCGGTCAGTACTCTGAAGAAGAATGGGTGGAGAGATTCGACAACCCATTTGAGGTTGTGGCCTCCGAAACAGCTGCATGGGCGCCCTTCTTGCCGCCCACACGTCAGGAGGATTGGGAAGGATTGGAGCGATGGGAGGAAGGTCTTGAATGGAATGATCACATGGACCGGCTTCAGCGCGAGGAGGAACGCAGAGCGCAGCGGGAGCAGCCCACTGGCCGGTATTCTCTACGCCAACGTTGAATCAGGTCTGATCAGACATAGCAGGATTGGTTTCTTTAGTCATTTGGCAATTGTTTTAGGCGTTTGGGAAAACAAATTGGGGGACGATTGGAATGGGGCGGGGTTCAACCCACGCGGCCCATGCAGACATGTAGACAGCAGGGCCACTTTACCCCTGACTGCATCACCATCCTGTCTTTTCCTTAGTCATCAGCAGGTATTTAGACCTGATCAGAGCAGATTGAGCCTGATCAGACATCGGCGCACACCATCACATTAATACTCCTTTCTTTGCGTAATCTGGAGATCTTCTATGAATTCACTTGTGCGCGCGTGCGACTGTAGCGAAGGTGACCACTGAGCAACAAGGCAAACTCTCGACCCTCCCCGTACAGCCCAGAAAGTGTGATTGTCTGCTCAGAATAGGCCTGGTCAGGCCTATCTCTGACAGACAATTGACACTTCTGTTGCTCTGCGGACGGGAAGTCACTCTATGGTAGGCGGAACCTAGGGTGCGTGGTAGTCGCTGGGTGTGTTGTGGTGTTTTGCATCCATCCATCCCTACTATTCCACTTCAATAAAAAATAACAACTTTAGAATTAAAAGGTATAAAGCTAGCCTACTAAAAACCTACTTATATATTTATTTTACTTATTAAAGTAAAAAACAGCTATATTAAATAAAAAAAGGAAATTATCTTTAGTAATATATAAAATCTATACTTATATTATCTTTTTAATTTATTTATTATATAAAGCTTTTAATAAATTAAAATAATTAATATTAAAAAGTTAAAGCTTATATAATAAATAAAAAGGGATATAAAAAGTAATAATATTTTATTTCTTATAGTAATTATTATAGTTAGTAGATTTATAGCTATTATAGCTACTAAAAATTAAAAGCTAAAAAACACCTTTTATATAAGACTTTATATACTTCTTAAAATATTTTAACTAATTTAAGTCAACTTTATTTATAGTTTATCTATTTTTATTAAAATAAGTATATTATTTAGTAGGAAATTACCTATTTATATAATAAAAGAATAAATAGTATTTACCTTTTATAGTAATATATAAAGGTAGTATTTAGCTATTTATATATATATTTTAAATAATAAAAACTTGTTTATAATTATTAAGCTGTTTTATATTAAATCTTTTTTAGTAGTTAAAAGTTATAATAACCTTTATATATAATAGTATTTTATTAAGAATTTACTTTTATTAAAATTATAAATATTATAATCTTATGTTTTATATTTTATAATTATATTTTATATAAATATAAACAATACATAGGATTTTTAGTTAATACCTATTAATAGTTAATTTTATATTAGAAAAGTATTTTTAATTATATTTAGCGTTATATAAAGTTTTCTACCTTTTATAATCTAATATATATTATATTATATTTATAAAAAAGGTTATTAGCTATATTTTATATATTATTAAGTTATAATAGAAATCCTTAATTAATTAAATAAAGAATTTATTTATAAATTATACTTTTTTTATTCTAGTTATCTTTATTAATTTTAATTATATCTTTTATTATAATAGTTATTTAGTATATTAGTAGTAGAGTATTACTTTAAAGATATTATAAATAGAAGAAGCTTTTTATATAAATATTTTTAGGTCTTTTTAATAGCTTTAATTATAAGGATAATATAACTTTTATTTAAATAAGAATCTATAGTTATATATAAAGGAAAGATATTATAAAGGTAAAAAGTATAAAATTAGGTAGATATATATTACTTACTATAATATATTGCTTACTATATATATACGTAAGTGTTAGTTTATTAATAAGTATTTATAGTAGTACTTTTGTTTCTATTTAATCTTTATATTTTAACTTTTAAAGTAAATTAAAAGTAGTTTATAGTATTATATAACCTTTATAATTATATTTTTTAGCTGTTTCTTTTAAATCTAATTACTTTTATACTAACTAACTCTACTTTTAGTATATTATGTAACTATTTTTCTTTTCTATAGGATTAAAATCTATTTTAAATATCTTCTCTACTAGAGGCTTCTAAAGGAGATTATATTAACTAAATAGATAATAGTAGTATTATATCTACCTATAAGTATAGCTTTTAGATTAATCTATATTATATTTATTTAGTATTTATTATATAATTAATTAACCTTACTATTAGTTTAATATTAAGTATAATTATAAAGGTATTACTTTATAATATATTTTCTTTTATATTAATCTCTTTACATAGGTTAAAGCTCTAGAGTTATATAGATTTAGCTAGAGGCTTAAATAAGTAATAAAATAGATATAATAGTTAGATATTACTATATTATAAGACTAAAGCTTAAATATTATTACTCTTAAAGTAATAAATCTATCTTTTTTAAATATAGATATTTAACGTATTACTAAAGATTTATTAATTTATATTGATATATTTATAATGTTAATATTAATAAAGCATTTTCTTATATTATTTAAATGTTATTATTATTTTCTACTATAATTATACTTTTTAATATTTATATATTTATATTTTTATATACTTAGTAATACTAAAATAAATACTTCGTTAGGCTTATTATCATTATTATAATAATTTTATAAAGTACTAATTAAATATATTTAAGAACTTATTTAATATTAATAAACTAGTTAAATATACTCATAATAGTTTAAAGTTTATTATAAATATTAGTATACTATATGAAACCTTTTATTATATATAAAAAGTTCTTTATTATACTTAAGGAGTATTACTTTATTAAGTATAGTAAGTATTCTGCTTTACTATTTATAGCTTAATAAGAGAATATTTCTAGTTAAAATCTTTATAAATATTTAAAAAAGAGTTTTATAGTTTTTAATATTACTTTAGAAGAGTTTAATAGTACTTCTCTAATTTTTAAATTTCTTTTAAGTTTCTTTTATATGTTTATAATTTTAATATAATATATTAGTAAGCTGTTAAATACTATTAGAATAAGTAATTACTTACTATTAGAATAAGTAATTACTTACTAATAGAAACTATTAAGAAACTATTTATAATCTAGATAGCTTAAAAGAAATCTATATTAATATTAATAGTTTAGTTATATAATTAATAATATATATAATAATAAAATAAATATATATAAATAGAAGGATAAATATTAAATAAAAGCTTTTTACTACTATTAAATAAAAATATAAAGATTTATTATAGAGAGATTTATATATATATATAAAAATAGAATACTATCCTTATAAAAAAACTATTATATAAAGAAAAATAAATGTTTTATTAAATAAAAAGATAGCTTATAATATAGATAGATAATAATATACTTTAAATAAAACACTTTATAGAAAAGTTTAAGTTTACTTTAGTTTTAATTAAAGTATTTAAAACTATAATATATTTTATTAAAAATAAATTTATTAATATATAGCTATATTAAGTTAAAGTATATAATAAAATAAAGATAAGTCTATTTAAATTTTAATAGAAGAGAATATTATATTTTCTTTTATTTAATAAATCTCTTTAAGGTATTCTTTCTATAATTTAAAAGTAAATAATTCTATATAGTATAATATTATTTAAAATAAACCCTTTATTCTTACTAACTTATTTAAGTTCTATTTATATTTAAGATTTATAGCGCTATAACGCTATATTAAAAACCGGATTTTAAAAGAGTAAAATCGAAATATATATAAAAAATATAATATATTATTTAAACGTTTATAGTATAATGGTAAATATAAACGTTTCTAGGTTTAAAAAAAACTTATTATTATTAAATCTATTTAATAAATCTATTAAAATCCTTATAATTTTATAAAACTATAAATAAAAACATTTTAGTTAAAGAATTTAATAGTAAGAAAAAACATAAAGAATTTAGCTTAAAATATTAAATAATTTTAAAATATTTAGTAAGAAAATAATATTATTAGTTAATACTATTATAAAGCTTTTATAAAGTCTTAAGGTTTAATTTACTTACTATTAAATAAAGACTAAAAAATTATAAACTTTCTTATAGCTTTTTAAAACTAATTTTATTATAATAGCTTAGTAGTAATAAAGTAGTTATAAATCTTTTTATAAAAAAAATAGTTTTATATTAATTATAAATATTTAAATCTTATTATAAAAATATATAACGTATATAATAAGTAAGTAGGCTAGACAAGCGAGTAGGCTATAAAACCGTTCTAACGCAACCGTCTAAACTTATCTATCTATTCCTCTATAAAGAAAGATGTAATCAACTAGTAACAAGGCTTAATTACAGCTAGCTGTCTAAGCTTGTAAAAAAGACCTAAAACTTAGTATCTAGGTAGCAGTAAAAATATACTAAGTTAGTTGCATTATATTAACGCGTCGACTTTATAGTATACTATTACAACGCGATTTTATACTAAAGTTGTAGAATTTAACGCCGCTAGAAGAGATTACTCTAGTTAATTAGATTATCAACCTAGATGCTTGATTATTTCCTCCCCAGCTAGGTAGTATAGAAGAAATAGCTAATTAACTGCTTTCCGACTATAATACGTCTCTAGTTAGGAAGCGTTAGGCTTTAAACTTTATTAAACGACAACTACAACTATAAACGTATTTCTTTTATAAATATAACTACAAGAGAGCCTAATGTAAAGATCTAGATGCTATTTATAGCTGGTTTATACTTATAAAGAATATAATTATAAAGTATAATATCTAGGATTTCGATATTAACAACTTTAATAAGACTAGCTTTATAATAGGCTAGATTACATTTAGAATAGTTATAATAAGTACTAAAAGGCAATTAAATATAAAAATAGTATAGCCTAGTAATTATAAATAAGTTATAGTTATTTAGGCTATTAGTTTATTAGGCTATAGCATCCTATTATATATTATTATTATAGGCTAATATTATCTCTTAACCTAGTATACTAAATTAGATCTTTTATACAACTAGGTTATTACAACATCTAAAAACAGATAAATAATAAACAAGAGAGGCTTAAATTAAGTAGAATACTTTAATTATTATATATAAAACTACTTTTAAAAGATATATATTGCCTTTTATTATTAATAGGTATAAAAGCTATTACTCTATATAATTTAAGATATTTTATTAAGAAAATAATATTATTATACTTTATATACCGGCTTATTCTTTTTATCTACTTTAGCCTTTAGATGTAAGGTGTTTTAAGCCTTTTAAGTTAGTATATAGTTAATAAATTAAAGATAAGATGTAGTAAGGTAATACCTATATTATAAAGGAAGGTTTCTTTTCTATATTTTATAAGGCCTTTATATATGCTATTATAAAAAAGAATATCTAGAGGGGTTTTAAAGGGTTAGGATTTATTCCTCTTAATATAAAAAGCGTCTTATTTAAACTAGATGTTAAGTTATATACCCTAACGCCTTTAGGATTAATCCTAACAACACTACTACTATAGATTTCTTAAATACTAAACAACCTAACTAAGGCATCTTTATAATTAGAACTTATTAAGAATTAAATCTTACGCTATTAAAATAGCTTCCTAACTTTAATTATTAAAGCTGTAGAGCATCTATTAAAAGGAGTATATAAGTTTATATATTAGATTACCCTTTTAAAATCTAAAAACTAGATCCTTTATAAGGAAAATAACCTACTTAGCCGTTACTAGAGAGCTAAGAAAATACGCTTTAGATAAAGAGGCAGCCTTACTATAGCTGATGTAGGGGATATTTAATTACAGATAGAGGCGTTAGTATAGGTTTATAAGGAAACGTATTAGAGTAGTAGTTATAAACTAAGGATGAAAACAGGTTAACGGCGATATAGCGTCTATAGAAATATAGGATATAATGCCTAAATATGTCAGTTTAATAAAGAAATATCTAGAGAAGAGGATTCTAAGTAGTTTTAATTAATTTACTATTGTTAATGTCGATTTATAGTTGTCTTTGTCGCATGGCTTAAGATGCGTAGCCTACTTGCTTGTCTAGCCTACTTACTTATTATATACGTTAATATAATTCTATTAAATAGTAGAAAGTATATATAAAAGATTATAGTTTTACTTAGTAGTAGTATATTTATTATTATTTTACTTTTTATACTTTCTATTTAGTATTTATTAAAATAATAAAAACTAGTTAGTTAATATATATATATATATCCTTTAATATATTTTAATATACTGAAATATTATTATATATTAAAAATACTTTTAAGAAAATTAGATTAATTTTATATTTATCTTTATACTTAAAGTAATAACTAAATAAGTTAACTAAAAATAATATTTATAGAAAAGTAGAATCTAAAATAAAAATTTCTTTATCTTCTTTATTAAAATCTTAATTAAAAAAAGCTATTAGTTTAGTTTAATTATATATTACTTTCTAGCTTAAGAAAATAATATATTACTCTTAATTTTAAGTAAGTTTTATTATAATATACTTTATTTATTTATTCTTTAGTTGGTTTATTAAATAGTTTAGCTAGTATAAAACTATTATCTAGCTAAAAGATTTATTTTATCTTTATACTATATATATAACTAGCTTATATTATTATATCTTTAGCTATAAGAAACTAATTAAATGCTTTTACTAGTTATTAATTTAATAAAATCTTATATAGCTAGTTAATTATTACTTAGAAGTAATTATTAAAGTATTATTTAAGTAAGGTATTTATTTAGTTAGTTTTATATATAATAGGTATGTTTCTACTCTCTTAATATAGAGAGTTTTATAGCGTCTTTCTATTTACTATATATATAGTTTTAATAGTATTTTAATATTTTAATCTATTATTTTTAAATAAACATGTTTTATAATATTAACATAGATTAAAAATATATTTACTATTAATAATATCCAACTTACTATAAATTTAATCTATAGAATTGTTTTTAATTAATTTACTCTATTTATAATATAAAGTATTTAGTCTATAAAGTTTTATTATTCTTTCTATATTATATTAAATTATTTATATTAAGTGATTTATTTTTATTTTAAACATATCTTTAAATTCTTTTATTTAAGTAGAATATATTATATAATAGGTTTCTATTATCTATAAATATTTTATTTATTTTAAATATATTCTTAAAGTTTTTAAAATTAAATATTTAGGTTTAAGTTTAGTTTCATACTATACTACTAATATTTAATTTATAATATAAAAGTAAAAAAGAATATTAGTTAATAAAAATATATTTATATTAATATTAAACTATATTATTATATTATTTAGTTATAAAACTATTATTAGTTATTCTTTTAGAAAAATATAACTAATAGCTTTATATTTAAGTTTATTATTAAAAAGCTTTTATCTAGTTTTATTTAGTTTTAATTTTAAATTAAAACCTAAAGACGTTATTAAAAAGCTTACTTACTAGTATTAAGTAAATACTTTAAGCTAATATATACTATTTTTAAATTATTATACTTAATAGTATAGCTTTATTTTTAAATATAATATTTATAGAAGATAAATTAAACTTAAATATATATAATATAGTTATAACTATAAGAAATATAGATATACTAATACTTATTACTAAATCTTTAGTAAAAGATTAGCTAACTAAATTTAGAAAAAAGAATATATAGCTTATAAGGGTTATAATCTTTAAGCTTTAGTTTTATAATATAGTAATAGTTAAGTATTTATATCTATCCTATTTACCTAATTTAAGCCTTTAGCTAAGCCTATTATACTTATATAAGCAGATTAATATAAAACAAAAAGATATAAAGTAATATCCCTATAATTAAAAGTAATACTGAACTACTAGCAGGGTAAATCTATTATATTTTAAGTACTAACTAAATATAGTAGAGAATTCCATAGAAGCTATATCTATAAGTAGATGTAATAATACTACTACTTATTTAGTTATTACTATCTCTTTTAGCAGCCTCTAGTAGGGGAGAACTTTAAAGTAGGTTGTAATCTTATAGAGGAGAAATACTAATTGTAAAATATAATAAAGATAATAGTAGTTACTTTGATAGTAGTTACCATAATAGTAATTATATATAAAGTAATTACCTAGAATATATAAATATAAAGGTTATATAAATACTATAGAGTACTTTAATACTAATTTAAAAATAAAAATATAAAGATTAAATAGAGATAAAAAAGCTATTATATATATTTACTAATAGAATAATATTAAAAGTAAACTATAAAGAATATAAAAAACTACTTATATATAATTATATACTAATTAGTAAACAGTTAATAAATATCTAAATAGATAACTAGATTATAGCTATTAAAGTAGACTACTAACTATAACTAGATTATATAATTAAATAGTTAGTTAAATAAGTACTATTAAAAGTATTACTAATAATATAAACCTAATAAAAGATATATATAAAGGGCTTTACTAAAGACTTTACTTAAAAAGATTTACTAGTATTTATTTATTAGTAATATATAGCTTTTTGTATTTAAAAAAGAGAATACTACTAAAAGCTATAATATAAGAAGATACTAAAAGGCTAATCTCTAATATAATACTTTAGTAACTAGGTTGTAATATATTACAACCTAAATATAGTTAGTATTAAAGATTATTATACAGAGGTACATTAGTTATTTTCTAATCTACTAGACTATGTATAAAATAAAATTACAAGATAAAAGGTATTAATTATAAAATTAAAAAAGGTAGCCTAAAAGGCTAAACAACTATAGCTAGTTAGAAAAAAAAAAGTAACAACCTACTATAAAAAGATAGCTAGAAGAAGATATATAATAGTGCTAAATCGCTTTAGTAACTATCATCCTATTAATATATATTAATAAGTAAGTATATCTACCTAACAACTAATAAGACGTCTATAAAAGACTTCTTAAAAGAAATATTATAAAGAATATTAAGAGGAATACTGTTTTATATAAAAAGCCTAAAAGATAATACTAAAAAGGCGTTAAAAGCTGCTACTAAATAAGGTATATATTTTGTATATAGAAAGTAAAGCTATTAGGTAGTAGAGTATTATAATAAAAGGAGAAGTAGAAGCTTTATATCTTTATCATAGTAATAAAGATAACCCCTTATTATAATCTATAGAGTTTAAATAAAAGAAAGAACAAGTAGTAAAACTTAAGTTGTTAGAAAATAAATAGGTATAAAGTATATATTAGATGCTATTATACTACAAAAAACAATAGTATTAGTTAGAAATACTACTAACAGATAGGCTATAATCCTTTAAGGCCTTACTAAACTAGAAGTTATTATAGATATAAATAGTTACTTATAAGTTAATATTATTAATAATAAACTAATATAGAAACTAAAGATTAAACTATCTAGTAAAGTCACTTTATAACTATAAGGCTATAATAAAAAGAAATAAAAAGTAGTTAATATATATCAGTTAACGTTTTTCTTATTAGATTTTTATAAAAGATTATAAAAGATTTAATAAATCTTTATAAAAGCACTTTAACTATTAAAAGAAGTAAAACTACTATTATCTTAATAGTTAATAAGATAGAAAGGTATTACTATTAATATATAGATAAATATATAAAGCTATAATTATATTATAATTATAAGACTAATAACGTTTATATAAAAAGTTATTAAAATTAGATATAATATATATAATATATATATTAGTAATAGGGTTATAAAAGGTAAAAAATATAAAAGAGATAATTAAACCCTTTTCTTTATAGTTATATACTAAAAGGGGAGTATTTAATAAAGAAGAAGTAAAAGACCTTTTATATTAAAAAAGAAAGAATATACTATTAATTTAGTAATAAGTATTAAGCTGCTATTTAGTTTAATTTATCTGTTAAGAAAATGATAATTAAAAAGGCTTTACTAATATATTGAAAAGAATAATATAAATAATGAAAATACCGATTTAATAAGGAAAATAAAACTATTAATTCTATTTATCTTTAAGAAGGATAATATACTTTATCTTTATATAAACTATAAAAGCTTTAATAAAATAAAAATAAAAAATAAATATCTTTTACTTTTTATTAGTAAGCTTTTAGATAGACTTAATAGAGTAAAATAGATTTTAGAAATTAGTATTATATATATATACTATAAAATTAAAATTAAGTTAAAAGACTAATTATAGATAGCCTTCTAAATAGGATATAGCTAATTTAAATATATAGTTATATTATTTAGATTAATAGATATTTTAACAAACTTTTAGGTATATATCTACTATATACTTATTAAGCTACTAAATACTTATTATATTATATATATAAATAATATAAAAGTATATTTTTAGAAATAAAAGATTAATATATAAAAGACCTTAAAAAGGTTTTATATTAGTTAAAGAAGTTTTAACTATATATTAAACTATTTTAATATTAGTTTTATTAATAAAACATAGATTTTTTAGAATATATAATTACCTTAAAAGGAGTAAATATAAACAGCTTTAACGTATATACTATTAACTAGAAGCTATTATTATTAATAAGAGATATATAAGTTTTTTTAGGTTTTTATAACTTTTACTAAAAGTTTATTATAAAATACTTAAAGATTATAGTATTAATTATAAAGCTGTAAAAAAAGAGAGATATTTAAAGAGAATTAATAAAAATAAATATATATATAGCTATAAAGATAGTAATAGTATTATTATTATAACTAATAAATAGTAAAAAAAAGACTAGTTATATATTAATTATAAAAGCTTATAAATATAAAATAATACTAAGTAATAAGATAATAAAAGTTACTAGGTATTATAAAGGGATTAAACTATTAGGTATATTATCTTAAAAGATTATTTATAAAGTTTTTTATCTTAATAAACTAATAAGCCTTTACCGGCGTTATTAGTATAATAATATAAAACCTTTATAAAATATATACTAAATAGATATATAAACTATTAGAATATAACTTTAATATCTAATATTATCTTTATATTATAAAGCTAGTAGATGGTTTATTTAAAAAACTAAATTATATATAAAAGAAGATATTATATAAAGATATTTTACTTATATTAGCTAAAAAGTTAGACTTTATTAATAAGTTGCTAGATAAAGTAGAGTAATAAATAATAAGATATATAAAAAATTAAACGTTTTATATATATAAACTATATATCAGCTAAAGGAATCCAGCTTAAAAAGGAAAAAATCTTAAAAATTATATTAATTATATACTTTAAGGTATATTAATAGCGTTATAAGAATTATAGCTATAACTACTTAAAGCTAGGTAACTAAAGATAAAATAAGAAATACTTACTAATAATAAGCTAAAGGTTTAAAAAACCTAAACTAGTATATATTAAAAGCTATTATAAAAAGGCTTATAAAAGATAAGTTAATATAATTATAATAATTATTATATATACTAAAAGATTTAATTTAAAAACTATAATTAAAAGATAAGTTTTATTATATTTATATAATAAAAGTATATAATACTACTAATAAATAAGAAAGCTATATACTTAATAAAAAAGAAACTTTATTTATAAAAAAGTAATTTATCTTATAAGTAGAGTTATTTAAAATAAAAACTATTTAATAATATTATAACAACCTAAAGTTAGGTTATATAGGTAGTATAAAGATAATTAAGTTAATTATAAGGAAGTTCTATTAAGAAAATTTATTTAAAGATGTTAATAAGTATATTAAAATATATTAATAGTATAAAAGTATATAGACGCTAAGGTATAAGCTATATAAATAATTATAGTTACTTCTACTACTAATATACCTATTTTAAAAGATTAATATATATTTTACTTCTAAGCTATTAGTAAGCCTTTATAATAATAACGTTAAGTATAATATAATTTTAGTTATTATATATTTAGTAGTAGTTAATATTCTAGCCCCCTATAAGCGGTTTAGTATAGTTCACCCTCTATAGAAGTAAACTATAGTACGTATTACCTTATAATATAGCATCTCTAGCCTGTACTAAATCTTAATAGTTTAATTTAGTTAAAAACAGTCGATAGTATAAAACAGCCGCCGGTTTAGACCTTACTTTAACTATTACTACATACATATAAGTAAAGCTTAAATAGTAGATAGGTGTAATACTAACAAGAGCCTTAGATGCCACCCTAATAGTAATAGCTTTATTAAACCTACTACTAAGGTTGTTAAACTGTATAGCGTAAGTTACGCTAAAGGTATAACTAACATACTAGAGAGTGCTTTTATCTAAGGTAATCTAAAACCTTAAGGAAAAGCTTAATATAAACAGGTATATATAAGAGCCTGATTCCTATAGGCCTGCCTGCCAACCTGTTCTTTATCATCTAAAAAACTAATAATCTTATTCTTTACAATGTTATTAAGAAGTACTTCCTCCAACCTATAAGGTCTACTACAGCCTAAAGATTACTACACCCTATATACCGCCTATAGAGATCTACTATAAACAGACGTAATTACTAAACATCTTAGCCTTTAGGCTGTTAATAAGGAGACGTTATTTCTTAAGCTTTTAAATAATCTAAAGCTTAGTATAGCTATCTTCAGCCTTAAACTCCTAGCTAAAGATAACAATAGGAAAATAGGGAAGATAATTACAGCCTATATTTCTAAGCTTATAGATATACCTAATAATCTTAATAGCTTTAATAAAGCTAGTGTCTTTAAGTACTTTAAGGACGTTATAAACGCTGCCGCCTAGGCTATTAAGGGGATAAATACTATAAAGTTAGTTCTCTTATAAGGGTAGGTTACGCTAAATCGTGCTGACGTTAAGGTCTTTCGCTAACTAGAAGAGAAAGTAGTAGAATTAGATTAGCAGGAGGTTTGTTAACGGCTGGATTCATCTTAAAAGTAGATAGTCTATAATAAAGGTATACTTAATAACTAAGGTATAAGAGTTACATAGCTAAATAGCTGTTAGCCGATATAGTAGCAAGTTAAGATGAAAATCTTTATAAACAACAGTTCTATAGACACAATACTAGGCTATAGGCCTTTAGTTATTATATATAAAATAGTAAAATATTATTTTAATACTTTAAAAGAAATTATAAATAATAAAGATAAGCTCTTAACTAGCCTTTTTAAAAAGAGTTTATAAAAGAAAAAGTAATTAAATACTAACTATCTATTATATATTATTTTTAAATAGATAAATAAATAAAAAAGATTTACTAGACTTTAAAATAATACTTAAAACTATATATTAAAGATTCTTTATATTACTAGGTATTATAACTCTTAAAGATAAAGTTTATATATAATAATAACTATTATAATATAATTAAAATATCTTTAGTAGTAATGTTATTAGGATATAACTTAAAGAATATTAAGTATATACTAAAAGAAAATAAGGTTATAGTTATAAAGGTTAAAATTTAAATCTAAGTAACTACTAAAATATATTAATAGATAAAAGTAATTTAATATAAAGTAGTAGAATTATAAGCTTAAAATTGTAATATTAGATATAAACTATAAAAATACTATTAAAGATAAATTCTAAGATTATTAATAAAATACTTTAAGTTTAAAAATAAAAAACCAAGTTTATAATTTATTAAAATAGCTATAGCTAAATATATTAATATATAATATATTAAATATATCTTTTTTAACTATATAGGTAGATAAATAATATATTTCTAGTTGGCCTAATAAAACTATAAAATAAAAGCTAAATAGGCGTTAATATAATAGTAAAGCTTTTTATAAGAAGTCTAGACGTGCTAATACCTACTAGTGAATCTTTAGTAAAAGGTCGGCTGCCCCTACCTAGAAAAGAAAGATCTATAGCTATAAGGGTTATAATCCTTAAGCTTTAGTCTTATAATACAGCGATACCTATTCTCTATACCTATTCCTCTTACCTAATCTAAGTCTATAGCTCGGCCTATTATAATTTTAAAACTAAAACAAGAACTAAAGAAATAAAAAGTAAAGAAACTTATAATAAAAAAGGTATAAAAAAGACGCTTAATACCTTATTAAATAATTAGGCTATCTAGTAGAATATAGTACTTAAAAGCTATTAAACTATTTTAAAAATATATAAAAGAAGTTTAAAAGATTTATATACTATATAAAGAAGATATATTATAAATAAAATAACTAATTATAAAGAGGTTAAAAATTATTTAATAAAAAACTAATAAGTAAAAAAAACTTACTTACTAATTTTAATTTATATTTAAAATAAAAAACAACTAACGTAAAACTTAAAATTAAGATAACTATTAAGGTATAATAGATTAAAAAAAAGAAAAAAACTACCTTTAAAAAAAGGTATTCTTTAATAAAAAGAAGAAGAATAAAACCTAACTAAAACCTAATTTAGTAGAAGTCTTTTTAAAAGGCTTAACTAAAGTAATAGTAATAATAAAAATATAACTAGTAGCTAACTAACTATAAGTAGTAAGATAGCTTTACTTTATAAAAATAAAAGAAATAAAAATTATATTTATAAAAGTAAAAATATTAGCCAATAAGTTAATAACTATAAAAACTATAAAAAAAGAAGTATTAACTATAAATATTTTAATATTGTTACTACTAGCTATTAAATTAAGTATAATAAAATAGCTAATATATTAATTATTAATAGCTTAAAGCCTATTAGAAAATAGTCTCCTTAATAAAAGTAACGAGTTATTAAAATAGTAGTAATACTAAAAAAAAGATATATTAATAATAGCTTTAAATAGTATGCTAACGTTAAATATTAAAAGATTAAAAAAAACTTTAAAAGTAGAAATTTAACTACTAGAAGTAGAAGTCTTAAAGTTAATAATAAGATAAATAATAAGTAGCTAAAGCTATTATATTAATAAGTTAATAATAGACTAAAAAATAGATGTAAAACCTAATTAAACTAAAAAAAGACTACTTTTTATTTAGAAAGTATAGATTTATTAGTAAAAAGTTATGTTTTTATTAGTAAGTATATTACTACTTTTTTTTTAGCTACTAATAAAGTAGTATTAATAATAACATCTTTAAAAACTATAAAAGCTACTAGTAGAAGAATACTAAAGTATATAAACTAAACTAAATTTTATTATTAAACGTTTAATAAGATACTAAAGTAGTAGGCTATAAATAAATATATAGTTAGAGATAAAGTTATTATTAGAATAATAAAGGTAGTAGCTATAAAGTAAATAGTAAGTAAGTAGTAAGTAAAAAGGGCGGCTATATAAGCAACTAATAAAGGGTTATAAAAGATAAGCTTTTTTTTATTCCTACTAACTTATTAAAATCTAATTTTTTATATAAAGGCTAGGTTAGAGCTACAAGTAATAAAAAGGTTTTTATTATTAAAACTACCACTAAAGACAACAATAAAAAACTAAAGCTTAATAAGAGATTTATAATAGTAATACTTTAATAAAGGCCTAATAATAACGTTATTAATATAAATACACTTAAGACTTTTACCTATAATAAGTATCTTAATACTACTACTATAGCTAATACGATAGCTATTAATAATTATAATTATATGGTTTTATATTAAGTTACTAGTATTATTAATAAGTAAGTAGTAGTAAGGTAATTAAAGTTATAAAAATTTCTTTATATTACCTTTTTAAGTAATAAACTTAATATAAATATTATAATAATTATTAAGGGTGTTAATAGTCTTTAAAAGATTAATAGTAGGATAATTATTATAAATATATATAAGTTAAATAGAGTATAGTTAATAAAAGATATTATTATAGTTAATAATAACACTAGTTTATAAATATTAGTTGTAAACTATTATAAAAGGTATAATAAAAAGACTTATATCCTAAAAGATTAAAATAGTAGTATACTTTTATAAGAAACCTAACTTTAAAAAAAAGATACTATTATTTTTACCTTTTATAGTTACTAAAAGATTATAAATATAATTAGTAATATAAATCTATTTTACATAAGCTAACTTAATAATATAATAGATATACTAATACTAGTAGTTAGTATAAATACTATTATATATATTCTTTTAAAAGGTTATAAAGAGATTTTAACTAGCTTAAGTAATATATTAAAGCTTATAAGGAATATATATATAATAAGTAGAAGTAGTAAAAGAGTATAAAAGAGATAATAAAACTTTTAGTAAAATATTTATCTTTATAAAGCTTATAAATAAGATAAATAATAATATAAGTACTAGTAATATAATATATATTCTTAACGTTTAGATAGAAATTACTAAAATAATAAATGTAAAATAGATATTTATTAGTAAAACTAATAAAAACTTTCTTCTTAGTATATTTATATTTTAAAAGTATATTAGTAATAAATGTAATAATAATATAAAAAAAGAAAAATTAATATAAGCTTATAAAAAGAAAGATAAAAATAAAAAGTAAAAATAAAAATAAAAAGAATTTTTTAAAATAAAGTTAATAAAAGATTATAAAAAGTTAGAAAAATTAAAATAAACTTATATAATAATAAATTAAAAAATAAAAATAATAGCTAGTTAAAAAAACGAAAATAAATATATACCTAACAACTTAATATATTAACTAGATTATTAGCTAGTAGGAAGTAGTTAAGGTCTTTACTATATATCTACTATTAGGTAAGTATAAAGTTGCTATTAAATAAAAAGCAAATAATATTATTATTATAAATATATATTTTCTATTAGGTAGATATAAGACTATTAAGAAAAAGAGATAAAAAAATAATAATAAAAATATTATTATTATAATAAATTAAGATATATAAAAATTATAAAAGTTCTATTTAATATATAAATAAAACCTAAAAAAAAAAAAAAGAGAAGTAAAAATAAAGAAGCTGTAAAGACTTATTACTAAAGCGGAAGACTAATAGTAATATAAAAAGACTATAAAGATAATAGATATAAAGTTTATTATCTATAAGGGTATATATATAGGCTTAACAAACTAATTAAATAAGTTATATATAGCCTTAAGAATTAAAGCTAGAGGAGAAAGGAATAATTATAAGAAATATAAGAGTGTTAACACCTATTAGTAAATCTTTAGTGAAAGGTTAGCTACTAATATCTAGAAAAAAAAGATTTATAGCTATAAGGGTTATAATCTTTAAGCTTTAATCTTATAATATAGTAATACCTAACTATTTATATCTACTCTTTTTACTTAATCTAAGCCTATAGCTAAACCTATTATAGTTAATAAGTATATTAAAATATACTAGTAGTATTAAAGTATATATTAAAAGAAAATAAAGTTATAGTTATAAAGGTTAAAAAGTAAATCTAAAGTATTACTAAAGTATGCTAATAGGTAGAAGTATTTTAATATAAAGTAATAAATTTATAAGCTTGATATTATAACGTTAAATATAAAGTATAAAAATACTATTAAATTTAAATTTAAAAATTACTAATAAACCACTTTATATATATATAAAAACTGGTATTATAATAATTATTAAAGTAGCTATAGCTAAATATATTAATATAAATACATATTAAATATATATATTTAAACTATATAGATAAATATGTAATATATTTCTAGTTAGTTTAGTAGAACTATAAAATAAAAGCTAAATAGGTATTAATATAGTAAGTAGTAAAGCTTTTAAAAGTAAAAGAAAACCTTAAGAAGTAAAAAGTAGAAGAAATTATAGTAAAAAAATATATAAAGAAAGATATTAAATACGTTATTAAATAGATATACTAGGTAGTAGAATATATAGATAGTATAACGTTATAAAGCTTAAGTAAAACTTATAGTAAATTACTTCTTTTTATAATACTTATATATAATATAAATAGTAGTATAACTACTAATAATATACTATATATATATTACTATCTAAAAAGAAATTATTAAATAACAGATATATACTAAATACTTACTATTAGCTCTAAGAAGCCCTTTCTTTTTATTATATTTATACTTTAAAGGTATACTAGTGATACAAGAAATATTATTAAATACTATAAGAAGTATATAGTAAATAGAAGTAGTAATAAAAGGAATAATAATATAGAGATAAAAATAAGAATTAAAGTTTATAAAAAGGTAGATAAAGATAATTAGAAATAAATAACAACTTAAAAATAAATAAATTAAAGTTAATAAAGAGTTATTAAAGATTAATAAAAGTAAAATAAACTTATATAATAATAATAAAAGAAAATAAAAGTAATAGCTAGTTAAAAAAGAAAAAGAAAGTATATACCTAATAGCTTAGTATATTAAATAAATAACTAGCAAGTAGAAAGCATTTAGTATATTAGCTATATCTTTACTACTAAGGAAGTATAGAATTATTGCAAAAGACGAAGCAAATAAAAGTATTAATATAAATATATATTTACTATTAAATAGATATAAAAATATTATTAAAAGGGAATAAAAATAATAATATTATTATAATTATAGTAGATAAATATATATAAACCCTTTATAATTTTAAATATTTAACTATAATGTTTCTATTTTGTATAATTAGTAGATAGTATAATCTATTATAGATATCTAGAAAATTAAAGAAATTCTATAAGATTCTATAGTATAGCTTTATAATCTATAGTTTTAATATATATTTAAAACTACTTTATTTATATATACAATTATATAGTGTTTATATTTAATATAATTTAAGTTTCTTAGTTTTTACTCTTTAAGTATTTTATAGAAGATAGATTAAAACTCTAAATCTATAATATTATACTTAAAGGTATTAAAGATAGATACTTTTTATCTTTCTAATTTTTAGTATATATTAAATTAGTTTAAAGATTATTATAATAATCATAGTGGCTATAAGTGTATTTAGATTAACTACTAGTATAATAAATAAGTCTAGAGAATCTAAATATAGTTAAACAGGTTTATATTTAGAGAAAATATAGTTCCTTTCTCTAGCTAGTTTCTTTACTTTTTAGCTCTTTTTATATATTATAAACTAAAGTATATAGTTAAGCTTAATATATTAAATCTTTAATTTACATAACAGGATTCTTAATATTATATTAATATAGAATATAAGAATAAACATAATATCTTTTAATATAAACTTAAGAGATAGTAGGCTATTAATTCTATTTATATAGTTCTTTATAATTCTTATTTATACCTTTTTACTATATATAAAATAGTTTTTAGTTTAGTTTTAGTACTATTTAAAGAACGTTTTAATAAATTAAATATAGAAAAAGCTTTATTATTAATAATAGAGGCTTCTTTATATTTATTTAAAAGTATATTATTACTAGAGAGATAAAAGCTAAATATATAAGATATAAATATACTAAAAGATAAATTAAAAGAGAAAAATATTATATTATAAAATAAAAATAGATCTATTATAACAATAACTATTCTAATTAATTAAAATTTTATATTAGCTAACTTATTATCTTTCTTCTTTTTATTTAACTCTTTTTATTTATTTTTATATAAAGAAATATTTATTTATCTATTAAAATCTTTTTTTAATAGTATTATAAGCTTATATAAAAGCTTTACCTTTATATACCTTTAAGTTACAATAGAAAGTAAATTTAATAAATCTATAGTTAAATAGTTTTTTAAATATAGTTAAAGTGTTTATATAAGTATTTATTATAATTAGTATTTTTTAAGTCTAATTAACTATTAATTATTATGTATTTTAATTACTTTATATAACTTTAATAAGTTTATATATAGTAGATCTTTAAGTAGGTCTTTATACTACTTTAAAGTTAATATTAATTCTTTAATTTGTTTTTATTTCGCTATATTATTAAACTTAAATATTACTTAAAGTAAAGTAGTGTTTAGTTTTATTATATATAAACCTATTTTAATAGCAAGTATCCTATAAACTTTAGTAATAGGATAAGATTTAATATAAAAGAAGATATTACACTATTTTAATAACTTAAATTAATAAATTGATACTAAACAAATACTTTAAAAGAGCTTTATTATATATTTCTTTTATAAGTTTATTTAAAGTGTTATAATTTAATACAATTCTTATTTAAAATAGTTTAATAGTCTAATAGATATTTAAATATTACAAGTTATTAAAAAGCTTTAAACAAGTTATTTCTATAATATTTAATAAAACTATTAATTATGTTTAATATAAATCAAGTTATATACCTTTTAGTGCTTATAGCGATTAATTTTATTTCTTATACCTATTAGATTTATAAAATATATATATCTTTAAGACTTTTATTTTAAATAGTAAAGGCTGCTAGCTATTAAAGAGGGTCTTATTTATAAGTTTATTCATACTAGTAAATAAAGTAAAAGCTTAATATATATATAGTTACTTAAAGTAGTCTCTTTCTAGCTTTATATTCTATTTTAAAATAAGGCTTTTAGAGAGATACTCTTTATAAATTCTAAAACATTATACTATAGCTATTGATATTTAAGCAACATAAGAAGTCTTTAAGCTTTGTTATAGTAGGTAAGTTAATATTTATATAGAATAACATTTTAAGTTAACTCTTTATATTAAAAGATTATTAAAAAAGAAGGAGATAAAATAAATAGTAGTATTAAGTAATACACTATATAATAGTAGAAGGTATATTATTACTTATAAATAAGGTGGTGTTAAGCTTATAACTATTATAAAGTAGAATTCTCTACTAAACGTAATTTAGAATTAAATAATAGTTTAATTTACTTAAACTAGATACACTATATAAACCTAGCTTATATATACTAGCTTTATATAAAGCAACTTCTAACTTTATATAAGCTAGCTAACTATCTAGATAGATAATTTACTAAAGTAGAATAATATACTATATTTTTTTACAGCATTATAGTATATAGCTTATTAATATATATATATAGCGAGTTATATTTTATAGTAAGCTATATACTTTTTACTAATTACTTACTATTTATATAAGTTAATTAAACTATATTATTTAAAATTAGTTAAAGCTATTTATTACTCTCTTTATTAAAGGTATTTTAAACTACTTAATAAGTTTATATATTATATTTTCTTTTTTTATAACTACTACGTTAATATCTAGTTAATGTCTTTATTTTTATAATAATGCCCCTTTAAAGTGTATTTTTACTTTAGTATTAATAGTTTTCTTTTTATTTATTTAAATTACCTTACTTTAGCTATTTTAAATAAGTCTTAAAAATATAGAGTTTTATTTTACTCTTTAACATTTATTTAATACCTTATTTACTATATAAAGCCTATAGTTTCTAGTACTTAGAAAAGTTAGCTTATATATTATATTATTAATACCTTTAGTTTATAAGTTTATAATTTATATAATAATGTTAATAAGCTACTTTAATATTAATTCTTTTCTAATTAAAGTAACGCCTTATATACTATAATTAATATCTTTAGATTTTAAATATTTTAAGTACTTAGCTATAAAGTAAATAGTATAAATATCTTTAATTTAAAAATCTAAACTTATTTTTTACCTTTAAAGTTAGAAAATATAAAGCTACTTTATAAAAAACGTATTAGTTTATTCTTTTTATTTTATTAAGTAAAAAGAAAACTATATATATATATAATCATCTTTAGTATAATATATAACTTATATTTAGATTATTGTTTTAGTTTATTTATTATATAAAGTCTTTAGTAAAATAAAATAATTAATTCTAAAATAATAAAGCTTATTATATTATAAATAGCAAGATATATAGAAAGTAATAATATTTAGTTTATATAGCAGTTATTAAAGTTAATATGTTTATAGTTATTACGTTTCTTATTATAGTAGTTATCTAGTATATTAATAATAGAGTACTACTTTAGAGATATTATAGATAAAGAAAACCTTTTTTATAAATAGTTTTAAGTCTTCTTTAACAGCTTTAATTATAAAGATAATATAAGTTTTATTTAAATAAGAATCTATAGTTATATATTAAGAAAAGATGTTATAAATATAAAGAGTATAAAATTAAGTAGATATATATTATATACTATATTATATTGCTTACTATATATACGTTTAAAAGTCAAAGTTGTTAAAATATGTAGTTAAATATTATATTAAAGGTAATACTACTATTAAACCTTATAGTTATAATATATAACTTACTTATTAATATACTTCTAGTACCTTTTTTATATTTTATTAAGCTATAGTAGATAATATTACTTTAAATCTTAAAGTTAGTAGTTATATAAGCTGTTTCTATAGCTAGTATAATTATAAATTCTAGTTAAAATAAAAGGTTGTTATTATTAAAAAAATAATCTATTAATAAAGATATATAGTTTTCTATAAGTTAAATCTAATATAATATATATTAACTTTCTATCTAGATTATTAAGTTACTATTTTAGTTATATATTTAATACTTTAATATCTTTTTATTTTAATTCTTTAATCTATATAGTAATAATCATATTATATAATACGTCTAGTTAATAAGTATATACTAAATATATACTTTATATATATTAAGTAATATAATAATATTATATATTTTATAGTTTAAGATTAATTATATAAAAGCTGTTAATTTATCTTTTTTAGTATAATATAATACTCTCTTTAAAGGTTTTAATTCTCTCTCTATTAAAGTTAATATTTTATTTTTCAAGTTAAACCTATTTATAGCTTTATATAGAAGTCTTTATTAATAAGCTCTCTCTTCTTTCTCTTTAAGAATTATATAATAATAAAGCTAAATATATTATCTATCTATATAGCTATTAATAAGCTGAGATGGCAGACGACTATAAAACAGTGATCTTAGGGGTGGAATTATATATATTAATAAAGATGCCCTTCTCTTAAGACTGCTTAAGGCAGCCTTGTATACTGAGATGGGTAAGTAGTTGGCCAGGTAGATGGCTATAGGATTAGGCAATAGCATGGCCTTGAGGTTGGCTAATAAGATGGCCATAGGGTTGGCTGGTTATACGCTATTAGGTGGCGCATGCTTGTCGTACGTTACGGTGTAGCTAGTCCTTCTGGCTGGCCAGCTCTATACCTATCAGCTATAATTCTAAAGTCTCTTAAGCTACTTATAATATAAAGTAAATATAAATTATATATTAAGGTTATTATCTTAAACGATTTAAAAGAATATTAATAATATATTTTAAACTAGTATAACTTTAATTTAGCTAGCCTATATAGTAGATATATAGTATACATAATGGTGTCTTTAATATATTAATTTTAAAGTTTTATAGGTAGTTATTAATAATAATTCTTATTAATAGATTATATAATTAGATATATATCTAGATAATGTCTTTAAGTTTTCTTTTTATTAATAAGTTTTATATAACGTATATATATAGTAAGTTATATATTATAGTAAGTTATATATATTCACCTAATTTTATACTCTTTACCGTTATAATAACTTTCCTCTATTTATAACTATAGGTTATTCTTTAAGTAAAAGTAATATTATTATTATAAATAACGCTATTAAAAAAGACTTAAAACTATCTATATAAAAAACAGCCTTTATCTATAATATCCCTAAAGCTATACTCTACAACTAATATACTAGACAACTACGATAATAAGAAACGTAATTAAAATTAATAAAGATAACTATAATAGAAGAAACTATAATTTTAAATAAATTATCAACCTAATTAATTAAGGATTTCTACTACAACTTAACGATATATAAGATATAGCTAATTACCTTTTAAGTAAATATAATATAATATATATTAGATTATAAAAGGTAGAAAACTTTATATAACGCTAACTATAATTAAAAACGTATTTTTAATATAAAATCAACTATTAAAAGGTATTAACTAAAGATCCTATAATTATATAGGCCTAGTTTATACTTATATAAGATATAATTATAAGATATAAGTATAAGATTATAATATTTATAATTTTAATAAGACTAAATTCTTAATAGAAATATTATTATATATAAAGTTTATTATAACCTTTAACCGCTATAAAAGGCTTTATATAAAACAGCTTAGTAATTATAAATAGGTTTCTAGGTGTATATATATATAGCTAACTATTACCTTTATATATTATTATAAAAGGTAAATACTACCTCCTGTTTTAGTATATAAATAGCTAATTCTATATTAAATAGTGTATCTACTTTAATAAAGATAAATAGACTATAAATAAAATTAGCTTAAATTAGTTAAAGTATTTTAATAAGTATATAAAGTCTTATATAGAAAGCACTTTCTAGCTTTTAATCCTTAATAGCTATAATAGCTATAAATCTACTAACTTTAATAATAATTATAAAGAATGAAATATTATTACTTTTTAAAGGCTATATAAAGCTTTATTTTACTTAAAAAAAGGATTTATTTATCTCAAAACAGCTTTTTAATACTATTATATAAAGTAGCTAACTTATAAGCTAAAGGTATTAGTAAGTTAGTATATAGGTTGGCTTTTTTTAAAGCTAAAAACTATAACCTTTATATAGTAAATAAGCTATTAAGTAAGCGCTAAAGGGTAAAGAAAAACCAACTACATCTTAAAGGGTTACTTAATACAGCTAAAGTAGAAGTAATATAGATAGAAAAGGGAATTATTAATACTAGAGGTGAAAATATACTTTAGGGGGGTATTTACATAGAGGTAGGGGAATTAAGTAGGTAGTAATATAGTAATTATAGAAAGACTAGATATAATATATAAACTTGTTAAGTAGTTTAAGAGACCTCTAAAGAAGAGGGTAATAAGTAGTTGTAATTAATTTTATTTAATATAGCTTAATACTAAAATTATTTTCTAGCTTATTTACTGTATAGTTAGTGTTTATATTAAAATGCTTTTCTTCTCTATTTATCTATATCTTTATACTACTAGTTTAAACTTTTTAATTAGTTTAGCTAATTTATTTTTAATCTCTTATACTATATAGGTTATATAGATCTAAAAGTTGTTATACTTTTTTAGGTTATATTATATAAATATAAAGACTCTTTAGTTTATTAAAGTATTAATTCTTAATACATTTAATTTTTATATAGTTTATTTAGTATTATAATAATAGAGTTTAAATAGAGTTTAATTATTAGGTTGTAAATATTTTATTTCTTCTATAATAGATTAATTCTAATAACTATTATATAAGCTGTTTTTTAGTCTTTCTTTCTTCTTTAGTTACTTAATTAGAATATAAGCCTTTTATTTTTTTGTTTTATCTTTTTCTATCAGTTAATTAAAACTTAAAGTTTTTAAATACCTTTTAGATATAGAAAATAGTCTTTTTATCTCTATAATACTTAATTTTGATATGAATAATATTTTATACTTATTTAAATAGGCTATATACTTTTTTAATTTTTCTATTATTTAATAGGCTTCAACCAGTATCTCTTTATATAAGATTCCTATAATCCTAATATTATTTCTAAATTCTACTAATACAAAATAGTTTTTAAGTTATATATAATATAATCTAGTAGCTTTATCTAGATATAGATCTAATATTAATATAAAGTATTTAAATATTTATATAGATAGAGATTTTAAAAAGGTTGCCTTTTAAAAGTTTATTTCTATATTAATAATATATAGAATACTTCTATCATTTAGTTATATAATATCTATAATAATCTTATAATTAATATAGCTTCTATCTTTTAGTAGGAATTTAAAACGTTAAAAAGTTTAATTATATAATTAATATTAATAATATAATTTCTAGATATTATTTAGAATCTTTTTATCTATATCTTAATAGCTAGTATCTTAAAGTAATTAATATAGATGCTTTATATATAGTTATTTAAAGCAGTAGTATAATCTTTTAAGTTAGCTCTCTATAAAGAATATCTCTACTTCTATATAACTAATATTAAAGAATAGATATCTATATTTTTAAATAACTAGAATTATTTTTATATCTTTTTATATAATAAGATTAAAGATATTATTAAAATATACTTTTAATTTATTAGTATTATATAGTAAAAACAAAAATATAGTTAATATATTTAAGATGTAGTATATAATTTATTTTATTAGGTGGTTTATTTAACAGTTTTTATAAATAAAACAGGCTTATAGGCTTTAAATTATATATATATTTACTTTATTATCTAAAATACTTTTATATTAGAATTTTTATATAAATAGACTACTACTTATAGTTTATTAATAGTAGAAAACTTGGCTATATTAGTATTCTATAGTTTACTTTAGTAGACTACTTGTAAGGGTTTTATAATATAAACTAAGTTACTTCTTTTATTTTAATTATTAAGAAAATATCTTTCTCTATTATATAATAAAAGAATAATACTATTATTAAGAAGTTAGAAGTTAATTAATCTTTTATATCTTTTCTTTTATTATATAAGTCTTATAGTAGGTTATCCTCTTTAAAGTCTAATTGGTATAATATTTAATTATTATATAAGTCTTATAGTAGGTTATCCTCTTTAAAGTCTAATTGGTATAATATATAATTATTATATAAGGTATTTAGGTCTTTAGAGTTAAATTTGATTTAAATCTAATAGAATACTTAATTAAATATTAAGCTTTATAAAGATTTTAGCTCTATTAATATATAATAGAGTTTTATTAACTAATAGCGGTGGTATTAATCCTTCTTTATAAGTATATTTTACTTATAGAGACTAATATAGAAGTATAGACGCCTATCAGCCTTTTATATAAACATTATAGAGAATATAAATAGTATATTAACTACCACTAAATAAAGCCCTTTTATAAATACTCTATAAAGTACTTTTAAGTTGCTTATAGCCTTAATAGCAACTACTTATATAATAAATAGTAGTTTAGCTATTTTATCTATCTTTTTTTAATTTAATTTTATAATTATATAAATAGTAAAGTATTAGTTTATTACTTATAGCTTTTCTAAGTGCATCCTTATAGGTAGTTAACTCTAGTAGTAAATAGGCTGTAATAAAGGTATAAGTTTTCTATTTACTATCTTTTAATATATTTTATTTATTTTAGGAAATCTTCTCTTTTTTTATTTTTTTCATATAGTTAAATATATATAGTGGTATTAAGTCTAGCTTAATATGTAATTAGTATAGATTATATTTAGATACTAATATAGTAATAAAAGCAAAGCAGTTATATTATTATAGTATAGTAGAGACTACTAACCTCCCCTTAATATAAAAAGGCTTAATAGACCTATTATTAGTAGTTAGAGTTTTTATTTATTAGAGTATCTACTTTGTCTTTTAGAGGTTTTCCTAAAAGTCTCATTTTTATATTTACTAGAGAATAGAGATCTTTAAGCGCTATTAGCATTTAGCCTCTATTTGTTTTTAGTATTATTAGTAGTTAAGTTTAAATATTTCCTACTATTATTTATTATTAATTTAGTGTTTAATATTAATTATATTTAAAGTATAGAGGTGCTATATATCTTTTATAACAGTAGCTAGTAGAGGTTGTTTTATAGTTTTAAAAGGCTATAATAAGCATTTAAAGCAGATATCTAGATTAATACTATAGTGTTTAAGCTACTTTTACTTTAAAATTAGGTTATAGTAGTCTATATTAAGTTGTAATAGAGGTGTTTATATTAAGTAATAATAGCTAATATATATATTTATAGTTGAAGCTATACTAACGTTATTTTATTATCTATTATTAAATCTAGCAGCTAGTATAGATTATTATAATTTATTATAAACAGCTAAAAAAGGCTTTTCTAGTAGTAGAGTTAAATAGTTATTTTAAGATATATCTATTAACTTTTATATTAAAGAGGGTATATAGGTAAATTCTATATCTATTAAATACTATTATAAGCTTTATTTAAAATAAATTACTCTTTATAAGATTCTATAAGTTTACTAAGTTAATTACTAAATATTTATCTTCTTTTATATATTTCAAAAGTAGAAAAGTCTATTTATTAAGGTATTTAGCTTTCTAAATATTTAAGTATTTCTTTAATATTAATTTTAAAGATTATATTAACTATATTTACTATAGCTTTTAATTTATAAAGGTAGCTATTTATAGTAAAGTTAGTAGTATTACAGCTAAAGTAAGTATTTTACTTCTTTAATTACTAGTAATATACTTATATAGCAAGTTATAGATTATAATAAGTTATATACTCTTTTTTACCTTTCTATCTTTTATATAACTTAATTTAGCTATAACGTATAGAATTAATTAAAACTACTTATTACCTTCTTTTTTATTACTATTTTAAACTACTTTATAGGTTTATATATTATATTTAGTCTTTTTATAATTACTATATTATTATATATATAATATAATGCCTTTTATATAACCTTTCTTTTAAAGGTTATTCTCTCTTTTAGTGTTAATACCAACTTTTTCTACTTATAATACCTTTACTTTAGTAGTATTAAGTAATTTTTTAAAAGGTAGTTAGGTCCTTTTTACCTTTTAATACTTACTAAATACCTTTATTTTTATATAAAGCTTATAGTTTTTAGCCTTAACAATAATAAGCTTAAAAGCTAACTTATTAATACTTTTAAACTAAAAGTTAATTACTTTATATTATAACTACACCAAGGGTGGTGTAATATAGTATAACGTATACCTATAGGTATAAGTAGCTGTAAGACACCTCTATTAAGCCTATTACTAAGCGCCTAGCTTTATATATATTCTATTATATATAATATAACAGTCTTTTAATATAACTAACTACTTTTACCTATGAAAACCTTATTTTTATACTTCTAGCTTGTTATACTTTATGATAGGCCACATTGGCTGGGAGAGCCATGTGAGCCATGTGGGCCGGCACAGCCACCTGTAGCAGAAGACTAGCTTTAGCCACTTGCAGGCTGTAGACCAATTACACAGGCATTGCTCATCTTAGCTTAGAGGAATTCATCCCTTTTACATACAACTTGACTTGACCCTACCAATTGACCGTATTGGCTATTCTGGCTAAAACACGCGGGACGCATGTATCACTTTATATATTACTATTAATAAGCTACTTTAGTATTATTAGATTCTCTTTTTAAATAAAGTAGTATTTTATATAACTTTAGTACTATAGTTAGTATCTTTAGGTTTTAAAAACTTTAGTTATTTAGCTATAAGTTTAATAGTATTAACATCTTTAGCATAAAATCTAAATAAGAAATAACTATTTCAAGGTTTAAAGATATAAAACTAGCTTATTTAAAGGTAATTAATATATAGGTATAAAGAACTACTATATAGGTATAACTCTTATTTAGATATAACTTTTAATTAATATAATTAGCTAAAAACATTTTAGTCTATATATATAATTCTATAAAGGCGGTAAAAGTAATTATACTAATATTTCCTTCTAACTATTATTTCTAGGTAATTTTCTAATTAAGGTTTATAAAGGTTAACTATAACCTATCTATATAGCCTTTATAAATCTTAAATAGGCAGCCTTTAGAGCCTACTATAAGGCTATTCTTTTTAACTATAAAATACTATTTAGTAGGCTAACCCTTTATAGTTATAAGAGGTAGGCCTTACCTTTTATAGCTATAAGGAGCTGCCTCCTTTATTATCGTCTTTTATAGCTATAAAAAGCTGGTTTAGTATTTATAGTTAAAATATAGATTACCTATATTACTTAGTAACTAATTACTTTTAATTAATATAGTTATCAAGACTACTTATTACTATTACTAAATAATAATTCTTATTTATAATACTATCTTTAAATACTTAGTTATAATAGGTATCTACTTATATAATATCTTATTATCCTCCTTTTATTTAAAGTATTAAAGTAGCTTCTTATTTATTACTATAATAATATTAAAGCCTAACTTTAGCTTAGCTGATTTAGCTAACTTACTTATTATATAAGTCTAGCTATTATTAATTTATTCTAGCTTTTAGGTAGCTAACCTTACTTATAGTTAGTTGCTACTTAACTAGTATATAACCTATTAATCTACCTAGCTACTTATTTATTATTAGGTATAACTAGCTATATTAAAATTAGTTATATTATATTCTTTAGCTAGCTATAAAGAGATACTATAATCTTAAAGTTAAAAATCTAATAGTATAAATTAAAAGAAGATATCTTATATAAATGTTATTAAAGGTAGATTTTCTATTTACTAAAAGTTACTAAATCTATTATCTTTAAGTAGATTTTATAATAATAAGGGATATTAAGCTTAACTAATATAAAATAGTTATTATTTTACTCCCTTAGGGGTTATAAAAATAATCTCCTTCTAGAAGGTATTACTTTTTATATTAGTTAGTATTACTTTATAATTAACTTAAAATACTTAAAGGAAAGTATTATCTAGAGTTTATTTATATATTTTAAATAGACACCTATATACTTACAGCTAGTAAAAACCTTATCTACTATATAAGCCTATATAAAGTATAGCTTCTAGTTATTAAGTATATCCTATATAATATCAACTAGTTAATATAGGTTGTTTAAACTATTTAGAAGGTAGCCTATAATATTATTATTACTTAACTTTATTCTAAAAGTAATATAAATACTAAAGTTTTAATACTTATAAATAAAGTAGTAGACCTATTAAGATTTTATAGATAAGTATATTATATATAGATACTAAAGAATTAGGTGTTAGTTATTAAAGTCTTTATAGAGATTACTTTATATCTTCTTATAAACGTCTTTAGTTTTAATAAAAATAGTAAGCTTTTATATTATAAAGATATTATAATAAATATAAAGAATAATATTATCTACTAGTATACTAATATATACTTAATCCTTATTACTAAGTTTAGCTATAGCTTATATTACTAGTTTATTCTCCTTATTATTAAATCTACTATTATTACTATTATAAGTAGAGTTTTTAATTTATTTCTATTTAGCTTTAAGTATAATATTAAAGTTAATATAGTAGATATAAAGCTGTTATTAAACCTTTAAAAACTATTTATCTAATATAGCTTTTATCTAATTATTATAGTTAGTAATAATAATAGTAAGCTAATAAATTAAATATTAGTTAATAAGTTAGTAGATACTTACTAAAAGGAATTATAATTATTTTAGCCTTTTATTACTAATAAGATTAAATACTATATTATAGATAAAACTAAAATATATCTATTTAGTTGCTTAAAATAAAGAAAGCTTAAAACGATTAGTATTATATATATTATTAAAGCTAATAACTTTAGAAAACTACTTTTATATCTAGAGATAGTAGGGGAAGATTTAAATAAAGCTAATAAGGCGGTTAAGGTTATTATCTACCTACTTAATAATATATAATATCTCTTATTTATTAAACAGCTTAATTAATACTATAGTCACTAGATATTTATCTAGTTTCTCTTAGCTTATAAAAGCCTTAACGTTATAAATATCTTACTAAGTAAATAAGAAGTTAGAAAACTACTTTTAGATAATAGTATATATATTATAGGCCTAAATTCCAACCTATTAACTTTTAGTCTTAATAACTACTTTAACTAGCTAGGTTAGCCTATAGTAAAAAAGGTGTATAAATACTTCAAAGCTAAGCTTATAGTTATACTAACTATATTAGAGGTTTTAATATTAATATAAAAGCTACTTACCCTCCTTTTAAGCCTTTATAATAATTATCTACTAATAGTTAGACTTTTATAACTTTTTATTTTATAACTTTATACTTTTAAAGGGATATAGCTTTCTAAACTTATTATATTAAATTAAATACTTTACCTTATAACCCTATAGATTAAGCTTAATATAGTAGTAAACTTAGCTTATACTAGAGATTAAAAAGGTAGAAATTTATTATAAGGCTAATAGGTAGAATAAAAAGATAATAAGCTATATTTAAAGCTAAATATTAATATTATAATTTATTAACGTAATTTATATTAAAGAGGGTGGCCTTTATTAAGGTGGATTTTATAATTATCTTATATTATAACAGCTAGTATATTTATACCTTATAAGCCTCTTTAGAAATACTATAAAGAGGTTTTTAAAAACCTTATTATCGCCTTACCTATAATACTTACTAACGCGTATAGTAGAGCTGTTTAATATAAAAGGGAGGAAGTAATTAGGTTTAATATATTACTAACGTTTAAAATAAAGCTGGTAGTTATTTAGGCTTTAACTTGTTAATTAACGTTATATACTACACCTAAGTATAGGTGTTAGGTTGGTAGAAGGGCTATACTAAGGTATACTAGGTGATATTTAGAGACTTTATTAAGAATAATTAAGTTGTTATGTTATATAAGGAAGGATTATATTACCATTTTAAGGTAAAATACTTTAAAAGCTAGTAGTAGAATCTAGATAAGCTAATAATTAAAATTCCAGCTAATTATATTAATTAAAAGTTATACCTAAATAAGAGCTATACCTATATAGTAATTCTTTATACTTATATATTAACTACCTATTTAAAACCAGCTTATATATTATTTTTACTTATTAAGGTAATAAATACTACTTTAAAGGTAAAAAAACGTTATTTTTTATAATATATAAAATTTATATTTATATTATCTTTTTAATTTCTTTATTATATAAATACTTTAATAAGCTAAAGTATTTAATATTAAAAAGCTAAAGCTTATATATTAAATAAAAAGATATATAGAAAGTAATAATATTTTATTCTTTATAATATTTATTAAAGTTAGTTAATTTGTAGCTTTTATAGTTATTAAATATTAAAAGGTAGTAAAAACCCTTAATATAAGTTTTTATATATTAATTAAAATACTTTATTTAATTTAAACTAATATTATTTATTATTTATTTATTTCTATTTAAATACTTATATTATATAACTAAAAATTAGCTGTTAATATATATATATAAAAAGGTAATATTTACCTTTTATAATAATATATAAAGGTATTATCTAGCTATTTATATATATACCTTAAATAATTAGAACTTTTTTTTAATTATTAGGTTGTTTTATATAAAGCCTTTTCTTTTAGTTAGAAGTTATAGCAGCCTTTATATATAATAGTATTTCTATTAGAGAACCAGTTTTATTAACGTTTTAAATATTATTATTTTATATTTCATACTTTAGAATTATATTTTATATAAATATAAACTAGCTTTATATTATTATTAAATCTTTAGCTAAACTTAAAGTTAGAGGTAGCTCTTTGTATAGGTATTTTTAGGTATTTTTTAAAAGCCGATATAGTAAGAATAATATAACTTTTAATTAAGGTAGATTATATATATATATATATATATATATATAAAGGAAACTTAGTATAAAGGTTAAAGAAGTAGCAAGAAAGTAGATATATATAACTTGCTATAATTTATAACTTGCTATATAAATAAGTACGTTATAGTATAATAGATATATATTTCTAAATAATAATATGTAAAGCTATTTTAATAGTGTTAATATTAAAAGTTATATTTAAAGTATAACTAGTAGTATTAAAGCTATAAGTAGTTTAGATTTATTTCCTATTAGTAGTGTTATAGTTGCTATAAAAAGGGTTTATAATATAGGCAACGTTAACTATATACTTAGTATACTATTAAAAGTTAAAGACAGTAATAAAGTACTACTAGACTATAGTATTATAAAAGCTAATAAAGAGTTTATTATAGAATTAACGCTTTTACTATATTTTAGGTAGGTAAGTAGTATAGGTGTATTTAGTAAATTCTATCTGCTTTTAATAAACATTATTATAAAAGATAGTTAGACTATTACACTTATATTTAGCGTTATTAATAGTAGTAAAGCTAATAAAAACTAACTATAGCCTTAAAAGATATATTTAGTAGTAGTAACTAAAAGATTAAAGCTGCTAATTAAAAGATATATAAAGTTAGTAATATAACTAGCAACTCTACTATAAATATATTTAAACTAATAAGCATTATTATAATAGGTGTAATTTTATATTAAATAGTAATATAATAGAGCTAATAGTTAAATTTAAAGTTATTTCTATCTTTACTATTTTCTACTCTAGTAAATATAGATACTTTAAAGAGCTAAATACTGTTTTTATTTAGATAGATAGGAACTATAGTAGCAGTAGATAAGTTCTTATAACTAAAATTAACTTTAAAATGTATTAATTATTTCTTTAAGATAGTATATATATTATTAGTACTAGATGTATTACTAAAGAGTATGTTTATCTTTAGGTTCTATTAATATTTAAAGAAAGTAAATTTGTTATTTTATATAGCTTTAGGTTCCACCTTTAGCACTATAATCTTTAGAATTAAATTAAATTTTAAGTAATAATCTTATATACTTTATTATAAAAAGCTTTATAGCTATATCTATAGGCTGAAGTAATTAAACTAAGCTAGAGCTTAAGCTGCTAGTATACCTGGTAGGCTGCTTTTTTAGCTATTACTTTAGCTAAATAAAGGTTATATTAGCGTCTTTAAAGTAGTAAGTAGTAAAAAGCTTCTAGATAAGATGTTAATTATAATTATTATTAAAGAGAGATAAATTATAGATTATTAGAAAGTATATAGTGCTATTACTAATAGACTAAGGTATTTTATAAAGGCCTGCTAAGCTATAAATAATAATAAGGTATTAAGCAGCTATTTTTTTAAATATTTATTTAGTATTAAATACCTAAATGTTAACTTTTTATTTCTCTATATTAACTACAAGCAGTATACTATAGTAATCTACTTACTATAAATAACTTAATAAAAGTATAGGTTTTAACGTTAAATACAGCTAGACTATTTATACTAGCTAGATATACTATCTTAACTAGTAAAGAGGTATACGTTAATATATAGGCAAAACTATAAGTTTATACTAAATAAAAAAGTAGATATAAATAGTTAAATATTATATTATAAAGTTAAAGCTTAAAAATTATAACCTTTATAGCTATAGATTTTTATTTTCTAGATATAAATAGTTAACCTTTTACTAAAGATTTACTAACTAATATTAATATATTTATAGTTCTTATAATTAGTTTCTACTTCTTTAGCTAAAGGCTTTAAAGCTATATATAACTTATTCTATTAGTTTCTTAAGCCTATATATAGACTCTATAAATAAAAACCTTTATATATTATCTTTATAGCTCTCTATATTAATACTAGTTTACTTCTATAGTAATAAGTCTTTATAGTTTTCTTATTATTACTTTCTATTTTAAGTTATCTAATATATACTTTTCTTTTCTTTTAACTAACTATTATTCTCTCTTTATTTTTTATTACTATCTAAATTTATTTTAATTTTTTAGTCCTTATAATTATTTATTAACTTTATTTTATCTATCTTTAAGTTCTTATTTTAATGATTTTTTTTATCTTTTTGTAAGCTTTTACTAATATTTTGTTTTTTATATTATTATTCTTTTTATTACTACTCTTTTTTACTATTTATCTCTTATGATATATATTATTATTTATATTAATAGCATATTTCTAAAATATAAATATAATAAAAAGAAGTATTTTATTAGCTTTACTAGTAAATATCTAAATTATATTTATTATTTTATTATTTAATATCTTAAGACTAAAATTATATATTATATCACTAATAGTTATATTATTATTATAAATTCTTTATTATATTTTAGTTTATATTATAATTTAATAGAAGTTTAATATTAAAGACTTTTTGATTAACTATAAATTTAGTTTAGCTTATATAATGGAATATATACTTTATAAAATAGAAAAAATAAAAAAAGGCTTTTTTATAACTCTTTACTTGCTATTTATATAAATACTTTTTTTATTTTCTATTTACTTATTATTATCTTTATAAGTATTACTTTTATTATTTTATTATAACTTTAACTTTTACTATCTTTTTATTTATAGCTTAAAGTAGTAATACTATAACTATTACATATATAACTTTAATTTACTTTCTATTAATATATCTATTAATAAAAATTTAAACCTTAATTAGTAAGTCTATAATCTTTAAGTAAAATTTAGTATTCTTTTTTAGTTTTATTAGGTTTTAGTCTTGCTTTTAAATTACCATCAACTTATTAATATAACAACTTTAGCTGTTTACTATTTATTTAGTTTTAAGTTGAAACCGTTTTTATAATTAAATATATATTACTAAAGCTTTTTTTTAGTTTTTTTAGTTTTAATGTTAATATACCTTTTAAAATAACTATTACTATATTTATAGTAATTAACTTATTAAGTAGTATTTCTACTTTTATAGAGGTTATATTTACTATTCTATCTTTATAAACTAAAGTTGTTTTACTATTTATAGTTAGTTAGGTATTAATTATACTTTTAATATTATTATAGTTTTTATTATATTTATATTAAAAGACTACGTCTACTTATAGTAGTTATAGTTTTTATAGTAGTAGTAGCTTTATATACTTTTACTTTAAAACCCTTTTTATTAAAAGATAAAAGAGATAAATCATTAAAAATTAAGTATTAGTTAAATAAAGTATTCTTTTATTTACTAAAAGATACTCTTTTTAAAAGTAGTTTTTTTCTCTCTTTAAAACTATTACTCTTTTTTACTTATTTTAATTTTAATTCTTAAACTAATAGTTTTCTATATTAGTATGTTAATAGTGTTTAAACTTTTAGTAAATGTTTTTTAAAATTTTAAAGGAGTTTGATAGCTTTAAAGTATTATATTTTACTACCTAACCTATTTATTTAATATAATATTAGATATCCTTTTTATACTTATATTTATAATAAGTATTCTTCTTTTTACTTTTTAACTTTTTTATTACTTTTAAAAGTTTACTACTACTTTAATATCTATTTAAGTTTTATTTTAATTTTTATTAGACTAGTTAGAAATATATATTATTTTGACTTATATAGTTAGAAGAAATATATTTAATATTTTATTATTAAATCTACTAACATTACTACTTTATATTAAAACCCTTTTATTTATTAACATATTATAATAGGTTTAGCTATAGACTTTAATTAGGTAAGAAGGATAAATATAGATAATTAGGTATCACTATATTATAAAACTAAACTTTAATAATTATAACCTTTATAGCTAAGGATCTTCCTTTTCTAGCTATAGGTATCAACCTTTCGCTAAAGATTTACTAATAGGTGTTAGTATTTCTATATTTCTTATATATACTTTAATAATTCTTAATATTTAATATTTATAGGTTTATTTCTCTTTAGTATATACTTTATATAATAAGCTAGAAGTATAAAAACAAGGTTTTTATAGGTAAAAGTAGTTGTATTAAAAGGCTGTTACGTTATACATAGTAGAATATATATAAAGCTAGACGCTTAGTAATAAGCTTAATAGAGGTATCTTATAGCTACTTATACCTATAAGTATATAATATACTATACTATACCGCCTTTAGTATAGTTATAATACACCCCTTTAACTACAAAGCTATTTACAGCTAGCTTTATATATTATAATAGCCTTTTAATACTACTTAGTTGTTTTTACTTCTATTTTTAAATAAAAGGGATAATAAAAGACGTTTTATATATGTTAAAAATAAAGTAAATAGTTATAAAACAGGTATTATACCTGCTTTATATTATATTATTAAATTTATTATTACTAGCTGGCTAGCTGTAAGCTATAGATTAATATTTTATTAGCAGCCTACTTTTATCTTCTTTTTTTTTTCTTTAGTAACTAACAAGTAAAGTATATAAATTATTATATATATATTATAGAGTATTATTTTAATAGCTTTATATTAATAAATATATATAGAAATATATATATATATATATAATACTATAGTATAAGTAGTTAGGCTGGTTATATATCATAAAGCTTTTACTAAAATATATTATATTTTAAGTAGTATTTAATTCCTTTAAGCTTAAGCCTAAAGGCTTACCTATTATATTTATACCTACTACTTCTACCTCTAAAGGTAAAAAGTATATCTACCCCTTAAGTAGAGATAAAAGTAAAAGTGTAAATAAAAAAAAGGGTTAAAGCTTAAAGTTAAGTCTATATTTAATCTTAAATATACTAGTAAACGCTTTAAAAAGGCCTATAAGTATTCTATTTTTTTAAATTATATAAAAGTATTTATCTTAATATATATATAGCTAAAATATATACTCCTAAAGGTAAAGTATATACTACAGCTAGTATAAGTAAAAAAAAGGCTTGTAGCGTTTTAAATACTATTTTTTATCTTTCTTATTTATATTTTATACTTACTAATAAGTTAGATAATATATACTATATATATAAAGACGTTATACTAGCTTTTATTAGAAAAAAGGATTAATATTTTAAATATATTAAATCTAATTATAACTACTTTTATTAAGCTATTCTAGCTGCTATTATACTACTAATACTTTATCTTATATACTTTTTTTAAAAAGAATTAATTAAACTTATAAAAAGCTTATTCCTATAGTTATTTAATTTAAATATACTTACTAATAGTATTCTTAAGAGGTAAAAGTAGTATATATAACGGTTTAAGTAGTATTAAAAGTAAACGTAAAGTTAAAAAAAGTAAAAAAGGAGGAAGAAAAAAAGAAGAAGAAAAAAAGAGAAAAAGGCCTAAAGGTAGTATTAGCTTTTTTAATCTTCTTTAGTAAGGTTGTTATTATAGTTAAAAGCCTAATATAACCTATTAAAGGTAGTATTAGTAATACTACTACTTTAGTATATATTATAAAGTTAGCTACTAAAAGCTATTAGGTTTTTAATAAAATAAAAGATCTAATAGACTGCTTTTAGTATTAGTAAATACGTTTTATTTAGCCTTTTAAGGTAGTTAAAAATTCTTTTTAAAGCCCTTTAAAGCGGTTATACTCTCTAGAAGCCTTTTAAAGCGGTTTATCTTTTTAAAAGCCCTTTAAGGCGGTTGTTTTATACTTTATATATATACCCTTTAAAGTAGATTACTTTAGCTTTAATATAAGTAGGCTTTAACCTAAAATAAAAACTTTTTTACTTTCTATATATTACTTTTATTACCTTTTATAACCTATTAATATATATCTTATAGGTTTAAAAACGCTTTAAAGTATTTAAACTTTATATAAAGAAGGTTCTTTATAAGTCTATTAGCTAGTATTAAATCTATAGGTATATATATAACCTTAAACCAGGTAGTATTATACTTTTAATATAACTAAAGGTTTTATATATTAATATACTATAATTATATTAAGATATACTTTCTTTTACTTATAACTAGTTTAATTATCTAATAGTTGTTATAATAGACTTTTTATACTTTCTTTAGATCTAAAGATATATATCTAAAATGAGTCTTTAAAGCGTTACTATCTTTTTAACTATTTACTTAAAGCTAAGTAGTTTTACTTTTATTATAGATATAGTAACTATCGCTTAGTAAGTTGTCTTTTATTAGATAAAACTACTAAAAAGTATTATAATATACCTTTATAAAGATTTATATATTATTTTATTATCTATTAAAGATATATTACTAGTAATAAAAACAATTTATATACCATTTAAGCTATTAAAGTAGATTAATACATACTATATTATATATAGATATTAGATTACTTAGTTAGCTATATATATATAATCTAGACCTAGGTTTATAAAGAACTTTAAGAGTTAAAATAATATAAAGGCTACATCTAGATATACTATAATTACTATATATAATATAAAACTAACCTTCTCTTAATATTTCTTTACTTAGGCTTTAGTTATTTATCCTTTATATAGTTAGAAGTTAACTAATAGAAGTAGTATACTTAAGTAAATACCTTTTATAAGTTTAAAGCGTTTTACAACCTTTTTAATATATAAGTTGTAAACTAAATATATCTTTTTTAGTAGCTTGTTTTATATTATATAGACTTTTAGATACTATTTAACTAGGCTTTAGTTTTTAATTTTATATATAGATTTAATTCTATTAGTAATTTACTATACTTTAAATTAATAGTCTTTATAAAAGAGTATTAAATATTATCTATATAAAAAATTACTATAACTTAACGCTTTAGATCTTAAAATAGGTATAAGTCTTCTTTATAAGAAACTAAGCTGAAGTTATAAAACGTCTTTAAAAACTCCTTATATTAAAGTAGAAAGGCGTTATATAGGCTATATAAAGCTTTATCTAGTTTAATATATTTCTTTATATATTTAAACCTATCTAGAAGTTTATAGTAGAGAAGTTTATTTAATTTATCTTGTTTTATATTTAAAAGGTATTTATTATATTATATTAATATACTTTTAAGTTAAATTATACTATTTATACTATTATAATATAAAATATATATGTTATAAAAGCTGTAATATATATACTTTAAAGTAAATTTACTAGTTAGAGATCACCTTAAATATAGATTTATATTTTATAACGTTTTAAAAATCTATTTTAGTTAGCTTTATAGTTAAACACCTATTTAAAAGGTAGTAGTTTTATATATACTTTATTTTAGTTAATAATCTATTAAGTTTCTTTTTAAATAAGCTTTTAAATCTCCTTATATACTATAGTAATAAATAGTTGTTATAAATTATTAAAAAGCTTGTTAATTACCTTTTAAGATTATAATAGTTATATAATGTTATTAATATAGTATTTCTCTTTTAGTATTACTATAAAGTATATTAAATAGTCTTTTTATATTATATTTTATACTGCTATATATAATATATAGTATCTATAAATCCTTTTCTTTTTTACTTTCTATTAATTAGGTATAAATATAGTAAAAAAGGTATTATAATCTTTATATTATAAGTTATATTTATTATTAATATAAGTTGTAAAGGTTATAAATACCTTTATATCTCTTCTTTATTATATACCTTTTATAGTAGGTAGTATATAGTTACTTTATAAATATCTTAAATATAAAGAAAGTATCTCTAAAGGTTGTTTTAATAGGTATTTAATCTCTTATTTATATTTAGGTAGGTCTTTCTCTTCTAAAAGTTATTTAAATATATTATTAATCTTATTATTAGTAATATATATTACATCTTTTATAGTAGCTTCCTATTATTTTTATATACTATTAAAAATAGTTTTTAGGTTAACAGTTTCTATTTATATACTTAGTAAGGTAGTCTTTATACTTTTAGTCTATATAATAGCTATATAGTTACCCTCTTTAGTCTTTAGTATGTTTTTAGGATTAAAAGTTTACTTAAAGGTTAATAAGCCTTTTTCCTTTTTCTTTAAGGTTTTCTTTTACTACTTAACGTTTTAAGCAGCTATAATTAAAATCTATAGTAGTTATATAGTAATATCTAGTTTATTAGGTTGCTTTTTTAATATATTAAGTTCTTTAAACATCTTAAGTATTACGCTTAAGTAATTATAAGGCTTTTTAATCTCTTTTATAATAAAGCTAGCTATAGTTTTAAATAAGGCTTATATAACGTCTTCTAGTTTATAAAAGTAAGACTTATTAAAGGAGACGTTATATATAATTATCATCTAGTTAAATATAAAAACCTAGATGTTATATAGGTTATATATATTTAGTATATAGCCTACTAGATATCTAATATAGGCTTATAAAACTACTTTAAAATACTTATATTAAAAATCCATCTTATATTTATAGTTAAGTAGATGTACTTTATAGCTATAAGTATAAACACCTTTTTAATATAAATATAAATCTTAAGTTAACTTATTAATATATTTAGATGCCTACTATTAAAAGTACTATTAGTATTATTCCTTTTTTATCTAATTTAAAGATATTTATTTAAAATCCTTATATAGGCTTATATTATATAAAAAGGCAGCTACTATTATTATTTTAACTTACATTAACTTTAAAAAGCCTATAATAATATATATCTTAATACCTTTTATAATAACTTTTTAACTTATATATTCTCTTCTACCTATAGGTTTCTTAATATATAGTAGTAAGGTCTTAATATTAATATTAACCTTTTATATCTAGTCTTTATATCCTATAAAACCTTAAATAGCGATTATTTTAAACTTAATATTCTAATAGATCTTATAAATTATTAAGCCTTATTATCTATATATTTATATTTTAAACTTAAATAGTATATTAAAGATATATTAATATACTTTATTAATTAATAGTAATATAAATAGCTATTTAAAGTATTTATCTTTAATAATAAGTATCTATAAGGCGTCTATAAACTCCTTTTAAGTTGCCTTTAGGTAGTTAAATAGGTTTTATAAGATACAATAGTAAGGTCTTACTAATTATAATTCTAACTTCATTTAAAAGATATATTATCTAATATAGGTTTTTATATAATATTTATACTTAATATATATTAAACTATAGATTCTAACCCATTTTATATTTAATATAAGATAATATAATACTTTTAGAGTTAAATATCTTATATAAAGATATTAGAGTTTTATAATATCTACTTATTTAAATAAAAAAGAATAAGTAGGGCGTTTATAAAATAGCTTTATAAGTTATATAACAAATATAAGTCTTATATAGCTTATTAAAACAAACTTAGTAACCTTATTAAAAACAGTTAGAAAGTTATTTATATTTAAAGAATATTAAGTTGCTTTAACGTTTTAGCTACTTAATTATAATATTTTATTAAAGTAATCTAAAATATAAAGTATAATTAAATCTATAGTACTAAATTTATATTTAATATAAATATACTTTTAAAATAATATTAATATAAAAGTTTTTTATATAAACTATATCTTTAAGTATAAAATCTTTTATAGTATTATCTTTTAGTTTATTAAGGTAGTTTTAGAAAACTTATTTATTATATTTAAAAATAAATAGCTTTAATATTATACTTTTTATATACTTTTTTAAATTTATAGGTATATAAAAACCTAAAACTAAAAGGTCTTTATTATTAATAAGGTATATTACTTTATAGTTATCTATTATAATCCTAGTTAAAAAAAGATAAAATCTATTATATAAAGTAGTAAAAATATTAAATACTATATTATTATATTTTAAGTCTTTTTTATAGTATTTATAAGAGGTAACTATTAACCTTAAATATAATATATTTATCTTTTTACTATTACTATTAGCTTTTTAATGTCTTTTTTTATCAATAAATATATCTTTAATAACTATTTTATTACTTATAATCTAGCTTTTAACTTAAAATTTACTATAAATACTTTTTTATATACTTAAAAATACTATATCTTTAACTTTTATAATCTTTTTATTTATAAGGTTAAGTTTATATCTTTATATAGCTTTTTTTATAAATATATATTATAAGTAATAATATTCTATTAGCCTTTATTTATATACCTTACTATAAAGGTAAATATATTAACTTTTTAGTATATATTTAAATAAGTTAAAACATAATATAAAAGTAACATAAACGCTTAATTCTTTAAAGGTAATTTTAAAAGTAAAATTATTATTATAAAATATATTAAATAGCCTTTTATATACTTCTAAAGGTTAAATTAGTTTTTTAATATATTTTAAACTTATTAGCTTATAGTATTTATTTATAGCTTATTATAAAGCTAAATATATTTTAATAGCTTTAAAAAACTATTTAATAATAACTACTTTAATAACCTTTAAAGCTTTATATATATATATATATATATATATATTTATATAATATTAGTTTTACTTTTTATATTATATAAAAGCGTTTATATTATCTTATTATATCTTAAAAAGATTTATAGTATAATCTTTTTAAACTAATAAATATAAAATTAAGTTTATAAAAGTTATTTAGCTTTTAAGTATATATATAAAAAATTATATAATAGTTTTACCTTTTTACTTTAATTAAATCTAAATACTTACTAGAAGTTGTTTATTAATAGTTTTAATAATATATTTTTTAACTATATAATATTAAGTAATATATTAATTATACTTTTAAGCGTTTTATATATAATCTTTCTACTTTATTAAATACTTTTATAAAACGTCTTTATAAAATACTTTTACTAATAGAAGTAGCTTTATATATATTTAAGCCTTTATATTAGTTACTAGAATCTAGCTGATATTATTTAAGCTTATTAAAAAGGATATACTACTAGTATTTTACCTGTTTTCTTACACCTTTAGGTATACCTTATAGTTCTTTTAAAACGCTTTTTATTACTTAGTAATAACCTCCTCTAAAGTAACCTTTTAAAGCGGTTTAATATATTAAAGAGGTATATCTAGGCTGTCTAGATTAATAAAGTATTATATAAAGTAGCTTCTAGCTATATATTATAGTTATAAAAGCTGGTTAAGCTAGTTTTTATATATATCTAAATATATACCTTTTATTAAGATGCTAGTAGTAATACCTATATTAGACTTAATAGTATATTATGTAATAATAGGAAAAGGTATAAAACACTTACCTACTTTTATACTTATAGAGAAGGTCTTATAGAAGCTAGGCTTATAACTATAACAGGCTAGAAGTATAAAAATAAGGTTCTTATAGGTAAAAGTATTTAGTTATATTAAAAGGCTGTTATATTATATATAGTAGAATATATATAAAGCTAGGCGTTTAGTAATAGGCTTAATAGAGGTATCTTATAGCTACTTATACCTATAGGTGTATACTATACTATATTACACCGCCTTTAGTATAGTTGTAATACTTTATATACTTTAAAATTATATTAATAAATATATATTAAAGATTACTAGTAAAATTAAATATTATAGCTTTTAAAAGTAGAGCTTATATATAATAATTACTATTATAATATAATTAAAATATTTTTATAATAATACTATTTAAATACAACTTAAGATTAATAATTTCTTTTTATTATTATAATTATATAAAGATAGTTTTTATTAATTAAAGTTTAATAAATTTAGCAGTAGGTTTAATAAAGTAAATACTATTAGGGTGGTGTCTAAGGCTTTTATTAGTAGTATATCTACTTATAATTTAAGCTTTACTGATATATATATATAGTAATAGTTAAAGTAAGGTCTAATCTAGCAGCTGTTTTATACTATTAACTATTTTAAACTAAATTAAACTATTAATATTTAGTATAAGCTAGAAATATTATATTATCAGGTAATATATACTATAGTTTGCTTCTATAGACTATAAACTATACTAGACTACCTATAAAGGCCTAGAATATTAACTCCTACTAAATAATAATAAAATATATCCTAAATAATATTATTTATATATAATAATAAAGATTATATTATATTTTACTTTATTATTAAAAACGTTTTTAAATATTTTAACAATATAGTTTATATTACTCTCTTAAACTAAATTTACTAAGATTAATAATAACTATAAGTATCTATATAGTTTATATTTTAGAGATTAAATACTTTAATATATTTACTAATATCTTTAAATATTTTTAATAAACTCTTTTAAAGTTATTTTAATTATCTTTATATAATCTATATAATTTAACTTTAAATTACTATAGTATTACTAAATAGTCTTTATTTTAAATAACTTTATTTATAAAATAATAGATCTTTTTTATAAACAAAGTTCTTCTTTTATTAAATATATTGTATTTTAATTAATTAATAATACTATAAAAATTTACTATTAAACTTTTTTTCTTATAGTTATAATTTAAATCTTTTAATATATATAAATAACGCTATAATAGTACTTACTTGCTTTTTATAAGGCTTTTTAAATAATACTATTTTAAGTCTATAGCTATAGTTTATTTTAAGTTTTTTAAAACTTTAGTTTATTATTAATACGTATTTTTGTTTTATTTTTAGCTTTCAGCTTTAAATAGTTAGAATTCTAAATCTTATAGTTTTATTTTTATATTAGTAATATTTAAAGAAAGAAATATATAATTAAAATTTACTAATAATATTATATTACTTTCTACTTATTATATAAAACTACTTAATATATTAATAAAACTATTAAAAGTAGAAAAGAATAATATAGTATTTTATTAATATAAGCGTTTTTAAAATCGATTTTTACTAATAATACTATTATATTATATTTAAAAATATAATAATACAAAAGATACTTGCTATTATTTTTAATAATAAATTTAAATCTACTAATAATTAATAGAATATATATATAGTACGTAATAGAATATAGTAAGTAATATACTTCTTATTACTAGTAAAATCGCTATTTTAAAGTATTTTTAGAAATCTTAATTTAGGCTTAAAACTTATAGAAAATTAAGCCTAAGTCTTAATAAGAGTTAAATTTAGAAATATAATATTTAGAAAATTTTTATTATAATATTAGTATAGTAATTATATAAAGATCTTATTAATAAGGTATTCTAGACTTCTAAAGTTAAATTTAGATTTTAATTTTAAAATATTATTTTCTAGTATTTAAGTGCTATCGAAATATATATATATATATTAATATAAGTTTTAAGTATAAATTAAAAGTTTTATAAATATTTAAAAACCATAATCTTACTAGTAATAAGAAGTATATTACTTACTATGTTATATTGCTTACTATATATATATTATATAAGTTATAGCTTTATATCTAAGTTAGCTTTTCGTTAATAATATATAATTTAACTATAGTTAAAAAGTAAATACTTAATTGTATAAAATTATTATATATTATCTTGCTCTACTAGACTATTTATTTATCTTAGTAGCTATTTTATAAAGTTGATTATTACTTAATATAAAGCTACTATATATAAGCTAACTTTATAGTATCTAGCTAGATATTTATTTAAATAGTACTTTAAAGTAAAGCTAGAAACTATATTAATAAATAAATTAAAGAATAATAACAGGTAATAAGTATTAGTTATATTAAAACTAATAATAGTTTTTTCTTTAGATATCTTTTATTTATCTCTTTTTTCCTTTTTTTTAAAAAAAAGTAGTATATAATAACCTAAAGAAAAGGTAAAAAGTAGTTTATTTCTTTAAAAGTATAAGAAAATTATATAATATATTAATAAACCTAATATAATTAAAGATGTATTAGTTTAACTACTTAATTGTTAATTTGTACTATATACTTACTATAATATATTATAGCTAGCTATTTATATTATAAGCCTATTATTATAGTTATATATAAATTAAATTATATATAATTTATAATATAAAGTACTTTTTTATTTAAAGCTATTATAAATATAAAAACTAAAGAAATAACTATATTTATTAAAATATAATAAGTAATATAATTTAAAATATAATAATAATATAATTTAAAATATAATAATAATATTTATAGTTATTATTTAAAAGTTTTATACTTTTAAAGTAGTATTTATAAAAGGCTTTAAAGACTTTTCTACTTAAAGCTTTTTTTCCTATAAAAAGCTAAATAAAAGTAGATTAGTTAATATAGATAAATATTTATAAATAATAATAATAATATATATATATATATATATATATATATATCCTTTTAACTAAAGGTTTTTAACTTTAAATATATTTATTAAAGATGTTTTATCCTTATTTTAATAGAGTTTATTTATAAGTATATTAAAAGAACTTTATATTTAAATCTATATAAATAGTAGTTTAAATAGTCTAGTAGTATATATACTAAATACTATATCTATAGTATATTTAATATTTTAAAACTAGATACTTATTTTAAAAAATAACTAATACTAAGTAATAAAATTTATTTTTCTATATAAAAACTAAATTAATACTTTACTTATAAGCTAATTAATATAATAATCTATTTAAATCATACAGCTACTATTATAATATAGTAATAATATAGTAATATATATTTACTTTATTTTACTTCTTTAAACTATTACTTTATATATAAATTAAATCTTTTTTATTAGCACTTTATATATATAGCTATACTTAAAGAGGTCTATTATAATATAATATTAAACTATAATATATTATTTTATTATTATATAAATATTAATAACTTTATTAATAGTCTACTAAATTTTAAAAATAACTATATTATTTAAATTATATTATTAATATTTATATAGTAGTCTTTTTATAAAAACTAAATATAAATAGGGTTTAGTTTTTATTTAATTATATATTATTATTATTATTATAACTTCTATTAAAGTAATATAATGCTTTCTAGCTAATAAATTATATTTTAGTTAAATAACATTTAAACTTATATTTACTATTTATTTTATTTTATTATTTAAAATAGATTTAAATCTACTTTATTATATTTATTTTAAAGATTAAAAAAGCTTTTAAATAGTTAAGCTTTATATACATTAAGTATTTAATAAGTTTATATATTAGTATTATATTTATTAATATATATATTACTTTAAAACTAATTACTATATTTTTAAGATAATAATTTATTTTATATATTAATATTATAAAGTTATTTAGTTATTCTGTTTTCTATTAATATTAAGTATATTATTTACTTATTATTATAGTATATTTTATATATTTCTTTATAGATAAATATAACATTTTTAAATAGTTACGTAAAAGAAAATATTTGCTTTATTATATATTTAAAAGTCTTTTATTAAATTAAATTACTAAATATTTAAATACTATAATATATATAAACTATAGACTTAATAGTATAATTATTGTCCTAATTCTATACTATATAAAATAATATATTTTTATAGAATTACTTTTATTTCTTAATATTTTATAAGTAAAGTATTATTATAATAAAAAGTATATACTTATTTTTAAGCTATTAAAGTAATATATAAAGTAATATATAAAATATTATCTTACTATTATTTAGTAGTAAAATATATATATATAATAAGTTGTCTATTATAGTAAGTTATTTACTTTTCTTTAAGTTTATATTTTATATCTTTATAATAATGTTTCCCTATATATAAATATAAATCCTTCTTTAAATAAAAAGTTAATTTATCTTTATGTTTAAAGCTACTTAAATAATTTAAAACTATTTATATAAAAGTAGTCTTTATTAATAATATCTTAGAACTTTATAATTAATATTTTAAATAAATATTATAAAATTATCTTGTATTAATAAAGATAACTATAATAAAGAAGATTATAATTTTAAAATAAACTATTAATATAATTAAATAAAGATTTCTAATATAACTAATAATATATATATAAACTTAATTATCTCTTTAAATAATATTATGTAATATAAATTAAACTATAAATAATAGAAAACTCTATATAATGCTAACTATAATTTAAAAATAATATTATTACTTTCTATATATTTATTTATTTATTATATAAGCTTTAGGTTATTTATATTAGTTATTTTAATTTATTAAAGGTTTTATATAATAAGAAGTTAAAAGAATAATATATATATATATATCTATATATATATATATCTATATTATATATTAGTAAAAGTATATTACTTTATATTTAATATAGATCTATTTACTTAAAAATATCTACTAGTTTCTAATAGATTAAGTTTATTTTTTTTATCTTTAAAGTTATAAATTTAATATTATTAAATTTTAAATTAAAACTTTTAATACTCTTTAATTTACAGCTAAATTACTAAAGCTTTTAATATTTAAAGACTTTAGCTATAATATATAAAGCTTTTTTTTCCTTAAAAAAGTTAACTAATATTATAAAAGCTTATTAATCATATAGTAGTTAAGTTATATTTCAAAAGTATTAATAAGTTAATATATAAATTAACTATCTTAAAAGCTAAAAGCTATAATATTTACATAGTAAAGAAAGTATTTAATAAATACTTAATTGTTAAAACTTTTAACTATATTTAAAGAGTTATTTAATATAGTTAAAGTAAAGATAATTAAATATAAAGAGTAATTATTAATACTAAAGATAAATCTATATTTTAAATAAATATTTATATTAAAGTAGAGAAATTAAATAGATACTAATACAGTAATTATAAAAAGATTAATTATAATATATAAACTTATTAAAAACGTTTAAAAAACCTATAAAGATTAAAATAATTAATATTTTTAACTAACTTTATATAATATAGCTTAATTAGCTTATATAAATAGTTTAAAAACTAATAAAAGATAGACTATATACTATAATTAACTATTTACTATATATTTTTTTATCACGGCGCTAGTGGAACGTATAGAGAGCACCGCTAGACGAGGCCGACTTGTAATCACGTGATAGAGCATGTAACTAGAGATCGTTTGCTATAGCCTATAAAGGCGCAGCTGGCCAGCTTAGCTCCGCTGTAGAGAATCTTTCCTTCTTCACCTTTAAGTATTTACAAATAAGTTAACACAGCAGTGTGTCAACCTGCCTAGATTTCGCCTCGTGACATTTTACTATAAATATCTTTTTAAGCTTTATTATAATATATAATTTTATATTTATATAAATAATATTTTTAACTAGTCTTTAATACAGAAAAATAATAAAAAAGAAAAATGTATAAAAATAGTACTAATAGGTAATATACTACCTAATAGTAATAGAAAATTATTATAAGTAAATAAATAAAGCTAAATTTATCATTATTAAATAATAAAACTTTCTAATAAAAGCTATTTAAAGTTAAAAGTAGTATTATTTATTTAAAATATATAAACTATATAAATCTAGCCTATATATAGAGGTTTTATATAAAGTAACTAGTAACTTTATATAGGCTGATTAGTTATTTTAAAAAATAGTCTACAGAGATATAATAACATACTATAATCTTACGCTTTATTATAATAACTATATAAAACTAAAGTATAGTTATTTTCTATTTTTTATAGTTACATAGTATATATATAAAGGTAAGTATTTTTCAACTTATAAAACTTATTTATATAAAGCGTCTAAAGTATATTTAAGCGCTATTAATAGCTAGATTATAGAAGAATAGACTGTTTTATAGTGCTTACTAAAATATACTTCTTGCTATAGCCTATTAATTAAAGTTTTTATAACATTTTCTGCTAATAACAGGATTTATTAATCTTACACTTACTGTTTTAGGTATATTCACGTGTGCTAGACGTGTGATAGTACTTAGAAAGAAACAAGCTAGGTTGACCTTGAGATCACCCTGTGTTCCCGCCAGTATTGTAATTATCTTACACGCAGCCATACAGCCAGTGCTTGATGTCCGATGTCAAGTTGTTGATGTTGCATATCGCAAACCTAAACGAGAGATATCATGTGGACACGTTCCTTACCGCTCTTCCCCCAGTCATAACTCAATGAGGTGAATGGATTGGTCCAGACCAGTGAACAGATCATTTGGTGTGCCCCGCACTGTCCCACTTTCTCCAACTCTATCCGCATTGCCATGTCCTAACTCCGGATCCACATCGTGGTACGTGCAGTACAGTCTTCTGGTATCTCGCTGCCCCAATCTCCTGACTTTGAATTGGACGTTCTCTCTATTGGGCACCGATTACAATTATAGCGGTCAGGCGCAATCAGGAATCGCCCGGGGTCTCGACCGTTCTTGATTCATGACATAGCGCAAAGTACGTATTGAGCCCTGCGTTACCTATCATATTCCATTGCTGGATTCGTTGCGTCCAATGTGCTAACTGGACTGCCACCCCAATTAGTTGGAAACCCAAAGGGGCGGTATAACTGCTGGATGGCTTGAATCAGTATCCTTGGCTAGTGCCTCACGTAAACCTACGCCATTCTCCATCTAAGACGCCCGCATCCGCAAATATGACGAATCCTAAGAGCTGTGTGCAGCCAAGCATGCACCCTGCCTGGTGGTCGTCCCGGCTGTTTAATCTTGGCGTCGTGTCAATCAACTACTGACAGCCCAGAACCTGGATGATTGGTGGGCAGCGGGGACAAGACACTACTTAGGAGATAGGTTGGTCCCTAACCCAGCCTCCTCCACCTCCACAATCTGCCCCCCCTTCTTCTCCAAAACATCTTCACGTGTTGCAAACTAATCCGCGGGGAAGGCAAGTGACCAAACCACCACACCAGTTCCGACACCACCTGCATCCCACAAGGCGGTCGAACACCACCATTGCCAATTTATCATTCACCAACACCAGCATTGGCGGCGGCGGCGCGGCAGAAGCAATATACATGAGCCAACCCGTTAATTTGGTCAGACGGAACAAACAAACCAATATCTTACGCGGCTAACTTGGTCACCAAAATACCTTTCTTTCCCGCCAGCGTTAGCACAGTACCAACAAACAAAACCTGTTCTCTCATCTTGGCAACTCCATAAAAGACACCTCTCCTGCTCTCGCTTTTGCACACTCTATCACCAACCGTCGAGTTGATCTTCTTGCGAAGCATGGATATGCGATTCTGACTAAACACCGTCGCATTGTCAGTCTCCTGAGAGTCGCATAACCACCATCAGGCCAAGACCCGCCAACATGTCGTCCATCACCTCGCTGTTGACGGCGACGGCCACATCATCGGCCGCGCCAACTTCCAGCACCGGCGGGAGCAGAGCTCCTTCCCAAGGCGGTGTTATTGAGGGTGCAAATCCCTCGCACTACAACCCAAAGGATCCCATCACCATTTTCATTATCCAGGTCCGTATTTTCCCATATTCTTTACCCACTCATTACTCCTGACTAACGCTCGCTGTTAACTGTAGGCTGGACTCATCATCATTGTCTGCCATCTCCTACACTGGCCGTTGTCCAAAATCCGTCAACCACGAGTGATTGCAGAAGTTATTGGTGGAATTGTCCTGGGTCCCTCGGTTATGGGTCGCATCCCTGGGTTTCGCGCTGCCATATTCCCTACCGAGTCTATCCCGAACCTCACTCTAGTTGCCAATCTTGGTCTCGTTCTTTACCTCTTCCTCATCGGCCTAGAAACAGATGTCCGCTTCCTCGTCAGTAACTGGCGCGTCGCCACTTCCGTCGCATTCGCAGGCTTGGCCCTTCCTTTTGCCCTTGGCTGTGCTCTTGCTTGGGGGTTGTATAACGACTTTTCCGGCGATGAAGGCGTCATGCATATCGACTTTAGCATATATATGCTATTCATTGGCGTTGCCATTGCAATAACGGTAAAGTCAACCATTGCAGCACTCGCACTATTAAGCTGTGCTGGGTATTCGACTAACACCTGACATCTAGGCATTCCCTGTTCTCTGCCGAATACTGACAGAACTGAAACTGCTTGACACATCTGTTGGAGTCATTGTGCTTTCGGCTGGTGTTGCAAACGATGTCGTAGGTAAGTCTTATCACACGCCACACTGCATACCAAGGAGGACCACCCTGACGGCTTTCTAGGCTGGATTCTGCTTGCTCTTTGCGTTGCACTCGCCAACGCAGGAAATGGCCTCTCAGCTCTCTGGATTCTCCTAGCGTGTGTTGGCTACATGATCTTTCTCATGTACGCCGTCAGACCAGTATTGGTATGGGTACTGCGCCGGACTGGGAGTATCGAGAATGGGCCCTCGCAGAGCATGATTGCCCTGATTCTTCTGATTGCCCTTGCCTCGGCCTTTTTCACTGGCATTATTGGCGTACATGCTATCTTTGGTGGCTTCATGGTTGGCCTCATTCTCCCGCGAGAGAATGGGTTTGCCATTAAAGTCACTGAGAAGTTGGAAGACTTGATTGGCGCTCTCTTCCTGCCCTTGTACTTCACTCTTTCCGGATTAAACACCAACCTGGGGCTTTTGAACAGCGGTATTACTTGGGGATACGTCTTTGCCGTGACTTTGACCGCCTTCTTTACCAAGATCATTGGCGCTAGTGTCGCCGCTCGACTGAATGGTTTGGTATGGAGAGAGTCTTTCTCTATCGGAGCCTTGATGAGCTGTAAAGGTCTTGTCGAGTTGATTGTTCTCGTGAGTGTTCCTATTTCTTGCTTCGTGACAGCCAAAAAAAAATGTAAAAAGGTATAAAAACGCGCTAATCCGAGAGACAGAACATTGGCCTCCAAGCCAGAATCCTTAGCACCAGGACATTCACAATCTTCGTCGTCATGGCTCTCTTGACTACCTTTATCACCACTCCACTGACCTCGTTTCTGTACCCCCACTGGTACCAGAAGAAGCTTGAGGCTTGGAAGCGTGGTGAAATCGATTGGGATACTGGTGAAGCCATCTCAAACCACAGTGGCGGTACTGATGAAGTGGACTTTGCCAAGCCAACTAATGACCGCATCCAGCGCCTACTGGTATATCTTCGACTGGACAACATGCCGGCCCTACTCAATCTTGTTTCGCTGTTTGGCAAGCAGTCGCCTTCCAGCAGCCACTACATCGGCAATGACGAGAAGGGTGGAGTGCAGTCAGATACGGTTGGTTTGGCCTCGTCCAATGGTATCAAAGCCGTGCGGGCTCATGGCTTCCGCCTGCTACACCTTACTGACCGTGACTCTTCGGTGATGACTGTATCGCAGGTCGACGATTTCAGTCGGAACGATCCAGTGGTCAATATCTTCCGGACCGTGGGACAATTCCTGAAGGTTGCTGTTTCTGGCGAAGTTTCGATCATGCCTGAAACGCGCTTCGCGGAAGCTCTCCTGTCCAAATCATCTGATATCTCGTCCGATCTTGTTCTTGTTCCCTGGAGCGAAAGTGGCAGCTTAGTGGATTCCCAAGTTCCTTCGGCAGATGGCGCCAGCAACAAGCTTGCGTCGACATACACAGGATTCGCCAAATCGATCCTTGCTTCTACCGAGCACAACATAGGCATTTTCTTTCCTAAAGGTAGCGCGCCTCAGCCTGCCACTGACAATGGCCTTGATCGCGGTAAGCTCATGCGGGCTTACTCGTTCAGCGATATTCACCATGATATCCCGACCATCCCTGTCACAAACAAGTCTCATCACATTTTCATGCCATACTTCGGGGGTAACGACGACAAACTCGCTCTCAGACTGGTGTTGCAACTTTGCGAGAAGCACAATGCCACAGCAACAGTGGTGCACTATGCTCCGGCGGCCAGTCGCGAATCCCAAACTAACGACGTTGATTACTTTGGCTTTGTGTCGGCCCATACGCCTGCTGATGTGGTCTCGCGCGTCAAGTTTGAGACCTCATCTGCCAGCAATGCTATCGAGGCCGCCTCGAGCTATGCCGCTTCAGGCATTCGCACTGATTCGCGGGAGATCACCTGGCATAATCTGATTGTCCTGGGCCGCCGGATTACTGACAAACCCGTGGACGGGAGCTCCTCCATCAGGGTATCAGAAGAAATCAGGGAGTGCTTGGGATTGGCTGCCGGTGCCTTCATTGCATCTGGCGTAAAGGCAGACTTGCTAGTCGTCCAAGCCAAGGCTGCTACGAATTGATGATACCGCCGCCTGTGCCCCTATGTCATTAGCGTGGTCGCTAAATCTGTTGCCGGAGTTGCCAGTGCTTGAAATCGGGTCAAGCTGGCTGACTTTACATACGAACCCATGCATGTCAAGTAGTGTAGTAGTAGGGTTCGATGTTGTCACCATTGAGGGCTCGGCCGTCACGTGGTTGTCGATTTCACGATGTTCATGCATAATACCCAAATGATATATAATCTCGTCGTATTTTAGATTCTTGGCTGAGATGGAGTGACCGTCTAATCCCCAATTTCCTTGTGCGGTTGATTACGTTGTACCCATGATAATCATAATTCATTTGCCATGCTGATATGGTACAAGTTATGCCGTCTGCTCCCGCTCTTGAACTGCTTATTTTCTAGTATAGTCCCAGTTGAAACAAGTAACCGCCACGTTCAATATTTAATTCCCAAGCCAAAGAGCCATGCCCATGCGGCAGACCAGAACGCCACCCTTAACAAAAAACAAAACAGTGGAGAACGCCCTGGCTAATGAAGAAAAAATGAAGCGAATGGATTTCGTTGATGCCGACTTTGTCAGTGTCGTCTTCGTCCACCACTACCGTGACTAGTAGCGTGGCTACCACTGTGACCAGCACCGCCGCTGCTACTGCGGCGATTCGCTGTATTGACGGCGGGCTGCATGACAAAGTTGCGAATGCCCATCTCACATGCTTGACGTAACGCTTGATGCCGCATGCCGCCCTTCATGTTGGTGGCCTTGTGACCGACAAATGTATCGACAAGGGCGGCGCCAAGGGCAGCTGTGGCCACACGCGTGCCTTTCTCACCAATCCAGGGTCCGGGTTCGTTCCGCATTTGAAGAGCCGCCTGACTTCCGACTCTAAAGGCAGTTTGAGCAGCTTCGCCCAAGGCGGCATACCCCACCGCAGATTTGGCTCGGGGCCGAGTGCCCCCTGAGGCACCGCCTCCCATTGCACCATTTCTGGGCATGGACCGGCCTCTGGCAGAGCGTTGCCCCGTAGGCTGGACGTATCGGTCGGGGGAGCCATTCCCCCAGCGACCGCGACCCTGGGAAGCATGATCCCTCTGATGGGACCGGAGGTCAGAATCGTAGTTGGCATACCGGCCTCGATTTGTGTCACTGCCCCGGCGAGGGACACCCTCGTAGTCAGCGTAGCGCGGTTGTCTTTTGTCACCTCCACGCGGCTCGTCATCATAATCTTGATATCGGGAACGGTATGGCTCGGCAGTACGGGGGTCGGCGGACTCGTGGTCGGCGTATCGGGGACGTCGTTTATCGCTTTGACGAGGGTCCGGTTCAAAATCGGAATACTTGTTGCGCCTTGTATCACTTGTTCGCGGCGGATGGTATGCATGTTGTCGCTCGCGACCGCGACGAGAGGCCGGTTCGTACGCGTTAAAGTCGTTGTAGTTATTAGCGGCACGGGGGTAGACATCGGTGGAACGACCGTGGCTTCGTGCACGGCTGGCAGGTGCTCCATCATCGTAGTAACGGGTTTTGTGACTCTTGCGATCTTGCGTCGATTCTGAGTGAGGCACGTAGATGTCTGGTTCAGTTTCCTTGCGGTATTTGCGGCTCTCGCGGTGTTCTCTGGGCACGGGACCCCGCTCATAGTCGTCGTAGGCAGTAGCAGTGGCGGCGGGTTCCGACCTGTTGCGACGGCGGGCACCAGGGCTGCGACCGCGAGGGGGATTTTGGTCGTATAAGTCAGCGGCAGGATCGTAGGCGCGACTATAGGACTCGTATGAATCCGGATCGACGTCAATTCCTCGACGATGAGGGCGGCCCATTATTGTCCAGGATCGTCGTCTGTAAGGCTAGGAATGGTAGAAGATGAACGAGGAGGTGTGAGGCGGGAGGAGAAAGATGTTACTAGTGGATGGGGAGATATAAGGGGCGCGGAGTCAGCCATGCCAGGAAAAATATGAGAAGAGTAATGTCATGGAGGGAGGGGAGCTTGGGTCGTGTATATAACAGTCACGAAGGCAGCCTTGATCGATAAAGAGGGACGGGGGGGGAGGGGTGTGGCAGGGAGAGTGGTGGGTTGGTTGGTAGGTCAGGCATATGACCCAAGAGATTGGATGAGAGGGAAAGCAACCAGTGGGTTGAAGAGCAGACAAGACGACGCGCCAGAGACCGGGAGTAAGACCGGACGGGTTTGACGAGGATAGCGTCACACGCAGGCAGGCGATCGGCTGACCGCTGAAGTTTTGCGGGGGGTTTGGTGGATGCGGGTCTTCGAGGGGCCCCAATCCCGTGCATGCACCCAGGGCTCGTCGCCTCACTGGGAGGATCCTTGGGTCCAGTGCCAGCCGGTCAGTGCCAATGACAGGGCGCTGAAGGGAGAAGTGACGGAGTATGGCAATGGCAGTTTGTCTATAGCATTATGTAGACACCTCAGCAAAGCCTGCCTGTGCTTATAATAGGGCAAACTTGAGTGACTCGTTGTACTGCCAAATTGTGGTTTTGCACTGGAAGTCAGTCTACTATAACAGTCTTGCCATGTCTTGGAGTGAGGAATCCATGCGAAGCATTGCACCAAGCAAGAATACAGCAGGGGAGTGACAGCAGGGCAGCGGTGCCGGCAGCACGCTAGATGCGTTGGTTGGCGAATGGAGCGAATGAAAAGCTTCATTTCCGAGGTTGACAACTGGGGTTACAGAACGAGGACCCAGTACAATGATATGCAGGGTCCAGCTTATGACGTCATATGAGGTAAGCCCCGCGTTCAGTGTCTAGCTTTGTTGCTAACGAATCCCCATCCGCAGCCACCTCATCTCACTTCTCGCCATCGCCATCGCCATTGCCCTCACCCGTCCAACGTATCGCATCGCAGCACTGCGCAAACACTGCAGCGCCGCCTGGATGGTTAGCCACTCACACCATACCTCATACATCACCGCACAGCACAACGCAGCAATACAAATGTGCCTGGAACCCTGCTCTGTACCGCGAAGCCTCTGATAATTAGGGCTCCAACATTCGACCTAATTCCCACCCTTTCCCCCATCCAATTAGCATGGCTTCGTACAGAAGGCCTGCGCTAGTTACGGATCAAACGATGATGCGCGCATTCAGTCACATCATCAGGCGAGACCCTTCAATATACACGCATTTTCGCACGCGGCCTCTCCTGTACGCGCCTCCTGCGCGCTTCCTGTGTGGCAGGATGCGGTAATCTTGAGCCTATCGCCCGCCTCCCTCTTCCGTCATGCAGGACCTCCGTGCCAATGATCACAACAGCGGCATTTGCAGCCAGTTCTTCTAAGGTGGCCTGGGAGATATTCAAATTTCTGCTGCAGCCAATACTAGACGCTGGCTATTTCCCCCCGTTGCCACTGTCCGTCCGGCTGTTACCGATGACGCTGTTTTCTCATCACAGTAGGGTCGGTCCTGTCCTTCTTAATATTTCGAGGTGGCTGCGTGCCGAACTCTACGATCTCTGGCGATGGGTTTTCAATACGTTCAATGACATGCTTCCATGGTGCGCAATCAGTCCCATTCAAATTGGTTTGGCCTTTGCCACCGCCGCTCGTTGGTAGTATAAGCCGTAGCACCTCTCGTTGTGATTCTGACATTAAACATTGACAAGAAGCGATGACTGTTGTCATTATTGTCGATTTGGTAGCATAACATCGATTGACCCGAACAAGTTAAGTTCCATCCGAGTTAGCCCCACTGAGGGCACTGGGAATAGTTATTACTGAGGTGCTTGCCGGCTGATATCGGGATTGCATAGGCATTTGTTGTCACGATACTGCCGTCAGCCCTACTGCATTCAACAATGACGGTGCTGTTACTAAACAAACGGCTCGGTGCATATAAAGAGGCCAGTAGAGAGGCAGAGCAAGCTGGTATGAGATCATCAGCTGCCGAACCACCAACCCAAATCTGACCCATTGTATCATCTCCGATTGATTCACATTGCCCGGAGATCGGCGAGACATCGTAGCAGCCTTGCAAAATCACCCGGTTGGCAGACACAGTTGCCCCAACGCACCGCATGTCAATATATTTGCGGTAGGGCTGTGTTGGTAGCTTGGTTCCCCCTCCTCCTGGCTAGTGATGCATTATATGACTAGGTTGCCGTCCACCCTACCCCTACGAACTCTACTGAATGAAGCTTGAGTAGTACATAGCGTTCAGCTCTGACTTTGGGCCACAGTCGAAGCTGCTAGTCGCACAATTATCCCAGTCCCTGTGGTCACCTCTGTGCTTGCACGGATTAGCCGTGCGACAAAAGCAAGTTGTGGTCCGCGATGCCATGGTACTAATCGAGCGCGACCAAGCGAACGTACGGATTCGATACCGGTGTTTGATTGATGATCCCAACGATAAATACTGTACAAGTGCCAATTTGGTGTCGTGTCACGCGACAGTACCTTGAAAGGCTGCCCAGCTGCGAAGTGGGGGAGTCCTGGATATGTATAATCACGATAGCCATGCTCGAGAACTACAAGACATCAATATCCGTCGGTTCCCCCCGCCTGTCCTTGGCCCTTCTCCTGAGAAACCCGGAGTTCGGATGTATTCCGACGATTAAGTTTGTGCGGTGTCGCCCATTGTCAATCGCAGACATGGATGCCGGTATCGATAGCGAGAAGTCAACAAGCCTAGTGCTGGCATTTCTGCCCAGTCACATGGATCTGCCGACAAAGATGCGGCGCAGCAACCACGACAACCGTGGCATGGAATGTGGCCATTGGTTTTCCAATTACTGTTGGCGTATGGCAGCTGAGGCGCCAGTCATCGGGGAAGCGAATCATTAACCCCTCGAGAGACAGCCATGGGCAGCATTATGTTGGTGATCGCAACGACGTCAATTCTTCTGATGCCGGGTCCCGCGATCAAGCTGATCTCAAGCATAGGGCCATTGCGCATACGCTCCCCAATGTCTCCATCGAGCTAAGAGTCGCCCATCGGTTTGCCTTCCTTCATTGTGCCTTTCGATTATTGATTATCCCTCGATTGCCTCCAAGCAAGGCCGATAAGATACAAAGGCTCAGTCACGTATCACTTGTACCGGTGTGTCTCCACCCGGGAAGCGGTGGAGAAAGGCATGGCTTCTCCGGCTGCCTTCCGTAGGCCGGATCCGAGCCGCGGTTACAGCCAAGGTGATGTGTTATTGTTGTCGACCAGAATTATGGTGGATGTGAGAAATGGGCATTAAGCAGATACGCAGGCACTCTGTTGTCTGTGAGGTTGGCCATCGGAGCCCCCTTGTCAAACGTTATGTGAGGGGAAATTGCGCCTCAAACCAACTGCGGCTTGGTGATAACAGCTGGCCAGTCGGTTATCCGTCGTTCTGCTTGTCATCATCGCCGCCACAACCAAGTCGGCATAAGGTATTTGTTTCATTTCACGACGTCCGAAATTGTGACCGCGAAATGAACATTGATTGGTTGGTCAATGCCGATCACAGACATTCCGCCCCGGGCGCCATTATCTTCAGCAATTTCCGCACACGAAAAAACGGGCTCAAGATAAGGAAACACCCGTTCGGGGCATGTGTCCGGCGCCCTCTACCTGTGGAATTCTGCCCTGTCATATGTTTGCGATTATTTAGTGTTTGCACCTGACTGCTTGGGTTAGGCATTACATGGGACGGACAGTAGAAATGAAGTTGCCATCCGATTATAAACAGATGGTCCATGGCAGGGAAGTCGCGACGCATGGGCACCGTCTCAAGACAGATTCGAAGCATTGGAGAGTGACACCCAATGATGTTTTAGGTGTGCGGTGCTAAGGTACCGTGCAACGACAGCACCTCGCACTGCAGAATGCAGCTCGTCAACTGTGTTCAAAGGTGCGGTCGCTCAGCTAATTTGTGTTGGGATGAACCACGGTAGGTAAGCTTATGGCGACTCGTATCACGCAAGTCCTGATCTGCAATGAGCACCGTGGATGATGCACCGCGGTTTGCACTTGTACAACATGTGAACTAGAAAATAGCCACAAGAGCAAAGTTTGCATTAGGCAGTTCAACAAACTAAGTGCACAGATTCGCAGCCCGCCGCATTTGAAGAAAAGCTGCATCAGTCAGTCGCTAATGAATATTGTTACGGTGTTGTCGTATGGCATACTATGCCACTGACGGCTGCCACTTCTCTCCGTCGGCCAGGTCAAGCAGGCGGGCAGCGCGGACAACAAGGAATGGCTACTGGATGGAGTTGACCGGCTATCGTTTGCGGACAAGATGCCATTAGTACTTTGGCTGAACGGGAATCGGCTCTGGCAAGAGAAGCCCCGTCGTGCCTATCTTAATCGGTTCGGTTCCTTATTGTACTTTCCGGGGCTTTGACTTGGGCGGGGAAGCCGGGCAGCTGGTTCTGGTCCTCGTATGGTGGGTGGTGTGGTGGTGATGCACTAGTGCCGTTATCCCCCCTACTATGCACCTCTCAATTCGTGGGGGTGGGCCAAAGCGAACTGCGCTGGCAATTGCAATTGGAATGGGAATCCGCGGCAGGGTAGGCCGGGGGTTTCCTATCGCCCAGACAAGTGGCAAATGCCAGGCTGGGTGAAGGCGGCTGAAGTAAGCTGCACGTATCTGCCCGATCGATGGAGTGGACCGGACCGGGTGATTTGTGCTATCCGTGATTCGCTATCGTCCGCAAATCCAGACCTTGGGTTTGGTAGTGGTAGTGGCAGATACGCCGCTATCTGGGGTGGGCCATGTGGGAAAGGGCGACAAAGGGGCTCTCCGGATCCCGATGGAGGGGCTGAGTGGCTCAACACTGCTCCGGCCGAGCGCAAACTGGAACAATGCTAAGAAACAGAAGCGCCCAAGGCAAGACATTGCGCAACGGTGGACGTAGCCGGCTTGGCGAGGTTCGGGACGTGGCATATGGCCTATGGCCATTTGTGTCTTACATCCAAGGTGAGCTTGGCTGTTTGGTGATGTGAGAGGAGGCTACAATAATTGATGGAATTTTGGAGGGTAGGCTGACGGAGAGACTCCACGAGGTGGTGCTGGCCGATAGCGCTTGTCAGACGGCGCTAGAGAAGGAGAAATACGACAAAGAAGCGAGGATTGGATGTTGCAAAGCCGGACCATTCATTGTCCAGACCTCCAGCGACGTTATCGCAGGTCGCAGATACGGCCCCGCCCGGTCGCGGATGCTGAGCCTGAGAACGGACTAGCGTCGGGTGGCTCAAACCAATCAGCCTCATCAATCACACCCGCCTCCGAAGCTGACAACCGGAGGTCCTGGGGTCTGGGGGTCCCTATTTGGGCAGTTTGAAGTTCAATTGGGTACGTACAGAGAGAGGTACCTACTCCTCAACATGCTCAGGAAAAGGTGCAGCCGACGATCGAACGCCCGACCCCACTTTCTCTGCAGAGAAGACAGCGGGAAGGGACGTGGCATGGAAAGGGAGAGAAAGGAGAGAGAAATACGGCCAGGCAACCGAGAATAGAAAGACGAAAGGGGAAGGGGGAGGTGAAAAAAGAAAAGATGCTGTAACGTTCAGCTGTTCCATTTTTGCTTGGATGCAGTAGCTGGTGTCGCAACGGAACATGCTGCAGCAAGGCGAATTATTACCTGAGGCATGGGTCAAGTGAGGAGGGTAAGAGGGTGGCAGGTAGGTATAGAAGCCAAGGTCCCTTAATTAAGAACGAGCTGCTCACCGACCCAAGGTTCCCTGCTTTAGCCTTGCAGTTTCCGCATCTTAAAGCTGCCCAGCTAGCCAGTAATTAACCTGACTCTTCTCCATACCTTATTCAATGTGGGTAGGTATCCGCAACTTACTCTGCCTTGCTCACAGTCATTTGTAGCCATGTCTTCTCTCAATGGGGGGGGGGGGCCTTCTTCCTCCCAGGTGCCAGCCCCTGCCCTACCTACCCAGGACCCATCCGTCTGCACGCACTTTTGTTACGACGTGGACGCGTCTTTTTTGGTCTTCGGCCGCGGACCTATGTGGGAAATCAATCTGCTAAGATTTCCCCTCGCAGACATGTTGCCCGGCATGCCCACTCTAGACAACCATTTCACTTTGAGGTCGCCCGACCTGTGTATCCATATCATCCCTGCTTACCTGGAGCTGCATGCGTACTGACCTGCGCATTTCTTAAGCGCCATCTCTCTCTTCCTCATCCTGTCGCACTCTTCATGCTTCGCCATCTCACATGCCCTGTGCATAGTATGCTCTCCTTGGATGGCGTTTCTGTGGCGTCCGGCAATGCGCATTTCTGACGTGACATGGCAAAAAGAAACTGAACGAGATCGAACAACGTTCCTAGCCGCAAAGAAGACGCACCGACCGGGCAGAGCTTGACCACCCCGGCCCTCCATTCGATGCCCGCCTAGCGGTAGAAGTTCTTCCTCGGCTTCCCACTTGGCCGTGACTGAAGTCAGCAAGGTCAAGTTGTCATCAAGCCAGTCATGTCGTGTCGTATCGCTGATTACCTTGGATACCTGCGCTCTACTGCTTCTGCTAGGCCCCCGTGCGATTTGGCATGCCGTGCCGCCATCCCCACCATCCCACCATCCATCTTGTCGATGCATCCAACTCCACACAGATGGTATGTTTTAAAGTGCTTGTAGCTGAGAGAAGAGTATGGTAGGAATAGCCCAGTCCAGTCTCTTCGGTAACTGGCTTACGGCGCCACCTCCCCTTGGCCCCCCGGAGGCGCGGCGCTGCGCTGCAAAAGGCGTTCCATCGCCATATAGCCGTACCACGCACTAAACACGTTCCCTGACACTACATTGCATGCGAGAAATTTTTGACTAGGATAAGGGCTTCGCGCTAGTCTTCGGACCGGGGGGGCCTTGGTCTCGCCTTCGCCTATCCACATCCACATCTCTTCCAGAATGAACAGCAACTGGATCCCCTCGACATCCCGTCCCATCCCATCTGGGCCAGCTCCTTGGCCTGCAAAGTACAGTCTAGGTCCTTGTGCTTGACTCCTGGTACTGGGAACTGGTGCAGTTGCCATGCCGCCAGTGATCCACGCCAGTGCCCCATCGTGGACTGGTCCCCGATGATCCAGCAAATGATAATCCTTTCTACTAATAAATAATGGCTCGAGATTTTCTTTGATAACGCGACTGGCCATTGTCATTCGCCTCTGCCTCTGCCTCTGGTGCCCATATCGGTGCGTGCCGGGCATTGATAAAACCATCCACCGTTCCGCCCCTCGGTCTTCATGTCGTCTCTCTAGGCCTGTCCTCCGTCCTTCTTCGTCGCCGTCGTCGCGAGCTTTAGTCGCAGCCTCATTGGCCTTCCTCCTCTCCCCTGCCTCTTGTTACAAAAGCACCTAAAGCTTGCCCTGTCTTGCTTTGCTTGCTTTTGCAACTCATCGCCAGCATCTATTTCTGTCTGGACTGAGTCATAAACCCGTGCCCACCAAGCCGACTAATCTTTCGTCACAAAAAAAAACCCCCCGGGTTTCCTTTATTACTTGGACTCTCTCATCGTTCCAAATATCGTTCGGGTTTTTTTGTGTGTGCAAAATGGGGTGGGTTCAAACCGTTTGCAAAATGGAGTGGGTTCAAACCACAAATGCCAAGATCGCCGCCGGCCCGGTCGGTCGGTGGTTCCAGCTTGAAGGCTCCGGTCATGTAAGTACCTTCCGGATGCCTCGCGGTATGCGCAGTAATCGCTGACAGCAGGAAAAGCCTCGTGAGCGTAAGGGCTCGCTGTTCTTCACCGAGCTCCGTGCCGGCCTCGTCGCCTTCTTCGCCATGGCCTACATTATCGCTGTCAACTCCTCCATCGTAGCTGACTCAGGTGGTACCTGCGTTTGTCCGCGCACTGAGGCCGATTTCACCTGCGACGCAGACCAAGACTACATGCTGTGTGTTGCCGAGGTCAAGCGTGATATCGTCACCGCTACCGCCGCCATCTCGTCTCTAGCAACCTTTTTTATGGGTCTCCTCGCCAACCTGCCTGTTGGCGTCGCCCCGGGTATGGGTCTCAACGCCTATTTCGCCTACTCCGTCGTTGGTTACCACGGAACCGGCTCCGTGCCCTACGAAGTCGCCCTCACCGCCATCTTCATCGAGGGCTTCATCTTTTTTGGTCTTGCTTTGCTCGGTATGCGTCAATGGCTCGTCCGTGCCATCCCTCGTTCCATCAAGCTCGCCACCGGTGTCGGTATCGGCCTCTTCCTCACCATCATCGGTCTCACCTACAGCGAAGGCATCGGCTTGATTGTGGGCGCCACCTCGACTCCTCTCGAGCTCGCTGGCTGTGTACAAAGCGAGCTGGTTGACGGCGTGTGTCCCTCTTCGACTAAGATGCGCAACCCGACCATGTGGATCGGTATTTTCTGCGGTGGTATCCTAACCGTTATGCTCATGATGTACCGCTTTAAGGGCGCCATTCTTGCCGGCATCATTCTCGTCAGCATCATCTCCTGGCCGCGAAACACTGTTGTTACCTACTTCCCCAACACCGCTATTGGTGATTCCAACTTCGACTTCTTCAGGAAGGTTGTCGACTTTCACCCCATCCAGAGGACCCTCAATGTTCAGGAGTGGAATGTCTCAGGGTATAGTGGCGCCTTCGGTCTCGCTCTTGTCACCTTCTTGTACGTCGATATCTTCGATTGTACCGGTACCTTGTACTCCATGGCTCAATTCGCCAATCTCATTGACGAGGAGACTCAGGATTTCGAGGGCTCATCTGTCGCCTACATGGTTGATGCCCTCAGTATTTCCATTGGCGCCCTGTTCGGAACACCTCCCGTTACGGCCTTTGTAGAGTCTGGAGCTGGTATTTCTGAAGGTGGCAAGACTGGACTGACTGCCATATCGACGGGCATTTGCTTTTTCATTTCCATCTTCTTCGCTCCCCTCTTCGCATCCATCCCCCCGTGGGCAACTGGCTGTGTGTTGATCCTTGTCGGATCCATGATGGCCCGGGCTGTTACGGAAATCAACTGGAGATATATGGGCGATGCTATACCCGCCTTTATCACACTTGCTCTGATGCCCTTCACCTACTCTATTGCCGACGGGTTGATTGGTGGTGTTTGCAGTTATATTCTCATCAATGGCCTCGTCTTGGTCATCGAGAAGGCATCTGGCGGCCGCATCGTTCCTCACAACAAGCACGAGAGGGACCCTTGGACCTGGCATATTCCTGGCGGTATCCTGCCGCCTTGGGTCCGCCGTCTGTTCAGGGGAAAGAAGGACTTCTGGCGTGCTGATGAACCCAGAGCTCTCGGTAACGTCGCTGAGGAGCCCCAGCCCCTCGAGAAGACAGTCAGCTCGGAGCAGGGTGGTTCCGTGACTGGAAAGGACAAGGCTGTCGGAGAGACCATCTCTCCGAAAGGTGATAAATCATCCTAGATGAGAAAGAGTGATCATCTTGAAAGGATTATTTGAGGGGCCATCGTGTGGATGTCACATTGGTTGGATATGATAGGATACCCGAATGAGGACGCCGGTCCAAGTTATTATTTGCATTGAATGTACAATAGAAGCAATTTAATACAGACACAATGGAAAATCTTACTAGCGTTGCCTGCCAGCTTTATGGCCTCTGTGTTTGGGTGGGAGATGCGTGTAAAGTGTTCCTTTCAAGCCTTGGAGATATCGCTGTCGTTGAAGATGGAAGCAGCGATATCGTCGGCGGCATCAGCATCAGACGATGAGACGGCTACAGGCGTTGCGGGATCGCTTCCAACTTGCTCCATGGCAGCAAGTCTAGCAGCGCGACCCTCTTTCTTGCGCGGCACAGGTGCTGGAGAAGTGGTTAGCAGTAGCTCTTGGGTGCAATGAGCTTACGAAAATTGACGACTTACCTCGGCCATTTTCCTGGACATAAAACCGCCGGAGCAGACTGACAGCTTCGTCCCGACCCCATCCACCTTCCGCCTCAAATCCTAGCTCGACATTGCCGCCATCGCCGCCATCGCCGCCATCGCCGCCCTGGCTTGTCTTCTGCTGGCGGTTGCTATTCAATAAACTCTTGCCAGATGATGAACTGGTCGGCCGAGACAAGTTGCAGGCGTTTGCAGAAGCCTGGAGAGGCCTAGGAACGAAGGCAGTATTGGTTTGACGGTGAGTATTTGTGGAATTTTTGTGGATGCTGAAGACGCCGCCAGTGCCTCCAAATTTGTCGTTGACGGCACCGAAGAAGACCTTCTTGATGCCAAGCTGGCGAAGAAGGCCAGCACACATGACACAAGGCTCGACAGTGACGTACAGAATGCACTCCCGCACAATAGAACGGTCGACTCGTGGAGCGTGGTGAAGTTTCTGGCCGTACGGATACACATGACCTTTCCTGACATACTCATCGTCCATGGGAAACAAGTCCGACTCGTCGTCTCGGGCATCTGCTTTGGATCGTTCATTGGCCTGCTGGCGTAGCTGAGCACCAACGGCTTCCTCGCTATTGTCGGGTTGGTAAGACAGCAAGGCAGACAGTGCCATGAACTCTGCATGGCGGGTGCCATTTCGAGTCACATTGGTGGCATTCATACCCCTCGCGATTACTGCACCGTTGTGGACGAGGACACAACCAACTGGCGTCTCGTTGGTTCTAAGAGCCAAGCGGGCCTGTTGATGGAATTTTAGCGGTCGGTCGTTTCATTTTCAAAAGGATATGGCTATAAGCGCTGCAGCGTACCATGTCTAGGGCCTGGTCCATGAAGACTTGATGAATAGGCTTCTCGCTCGGAGGCATGCATATGTCCCGGGGGGTGGACGCCGGTGATGGCGACCGAGCAGTAGCAGCCTCAAGGCTCAGCCGTCCTAAAGAAGCGGCTGGAACAGAGTCTACAGGGGCGGTTGGCCGGCTCGACTTGCTGTACTCCGACGCCGTAGAAGGAGTACGGCTAAGGGGAGCCAGGGGTCCCGCGGACTCCCTTGATCGAGATATGCTGGGTCGAACAGGGATGGCAGCCATCTCTGGGTCTTCCAAGGCTAGTGTCGATAGTTGCGGTTGTTGACGAAGCTGCGTTTGTGGCAATTCAGATGTTGATAGTGACGAGGCGGGGGAGGATTTGGAGTTGGGAGAAAACGGAGGAATGAGGCGGCAGAAGATGTTTTGTAAGAACTTGCTGGTTGATGAAAGCCGCTTCCCCTTCACCTTTCCTTGCGACCCAGATCCATCTGAAAGGGGGTCTGAAGTGGAAGGATCCTCCATACTGGCCGCATTGGCAGGAGCCCTTTCGGTGCCTGCCATTCCACCCAATTCACTACGTTTCACCTCGTCTCGCTTCGAATACTCAATGCTAGAGCCTTCTATCAACAAAATACTCTTAGTTCCAGCAGATACAGCTGTAGACAGTAGAACAGTTGACCCTGAAATATGCTCTATTCCTTGAAAGGGCAAGGGAGGAGGGCAAAGGGGGTTGGATTCTCCTTCGGTCTCGCCTCTGCCAAGCCGCAACTGCGCGTGAATTTGCGGGATACCTTGCAAATGCAGTGCAGAAAACCTACACTAAACGAGATAAAAAAATCCGTTGCAAGGTCCTTTCTGGCTGAAAAGGGGAGGCCCTCAGTAATGCCTGCTACCTTTGTTTCCCCTTGGAAATCCGGGTGCCCGTTGCAGGCCAGTTAGAGGTTGGGGGGGGGGTTCGACAAAGAAGACTCAAGTCTCGGTTTCTTGCCCCTCGCCGTCTTGGAACGCTAGTCGTCTTCAGCTAAAATTGAGACGGTAGCAGTGGCTCAAGCTCCAAAGGCAATTGTTGAGACTGGCTGGAGCCTTTGACTTGGCTCCTTGGATATATGACAGAGTACCGACTCAATGAACAAGGTAAACTCAGACTTGTCAGCACCGATCGACCCATAATGAGACAAAGCCCGCAATAGGATCTTGTCCTTATTACTCACTGCAGTGACAGTTGCTAGTTACGTATCCATATGGGTTTGGAGACGATGAATGCTTGGTTAGTCAATGTGCTATGAGAAGTTTGCGCGGGTGGGAACACATACAGTCACGTGACACGTCTGTCAAAATGGTCAACACATGGCACTGACCACCTCAACCTCAGCTCCAGTCGGCAGGTTGAGGACAGCAAGCCACATCTTTCGAGGAATTACAGGGAACATCAACTGTTCCTTCGCAAAGGAGGATAGGTATGGCTAGGAATTGTCGCACGTGGCAGGACTAGAATGACAGTGAATACACGTATTGGAGCAAGGTAGTGTATTATAAATATCACACAAGACTAGCAATAGATATGAACTTGACTGATCTGCAGTCAGGCATCAACTGCAGATTATCACAGTGTCCTGTTTCCAGCTTGCACGACACAACACGACCTTGCTCGATGATATAGCTGACACGCCTTCCCGTTGCCAGGTAATGCGCATCTCATCAAAAACAGAGGGGTATCTCAGAATCCAACGCTCCCAAAACATCAGCAAAGTACTACAACAAGTATCCCTATCCATAGAGGCCAGGACCATCGGTCCAAGCCGCAGGGCGACGCAAGAGCTAATTGGAGCCCTTATGCGAGGCCCAGAACCCTCAACGTCCATGCCGGTCTAACCCGACAATGCACATTTTGGTTCTGGCGACGGGTATGTCGTAGTCTCGTGCTGATACAGGAGAGTAGCCTCGCGCTGTCACTGAAGCCCTGCGGCTTTAGCGTGGTACTGAGACGGCTCTGTTGTGGTTTCGAGTCATAGAGACTAGAGCCAGAGTGGTAGGCCTTAAATATCGCCAGGCCAAAAGCAATTTGGAAGCAGCCGCCGACAAGTGCCTGCGTCTCGAATGAAGCAGCAAGCATGCCAAACACTGCCATACAGAGTAACATGCAGGCGAGCAGCTGCGATTTGGACGACTCAATAGGTGAGCGACGCTTGGAGGAGAAGCTGTCGCCCGCCACCATCGCCGTTACCGACTGTACAGCGCTCAGTCTGAATACCTCGGTGACGGAGGATCGAGAGCTGAGTGGCGCAGCTGTGCCATGACTTTCTGACGACCTTATGGTAGCTCCCGGGAGGTAGACATTCATCGAGGTGTCGGATACTCCGCAATTGCTGGCGCCGGTTGTTGATATCGCCGTCTGCGCGTAACAAGACAGTTCCTTGAGCGACGTCGAGAAGCATGAAGACGAGGTTACCATTGCCACTGGTACACGGCTGGTTCCTTCGTTGCCGGCCAATCCGCTTGCAATTACAGTTGACGCAATTACTCTTCGTGGTAGTCCGCTGCGGGAAGTAGAAGATACTCCCACAATATCGCCGGCGAAAGGAGTAGCACGTGGTGGTTGACCTTGTGGCAGGCTTGGTTGCTGGGTTCTATCGACCATTGGCTGTGAGCCCACCGTCTGGGTCGACGAGAAGCTAGTGGGGTTGGACGGCTGAGATACGGATTCGATTTGCTGAAAAATTAGTCTAGCTCTAAAATGGTTCAAACGAATAATACTCACCAGTGAGACGCTGGGTGCTCCGGTGAAGCATTGTGCGTTATCGATTCCCCCGGAGAGTGGCGAACCAGTTGCCTGTGCGCCTTGGCGGGAGAGTGAACGACGACCACGATCCACAACGCGAGATTCTTCCAATAAGTACCCTGCTGAAAATGCTCCGTAGTCGACAGCGAGGGTATCATTTGGCAATAATGGCGAACGATCGCGATCAAGTTGTTCTGAGGATGGTGAATGGCGACCTTGAGCCAGGCTACGGTGCTGAGACCTAGTCCTATGGTCCCTGCTGGTACTAGAGCTAATGTCGGTAAGAAGTGCAATGTCATCGTCCAGGAAGCTTGGTTCGGGAGAGTAGAGGTTGAAGTCGATGTAGTTCGCCGTATCTGCGGTGGCATCCAGGTATGGGAGCGTTGGTGGACGTACGACCAGCTCGTTGTGAGATGGCTTGCCTGCGCTGAGATTTTGCATGCGATCGACTCCACCTTGCGGCTGCGCGAGTACCCTTGAAGGAGTGGCGGGAGATTGGCTCGAATCGGGAGAGAGGTGTCCCTCCGGGTCGAAGAAGAAATCGTAGTCGAAAGGAGCGACGTTGATGGGTTCGTCATCGAACTGGACAAAAGACTCCCATGACTCTGAGAGATCGACTGATATTCCAGGAATTTCAAGGCCGGCAAAAGACGGCTCCACAAAGAATGATGGTGTTGAAGATGATGCGTTCTGTTGCGAAGGCCTTTCGGTAATCGCGCGCGAGTCTTTTGCGGAAGTCTTGACCTTCTTTGCTAACCGCACTGGGGTGGCGGTCTGAGACTGAGTGGCGGCACGCTTCTTGTGGCTAGGGTCGCAGCGGACCTTCTTCTTCTTACAGGCATCGCATGCCTTGATGATGCGCATTAGGTGTGCATGATCACGCTGCTCCTTGGTTTTGCAACCGCGGGAGGCAGAATTTGTGACGTCGCGACCATCTTTGGTCATGATCTTCATTCCAGGGAGGTGGGAAAAGTCGCTAGCTTGCGACTTCACTGCTGAAGAAGCCACTTTCTTTGGAGCTTTCGAGGGCATTGTTTCTTGAGATACGGACGCGGGGGTTGATACGGACGCAGAGCTGGAAGTCGACTGAGACCAGCCCCAGTCGGAAATGACCGGGGAGACAAAATTGGAGTTGTAGCCCGAGTCCTGGTTGGGGCTAGACTCGGTAGATGAGGCCGTTGAGCTGAAAGATTGGGCAATAGAGTAGTACTTGAAAGCCTCTCCAGTGAGCTGGGAGTATTCAAAAAAGTCCATGGAAACGGTAGCGCGCTTCTCCTGGATGGAGGCTGAGCCAGGAACGTATGCAGCGATAAGGCTGTCAAGCTCCTGGGTACCCAAGGCAGGGTAGAACTGCAAAGATGCGCCGAGGAAAGGCTGGGAGATGGAAAAGCCTTGGATGGCTCCAACCGAGTTGTTTCGGGACATGGCCGACATTTCGTTGACGGCCTTGATCACGGAGGGAATGCGGTGGTACGTGGTGGATATTATGACGGGTTCGAGTTCCTACGGCGGCAATCAAGTGTTTGTTGGATTGGTAATCGAGATCTATGGTAAGTGTCGAGTAAGTGTCTGATGACTCCGTCTTGACAAAACTTGTGCTGCTAATTGAGTATATTTGCACAGGGTGAAATGAGGGTGTTGACGCATGAGAGTGGCACAAGATACACCAGTGAGTGAGATAGCCCCTCTTGATTGTGTCCCCAGACAAGGGGGTATTTACACGCTAGAAACTTGTGGTGACAACAAGGCAAGATGGAGACAAGCTTACCTTTACAGAAGTTGTCCCTATTGATTGTGCTTACAACGCGATATAGCGAGGCTCGAGATCAAATCAGACGTGAGAAGTGTGTCTTGAAGGTGAGGCGCGAGGCAGGCAGACAGATGCCAGCAACCGATTCTTGGTTGGCTGACAAGTGGTGGAAGAAGGCGAGAGACAAGGTGGAATGGAATGAAGTTCTCCAGCCTTGGAGTGTCTTCAGGGATTCTATCACTCGGCGTGTCTGATGAGGCAATGGAGAAAAAAAAGAAGAAGTCGGAAGGGGAAGAGGCGGGATGGTCGGGCGGGAGTCATGGATGGTATTTCACTTGAGGCCGCTGATGGCAGCACATCGGTAACCCCAGCAAGGCGCAGCAGGTGGTTTTGATTGAGCTCGTCGGCGAGATGAAAACGGACTAGTGCGTTAAGAGCACCGTTTCTTGGTGTGGCCAATCATAGATGCATGTAACGACATGAAGACCCACCAGTCAATATATCATTGGCTGTAGAGACCCACATGCTGCGAGCCAGACATCTGTTTTTCGGCGAGGAATTTTGAATCCTATTGGTCAATGGACGTCTAAGTTGGTATCACGTGATATGTGTGAGTCAACCTGCAGCCAATGGCGGCCGCCTGAGGCTGCACAACACTAGTCACAGCCCGTCTCAAGGTCGAGACGTGCTTTTTGCTGACAAGCGCCCTCTCCCCCTTTCGCTCTCTGTTCGCAGCTAGCATGCCCTGTACCCCAAAGTACCATGCAGCGCAGACCACTGGGGTGCCTCCTTGAACGGGATGATGCGCGGTCGACCCCACGTACGGCTCACATTGGACCCAGCCGTCTCGTCAAGGGCGTACAAGGTGCAGGACGGATCATCCCTTTGACGACGAGCACTACGACTTTTAGCGTCTCGGCGGCAGCAGGGATAATGGGCGAATAATAGTAGCTGAATTCTCAACACCAAGTGCTTATATAATCCCTCAATTACCGTGCCACAGATCCCAGCAAGGCCCCTCTTTGCAAAGCCCGACGTCGCATTCCAAACAGCCGTACCGCGTAGACTTCCGCTTTGGCTGTTCGTTTGCTGACTTCTGCATTAAAGGCATACGATTATTAGCCTGGCGGCCGCATTCAGCGTTAGAAAGTCGCCTTCCAAGGCATGCGTAGCAGGTTTTATTCATACCACCAAACCAGTGCCGTTAGTGCTGCTTCATAGGCGTAGTAGCTGGCAGTAGGAGGTTCTTCTGCCCAATCGACGATTGCCTGACGCGAGTGCCACCAGACGTCTGGTAGGCATCAAATATAGACTCGTAAAGTATACGAACCCACTCTGTTTTAGTCCGTATTTTCTTCTCTTTTAATATCGTTGGATGGTCTCGTTGGAAGAGGAAAGAGTTTGTAACGACGGTATCCAACAAGAACCTATACTCTAATGCTTGCCAACCTCCTCGTCTGAAGCGTCGGTTTAACGTAATATTGCCTCGTAATTAGTCGTATTAATCTACACCACCTTTCTTCTTGTTGTATTTAATTACAAACGGTAGGTGTAGCAGCTCCTTCTCGTAGCAGTAGGTCTTTTACCTCTTACTTTGTGGCAGCTGCAGTAGATCGTCGGTAAAGGCCGTCTCGAATGGGCGGCGGGCAGTCTTTAAGCAAGTGGCTGTTGACTTTGGTAGGTGGCGTAGGAAGAGCTTGTGTGGCTTGTAGCTAGTAAAATAGGTGCTGAAGAAGAGGGCAAAAGAGAGATCTTTCCAGGCTAGTTGGTTGACGAGGTTGTCAGGAGTTAGGGCTGTATATAGTGTGCCTCATGGTAGTTGATCCGACTTCTGCTCCTTCTTTTTGATCGCAACGAATCCCTCGTATATACCAGAGTTCTGCCGGGCTGTACCTGTTGCTGCAAAGCCAAGAGATCGTAGGTGTAGAAGGAGGGCAGGGCTGCTGAAGAGGTTGTCAATAATCACGTGGTATCCGCCGCAATCACAAGGTAGTCGACGTAGTAGTTCAACTACTACTCTCTGTGTATTATTAAGGGGGCTGCTGCTGCTGCTGCTGCTGCTGCTGCTGCTGCTGCTGCTGCTGCTTTAGGTCAATCCTACAGGTCCTTTAATTGTTTGGTGCCACAGCCAGCTTAAACTGAAACCGTCGTCAGCAACAACCCAAACCTTATACCCAGTTGGGGTAGGCTTAGACTTAATCGTCGTGGTATCCTTGCTCCTGCCTGTATACCGCACCATTGCTTCATCAACTGTAACCACAAAAGTAGGCTGCAGTAGGCGTAAGGAGGTTTATTAGATATGTTGTGACCATGGATCGCAGCGGTCAAAGGTGGAAGTTGGCGACGCTTTGCTTAGCTCGGCAGGGTTCCAGCAGTGGAATCGACGGTAGAGGAGTTCAAATCGATCGCGAGGCATCCAGTTGCAGAAGGCGTGTGGGCGAGAGTATTTCGTAGTTGCCCAATACGATCGATAATCGGGTTCAATCTTGATTCTCATATAGAGCAATATACCCACGAATAGGTAGAGCTCTTCAACAGTAGTAGGCTGCCACTTCTGGCGCTGCTTCTCAGTACCTGTAGAAGCTGTATTCGTCCAACTAACCCACTGCTTGACAAGGGATTCAGGTAGGAATAGCTTGAATAGGTCTAGTGCTGACTGCGGCGGCGGGTTGGCGTAGATGCAGTTAAACGGCGTAAGTTGTAGTGGTTGGAAGTGAGAGCCGTAGTTGGGTTCTGGCGCAGCCGCCGGTCGCTCGGTGCCCGGATCGCCTTTTTCCGGCCTGGCGGCCTGACTGGCCTGGCTGGCCTGGCTAGGCTGGCTGTTTTGCTGGCTGGGTTCCATTACACGATTTTTGCTCTTTTGATTTAGGTGTAGAACTTCTTGCAGTACGAAAACCACCCAAAAGCAGTTCTGCTGCCAAAAGCGAGGATGTGACGATGCCCAGCTGGAAAACGGTGACGCCAGAAAGGTGGGTCTAAAATGGGCCCCGCACAGGCCAGGCCAATTTCGCGCTAAAAGTCGTCTTACCGTCGTCAAAGGGATAGGTGCACCAGCAACCTTCTTGCTTGCTGTATCTTGTACCTCAGTATTACAGACTTGTCTCACTGCCTTACTCTCCAGGCTTTCCACATGCTGTCTCGTCAAGGACAACGTAGTGTAAATGAGGCGGGACCTACCAGGTAAATATTAAGGTGGGTGGTCATGTTGACGCAAGTCAGCCAGGATGCTACTTAGCAAGAGTACCGGTAGTGTATGCAACTTGTCCAAGCACGGTACTTTTTCGTATTGTGGGCATGTCTTGATGACGCTAATGTTGACTCTCAGACGTGGAGAGAAATCCTTCTGTTCCTACAGGTCAAGATCAAACAAACCACAAGCTACGGGTAAATGGAAAAGATTGCCGTGTAAGCATAGCAGCGATTGCAGAAAACAAAGCTTTCCCCCTCATTCATCTCAGGTAGAGCCTAATCTCTCCTCGTATGTCCGTCCGTAGCACGGCCACTGCTTTGCATCTCTCAGCCGACCAAGCAGCCCTCCTGGCACGACGGACCTAAATGCTCCTCGAACCGAAATTGCAACCACCATAATGTGGCCCGTCAAACATGCTGCCGATCATGTTTTCTGAAGCAGCCAGATAGGTAACGGAGCAAAGCATAGAAGACAATAGCTAACGGTCTTGTCAACACACTATCAATGTTGGCACGGCTACTGCTGATAAAGGGTGGAATATGCCGTTTGCTCTCAAGCTCTGGTCTGCGAAAGCAGACAGCGGATCTCTAAAGATTCGTTTTCGCTCTGCCCTCTCCTGCATCAGGCAGTTGGCGTCTACTTTGAGCATTGACCAACTGCGCCTCAACAAATCAAGCATTGAATTACGAGGATGTGCTGTGGTCCTCCTAACTAGACCCGATGCCCAACTAGTTGAGTTTGCTGCATTTGGATATTTTGAGTTGCAGCCCTGCATGTCAGACAATGTTGAGCCGTGCCCCCCTCTTCCATTAGCTGGAAAGAGGTCGGCATGGAGTTGATCCAGAGGCTTCTGCTGAATAGTCAACCCGTAGTAACACTTTTCGAACCTGTCGAAGCCGTCGCCGTCACAGCCAAAGCAATTGCTAGGATGTTCATTGACACAACCACAGGTCAGACAATGGAAGAGAAATGGTGGATGGAGTTCCACGAAGAGCGAGTGGGCTCCTCGGAAATGCACCCCTAGAAGCTCAAGCGTCGGGAAATTAACATGACAGCGTTGACCGTCACCGAACCCACGACCTTGGCATTCCCACCATGCCGAGTCAATGACTTCTCTCCCGATCGGCACAATATCCGCTTGGGGGTCAGGGTACTGTTGCGCGTTTGGCTCGTTATGAGTTGCATTAGGAACCATGCTTGGCTTGTTGAAGGGCAAAACAGCCGAAGACAGTTGGGTTGTTGCGCTGGGCAATGATGCCGAAGCTAGGCTATCAATTGCCTCGAGAACTTGTGACGTATCCGGAATCGGGGTCCATTCCGAAGTTACACCTCGTAGCAACTCATGCCGGGTATCATTCAGAGATGTGACCTGATACTGTGTTCGAGCCGAAGCTGATATCTGTGGCATTTCTGCCGGCCCCGTTAGTGCTGCCCTCTGTCGCCGGTATTCTGTTTCAAACAGCTCGAGATCGTGATGCATACACTGTCATAAAACAGCGTCAACAGGAGTAGGCACAGCCACCAAAGAATGCCAACTTCTAACTGACCTGCACTTTTCGGTTACGACAATCCGCACAAGCCTTAAGCTTCCGTACGAAGGCCGTTCTGGCTTTGGCGAACTCGGTCAATGGCCCATGCCGGCCAATGCGTTTGTGAGCGTCGTCAGATGAAGGCGACGACGTGATTTCAAGCCCGCCAGGGGCTTGGTTGACAGACTCGGAGCAGGAGCTGACCTGAGGTGTGCTGCGCGACATCGTAGTTGTGCCCGGCGTGGGAGGTAGAAGTTGATGGGTTGTGTAGGCAGGCGTTTCGCGCCAGTTGAGCAGTTCATTCAATGTCAGTTCACTCTGTAAGTCGCGCATTTTGGTGTACAGCCTCATTAGGTCTCGAGTCGGGCGCTGTCTTTCCCCGCAGCCAGGACTGACTGCAAATAAGGAAAAACGCCTGTCCATGCTTGGATATACTGTAGAAGCCGGGTGTGGTGCACTTATAGCTTTGCCAGAGCGGGTTCCGGCAGACCATGCCCTAGATGTCGAGTGCGGTAAAAGACAGATGAAGCTTGGCTGCCTAAATCGCCGGAGTTCTTGGATCAGTATAACTTGGGATACGTGCCTTTCAGACAGAATTGTAATGCCAGCTAAACTAGCGGACGGTGCATTACATAGACTGTAGGCCAATAATCCGCTCGGAGGATGCTAGTAGCAAGAGTTTGGGTATGAGAGCCATCCCAGTAATTTTTGGAACGTAGGGTGAACGGCGATGTATGAGATATTTGAATTCAAAGTGTCTGCCCTAGGCTACAGCCTGCTTGTCTATTTGTGCAGCTATTCATCTTCCTCTAGTGTCTAGAACAGCGCAGTTGCGCTACTGTCTCATTGCGACCTGCATGCAAAAAAGGCTATTGCGCAGGCAGACTGATCGCCTCGTCATTGGGGCGCGAACCACGACATAGAAATTTCCTGTGCCTGACTAGCACCTTCCAATGTGAGTTAGGAATAGCCGGCAGCATCTCCTCAGCAGATCCCAAAGACATGAGGGGACCCCGCACCCACGTAAGTGTGGTTGAGGCTATGTTCGTGGCAACCGGGTGATGAACATACTACTCTGTCTGATGCAACCAGATACAATGCTGAGCAGTTCGACATTTGTCGCTTTGCAATGTGTTTATACAAGCGTAGGTTGTCGCTGCATTGTATAATCTTGGCTACAAGTCCCCCAATATCTGTTGTTCTGAGCCTTGTATACTCACTTGGAATTCTCAGCCCGGCCTCGTATATCCCAATAAATCATAAGCCTCCTTACTCCAAGGGCCCCCATTTGCCCTGGAAAACCCCGGTAGATGCTCAACGGATTCAGTCTTCCCCTCAATACTTCCTGTGTTGGCTCTTGTTTCCAATCTCCTGGCTCCCCTGCCAGTGCTATTGACCATCACAGAAAGGTCTGGGTTGTTTGGCACGACTGACTGCGGGACGGACCCAGCTGCGTCTGATTTCTTCGCAGCCTTGCGTCCTCTGGTGGCTGGGTTTGCCATTCGGGTGAGGGTTTCACGCCTTGTACCAATTCCCTTCGCATTGTCGGCTTTTTCGCAGACTGTAGTATCAGTTTCAGCAACCCTTTTGGGAGGCAGGGATTCCTCGTGTAAAGCAGGCGCTGGAGTGGAGGTCTCATGAGATATTTGCGCTCGTCTGCTGTTAAAGGAACCGATTATCTCCTTGCTCCTCACACTTTTCCGCCCTAATGATGCCAGCCGTGGGCCAGGATTGGTGTTTCTCGCTTCCGCATCTTTACGATGCTCTAACATGAAATGGCCCTTCTGCCGAAGTGGCCTCTTTGAATGTGGTAGAGGTTCACCCGAAGGTTGAGCGTCTTTGTTGCTGGAGAGTTCCAAGTCAACGAGAGCCACATCCTTGAGTTCATTACAATTGGCCACCTCTGTTGGCAACTCGTAGTTGGTCACAGTTTCTCTGTTACCGCCGCTCAGTGGATGCCCGGGCAAATCACCGACGGGAGACACCGATCTTGCTGGTTGAAAAGGTCTTGGCGAAGCGTCGTCAGATGGGAGCCGCTTCTCCGTCGGGGTTGAATTTTTATTTGCACCATCTTCTTGTCTCGATGGATTATTCGGCGTGGCTTTGTTTGCGACCATCAAAAGACCACGTTTCTGCCTGGTTCTGATACGGAGCTTCGTCACCGGCTCTTCCAGGACCTCGTCTTCACTTCCCAGTGTCATAGGTGCTTCTGTTGCCAACTGCATAGCTGTATTGCCCACATGCTTCCCGAGGGCCTCGTGTGTTTCCGATACCTTCATGTCAACAGAAGCACGGTTGAGCGTAGATCCACGCAAGCCATCATTATTGGGACGGGCGACCGGGCGACCTGAAACTGGTTTGCGTACAGAGTCTTGCGACCTTTGAATGCTGTCCCTGGCAAGTACATTCCTCGAGTTGTTGCTAGTATGATAATCTGGTCGGTGGCTGCTTGTAGTTGACACCTCTGCCGAATGTCTAAAGTAGCAATCTTCTTGATTTGTCATGATCGTCCCAGCACCCACGCCTGGTGTTTTGAAGGGCCTTGAAACCGTTGTGATTTTCGATGACGGCACACCCATTGCATGCCTGACTACATCCTTCTGATCCGAGGCTTTGGGGTTGCCTGCTAAAGAGATTGTATCATCAAGATCCAAATCCACGACCGTAGAGTATGCTCGACGAGAGTGGTCAGCGCTCCTGTTAAGCACAGGGTGCGGTTGTGCATCAGGAGCAGGAGAAACGTTCCTAGGTGCTTGCGTGGGCTGGCTTCGTACCGGAGCGTTACTTGACCAGGTGGACAGAGTTAGGGTTGCACCAAAGAGATTTTGAGCATAGCCTGACTTGCTTGGCGGTGAAATGTCTCTCTTCCTCTTCTTTGCAGGCCTTTGATTCTCATCTTGAGGGCTCGAGGATTGTTGAGCAGCCATGCGATCCTGGTAGGGGGAAATAATGGGTATGGAAGCCCTGCCCTGGGGCCCGCGAGGAGTGTTAAAAACGTCAGCCAGGTGGCGTTGGCGAAATTGTGCTTGGGGGTGTTGCTGGGGTATGGACTGTCGAGCAGTTGCAAGAAGTGGGTTAGCGCCAAGGGAAGAGCGATTGTGTCTCTGTTCGATATCTTTGGCTCTCTTTTCAAGAAGCTCGGTGAGATCCTGGTCCTTGCTACCAATGCACTCGGCAACCTGAACTATGACGGCTCCTCGCTCTAGGTTGAATTCCTCGCCCTCCCCGAAGTCGAAGTCCTCGCGCCAGTGCATGTCGCCAATGAAGTTGCCTCTCTCATCATACACCATAATGCGCTTGTTGAAAGTGTGGAACTTGAGGCGGCCATCTTGCCATCGCTTCTGTTTACGTTTTAAATCGTGGGTAAAGAGGCAGATGTACTCCAAGACGGGGGCGACAGTTGGCAGCCCCAAAACCGTCTGGCTGCTGTTGCTATGGCTGACGGGAGGCATTGTGGTCTTGACGACTGCCGTGCCCGGAGGCGACACATGGCTGCCTGATAGAGGTTTTGTGTGTAAGGTAGTGATGATGTGCGAGTTTTCCGGGTACGTGGGTGAGCTGAGACGCGACTGTGCGCGATAGAGGGGCAAGATGTGACGCCAACCCACGTGATGCATTAGAAAACAAGGTGAGTCGTCACCATCTTACCTAAGTTTCTATTGGGAGGCCGGGTTTCAGCCACAAGCGCCAAGCCACGAATACAGCCCTGACGGGACAAGTGCCTATGCTTACCTTGACGGCTATGAACAGCAGGGCTCAGGATTATGATTTAGTAGTATCAAGTTATCCACCACCGGGCCATTCTCCGACACCTCACCTTACCCATTCTGTCACTCCATGACAGGGACTGGGAAGGATCTCGGTTTTGTGTTAAGGTTGATATGCACAGAAGGGTGGTCGGGACACCCCGAAACATCTCATGTCAGGTCCCCTGAAGTAAGGTAGGTCTAGTGCCCACCCAGTGCGTGAGCCTCTCTGCAACAGGGGCCACATCGTGCTCAGGGCACTTCAATGCGGATGGTTGCGCTGAAAAATATGGTCCGATCCTTTTCACGTCAACTCAACATGCAAGCTGACAATACTCAACACACAGCCCCCTGGCGTCCTGGGGTACTACCAGCTTCGCATAGCAGTTGAGTAGAGCCAACTGCGGCACCGCCTTTTCATGCCTTGTCTCGTCTTGTGTCGACTGCTTCGAATGTATTATTATTATTGACGGTGTATGGGCTCTTGCAGCTTGATTGAGGAACTATCCATCCACTATTGGGTAATTGGCCAGGCCAGGCCGGGTTCCTCGAACGGCAGCCAAGCGGCTTGGTGGCTGAGGCAGGATCTTGGCTGAGCCTCAGGCGCCGCGGGTGGGTTCAATCTGTGCCGGCAGCCGGTCAAAGCCAAGAGAGTGTCTTGCTGCAAATCTGGCTCTCACCGCCTGACAATTGCCCTTGAAAGGTTCCGGTGCCTTAAATTGTGCATCGGCCATCTGTCCAATGATGCTTAACACACATGGAGCATGCCCCCTGTACTGATTTTCTGGAGCTGCACGTTGCCCGGAGCAAGGCATCTCGATGTGATGGAAATATATTGTCGAGGCAAAAGAAGAAGGCGGCACGGCACGACAGGCCCTATTCAGCATGGGGTGTGTCCTTCCCAAGGCCGCGCAGGTAAGGTTGTTTTCGTTGCGGTCCCGTCGTCTTCACTTATACCTGGCCTGTTGTTACATGGACGGACAGATGACAGGGCACTCGGCACCCCACAGATGGCTGAACAAAGCACTTCGTGATTTGTTTGTTGGAGTGAATCGGTGGCATCCCTAAATTTGCTTGGGTCCCCCTTTGCTGACGCAACCAACCGGCTTCCCTCTCCTCTTCACCTGCCTTTGACCTTCGGAAAAAAAACCCTCCTGTACCTCCCTATTTACCGCAAGGTACTCTACCACCTCACCTTCAAGGTACTGTACCTTACCATCCATTGGGACGCGTTAGTGGTACCCGTCTGCCTCTTCCACCCACTTCACTTCTCATATCTCATCGTCCGACCCCTCCTCCACTCCCACCCACGTCGCACCGCCAGTGCACCGAAACTGACACTGAACGTATTTTCTTCTCTCTTTCTTCGTTTTCCTTCCACGCAACACCCGCGGGATGAGATTCGACGTGTAGTATTGTCATCTTACATCTTCGAGTGCCGTTTGGGCCCCCAGCCTTTCCCTCGTTGCCATTGCTCCCTCGCTCCGCTGGTGCGACTGATGCTTTGGGAATATTGAGCTGGCGTCTCACCCAAGAGCCTGAACCACCTCTTCACTTCTCCCGACCCCTGATTCCAGAGCCGTTGCTAGTTCCTGAGAAGACCCTTTCTTCAAGATGCAGTCCATGCAGAGGCAGTTCGGCAAACTCATGAGCAAGAGTCCCGGGGACAATGCCAAAATCGCCGCCGTCTTACATGACTACGAAGATGCAGACAAGCTGCTGGCCAAGGTACATTTCCTTACACATGACACGCATGCCCTCATCTAACCGCTCGTGACCCGTCACATCAATGAACTTACTTCACCTGGCTAACTCCCTGTCTTTAACCAATCTACACTAGATCATCGAGAATACGAAGACTCTGCGTGATGCTTGGGTTACCATGGCTACTAGCCAGTGGGCCATTGTGAAGGAATACGAGGGCCTGTACGACCCAATCGTTGGCGCTTCAGAAGGACATACCCGCCCTGGCGCTGTCACGCCTCAACGCCTGCTTGATCGAACTTTCAAGCTTAGCGGTGCCTACTCCGACCTCAAGGATGAATTAGTCGAAGAAGTGGCAGCCATTGACACACAGGTCATTCGCCCTGCCACCGACGCCCGGGATTGCCTCCAGCCCCTTCGCAAGACAATCAAGAAGCGCGAAAACAAGAGACTGGATTACGAAAAGGCACAAGACAAAGTCAGGAAGCTGCAGAAGAAGACTGGGCGGACGCCCAAGGAAGACGCCCAGTTATCAAAGGCCGAGTTTGACATGTCTTGCGCCTCCGAGGTAACTATTTCACTAGTCAACCTGAGCGCTACAGTAGCTGACGAACCACATTACAGGAGTTCCAGGTTGTAGATGACCATCTGCGAGAAGCCATGCCGCCCATCATCGATGCCACATTCACTCTGATACCACACTTGTTGGCCTCTCATGTTTGTATTCAGAACAGGCTGCTTGGATTGTACTACACTGTACTTCACGATTACTGTGAGAGCCATGAGTTTCCGTCACCCCCCCCTGCCATGGAAACCGTGGTATCAACTTGGTCGTCATCATTCATGCCAATCCAAAAAGAAGTGGAAGCCATTAGCTGCATAACGCATGGAAAGAACTGGAGGCAACCAGCCAGGGCAGGTGACGATGGGCAGAACCGAAAGGCCTCGACACCATCAGGGGCATCGCGCAATGGCTTCGCCCGGTCACCTTCTGGTATGATGCCTGGGGGGGAAAGCACAGCACCAACCCAGCGCACCATGCGAATACCTTCAACCAACTCGTCTGTCAGCCGACCTGCTGTTACCCCTGATCCTTCTCCGCAACCAAGCCCTCAACCCAGCAGCACGAGCGTTCCGCGCACTCAACTTGGTCTCCCGACCGACTTTACGACGGCTACGGCTCTTGGACAAACCCAACAAGGTGTTCCTCGCATATCGCCAGTCTACACAAGCTCCCGGGCGGAATATTTCGGACATCAATCGGGACTCCCGCCTGGTGCTGGGAATCCGATTGCAAAGAAGAAGCCGCCACCCCCCCCTCCCGCCAAGCGCTTCCAGGCGGCTGAGGAATTCGTCGTGGCTCAGTATGACTTTGCAGGAGCTGATGGGGATTTGAGTTTCCGCGAGGGTGACAAAATCAGAATCGTCAAGAAGACACAGACGGACCAGGATTGGTGGATTGGCGAGTTGGGCGGGATCAGGGGTAATTTCCCTGCCAACTACTGCAAGGCTGACTGAGCGCTTGAATGCGCATTATGATATTACTCAGCCTAGGATGGTGTTTTCACGGGGCTGATGGGATGGCTTTCATCCATCCGTCTGTGATTCTTGTCCGTGGCCAACTAAGGGGTGTAGCACCGCAACGTTCGTGGGATTGTCCCGAACAAGGACAGCAATTGTCACTTTTGTCACGGCGAAAGCATATGGGGCGAAAGTATATGGGGCGAAAGTAGATGGGGCGCAAGTAGATGGGATGTATCACCCACCGTATGGATGTATTGACAACGAAATTCAAGTAAGCACAATCGTTAGATGTTATTCATGTCGTTTTGCTTCTCTTCTATCCACAAGCTCGCTTTTGTGTAAAACCGAAATGGCCCAAACACCACTTTACAGGAATACAAGAATCACACCGCCCGAGTCTAGAACCGAGTGCGAAAACGCCGCCGCCCATAGCCTGCATATAAAATGTCTTGGCCCCCGGGCCGTAACAAACCGGGAGCCAATCACCTCTCCGTAAATCAAGCCATGCTCTCTAGTAACCATGAGGGTATCACTAAACCGTAACGATCGTCTCGAGGCCATATGGCCAACTCCGCCCATTTTTGCCCCTGTCGTAATGCTGAAATAACCCATGTTGCGCCATCGTCGGTCTACATGCCATCGAAGAGTCGTCACCTATAAGGCTTGCGGGCCAGTCTCCACAGCCGGGGATGTACTTCCTTCTCGGAGTATGCGTTCTTCCTCGGCCCGCAATACCCGGGTAATTTCATCATTACGGCCCCGATCAAGATATCCACCCTCCTCGCCTTCTAGGTTCATGGGTGTGACGGGTCCTGGACTTCCCAATGGCAAGAGTCTTGGTGATATGGGCTTATGGGCGCCGGTAGTTCCGATGTGATGCAAGTCCGTTAAGGGTACCCCATTCAAAGTAATAGCGGAGCTTGGTACCGCACTCATTTGACCGGGCGAACTTCCGAGGACTTCGCTAGCTGCCAACCGTGCCTGGGCTATCATATCCCGCTGATATTGTTGGAGTTTGTGGCGAGCTTCGGAATCTTGTCTTGACACCCTGAAGCCCTCGCGTGTAGGGATATGACCTTCAGACCTGGTCGAAGAGACACGGGTTGGAGGTCCCTCGGGACCTATCCGAGCATCCCGGACACTTCTTTGCTCGTAATTGGAGGGGTAGTACTTGCCCATTGGCAAAGAAGTGTCGCGAACACCGCTGGGTAAGTATGAAGTAACGGGCGTGTTGGTAACGGAGTGATCGGGGCCAATCGCACTCAAAAGAGACAGGTGGGTTGCTGGCGCCATGGTTGCAGACAGGGACGCGCCACGTTGGTCGGTCTTGGTAGAGGAATCGACGGCGAGGGACACAGAATGATGTTTAGGCTGACCGCCTTCGGCTTGAAATGGATGAGGGCGATGGATGCGACCCGTTGGGTCTTCGTGAAATGGAAAGTAGCCACTAATGCAACCGAGTCAGCGTCTGGTCATGATACCACTTGATTTCTTCCGTTTCCCTTCTTCTGGCTTTAGGGGGTATAGTAGCAGTGAGAAGGTTAACATACCCAGGGACGTCCCCACGTGCTGACAAAGGTTCGGGCGGTGTAGGTGTACAGGCGGGTGCCGAGTTGATCTTTCGAATAGCGGCGGGAGGTAGATCAATAGCAATTGGACGTGTGCGGTTGTATCGAGGAGATTGAAGAGACGATAAGTCTGATTGAGAGGGTGCGGAAGTTTCGCCTATTAAGAAGTCCAGTGCGAGTTAGTCTCGTGCCCTCCTCTCGACAAACACAAGGAACATGGATGACAAAAGGATCGAGAGTAGGGGAGAGAAGAACAAAAAAAAACTCCCCCAATGACGCAACAGTAGGGGTCCCCAGAAGACATGCGAGACGGAGGAGAATGAAGTAGAAAAGGGCTTAGGCCGGGGGGTGGCCCGTCCATAGCGCAGAATGAATGTAAATGATGACGATAGGTGCAGGGTCCTGACCGAGTCAACCAAGCATGCCAGCCATGGACATCCAGGGTTCAACTCCCCCTAAAATTGCACCGCTTTACTCCCTTCGAGGGGGGGCGCGAAGGCACGCGTAGGGGCCACATGCTAACCCCGACCTGCGTTAGGTGCCTCAGAGGAGACATAGCGCGGTGGCGCGCCAACCCCACCCCGCAATCACCGCCTAAGTGGCAGCGTCACAGCCTAAATGTACCATAGTAATTACGGTATGAAAGGCCTTGACGTTTGCACACAATGCCATAGTAACGCAGGGTGTCAGAAGACCGGGTCTGGCGATACAGCGAGCGTGGTCGCTACCTCTTCACCACAGCAAGCAAGACCCCTAAGCGTAAACTTCTTTGGCAGCTGAGGTATCGGCTGTGGCTGAGCCATCCGATGGCTGAGGCATGAGGTATAGGAAGTAAGGAGGTGTGGCATGGCCACTCGTTGGTCATCGGAGTCAACCCCGCCCACCGCACAGCTGAGTAGCTCTCCCTGGCCCTTTCCCACACTCCTTATCCATTGGAGTTTGGCCATGTCGCTTTGGTATATACAGCAACTCGAAGGGCAGTAATTCACGATGTATAAAGCACTGTGGAAATGAAGGGTAAAAGACCTCCAAGGCCGCTTGGGTGCACTGCACCTCGACCATCGGACCCGATCCTGCCTGACTCGATGCCAATGCGTGGGGCCTCGCTCAGGGCGGCTCACTATGGCAAACGGGCGACACCCCCGCACATCGGTGCGCCGACGCCTGTTGTGGCATTGGAGAGGCTGGGTGCAGGGCACTGACACACGCATGGCAGGACAACAAATTGTCAGGCAGCCCAAATGAAAATGATGACAGGCGGACAGGCAGACAAGCCAACCAAGAAACAGCGCAGAGCATGGTATGATGGAAGATAGGAGGAGTAACCAACACCGTCGGCCTGAGAGAAACCCCAGCCGGCAGGGAATAGGCGGGGTTAGAGGGGGGCCAGGTCGGGTAGGAAGTAAGTCAAGGTCGAAAACAAACAAAAACGACGAGCTGGTGATGCTGGTACTGCTAGCGACACACTGTGTTCTAAGAAGAACGGGAACGCAAGAATGAACGATACCAAGTAGCGTTGAACGGCTTCTCGAGTGTAATAAAATCCTGCAACTTACGTCTAGGGGAACGCACTTCGGGCGGCGCTGACATCTTGAATAAATCCAAACCCTGCCTCTCTTGCGCCGGGGTGTTGAGTCCAGACATGAGCAGGTCGGAATGGTCGTCAGAACGAGAGCCTGTCGAGGCCACCGAGATGTCCGAGGAGTTAGACATGGTCCTCCCGGGCATGGCAGGCCTTCTCGTCCGGGAGAAGTATGCCGGCGGTTTGAAGGAACGACTCAAACTCGCCATTTTCGGTTCCTCCGTTCCAGTGGCTGCTTTTTTGGTGCCGTTCAAAATCGGGCTTTATGCCACGCGCTGTCTTCGTCGTAATACAGTAGCTGTCTAGGTCCTTTGGAGACAAAGTCAGACCACCATGATAGGGGTTGGGATGGCCAGCTCGGAGGGTCTCGTCCCTCTTGTCGTTGTCGTTGTCGTCGCCTTCGTGATGTATGTGTGCGCGCGTGTGCGTATATGTGCGTGTGTGTGTGTGTGTGTGTGTGTGTGTGTGTCCCTCGTCTGTCTCTCGCTTTTGTTTCCCGGCCACGGTTCCTCAAACTCTCAACGCTTCCTCCGACTCCACGTTGCTAGAAGGCGGATAGATAGGGTACGTGTAGCCTGTAGATATGTGGGTATGGACATGCACATGCGCATGCGTATGCGGTGAACGGGGGTGTTGGCGTCCTCTGGCCCTTTCGTGTTGCAGGTGATGGGGTTGGACCGGACTGGGGACCCGCCTGTCACAATGGGAATAATCTAATCGTAGAGAAACAAGGGCGGTGACATCCAGTTTTAGGTTCAAGTTCAGGTTCAGCGGTCTTTGCACTCCTCCTTCTGATGCACCTCGTCCAACCGATGCCAAGGTCGCTCGTAGCGCAAATGGTCTTGGTTTCGAGGCCGAAGTTCCGGGAAGAGGTCAACTTCCACTTGGACTGGCTCAGGAGATACCCCAGGACTGCAGGCGATCTTGCTGCCTGCGTTGCTGTTTGCGGCCTGTCTCCTTGGCAGTGACTATAGGTTGATGGTGAGGGGATATGGGTGTGGTGGTGAGTAGTTTCGAATAAAAATTGTAGAGATTGCCGCTGTAGTACTATTGATAAGTAGCCATTCGAACCCAGGAATCCAATATGAATAGGACTATTAATAGAGCTTCGAATGATATGGCACGGGGTTGTAAAATACTTGGTGGATATGCCTGGCGGTGACTCTTTGTCGGAACGCGAGGAAGACGATCTTTCTGCAAAAGGTCAAGAGATAGGCTGAATGGTTCTCGGTATTGAAGGCTGAGAAAGGTATCTTGTCGAAGATCAACAAAGGCTCCTGGCCATGCGGTTGTGATGTGGCTGGTAGATGGTCGGAGGTAGGTGGATGATGGGCCGGCGGAACACTCAGGTAGCTAGGCACGTACCTGGGTACCCTGTGGGGGGAGAGGGGTAGATGTCCATTCTCCAATGGCGGTTCAATGGTGTTGGGGTGGTTCAAGCCCGATTATCGACAGCGAGAGCCAACCATTCGCTCTTGCCTCTCTCTCCTGGATTGGGGTGTTAGTAACAATACTGATAGATCTACTCTGTAATCGCAGTGTGGGAGGGTAGACAACCCCCCTAGGCGTGACATTGGCGCGACTTTGCCGGCCAGGCAAATAGGGTACTTGCACTACTGAGCCCGGCCCGGTGTAACTGTACCCCTGGAGGAGCCTCATCAAGTACTGCTACGGAAAGCCAGCCATCATCCATCTTTCCCATAATTTCGCCTCAGGGAACCTCACGGTAGACGCTACTCCTCGCCTCACACCCATCCTTCCGTTTGCCAGTAGCACCGCGTTACATGTACGCAGCTTATATAATATCTTGGCTTTTTTACTAGGCTCAAACGTTTCAACTGGGCATTTTGTTGTCGATCGCTGATGTTGGTCACCGCCGGCGCCTGCTCAAGCACGAGCAGCCACTTCCGAGGAAGTAGAGACCCCTCCGTTCAATTGCCGTGCCGGCATTCCCACCACGTCCGAACATTGGACTGCGTCGGCCACAGACGAGTCCGAGGGGTTTTTCGAGTCCGAAGCTCTCACGCTACCCCCTTTACACTTTGTTCTGTGACATTGTTCCCGTCCATACCAGCCACACGACCATGGGCACTAACTACTTCCGTCGTTCCATTCCCGGCAGAAGAGGGAAGTAAAGACGCTGTTGCTCCCGCCGGTCCGTCCTTGGCGGCTGGGCTCGAGGAGGTGGCGACATCATCATACGTAGAACTACGCCATGGAGGCAAAGCCTTGTTATCAAACGCCAATAGGGTCGGCCCTGATTGCAGCCGGCTTCTGCGACCTGCTCATCATATCTGCATTCACAAAAACCTACTTGCGCAATTGCCATAGGTACTGCAGTCAGATAAGCCACAATGAAGTTGGCGGCCACGGCCTCCTACAGCTACTGCCACCCACCGCTATACTGTTGCGAGTGGCTGGTGTTTCTGACCGTTCCCGCCTGCACCAAGGCAGTTAGGGAAACGATCGCTGCGAACATCAGACTCCGTCCCCTTGCCCTTGACCCACCTGCTTATGCCACTCGTATTCCACTATTTCCACCCGGAGAAGAGATGTATACAAAGGACCACGGGCCGGTGTTGTCCTAATCACTCCCCTCTCAAGTCGTCTCCTCCACTTTTCTCTCCTCAAACATTGCCCCCACTCTGGCTGATGAGAGCTATCATCCGCACTCGTTGCTGCCGTATGACAGGGAACAACACAGGCTCAGTATGAGGGGTTCAGTGCCGTCTGTATACACTAGGCATGGGGGCAAGGCACATGGGGCTTTTCAAAACTTGTGTGTAACAGTCGACCCAGTACGCGCCCGGAACTGCACCTGGAAGCATAAGCAAAGAAAATTTGTCGCCGATCGCTACTGTCCTCATCAGGCGGCGCATTGACGTGGGTCGATTTATACCCAGCGCCATGGTGTCTGCTCCGTCGCCGATGGAGTGCTCTGGCGCTAGATGCTTGATGCTTGTCGATGGGCCATCCTGCCAGTCCTCGCGGTGCCTTGGGGTTCCCGAGTTGGGCGTTTCTGCCCCAATATTGCCGACTCCCGTATTGCCGTCCTCGCCATCCGATTGAGGCTATCATGGCGCCCCGACTCCAGGGGCGTCCGCTCTATTCGCGGCTCTCCACAGCTGGGTACATTGAGGGCTCGGCCACTGTAACTATTAGGAACTTAGAAGTTCACTCCGTCCTCGTATCCGGTTCAACTATGGCGCAAAGTGCTCATTCTCAACATTTCAACAAACGCTGTGCCGGAGTTGTCATGGATGTTGTTTTGGACGCTTTTCTTTTTCTCTTAGAAAAAAGAATTAAAAGCCCATAGCAAGATATGGACGGTGTCATTTTGTAGCTAGTGAGGGGGGGCCATATCGGGCTGCTGGGGACCGCACAAGGGCGTTGTGCGGTTTTCAAAACGATTCGCCGAATTTTTTTGAACCGCGCCACGCCTTGAATCTCCAAAAAAGCATCCATGAACACATTCATGGCATGGTTGCCGCAGCCACTACGTCATGGCGCAGCGGTTGGACACCGTTTCTTGGCGGCGCCGTGCGGGGTTAGCAAAGCTCAACCATGCGACCTTTGGTTGCCTTCACACCTATCTGGGGCACCAGTGATGCTGGACAAGGTATGGCCTACCTTGCTAGGAAGGGTGGGCTTGGGAAAGTCAACAGGAAGCCCCCAGCCTTGCATTAAAAGTGAAATACCATTGTTATGCACCAGTCAAAGGGTCCCTAGGAAATTCTGGGGGTTTAGGTGGTTGGAGGTATACCCGCAGAATCGCTAATCCACACCCAGCACGCCTGGAAACGGTTTCGGAGGGCGCCCCGGACGTGGGCGGGAACACGGGCGTCATTGTCCTCCGGCGACGGGCGCCGGCGCCAATGTTTAGGCACATGATTCACCACACAGTATCTCATGACATACAGAGTCCCGTCCCGCCCAAGTTACCTTAGTAGTCAACCTTTATTACCAATATATTCACAACCCGATCCCTAACGGTGTGTTTTGTCGCTAATTTTGGTGTTCCAGTCGTGGCAGCGTTTGCAGCGCGCACGGCAAGGATGTTTGCAAGACCGGTGGTCTTCACTCAAGCACGTCGAAATTGACGAATGTTATTTCTTGTGAAATTCTATGGTCTAGAAGTGATAATCATTCGAGTACAAACCCATAGTTGTAGGAGCAGGTAAAAGCAACCGAGTCTGCTGAACCTCGCCGTGGTTCTGGTATCGTATTTGCAGCATAAAACCCAAAACGCCAGCCTTTGTAGCAGCGTTATGGGACAAGAAAGTGTTCTAGTCTAGGTGGATGGCTATTAGTGGTTTCCTACCCGGTCTTCCCCAAGCAACACCTACAAGGCGTTTATAACCCAATTTTTCATGCTCGATTTAGACCTTGCCACGACCGGTGAAGCGAGTACGGCGCTCGCGATGTCTCCACCAGTATGCGGCCGTAGCCAAAGCGCTGATGAGCCAGAGCAGTGCGTTGGCCAAGTCGACCCAGACGGCATTCTTCATACGCTGGATGCCACCATCACCCTCGGCGTTCTCCTTGATGTACATCTATTGGCAACATTAGCGAAACATTTCACAGGAAGGATGGCGCGCCGCGGTACAACGGCGCATGATGCACCCAAGGAGAGTACTTACATTACCAAAGAGGCCGAAGAGGGCGATCCATAGAATGAAAAGGATGAAATCCCATATGAAGACGATGGCGAAGCGTAGAATGAATGGGATGAAGTAGAGCAGGGCCGTGACGGCGGAGAGAGCGCCAACTATCACGGCAAATACCTGTGTGCGCAATGTCAGTGTTTGATTCCTTACTGGGCGCGTTTGTAGCAGGGCAAAAAAGATGCACGCATTGCAAGCATAGGAACAAAACTTACCCATTTCCCGTCGACATAACTACCCTCGGCCCTAGCATGGTTAAGGTCGACAGCGTAGAGACCACAGACGGTGATGGCTAGAACAAACTGGAAGAAGTGTAGAACGGAAAAGGCGAGGTAACTCGCGGCCATGCCAAAGAGGCCCATTTTGGAAAACGAAGTATCGCGCGTGCAAGACACGAACAGTGGATTACGTAGAAGTAGCGGTGAAATCTACGAGAGATGGACTCGTGTCGGCGGTGATTTTTTGGTTGTTGATGGCGGAAAATAGGACAATGGCTGAAGATGGGGTGGGCAGGGGTTTTTCTAGAATGACAAGCAATCCGTAGCGTGTTTAGGAGTGGGTGGTGACTAGCAATGAAAACCAAGTCAGAGGAGCTTGATGGAAGTTAGTGGTGATTTAATCATGTCACAAGGCGCTAGGCGTTCGGGGGACAAACAGGTTGATTGATCGCTGTTCTGTCTCCTGTCTCGCACCGGGTGGTTCTCTTGGAATTTTTGAGAAAATGACCCTTTCTGGATGGTCCCCTATGACGTAGAAGAAGCAGCACTAGTGGCAGTGTTTGGGCCAATCAGCCGAAAGGAACGAGTTTGCGCCAAAACGCAGGGGGGCTGGCCTGTCACGTCCGTGTGATTCTGGCCAGAGCTTAAGCTTATTGGAACTTGGGAAGACACATGCAGCTTGGAAGCTCTTGGTGAATCAGTTGGGGGCGGCATCAGGAACCGTCAAGCACCAAGAAGACGCTCAGGGTCTATCTTTGGCGTGTGAGTCCAATCAGTGAATCGCTCACTTACCACTGATACCTGCTTTGCCATGGGTACAGAGTGAACCCTAGAGGTGAATGAGGAGTCCAACATTAGCCTCCCAGGAGACACCGCCCGCGCTAACAATCTCAGTTCTCTGCTGGTTCAGCCCATCAGCCATGACAACAACACCGTTGCCGCACTTACCAGACGGTTCACACGGCTAGCGCCGCAGGGAGCAGGTCATTTAGATAGAGAAACCTGCAGAGCTTGGTCAAATTAACCGTGCCCTTGTGATCAGGAAGCACCGCCATGATCTCTCGAGCACGAACTTGCTCCTCCCTGTCCTCGCTGATCACCATGAATGATTTCGAGACACAGGCCCGAACGCGGCCTGCAATGGTGAGAAGGAGGTGGGACACTACACCAGACCCTGCATTTCGCTGATGCTGCTACTGGTTTCCAACAAGTTAGTAGTTGGATCGGGAAAACAAGAGTGGTAGACGAGAGCTGGTGCTCGCCGAACCCTTCTATTCTTCTTTTCCCTGGTTCATTTTAGATTGGGTTTTGTCCATCTGCGCGCCAAAGTTCCTAGATGCTCGAAATGTAGCCTCACTGTAAATGGATATCTTATTTGTCAAAACTGCCCGAGAATATAAATGAAATATTGTATGTAAAGCACTCAATATCGAGGTCATGTCTTTGCAGTTCAGGACCGCCCCCATGTCTACCCTAGTTGCGCCACAAATCCCAGAGAATGCTCCAAAGATGCCTCGGATGCCAACAACTCCTCCCCCGCAGGGACCACATCCGACGACATCCACTCACCACCAAGTCATCCCCGGCCCGGTCCGACTTGCTGCCCATCATTTCCACACCCGTACATCTGCTCCCGCTTTCGAAATCTGTTGTTCCACGGAAACGAAAATAACACCCGCAGCATAGAAATGGCCGACATAAACGACCCCAGGCCTAGATCCATGGCGGAGCTCCCCAAGCCGCCCTTCCATACAATCCCGGGCCTCCCTAATTTCCGCGATGCCGGTGGGTACCCCATCGATACCCAACCCGGCCGCATCCTCAAACCCGGCGTCATCTTCCGCTCCGCAGAACCCTCTCGACTCACAGACGAAGGGATCGCCCGCCTCCAGAATCTCGGCATCACTCACGTCTATGATCTACGCTCCACCATCGAGCTCAAGCGCCTTGCCCAGGCTGGTACCAGCTGCGACGTTCGTGAGTGGCCCGGCGCCAAGCGTATCTTCGTGCCAGTCTTCCGGGACCAGGACTACGGTCCTGAGGCCATTGCCTTGCGTTATCAAAACTACTCGAGCAACGGCACCGAGGTGAGTCTTGGTTGAGGGTACGGGCCAGAGGTCTTAAGTAGATCCGCCCTTTGCTGTCCTCCACATCGAATGTCATGAACAAGAACCCTGAATGGCTTATAGGGCTTCACCAAAGCCTACGCCGACATCCTCCGAACCGCCTCGGAGCCAGGCCACCCCAACGATCCCTTTCGCACCATCCTTTCGCACCTCGCCACTCCCGAACCGCCGTCCCCGTTGCTCGTGCACTGCACGGCCGGCAAAGACAGGACCGGCGTCATCTGCGCTCTCATCCTCAGCCTCTGCGGCGTCTCGGATGATGTCGTTGCCCACGAGTACAGCTTGACGGATATCGGCCTCCAAGACCGCAGAGAGGAGATTGTCAACCATCTGTTGGCCACCGAAGCACTCAAGGGAAACCCCGAGGGCGCCCGGCGCATGATTGGATCACCGTACGTAACCACTCTCAGAGTTCTTACTCGACTTCTCCACTGTGCCAAGCCCGCTGATGTCGTGATCAGGAAGCAAAGTATGCTGGCAACCTTAGCTAGGCTTCGTGAAGAGTATGGCTCCGTCGAGTCCTACGTGCGAAACAGGTGTCGCCTATCGGCAGAGGCCATAGAGCAGATACGGACCAATCTCACGGTTGACGTTGCTGACGGATATCACGTAGTTGATTGGGTATCACACAGAAAGCATCTACTTTGAAAAGAGTAAAAATTGGTTTCTTAATGGGGTTGAGCTCCTTCTTGGGCTGCGCCATCCGCTGAATTCGTCGTTATACAGGTACATGTACATATACAATAGGTATTTACATTCGCTTATCATACAAAAGGATAAACGCCAACATGAGGGGACCCTAGGCCGACAGGCTTGGTCCGCGGTATTTTTTCCGCTGGTTTGATGAAGAAGGGGGGTATCATGATCCCTCCTCGGGCTGCCGTTCAATCTCGGCGCCAATAGTAATCTTGGGTCGGGTGGTGAGGATATGTCGAATCATGCTCAAGGTATAGAAGTGGGGATCTTCAGCTCACCCTTTCTACGATCGTAGAAGGGTACGCCATATCTCCAACCAACTCCTCTCCTACTCCTGCCATCCTTGCCGGCAGTTTCGACGTTCATCTCTTTGAATCTGAATTCAAAGCGCCCAGTGTCCACACGTTTCGTCTCTTCTTCGGCCTTGACGAGGCGTCGACGCTCTTTTTCGATCAGCCTGTCTTCTTCAGCTCTTGTGGCTTGTTTGAATTTCCGAGCCGCCTCCTCCCTGGAACCGCCATCAGCGGTCATCTTTCTCATGGTAATGAGCTCCTTGTGTGGTGAGCGGTCATCAATGGATAGCATGTTTCTGTGGAAAGCCTTGGCGGCATCTTCTCTGTTGAACTGGCGAGATTCTGACACGGGCACAAACAATTGTTGCATCGTGAGCTTGTGGACATGAATCTCGTTGACTGGCTCGTGTGGCGCCTGCAGGTCAGGTCTGTCTTTGTTCAAAGGAGTCTGGGGAAGCATTTGCAGAACCGCCCTGGCGTACGGCCGTGCCAACGGCTTGTGCTATTGCATTAAACGTCAGCGGACAGGAATATAGTCTCCATTTTGCGAAATAGACGTGGAAATTGGAAGTAGCAAATCAGAGAGGCTCGCAGTGCCAAGGTGTAACCATATGTTGCGTCTTCAAGACTAATCGAATTTGGAAAGTTGATCATCACGAATGCTGGGGATGTCCAGGGGAGGACGAAGAAAAGAAGAAAATTTTGTGAGCTTACCTCGGCAGTCCATTGCTTCTCGATCTCCTTCATACGCACAACGGCAGCGACGCGACGGACATCGACGCCCAATTCAGCCGACACCAACTTCAAAGACTCGTTTTTTTCCTTGACCCTAATAAAAATCTCCTCTCTCATAGCTTCGCTCAGCACAGGCTGACTCTTGAAGAAAGGGTTCATCGGGAAGGGCTGGTCTTGGCTCAAGGTCAGGTACTTTGGACCATCCCTCGGAACATCGCGAAACTGAGCGCCTCGGCTTTTCAGCCAGAGGTGAAGCTCATGCTGAGGTTTTGATCTTCTGGATTGACTCGAGGTTGTGGAGAAAGCAAATACAGCTTGCGCCCCTGGCCAGGAACGTGACGCTTTGCTCGCATGAGCATCGCACCATTTGGCCCCGAGTGCCAATGGCGATAATGACGAGCCAGCTCGTGGCGGCATTGTAATCAAATGGGGACTGGCCACAGAAGCGCCCCTAAGTACACCGAATTACGGCTGAACGACCATTGGAAACCAAGGCGAAGGATGGTGTGGTTGTGATAGGAAGGGAGGAAGTTTAAGTTCGTGTCCAAAATTTTCCTTCGTTTTCTTCGGAGCTGGTGCACGGACCATATCGGTTTCTCTTAGTCATCTGGCTAAGTGCCTCAGGTCGATGTTTTGTCTCGTGCGGCTCCGCTCTCTAGCATCGCGACACCCCAGCATGCTGCCTTAGGTACGCAAACTCAATTTTAGGCTCTCCAGTTCAGCAATCGGTCAGTTATCCAATGGTGATCTGTTGATAGTTGTGATTAAGTATTGTGTAACAATAACAAGTTACGGCATGGCGTGTACGTAACAGGCACTGGCAGAGATTTCATAGATCAAGCCAAGTTATCAAGCGAATTTGTTGCTTAGTTTTTGCTCATTATAATTACTTTTCGTGCGCATGCGCTATATGGTATCATTCTGCACATCCACCTCGTATATTTATTTCTGAGGAATCACAGTCCGTCGCGGCTCTCCAGTTTCCTACCTTAGGAGAAAAACGGAGCAGCGGCACTAAATCATTTGTGTCTTTCCGATGAGTAAGTCGGAACGAGCAAGTAGACTGCTCGCTCGTACGCGTGGTCCATATGTTGTTATGATATGTTCGTGGTGACAAGTCGCCTCTGGAAAACGATTGCAAGAGGCATTTTCAGCGCAACCAAGGTTCCGCCGACCCAAGTCTGCGGTTGACAAAGGCTATTCGGCCAGAGTGAAATATGCTTGTTCGTGACGAATCGTCCCACCGATACCAATCAGTACCAAGACGTCCGTTAAGCTGGTACGGATGTCATTGAGAGCCGGTTCTTCTTTGCCTTCGTCTTTAGTGTAGCAGACTTCTTCGCAGCTTCGATTTCATCGTTCTGCTGAGAAAAGTCTTTCCATCTCCTCCAGCCATCGAAGTCGATTAAAGCCTGCATGCAACCCCACTCCATAACTTTCCTCTCCAACCATACAAAGTTGACAGGCTATTGGCGATGATGTTAGCTGGAAGTTACAGAAGCAGCGAGGGATAAAAACATGATTCATCACTGACCTTGGTAAGGAAATCATTGCAGCCCGCGGCCAACGCCTCGTGTCTGTCACTCTGGAGGGAGCTGGCAGTTAGGGCGACTATGATCACTGGGCTTTTGAATAGCTCCATATTTGTCAGCTTGTCCTTCTCTTCAGGCTCGCCGTTCAGAGCCTCAGGCACGCTGGATGCGGATGAAGAGAAGACGCCAATTGAGTTGACTCTCTCCAATCTTCGAATCTCCCTGGTGGCGTCCAGTCCGCTCATGATGGGCAGCTGAATGTCCATCAAGACAAGATGGAAACCACCAGTCCTCCACATGGTGACAGCGTCGCGGCCGTTGACCGCCGTCTTCCACCTCACCTTCAGGCGCTTAACGAAGGCCTCGAGAAGCTTGAGGTTGATTGGGTTGTCCTCCACAATCAGCACGTTGATGGGCGGTACCCCGCCATTTAGTATGCCGGCCGGCAGGGTCGGATGGTCAAGGTTCTTCTTGGTTTTCTTGGGTCGCGAGCTTGCCGGGCGCGGGGACGCAACCCTTGGCGGAGGTGTCGCAACTCTTTGCGGCTGCACTTCTGGGGCAGGTGGCGTTGGAAGTGGCGGGGCAGGAGGGGCAACGTTGGATTGCTCTGAGGTATTTGAATGCGTTCTCGAAGGTGGTAGCCGCGGGTGAAACGAATGAGCGGGGTGGCTAGCTGCCGCTGCCGCTGCCGCCAAGGACTGAGCAGTTGCCTGGTTCAGTATAGTGGGCGAAGAGGTATGTGTTCTTCCAAGGCGGGGACGTTCAGGGCGTTCTCTGTATGCACGAGATCGTGTGCCTCCTGGCGACGGTATGAGTGGTATTTGGCCAGTTCCGAGAACCGCAATGGAGTGCTGTGCGTGTTGTGTGTGCTGTACGTGCGCATGGATTGGGTGGGCAGGATGTGTGGCGGGGACGGTGACAGGAGCAACGACAGGAACAGGCAGGTTCGGCGACGGAAGAGCTCCAGCTACGGGTGGAAAATAGCCCTCGCCAGCCTCCGACGGTCTGCCATCGTCGTTGTAATATATAGTTGTAGCATGCGTCGGGGCGCGGGGCGAGGGTCTCGGGGTGCGTCGACTGGGAATATCGATGATCAAGGCCTCGTCGACATTTTGACCACCGGGAAAGTACGCATCAAGAGTGCGACACATAGGCTCCTCTGGACCCAACAGACGATCCTGCCGCTGCTCTCGTGGGCAGATGCGCAATGTGAGATCGGGAGAATCGAAGTGTCTCCCCAGCGAGTTGGCGTACTTTCTCAGGATCATATCTCGTACATCGTCGACCAAGTCGTCCTCATTAATGGTGATTATTGTGGGAGAGGCACCTGGACGCCTGACCCAAACCTTGCGGGTAACCATGTTTGCGATGTTGGGAAGCAGCGACTCGGCGATGGCAGGGTTGACTTCGTTGTTGGCTTGGGCTTCGAGCAAGTTGCGGATCAAGGTTGTCTGACGGTTGGGCAGGAGGCTCTGTCGACGCGGAGGGCCGTCTGGCCGCTGCGACAAAGGCGAGGTTGGCAGGATGTTGGATGCGAGAGGCGTCGGGGTGCCGAGGGCATGGCTGAGGGGATCGTTCTGATCGTCAACGAGGTCCTCGGCATAGACAGCCTCGAGGGTAACGGTAGGGGCCGCGCCGATTTTAGGCGGTGGTGGCTGGTGCGGCTGCGGCAACGGTGAGATTTCCTTTTGGTCGATGGGTACAAATGGCTGCAAAGACGAAGCGACTAAAGTTTTGTCCTCGTGGATGCTTGGAAGGTTATTGCTGGTGGCAGTAGCTGTGGTGGTTGTGGATGAACGCAGATCATTGCCCATCGGTTCACTAGCCAAGCGTTGGTCGGACGCGGCAGGCGGCATTGGAGCAGGCAAGTCCAACTTGGAGTGTGGCTTGTGGGCGTCCGGGTCCTCCCCAGTGTCTCTGTTTCTGCTGCTGGTGCTGTTGCTGCTTCCAGTCCTGTCGTTGTCTGTAGTATCCAGCTCCGTCACCAAAGATTTGCAGCTGCGATGAGACGCATCATCTTGACTGCCATGATGGATTTGATTGTCACGTTGATGTTTTTGTTGGTGTTCTGGCGACGAAGGTGGTGTATACTGTTGTTCTTTCCGGTCCGCGTTCTGTTTAGTATGGGGCGTACCTGTGCCTGTGTCCGTATCCGTAATTGCCTCTAATCTCTGCTGCAGTAGGTGGTCGGCTGGGCTGCCGGGGGGTTGCAGAGTAGAATGTGGCTGTGGCTGGTGATGGGGCTGGTGCAGGCTCGGCGAGTGCGGGTGCGGATGCTGGGAGCTGGAAGCGGTGCCAGCGGTCGAGGATTGGCGCGTGAGACTCGTCCCATCTGCTGGCTGCGAGCTGTGGGCGTCCCCGTTGGTGGACGTCAAGGATGGTGCAGCCGAGTTTCTTCTCGAAAATTTTGCCCGGAGACGAGCTCTAATGTCTCCAGCAGTACCCATGGGGCTCACATGAAGCGCGAGGGAGAGGGTGACTCCCAAGCGAGAAGTGAGAATGAGGCAAGCAGCTGCGATGCGGCGTGGTATCGTGTCGTGTCGCTTCGTGGTGGTGGTGGTGGGTATCCTACCTTCGGGTCAAGTGGACTGAGATTGAGACACGCCGAGCAGAAGAGAGACGGTTGGGTTGGGTGGCGTGGGTGGCATGAGAGGTGGATGGATATCAGATGCCGTTGGGAGCTAAAACAGAATCGAATAAAATAAAAACAGGAGGGTGTTGCTTCCAACAAGGGAAGAGAGGTACGGTAAGAAACGGTAAGATACGGACGGGGAGGTAAGGAAGTTGAATGGATATTCGAGGAGGATAATGGGGCAGGCGGGTGAAGGCAAACGACAGTAAGTAGATGGTGAATTCGAGCAAGTTGAAGGACTTAGAGGCGGCTGGAACGGGAAAACGGATGGATGGGGAAGATTGAAAGGGATGAGAGATACACAAGCCAATGAGCCTCTGGGGGGCCACGGGGACAGAGACAGAGGCACAGGGTGGTGTAGGCAGGTCTGGTCTGGTTCTCTATGCTTTGTGAGTTGTGCATGCCTCAGTTTTGTTTGTCAGAGATTGAAGAACTCAAGTCAAGCTCTAGGCTCTGTTGGATCGTGTCTTACGGATCGTGGAAGGGGGGAAAGGAGACGGAACGTTTGTCGAGGCAAGGCAAGGCATCTCATTCTCGGGATAGGTAAGACGCCTCAATTGCCTCGCCTGCGCGTTGGTTGGCGCCTTGGGCCAAATGAGAATTCAACGGCGTGTGGGATGCCCATGCAATAGATCCCGTCCCTACCGGCGTCCCTATCCGGCCACAAACCCTGCTTTTTTCCTTCATTTCCCTCCGACATCTCCTCTCCCACCCTGGCTCCCTTGCCGCTTATTGGCCTCCCTGCCAGGCCACGTCTGTGCACCTGCGCCTATTTACAGCCAGCAATCCTCCAGCGGGCAGATCAAGAGTTATAGCAGATTCCACAGCCGCTGGCTGCCAAGCTACGATTGGAATAGGGGACGGGGCAATCTTACAATACGTAGACGTAGATATCGGGCTAAGATAGGGGGATCGCGCTCAGTTTTTCCCAGGCCCATCGGCCCACAGCCACAGCGCGCTTTTGTTGACATCGTTCATCGAGATCTCTTGTACCCGCGTGCCAGCCCGCGGAGTGAACACAATGGTTAGGTAATCTTGGGTGAGATCAAGGCTGGAGATGCTCCACGAGCTGTGGGTAGACTCCAATCGCTGTCTCGTAGATGTTTCCTTAGTACCTTCACAAGCCAAAATTGGCAGTGTTAGCATCTGTACGCACGCAGATACAACCTACACTACCATGATTCGTGTTGTAGCTTGGTAGTTGATGTCCCTTGCAGAATATCTGACCCACAATCAAAGTGTCCGCCTTGAAGAGACGGTGACATTCCCAAGCCTCTTTTTGCCCTTCGCTTTCGCCTTCACACACACACACACACACACACCTCGTGCCACCGCCATCATTCTGAGCCAAACCAGGCTTTCCGCAGTCAGGCATTCGCATTCCGAATCTACCTTGGTGCACGCCGCTCTCTGTGGTCACAACCACATCCACGATGCCCTCCTTATCAGAAACTCAACCGCAAAGTCTGCAGTTCGACAAGCCGGTCCCTCGTCCGCCAAAGTCGCCGGCTAAGACCAACGACATCCGTTCTCGCAACCGTCGCCGGGAATACCTCGATAGAAACCCCGAATACTTTGGAAACTCCGAACATGAAAACGCTGGTCAGCATTCCCCTGCCTGCCTTGCATTCGCGACCGTCGTCTATCATACAATGCTGTCATTTTCTGTGCCCCATCAGCAGCGCCTATCTAGTCTCTACCTGATCCCTATTCTCAGTGCTGACGTTGCCCGTCAGACCCTCTTCTCTACGACACACTGATTCGCAAGTTTCAGACACCAGCCGAGCGAGAGGCTGAGGGCAAGGCCAAGGGTTACTCGGGTGTTCTGGAGAGCTCGTTGCTGAGGGGCGAAGCTCGCCTTGCCGATCTGGCCAAGTCACCAAGTGATACTACTCAAACATTGGGGCCTGTCAAAGATTTCACGACTGACTCTGATCTTTGCAAGACTGAGACCAAGGAGGGAGGACTCGAGAGATGGTACGAGTTTCTGGCTGAACGTTTCGTCCGTGGTTGCGACGAAGATTTTGACTATAGCCTGGTCGACCATAATGAAGACTACGATACCATGGAGAAGCGCGATGCGGAAGAAGCTTGGTTTGATGAAGAAGACCCCGACTGGGCCAGCGATGCCGACGAACATGCTGCACACCCTGAAAAGGTTAAGCAAGGCGAGACCGGCATTCAAGACTTTTAATATGCCAAAGCTACGCTGCTAACGTCAAACCTATCACTCATCCGCGCTTGCGATGCAATGAGCTGCCCATCGTGGTCAGCCATCGCCTTTCATCACAGTAACGTGTACCATGGGTGAACTCGTCAACACGCAGCACTGCGCTTCTGACATTTTGGCTAATCTCGACCTGCCTTGGACCTTGGGGTTGTTACTCGCCGCCGCTGAAGATCCCCCCACCCTTGTCAAACAATGTGAAAGTGACAATGAAAAAGCCTTGGCTCGGGAGATGAAGCCGCCAGCCCGTTTTCTGTTGACCAACAGAGACACAAGTGGCACTTCATTTCCCCGCTGAACGATGAACCCGCCATACGGTCCAAACCAGACCCACTCAACTAGCATCCAGTACATGCCAACGGCGTCGTCAAGGTTCCCTCAGTCCGGCGCGTGTGTGGCTCGGCGGTGGCCTGGTACCTAGTGTATTTAAAGCGCCTAGGTCCAGGATGGGGTAAACCGGGAAAATGCACTGGATAAATTCAAAAAAACCGCTGGGTATCGTCCCGCGTCCCACCTTACCGGGTCAACATCACCATGTTCACCCACTTGCGCAGAGCCGGTCTGATGGGGGAAAGACGTCTTTGGCATATAAACCCCTCGCGCGTTCGTCTCTGTTGATCTCCTGCACAAACTTGGGGTATTCTCTTCTCAGCCGGCACCCTGAAGACACGATTCTTCACATCTGCTGTATACCCCTCTACGACTCCAATTTCCGCCACCGAGCACTTCCCCGCACCCGTGCCCCCGCATCCCACCTTACACCCCTTGCCCCTCATACACAATGGCGCCCCTCATCAACCACCTTTATACGGCAGACCCCTCAGCCCACGTCTTCAACGGCAAGGTCTACATATACCCTTCCCACGACCGCGAGACCGACATCGAGTTCAACGACAATGGCGACCAATATGACATGGCTGACTACCATGTATTTAGCACGTCGTCGTTGGATCCCCTCGAGCCCGTCGTCGACCACGGCGTCGTCCTGAAGACCGAGGACGTCCCCTGGGTCTCAAAGCAGCTCTGGGCCCCAGACGCTGCCTTCAAGGACGGCAAATACTACCTCTACTTCCCGGCCCGCGACAAGCAGGGTATCTTTCGCATTGGTGTGGCTGTCTCGGATAAGCCCGAGGGCCCCTTCACACCGGATCCGGAGCCCATCAAGGGTAGCTACAGCATCGACCCCGCCAGCTTCGTCGACGACGACGGTCAGGGATACCTTTACTTCGGAGGCCTTTGGGGTGGCCAGCTACAATGCTACCAGAAGGGCAACGAGATTTTTGACGCCGAGTGGCAGGGTGCCAAGGAGCCTAGCGGCGAGGGCGCATATGCTCTAGGCCCCCGTGTTGCCAAGCTTACCCATGACATGCATCAGTTTGACGGCGAGGTTCAAGAGATTCTCATTCTAGACTCGGAGACCAAGAGCCCCATCCCGGCTGATGACCATGACCGCCGCTTCTTTGAGGCCGCCTGGCTGCATAAGAGGGATAACCTGTACTACTTTTCCTATTCGACTGGCGACACCCACTATCTTTGCTACGCCACCAGTGAGAGCCCCCTAGGACCGTTCACGTATGGAGGGCGTATCCTGGAGCCCGTCCTGGGATGGACGACGCATCACTCTATTGTCGAGTTCAAAGGACAATGGTGGCTATTCCACCATGACTGTGAGCTGAGTAATGGCGTGAACCACCTGAGATCCGTCAAGGTCAAGGAAATATTCTACGACAAGGACGGCAAGATTACAACAGAAAAGCCGCAATGAAAACTATGAAGAACAGGGGAATATATTTGTGTCATGTAGATTATTTTATATTTAATTGTGTCCAGAAGACCAGCCCTTTCGGCATTTTGCCTTTGCAGGTGAATTTTTGAGTCAAAGCCATGATTGTGTCTCAATCAGTCCACTTATCCATTCGCAGAGTTTTCCATCTTTTCGGCGCCAACACGTCTTACGCACATGACCAGATGTGTAAATCAACAATGCGTGATTGTAAGTCATACTCGGGGCGGGGGGGGGGGGGGGGGGGGGGGGGAGGGTATATCGAGCGTTGAGTCGGGAGGTTATGCCCGTGACAAAAGAAAAACAAAACAAAAAGATGGTGTAGTTAGCAATCCTTGTTGTTTTATCCCGTTTCGACAACTCCGAAACGCAGTTTATTCAATGCCTCCTCATATTTGGCCGGGCTGTGGTCGATCAACATGCTCGTGCCGAATCGAACCTCCCTGAATCGTGACTCCACATCCCTCACGTACTTGAGCACGATACGCTGGGCAGGTCGACCAATATCCTCTTCGCCGGACAAGAGAAAGGCGTCACGCCGAAGGACTCGCTGGCTCTCGACCAGGAAGACTTCACCAGGTGGTAGAAGCTTCAAGCTCATCATGCTAGAACGCAGCGTCGTTAGCGCCGATATGCTCCACTTGTCCTCGTCGGCGACTGTTGAGCGGCTGTTGTTCGTGTACCACTTCTCTGCCAGGCCAGATTGGAAAGCTTGCCATATCCGCTGCCTGACCTCGACCTTGGCTTCGTGATTATCGCTCTTGAAAGCGAGAGCGACGGCTTGAAAGTCATGCAGGACACCCAAGGATAGGAACGGAACTAAATCGCAGCCATGCACGACGCTGGTGACGAGGCCTCTAGTAGCTTTGCGGAGAGCAGGCGACATAGTGCCTGGAGGCCCATATGCGTAAACATGGATAGGGCGGCCTGACGGCAGGCACACGTGTGTTGTGTCAGTCTCCAAAAAGCGGCCGTCTCCCAGGAGGCGGCGATGCGGCTCGGATGTAGTGACAAATCCAGTGCCGGTAGATGAGGGCTCAGCGAGCATCGTGCCTAACAGTGCCGTAACTCCGCCTCCGAGGGAGTGGCCGCACAGTACCAATCCGTAATCGCTGAACTCGTCTAGAGCCTCCTTGAGTGTGTACAGAACACGCCCATCACCACCATAGAGCAAGCGGCGGGCGGACGCGTGAATACCCTTGTGGACCTTGTACGACTTGCCCCTCCAGTACAGATTGTCATAGTCGCAGGCCATATCAGCTAAGACATCCTCGAAGCCTAGTGTACCACGGCATGCAAGGACTACTGCTTTTGATTCATGATCCAGTGAGATGTAATGGACCAATGGGACACCGGTTCCCGTAGAGCCAGTTGTGTCGGATCCTCCCTGGGCATCAACGAACGAAGCCAGGAGAATGCTTGTGGCCTCGGATTCCGTGTGATGAGCAAAGGATCGAATCTCGTGATGCGTGTCGTCCAGTGCCCTAAGCAAGGGCATCTCCTTCGAGATGCCCATGAATTTAAGGAAATTGGAGCCATACGATGCCGAAGAGAACCTCATGTATCGGGTGATATTGCGAAGTAGATGGAATGCCGGGAAAACCCCATCTACCGTGCCTGCCCGTCTCAAGGTATCGATGGCTTCAGAGTCTGTGTATGCACTCTTTTGGTAGTACGAGGACAGGACTAATGATGTTTGAGAGCCCGTGTTCGCAATGCTGTAAAGGCTTGGCGTGTTAACATGCGAGCGTGCCCTGCGAGACTTCATAGGCGATGGTGTTTTCTGATCGTTGATGTCCTTCTCTGACCGCGACTTGGGGATGCTGGCTTGGCTCATAGCATCTCGACGACTATACCCCGGCGACTGTGGCCGAAGCCCATCGATTGTGTGGAAGGAGTAAGTGTCTGTCTGAGAAACAATGGAGTCTCGTCTGCGCTCATGAACCGAGATGTAACTGGCTCGGGAAGAGCTGCGGGGGACTGGCGACGGGTTGTCGTAGTTTCGGTCTCGGGAGTTGGAAGCAACAGTTGGTCCCATTGCCCGAGTCTGGGAAGGATGAGTAGACTGAGTGGAGGTTCGCGTCGCCCTCTCCGTAGGACCGGATTTAGTTGTCTGCTTGGCTTTCCCCGCGGATCGTGACGTTGCAGTGCTTGTACCGTCTCGGTTGAACAAGTTCGTAATGTTTGAGCTGGTGCCCCTTTTCAGGGCTTGTCGAATACCTCCCTTTTTCTCGAGAGGCTTCTCCGATGACTTGCTAGTTGATATAGGCTCGCCTTTGGCCCTCTTTGGCTTGTTGTTATCGATATGTGACGAGACGACACTCTCCTGACGTGCTTTTGCTGGTAGGGGGGCTAGAGGCGCGCGCTGTCGCTTCTGATTTGGTGCATTCTCTGGATTTTGTTTTAGGGTCGGTATCTGAGAAATTCGGCTATTGGTCGGAGTTGAAGGTAAACCAGATCCAATCTTGGCTCGACGAGAGGTTGAAACGGGTATGGCCTCTGCCCCTGAGGAGTTAGTCATAGCTGGAGGTAATGAAGGTTTGGGGGTTGCAGGCGGAGTGTCATCGTTGTCAGAATTTCGGCTGTAGCCATCGGGCTCTTCAACACTGTCTTGTAGTTCCACATTTCCGGGTATCGTTTCCGGCCCGTCGAGACCACGGAAATTCGTGCTTCTTTGCTTGCTCTTGTCCACCCTATAGACAACCCGGTATGTTGGGATATCAGCAACGGCCTGTTGCCGTGGCGGCTGCTCCGTTTCGTACTCTGTGGATGGCAGAACCTCTCGTTCAACGACCTCCACGCCCGGCGGCGGGGTCAACGTAGGCGGCTCAGGGCCGGTGAAATCCACCGTTATCATCTTCCTCGTCAAGGTAGTTGTTGAAATGGAAACGCTCGTGTCTGCTGGCATGGAGCGCATGATCTGATTTTTCAGGCGGATTTCTGGCAGATCATCATCGTCTTCGTCTTCGCTGGTTTCTTGACCTCCGTGTCGTTCGATGGTTGCCAAAATACTGGGGTTGGGTTGGTCACCCGGCATCGAGACCAAGATATCAGGTCCCTTGCTCTTGTAACGACCTTTGTGCACCCCATATAAACTGTTTTCATGGACATCAACTCGCTCGCCGTTGTTGAGTACGACAACGTCCCACACAATCTCATCATAACCTAGCCGCCTGTTCTCCTCCTCAAGGAATCGTCTACATTTACGCTGTAGATACGCCAAGGCACACAGGCCCATGACAAGGTCGACGACACCCACACGCTCACCCTCTACTCCAGTTGCAGGGTTCTGGAACTCGCGACGGATGAGAGTAACTATACTTGCAATGGCGCGTGACGAGTCGGTTGAGCCGAAGAACTGGTCAAGGGACGAGAGAAGAAGCTGAGATACCTCCGACACAACGGAGATGGTGGTACTCGTCATTTGAAAGCCGGTCGTTGTCCAGAAGACGACCTGGGACATGGCATGGTGTAGATGCTCTAAGCTCTTCTCCAAGATGGTCTCAGCGTCTGCTCTGGCCAGGTCACTGTTGGAGCGCACGAGCACGTCTCTTCCGGCCCTGCTGAGGATCCCCTCGAGCATGCCCCGACCTAATTCCAAGCTGGAGAGGGTAGTAAACTTGGCGGCATCAAAGCCATAGGAGCTGATAAGGGTGCCAACGCGGATGGCCAGGCATGTTGAGCGGGTAGCAAGACTGACGGCCCTGGCAATGGGACTCGGAAGTATAGTCCGGCCCTGGTGAGGTTCGAGAGGGACATGGATCAAGTCGTGAGAGTGCTCGTCCCCGTCCCAGTCGTCATCTGAATCCATCGTCTCCGGAATCTCTGCCGTGGCGGGTGCTCGTATACGGGGGAGGCACGGGGCATTGAGGATAGACGATGGAAGTCGGAGGAGAGTCCTAAAGGTCAAGCTGGGTGTGGCGCGGAGGGTGTAAAGACCATGTTATATTAGCTACGTTGGCGTGGCTGACTTGAGGCAGGGGATGTTGAACATGTAGAAAGGGAGACCGGGGGGCAAAAGCCTAAAGCAAGGCGTTTTAGGGCTGAGAGAGGCGGCAGCGGGAAAAGGTGTCAAAGCAAAAGTAGAGAAAGACGAAGCGAGGCGAGGTCGAGGGAAGAAAAGGGGGTGTAGGTTGGCCGCCAGTGGCAATATTTCAGCACATGAGCCGGAGAAAGAGTCAAGCAGCGCGAAGGCGTGTAGGTCGGCCCGGAATAGAGCAGTTTGAGAGTAGGTAAGCAGGGCAGGCTTTGGTGGGTAGCGCCTTGGGGTAACAAATAAGTAAGAGGTTCGTTATGCTGTCTTGTTGTCCCTGCCGACCTGGCCCTGATGTCTGCGTTGTGCCGTGATTGGCGATGACGGACTGTTAATTACGGATGGGGATGGGGATGGGGACGGGGAGGCGAGAAAGAGCACGCCGTACTTGTACCGCGTAAATGCGTTGACTCGACTTAGGTTTGGGTAGCAGGGGGAGGGTTCCCCAATCTGCTGGGTTGACGTGTTGAGCCGCCGTCGCGTCAGGGCTCCAATAGGAGTAGTCGGGACGTTGGGTGCGAGTGTGGTGGGTGGTGTGGCAGCATGTGATTGCATTTTGTGGGGGATGTTCATGCGCGCGACGGCGACGGGCCTGGGATGGAACTCGTGCCGTGAGTGGTTTGGGTGCCTTGGGGTAGAGCATCTGCTAGTACCGCACTTGCGCCATGTGGGTGGTAGTTGCGTAGTTCCTAGTGTGCGGCATGGGATGAGATGGGATGGGATGGAATGGGACGGCACGGCATGGGAGGATGGACATGGCGTTGAAAGCCATGTTCTCCATATGTGTGGGTGTTGACGGGATGAGGTATAATGAAAATGGATGAGGCGCTTCCGTTCAGGCGACCTTGAATAAACTCCAACACGCATTGCCATCCATTTCCAACAGGAGTTCCAACACAAGTGACAGTCGATATATGTCTGGGTTCAAGGTAAAAAAGGCAAATCAAACAGGGCAAATGCGTGCGTCGGCAGCAAATGGCTCTAGGAAATTAATGCGAAGCTGAAGTTCGTTATCAGCATGCCTCTCCTATTCGACGAGTCTAGCGAGTTTGCTAGTGACTGCCATAAGTAGCAAGCAGGCAGGTAATAGTCGTAACCATCCTTCAGTAATTATCCTCAGCCAGTCGATAAGGAGGGATTTATGGGGGACCCCGTCATGCAATCCTGCCCGCGCCAATAGAAATCGCCGTGGCTCCTGACGTCCAGCATTGCTCTGTTTTGGGGTTTGGGGCGCACCTCGCACTATAACATTAGCTGAAACTTTGCTATTCCTGCCTGGAGAGAGAGGGATGCATGCTGAGACGGCTGTCGAACGATCCTACGGTGATGACATACATACTTGCCCACCCCCATCATCATCATCAAAAGGGATGGCAGCAAATAGCCCACATTTCTCCGTTTGTCGACATCTTCATGTGCTTCCATCAGCATGTAGGATCATCGAGAGTCGGCCACCACATCCAGTCACATGCTGTAATACCGTGTTGGTGAAAGGAGGCAACTGGCATGTCCAGGTTGGTGTCTTACATGTGTCCCCGTCTGTTGGGCCTACGATTTCTCACATCCTTTCTTTTGTTTTTTCGTCATTCTTGACGGCTCTGTAGAGCATAGAAAACGGACACGGACGGCAGTCGCTGGTTGGACCAACCCGCCAGCGAGACACCGCTGTCCATGGGATTTCCACGAAGAGTCGCCAAGGAGGACTCCAGCTTCGCCATATACCCCGGCCAGTCCTGATTGTCGGGACGGGCGCCCATGGAGATGCTGCAGCTGCGTCCTCGGCGATCGACAGGTCTTCGGGCGGCGTTAGAGGTAACGTCACGAACGACGTACGACGGGGTACGGAGCGTTTGCTCCTGGTATTATACGTGGCTTGCTCTGGTCTGGAGTCTCCGAGGGTAAGTGCCACGCGAGCGACTCGCCCATTGAGGGTTTTACAGAGGAGACAAACAGATGTGGACTTAATGTTTGACATTGAACAAGTTATCTTGAGGCTCGGCGACTCAAGCATCATGCTTTTGCATCGTATCCATCGCAACACTTATTTCCTGGGCCGTATTGGCAAGGTCAGCCACCAGGTGAGCTTGTGCTATGAATAGCCACACGCAGACATGCTATGCGATGATGCCCTGTGCTGTGCGCGGGAATGGATACAGCGTCTTGGAGACCCCGTAAGCTTAGGGGCAGGCAGCTCTGTCCTAAATGGCCAATAAGATGACACGGTTTGGTGGCATGCAGAGGCTGAGCAAGACCCTAGTTAGGAAGGGGGAGCTCCAGCACGGCTCAGCTCTTTCCAGCTCTGCTGCTCCCCGAGGCGCTGTGGAAACTCAGGGCACAAACAGATTTCTGTGGCTGTTTTCAGGGTGTCAGCACCACCCATCCCTGCGGTTCCATTGACACGATGGAGGCCATTCTGGCGACGGGAGGGGCTGAAAGTGGGCAGCAAGGCACCTCGACAGGCACAAGGGTTCCCCCCTTCCCTATGGCCCGCCTGCGTAGATCTGCGTTGCCTACGGATGGGACCTGGGAATGCTATTTAGTGTACTTGCCTTGCGTCGCCGAGTCCGACCTTACGGATAAAGAACAAGTGCAACGGCAACTCTGCAAACATCGCGTCAACAGCAGCTGCGTCCCTCTCTCCATCTGTCTTTCTTCCCTCACCTGGCCTCCTCTTCACCGCTTCACCGTCTTGCGTCTTGGCTCAACACCTCCTCCTCTTCAGCTTCCCCCAACGAAACCACCACCGACCAATTGGCTCAGGCACAGCTCCCGATCGTCCACAACCTAGCACCATCGCTCGAAGTCGACACCGTTCTCCCCCCGCCATTAGAGCCGCTTCGACACGCTCCTCGTCAAAGAACCTCAGTCGCATACCCACGACGCTACTCCGCAATCGCAATGGCTGAAAAGGGCCTCTTCTCCGACGACCTCATCTCCCCCACCGTCGCCTCTGCTCTGCCCGAGAGCTACGTTGTTCGTGCCCTCCGCCAATCTGACTACAATGCGGGCTTCCTCGACTGCCTCCGCGTCCTGACCACCGTCGGTGAGATCAGCGAGTCGCAATTCGCAGAACGCTATAACTGGCTGTCCAAAAATGATGGATACTACATCCTTGTTGTTGAGGACACAAGCAGGAAAACTATTGTCGGAACTGGTGCTTTGATTGTCGAACGCAAGTTGTAAGTTTGACGTCGGGGGTGGGCATCGACTATATCATACCATGTCTGCATCGCTTCCTAGCTGCGTTGTTTTTCTGCCAAAGAGCCGTGCTGACCAGTCCTCCATCGTCCCAGCATTCACAGCCTTGGTCTCGTTGGCCATATCGAGGATATCGCCGTGGCAAAGGACCAGCAGGGCAAGAAGCTCGGCCTACGCATCATCCAGGCACTCGACTTCATTGCTGAGAAGGTCGGCTGCTACAAGAGCATCCTCGACTGCAGCGAAGCCAACGAGGGCTTCTACGTCAAGTGCGGGTTCAGGAGAGCCGGCCTGGAGATGGCGCACTACTATGAGGGAGAAAAGAGTAAGGCCCAGTAGGCTGTTGCTCTCCTACCCATTTCTCCGATGCGCTGTACCGTGCCGTGTCGTCGCGTCTCGGTTCGGGTCGACTCCGTCGGTTTTTGTATTAGACAAGATTGGATTGCATCGGTGACTGCTGATATTGCACCTGCAGGACTGAAGCTCTAGATCAGACGGGCGCCAAGCGCGCTTCCGAAAGAAACAAAAGAATAATAGAACCACACCAACCTACCTCCTACCTGCTTACGCTTTCTTTTGTTGCTTACCTACATGTATCTACCACATCCTCATCCGAGAAAGATGTTTGGCCGATGGCGAAACATGGCAGCAACAAACGGGCTGTGTCAGCCAATCCCGGCCCATCCATCCATCCTCTGATGGCTCAGTCGGGTTCGTGGCTTCGTTTCTTACTTTGGTTTCCACCCTTTGACCAACGATCCAAGGGCCAGTTGTTACAAGTGGATGCACGGCCCCTCGTGCCTGGCTACAATCATATTGCTGCTGACTCTCGTCTGTGTCCGAGTGGCTGGCACCCGTGACAATTTTAGACCCTCCCTAGGGCACCTCTAAGGAGGGTGGCGGCTGCATCCATGATCCCGAAGAGCTGACGGCATGGAAAGGGTCTAGTCGCCCTGCCCGTAACAGCCTGTCAGAGCGTCCACTATTGAATCGCGAATTGTCGAGAAGCGCTCTCCCCGCGTTTCACATGCCATGAATTAGTCGGATCAGCTTTTCCGAAGCCCTTTGCTTTTCGTTGCGTACCACATACTGGACTTTGGCTCGATGCCACTTCCTCTCGTAACAAAAAAAAAAGTCTTGTTACGCTTCCGGTGACAGCATCTTTGCTGCGGGAGGGAACAAAGGAGGAGAGGCTTTAGTCCGGATCCGGCTGGTGACCAGAATGTACAAGTCCGGACGTCCTCCGTCATCGTGGCAGAGCTGCACGACGCAGGCCCGCCTCGGCCTTCCGCTGTCCTTCGGAGCTCCCACCTGACCTGGCGTACCTCTCCTCGAGATAGCTTGAGCAATTGTCAGAGTTGGAACTCGGGCGCCTTGTATACATTCACATGCATGGCCAAAGCGCCGTCCGCCGCAATGGCTGACGGGACCTGATCATGGCGCTGTCGTATAAGACGACCGGTCTTCACGTCCCTTGATTTCCTGCAGCGTCTCGCGATCGGACAACGGATATCCCCAACGACAAGAGTCCGGGAAAGCCACCACCGAACTATATCAAGTCTGCAAATCCACACCCTAAACCCGCGCGTGCGTTCATTGGGCCCGATTGGCGTTTGCAGATCAATTGCATTCATATAAATTAGCTCTGGCGCCGTTGTGTTTCTGTTTCCCACCATGATTGAGGACCTGCATTCTGCCATCGTTCGCGTGCGAATTGCTTCACTTCAGTCAGAGTAAGTCATAATCCCAACCCCAATCCCACCGCTGTGTCGCAGCGGGACCATCGACGAAAGTCGCATCCAGTATATGACCTTGTCGCTCTACACAATCGGTCTACTAGATAAATATTTGCTGACACAGTCCAGAGTTATCAGTAAATCGTCCAGTCGAGAAGTAGTGCGCCGTCGAAGCAACAAAGTCAAGCCTGTTCACGTGGCCAAGAGCCGTGTACCGTTGTTCACTAAGCAGAGGACCGTTCGCGTTATTTCCTGAGAAATACATCATGTCGCCGCATAAGCTTCCCGAGCAGGATGGCAAGCGGCAGTGGGTGATGGGCACCGAGGCCTTTGAGAGGACTATGCCTCACCACCAGGGCATCAAAGCTCTCTGGGAGACAAAGTGGAAGTTTCCGGTATATCCCTCTCCCACCTAACTGAGGAGCCCAACGAGCTGCGGTTGTTGACCTGGCCAACTGTAGTGCACAAAGAGCGTCTATCCTTTCCACGACGGCCAGTATGAGGATTTCGAGCCCATTTTCGAGCACCTGATCAAGGTAAGCAGGGCTCACTTTGATTGCGGAGGATCGTATCTGACAAAATGACAGAACAACATCAACGATGGAACCTCGGCCGATTACACCGAGGCATTTTTCCCCATTGCTGAGGCTCTGACTGCCAAGGGTGACAAGGCTATTGCTGCGGGCAACAAGAAAGAAGCGAGCGATCTGTACCTACGAGCATGCACTGTCTACCGCATCGCCCGGTTCCCCTACATCACGGCATACCCCGAGGTTAGCTGCCCAGTCAAGTGGAAGGCATGGGAAGATCAAAAAGAGGTCTACCTGAAGGCGGCCCAGTCCTGGGACTGCCCCATCAACGACGTCGACATCCCGCACACCCATGCCAAGGGAGGGGATCGGAAGTCCATCCCCGCGTACGTGAGGGTGCCCCATGAAGCGTCAAAGACCAACCCCAGCCCGGTCGTTATCCTGATGACAGGTCTTGACGGATATCGCCCCGACAACACAGTCCGGTCGGACGAATTTCTGGCACGTGGTTGGGGGAGCGTGATTGTCGAGATTCCCGGCACCGCCGACTGCCCCGCCGACTCTGCCGACCCCGAGAGCCCCGACCGGTTATGGAGCAGCGTCCTCGACTGGATAGCCGCCGACGGTCGATTCAACGTCGACCGGGTCTTGGTCTGGGGTCTCAGCTCGGGCGGGTACTACGCCATTCGCATTGCGCACACCCACAAGGACCGCTTGATAGGTTCAATCGCGCAGGGAGCTGGCTGTCATTACTTCTTCGATCCCGAGTGGTTAGAGAAGGCTGACGGCCACGAGTACCCTTTCCTGTGAGTGAAGCGGCTGATTGCAAACCTACAGATGTATGTACTGACCAGAGCTAGCTTGACTCCCGCCATGGCTATGAAGCACGGCTACAAGACCGTGGAGGAGTACAAGGCTGGTGTGCAGAAGAAATTTTCTCTGCTCGAAACGGGCATCATCGAGAAGCCCTCGACCCGGCTGCTTCTGATTAATGTAAGTCACATCTCTGGCATTTATAGAATATAAACGTCTGACTTTGACCCAGGGTACTCTGGATGGTTTGATGCCTATCGAGGATTCGATGATGCTGTTCGAATACGGCACGCCCAAGGAGGCTAGGTTCTTCTCGGGAGCGTTGCACATGGGATATCCTATGGCAAATGCATCAGTCTACCCCTGGATGGAGAGTGTCATGGCGAGCAAGATTTGAGGATTCAACCTGCAAACCGCGGCGCTAGATAGTAGTAATAATGATCATTCTAGAACTCAAGACGTGTCGTAAAATCATGCACTGGACGGTGATTGACGCGCCAGCGACGCCGAATAGTGAAAAATATGGTATCTTTTTTTTCTTTTTTTTTTTTAATGGGAATGGGCTTTGTTTTGTTTTGTTTTCCCTTCTTCCTCTCGGCGATTTCTTGTGTTCTTTACCGACCCATCCACCCGCCATCGACGACCAAGACGTGGCCGCTTACGTAGCCGCTTGCCCTGCTGGCCAGGTACACCGAGGTGCCCTTGAAGTCGTCTGGCGTGCCCCATCGACCAGCAGGGATTCTTGCGCTGATGCTGGCGAGCCGCTCCTTGTCGTTGAGCAGGGCCGTGTTCATCTCGGTCTCAATGTACCCGGGCGCGATGGCATTAACGGTAATGCCCTTGGAGGTCCACTCGTTGGCAAAGCTTTTGGTCAACTGGCCGACGGCGCCCTTGGAGGCGGCGTAGGCCGGGACCGTGAAACCGCCCTGGAAAGTCAGGAGGGAGGCATAGTTGATGATGCTTCCCTTGCGGCCGGTGACAGGGTGGGGTTCGAGGTTGAGCATGTGGGCGCCGACGTCGCGGGTGAGGGTGAAGACGGAGTTGAGGTTGACTTGGATGACCTGAGTCGGGATGTGTGAGCAAGGACAGACCGTTTTGCATGTTACATTTTAACTCGGTTCAGTTCGCAATTCACTTACAGCGTTGAAGTCATCATCGGGGAACTTCTCACACGGGTGACGCTTCTGAATGCCGGCGCAGTTGACGAGAATGCGGAGCTGGTGGCCGTCCTTGAGGACCTTGGGCACGAGAGCGGCGACACTCTCCGGGGAACTCAGGTCGGCCGTGTAAATCTGAGCCTTGCGGCCCAGCTTCTCGACTGCTTCTTTGGTCGAGGTGCTTGTCTCATCTCGCTGGACCAGCAATACGTCGGCGCCGGCCTCAGCCAGGCCAATTGCTACGGCGGCGCCGATTCCTCTGGTGCCGCCAGTGATGAGGGCAGTCTGGCCCTCGAGAGAGAAGAATTGCGAGGCCATTGTGAGATGGTCTAAGTTGTGAGGTACGAGGAAGAGACAACAAGGAGGGAAAAGAGAGGAGATGAAGGCAAGGACAAAGTTTATGGCGAGGGTATATGAGTGAAGGGGAAGTTGGGCATTGGCCCCGACAACGGGAGCTTGAATCGAGCTATTCTGATCACCGAACCATCCCCGGCTGAAGCACGTCTTTCCCCCCGAACCAATGGGTCCGTTTAGCTGTCTTCTCTGGGCTAGGGGCTAGCTCACCTCACGAGACTGGGAACAGCACCAGGTAAACACAGCGCACCACAACGCCGGAATGACACGAGGGGCAATTCACGGCGGAGTCACTCGATTTCAGACTGGAGGGTGCGGGGCATTTTGTACGTACTCGACGAGCCCGGCTAAGTACTCGGTACCTGGTCTTACCCCTCACTGGCAAGGGCAGGGGCCATCTCCAACCCCCTCTGACGTCGTTTTCCTTCCTCTCCCCAACATTCACCCGTATCGTATACGTTCTTTCCGGCCGTTGGAGTTCGGCCCCTCTACTCACTATACAATGTGTACGTTTTTCGACGCTCGGGCTGGAGACTCGGCCCTTGCTGTTGGGTTGCGGAGCGGATCCTGCCGGTTCCCAGCTTATGCAAGTTAAGGGAATAGAAGAATATAGCACAAGCGGCGTCCCTGACTGACCCGGCCCAACGCCCCCACGTAAGGAATGTTAGAGCACATGGTAAATTGGGATTGGCTGGTCTTCTCCCCGCATATCGGAGCTGCTTGGGGGGAGGGAGAAAACGGTCACTATAGAGGGGGGGGGCGGAAAAAGGCAGAAGAAATTGGCCCTACAACATTATTCGGTCATCATCCGTTGTGACTTCACACCACATCTAAAGTGCCTCTCAACATGCACTGAGCATGTAGAGCAAGGCGCAAGGAAGCGAGTCATCTGCGAATCACCGATATTCTATTCTCGATTATTTCTGGATGTTTCAAGTGCCCTGATTTACCTGGGTTGCTTAGCCTGGGGTGTTATCAACTTAGGTAGCCTGGCAGCATTAAGTCCCAATTCCCCGTGCCCCGCCAAGCCACCGTTACTGCCTTAGGACAGAATTGCCGTCTTTGGCCTCCGCGGTCATTTTCTCCAGCTACGGCGGCTGCTTCAGGATTTACCGTAAAAGACTCGACTTTCGGCGGGCTTTGCCTGGATTGGATGGGGGTCATAACCCGCGGATGCTTGTTACCCCTCCCTTCCCTCTCTTACTTTTCGCATTGCCCCTCCATCACCTCATCCCACCACAGACTTACACCCCGCCAACAACCTTGTATCGTCGTCCACGATGCCCGCCCACCACCGCCTCTCCCTCGTCTTTGTCTCCGGACAGAACGCCGAGCCGCTCAACAAGCTGTTGCTCGACTAGTGCTGTCCAGGTTTCTGCATCTCCACAACTCCACACGAACCGGGTCCAGCTTTCTGCCCCCTTACCACGGCCCAACCAAGGTCACTTGATCACGTACACTGCTCTTCTCACACAAGCGTGAGGCGGGCCAAGGTACATGGTACACTGGCACGCCTAATGTCTGAGGCTCGTGGATATCTCTTCTTGCTGTCACCGGTTACGATTCGAGAGTCTAAGAAAGCCGGACGCTTTTCCTGCGCCTGGACGCCTCTTCATTACGCCAGGTACTTGTACTAAGAGCCGGTACGAAGGTCGTCCCGTCTGCGTCCCCCCACCGACTATTCCATTGACTCCCCAGTCCTCCATCATCAACCCGCATTTCCGCTTTACATCACACCCCGCCTATTCGCGTCCACGTCAAATTGACCCTAGTGCTGGCCCTCGCGTTTTCCGGCCTGTCGATATCGGACCAGAGTCTTGCGTACCTAGCTCTACCCTCGCCCTGGTCTTCGACAACAAAAAGATTGTCATAACTGATCGAGCTGCCCACTTGTCCCATTTCCAGAAGCACTGAGGACCACTTTCACACATACACACCGATTTTGCAGCCCCTCCATTCCTCTCTTTGAGTTGCATCACCACCGTGCTTTAATACTTCTACCAGTCTCACCACCGCCTACGAGCGCATTCACCATGTCAAGCGTTCAAGTTCAAACCTCCGTCCTCCACGGCGCGAAGGAACTCAAGCTCGTCAGCTGCCCCGTCTTGCAGTCCAATTCGTATCGTGTACCTAACTGGCGCAGGAACAAAGAGACCTGCCCGCGCTCGCGCCGGGCGAAGTCCAGATCGCTGTCAAGGCCACGGGATTGTGCGGTTCTGACCTGCATTACTTCAACCATTTCCGCAATGGAGACATTCTTGTAAAGGAGCCGCTCACCCTGGGCCACGAGTCCAGCGGTGTTGTCACTGCTGTCGCATCAGATGTCACCAACCTTGCCGTGGGAGACCAGGTCGCCCTCGAGGTCGGCCAGCCCTGCGAGGCCTGCGAGCTTTGCGCCGCCGGCCGGTACAACATCTGCAAAGAGATGAAGTTCCGAAGCTCTGCAAAGGCGTTCCCCCATGCCCAGGGAACCCTCCAAGAACTGGTCAACCACCCTGCCAAGTGGTGTCACAAGTAAGACGCCAACTCCATGAGTCACTGAGTACGTGGGTACGTATTCTAACAATAACTGTAAAGGCTCCCAGAGACCGTCTCCCTCGAGTTTGGAGCCCTGGCAGAGCCTCTCTCTGTCGCAATGCATGCTAGAGACCGCGCGAAGCTGCCCGGCAACTCGACCGTCCTCGTCTTCGGCGCCGGCGCCGTTGGCCTGCTGTGCGCCGCCGTCAGCAAAGCCGACCAACAACGGGTTGTCATTGCCGATATCCAGGAGGATCGCGTCAAGTTTGCGCTCGATAACGGCTTCGCTGACGCCGGTGTCGTGGTGCCTGCACTTCGCCCCCAGACCATTGAGGACAAGCTGGCCTACGCCAAAGACGTGGCGGAGCTGGTCAAGCAGGCCAAGATCAACGGCGAGGATGTTGGCGAGGTGAATGCGACGTACGAGTGCACAGGTGTTGAGACCTGTATGCAAACATCAATCTTTGTGAGTATTGCGAGCCAGGTTTCTGTAGTCAACATTGCGCTAACCCGACCCCTCAGTCTACCCGGCCAGGAGGAAAGATCCTCATCATCGGCATGGGCACCCCGATCCAGACGCTCCCCATCTCAGCCGCAGCCCTGCGCGAAGTCGACTTTATTGGTGTCTTCCGCTACGCCAACACATACCCCAAAGCCATTGACCTGATTGCGACAAAGCCCAAGGGCCTGCCGGCGTTGGAGAAGCTGTTCACGCACCGCTACAAGGGTTTGAGCACGATCAAGGACGCATTCGATATGGCCGGCAAGGTAAAGGATGAGAATGGGAACTTGGTATTGAAGGTTCTTGTGGATACGTCGAATTAGATTTAGAATGCTAGAATATGATATTTGGAGTTGAACCTGTCGCGCCCTCTTGCGTTCTCGTGCTGAGCTGTTCCCACTGTAGCACCATTACAAGTTGGCCTACAAAACTAAACTTGGATGCAGTATCCTCAGTGTGGTGGGGCAGGGAGGGGCGAGTTTGTGGTATGCAGCAGTTGTTCACTCTTGCACTTATTATGTATATGGCACGCATGATGCACGCTCTAAATCGAATTTTTTTTTTTTTCATTCATTCGCTCTACGTTTGGCACAAACAACAAAAATCCAATCTAAGACTTGTCCGGGAAGCCAAAGTCAATGCCGAATGGCGGGTAGACGTAGCGCTTCAGCTCCTTCTTGGCCGTCAGGTCGTCCGAGTAGGCGCGGAGCTCCTTGAGGTCCTCGTCGTCAAGCTTGACAATTTCCAAGTTGGCCTTGATGCGCTCGGCGGTGACCGACTTCGCGATGACGGTGCTGCCGCGGGCGACGTGGTAGCTGAGCAGCACGGTCGAGGCGCTGACGCCGCGCTTCTCGGCAATCTTGACGACAGGGTCCGCGGTCAGGAGGGGGCCTCCAGTGGAGCCGAGAGGGCTGTAGGCCATGATGTGAATGCCCTTCTCCTGGCAGTAGTCGACAATCTCCTGCTGGGGCAGGCTGGGGTGGTTCTCGATCTGGTTGACGGCGGGGACGACCTTGGCTTGAGGGAGGAGCTCCTCAAGATACCTCACGCTGTAGTTGCAGACGCCGATGGAGCGAACCTTGCCCGTGTCAAGGAGCTTCTCAACTGACTTCCAGGTGTCGACGTGGGAGTGGCTGTGGATGATGTCGCGGCTGCCGTCAGGCTTGGTGGGGAATCTGTCGTGGTTGCCCTCGGGGTTCATGGCGACGGGCCAGTGCTGTTCGCCTGTCAGCTTTCCCCTCGACTGTGTCAATGTGTGGAAGTGGAAAAAGAAGACATACAACGAGGAACAAATCGACGTAGTCGAGACCCAGACTCTTCAAGCTCTTCTCAAGACCCGCCTTGACCTTGTCATCGCCGATGGTGTAGGTGGCCCACAGCTTGGTGACGACAAAGATGTCCTCACGCTTGATGCCACTAGCAAAGGCTTGCTTCAGGCCCTCACCGACCTCGTCCTCGTTGGCGTAGCAGTAGGCGCCGTCGATGGCCTTGTAGCCGATCTTGAGGGCGTAAGAGACGGCCTCCTGAACCTGGCCTGGGGCGGACTGCCACGTGCCTGAGGGACGAGACGTGTTAGCGAGGTGTGTTCACGATGCCATTGACTAGTGTAAATGAGAGCAAGATGCGACCTACCGAGCGCAACGGCGGGGATCTCGTATCCCGAGTTCAACTTGAAGGTCTGGGACGCCATCTTGGGGATTCTAGAGCAAAAGTGCTGGTTTTTGAGGGGCTGAGGGTATCTTCGCGAGGATTCGTGTATTGGAAGGCGGGGGCGGGGTAGTTTGTGTGTGAGTATTCTGGAAAGCTCAAGAAGCATACAACTCAAGAGAAAGGGGAAAGGGAACGTCACTCGGTACAAGATAGGACGGGTGCGTGTCCTCGGTATATATATCAACGGCAAAGAAAAAAAAACAGAGACAGAAAATGGCTATCAGGGTTAAGTGTCGCGGTCAATGGCCGGGTAAATGCTCGACGATTGTCGCGAATCCATGCCAGTTTTCCAGTCTCTGCTCGCACCCCTCCCTCCTCCGCCTCCAATGCCCCCCTCGACTTAGATACCTGGCCAACAGAAGGACCGCGATTTGTGTGCCAACTTACATGCCCCCTCGGCCAGCATGATACCGCACCCGACTGAGGACTCAGCTACCTTGTCCAAGCTTGCCTGCTAAACTGTCCCTTTTCGTGTGGATTTCCCCAGTTTGTCCAGCATGGCATAGCGTATGGAGTCGGGAGGGTCCCCCCCTCCCCCTCGGTGGGACTGTGTGTTCCATTCATGGATAATTCTCTGGTCATCGGGGCAGCTCTCGGGCATCGTTGGACCGAGTCATGGAGAGGAGGGGGGACCCGCTGAGCCTTGGGACCTGGGCTTGGATAAGTGCACACTAGAACTCTGGTTGAAGTTTTTCTGCGTGGAGGCCGGTTTCCGGCGAGCCTTGCGTTTTGCTTGGGGCTGGGGGTTCCAGTACGGGCAAAGTCCCCGGAACCAAGCCCGAGGTCCAGTCGAGGCTGGCCCAGGCGCTTGGCCGCATTTCTTTGGCACTCTCCCCCGACGCGCGCTAAAAGCAACCAAAGTGTAGGTGCACCGTGTACTCTGTACTCCGTACTCTCCCTCCAAATGGAAACCCACCCCCACGATCAGCGCAGCTGGCCCCAACCACACGTAACACGCCTAGAGCTGGGGGAGGGGACCACCCCCCTTTCTTTCCCCTTACTTACTCCAGCAAATGCACAGGGCACACTAAATCTTCGGCGAAGTTAACCTCTTTTGTGATTAATAGATCTAATTGTATACAAGGAAGAAGCTCTATGTATAGCTGCGCCGCGTCCACGTCCCGAGGTCATAGTACAGCTGAAGGGTACTGGTATTACAGAAGCCAACGCCCATCCCCATTTAAACTCCCCGAACCACCGCCGGCCACCACGGCAGTTCTGCTCATGCCTCAGCCGGCAACAAGAACCCATAGTCTGTACAGCTAGTCAGTAACAACGTCCTGATCTAGAGAGCGGGGCTAAGAAACGTACAGGAAGAATATCATGAGTACACCGAACATTTTCTATCCATTTTGTCAGCGAAACTGTCCTCGAACCGCTGCAGAACGCAAGTGTGCAACAGCCACACGAATGACGTACCGCAATGAGCCACCTATTGCTTGAGACGCGGCCCCAGTACTTGAGCAGTTCTGCAAATGAAGAGTTAGACATCGTTATATCGCTTTCGTTTCTTGCGACAAGGCCCAAAAACTCACCTCTCTGCGCCCCCTGCACGTTGTCGACGACATCTTCTGTGTTTGCGTCGATGCGCTGAATCATCTCGCTCTGTTCTGATACCATGGTCGCCAGCTGACCGAAGATCTGTGTAGGTTCTGTGAGCCCAGGCTGCCCCATATGACGAGCATGGCGTGGCTCAAACTTACGGATCCCAACTCGGCAATCGTCGACTCGATGCTTTCAATAGCCGCTCCTCTCTCCTGAATATACGTGTTTTGCGGTTGCGCCTCCTCCATCAGCAGGAGCTGCTGGTCTCCTGGAGGGTTCAACGATAGAAGATCAACACCCGGTGACGGGGTCCCTCGCTGGGGTGTTCCGTAAAGGGGTGAGGCCGACTGCTGCAACGGCGGTTGCGTATGTTGGGAAACACTAGAAATGAACTGTATAAAAAATGGCATCCGAGTCAGCATATCGAGCCATCGCAACCGGTGTTAAGATAGACGCACGTTGTCCGTCCTCGATCTCGAGGCCTGGATATTCTTTGTTCTCTCCTCCAGTACGTCCTTGAAGTTGGCGGATACGTCTGTCAGTTTGCCCTGCAGCATGAAAACGACATTCTTGTTGTGCTCTCCCTCTTGATCGGCCTTGGGATGTTGTTGCTTTGTCAGAACCTGCAGGCCTCCGATCTGCTGGTTGAGGGCGCTCAAATCTTGCTTGATGATGTAAGTGAGCTCGTTGATTTCGACCGGCCGGTCGTCGAAGAGAGTTCTGCGTCGCGCCACTATTCAGATGCGTGTCAGCACCAAACCACACCCATGAATGGCTTGCCATATGGATGCATACAGGTCGCCAGCTTCTCAAGTTTGCCCATCGTAGCGGAGATTCCCCTTCCAATTTGCGCCGCCTGGCGCGCAAAGTCGGATCGTCGTGGTCTGGTGTCGCCATCGGAAGCGGCCTTCTGGGAGTCGGTTAAGAGCGATCGTCGCTGAGCGCCGACTTTGCTCGAGGCCTGGCGACGCTGAGCTTGTGCGAGAACAGATTTGAACTCGGCGGTTCGATCCTGCATCGAGGCGACCGCCATCGTGAGATCGATAATGTGGATGTTCGGTTTTAAAAAATGGTTTCGGAGCGAGGCGGCCAGCGCGTTGCGGTCGGGTTCGTTGGGGTTTATTCGACTGCAAAGGGCTTGTTGTCGAGATGGTATAGTCGTCCGCGGAGGTGGATGATCAGGGGTGGGAAATTGGATGTATCGATTTGACGGCGCGTTAGACACGGTAGGAGCGGCTGCGGCTACAAAGAAACGCTGGTGTGCAATGCGCGCGGGCGTAAAAGTCGACGAATGCGACAGAATCTAAACTAATATGACGACAAAAGGACGCTGGTCTGTAGAGTACAAGCAAGCTGTTGTTGCCGTCCCTAGATGAGCGTCGGAGTCGAGTTCCAGGCTCTGAGCGTCACATAGTAATAGGTCCTGGCGGAAAGACGGGGCCAGGGTGTCCGATCCATCCGCCAACGTGGTTTTTTGGTTTGGAAACAAATCCCTGGATTGGAGGGGCGTACTGTGGCTCGTAAAGTAAAACGCGTCTTCGCTGCTTGTGTACATACTGGCACAGCCACATCCGACGTTGGCTTCGTATACTAGGATAAAGTGCACAATATTAATGCATATTACGTAGTACGGATGCAGCCGGTTCGTATCTCTCGGGGTCGTCTCGAGGCACCACAATAAACCAAGATTACCTAAGGCAATATCTAGAAGTCAACTGACCGGACTGAACAGTATAGTCCCCGACAGTCATGTCATCTTTGAGACAATACGTACGTACAGAGCGGAAATATGTTAGTTTAGAATTCGAACATGAAAACGCCAAATGAAGGTGGATGAAAAATCAATGATGATGGCAAAAGCCGACTGCAATGACTGAACAATGATTTGAAGTGCAACTATAGGACTGCCCGGTCTCGCTGCCCAGACATCGTTACACGTTCCCATCGGTCACATTCATGGAAATGGGCGATGTCTTGTGTTGGTCTTCTGTTTCCTAAACATCAATGACTTATTGTGCGTCTTGATTATCCAATTGCTTTTCTAGCTGTCTGGCTCTCCAGATACAACGGGGTGGACAGCTAAGCACATTCGAATTGACGAGTGCTTGGCCTACTAGCCCCCCTAGGAGGTTGAGACCTTTGGGACGAAGAAGAAAGTCCGACAAATCTGTAACAAGACCGCAAGACATCGAGTGATTATGAATGCATTCAAAAGCACCGTTGCTCAAGCCACTTTGGTGCCATTGTCGCTTCCAAAGTAAAGAACCTGTCCATCATCCAGTGACTGCACTGCGCCACTCACTCACTTGCTGCTCAACGGAAGGATGCAGTCTTACCGTGCTCCACTGCAGCTTCATTTTAAGCCGGCGATTCAGCTCCATCTTAGCTGCAACTAGGTAACCATACGCGTTTATCTCTCTGCTTTGCATGGCATGCATGCTTAGTAAACATACTTGAGATTGGTGCCGCCTTCTGAACTGGTACATGCACATGCACATCCAAAAACCAGATCATCAACACAGATACGCAGGCGGTCACACTCAAGCCACACCACAACGTCGTTACTCACCCCTGTTCTTCTGCAGTCCAGTGGGCAGCGCCTTAAGCTTCCATTGGAAAACACCCTAGCCTGATCCCCTCTTTTCAGCACGGCCGATGGATCGATCCTTGCTGGCGGGCGGGTACCTTTTTACCACCCATTTGCTGCAGAGAGACTTCGGCCTGTAAAGGCACTAGGGTAGCCCGGCATAGATTGCGCAGCCCAGCTGAGACTCCATAGTCACCCAGTAAGCATTTTGGTACCACTTTGTGCTGGACTGGGCTGCCTAAGTCAAGTTGTGACCTGTACGAGGAAAAGGTACCTGGCCTTGCGTGCAGGCGGCCAAGCTCAAGGTCTGCTCCAAGCCACTCCCCCCAAGCCCCCAAATTATCATCCCGTCTTTCTTTGGTCTCCCATCCCCAAAAGCGTGACCAGTCAGACTGGCGACCTACACCATCAGCCCAGTCTTGCTTGCTCTGCTGTGTGCCTGACTTCGGGCACTTGGAAGCGGCTGTTTTCCTTTATTTCCACTGTCATCTCTAACTGAAGGCCCTTCTCGCATTTCGGTTTCAATTAACATCGGCAATTCGAACGCCGGGCGGAACCACGCCAGTCTGTCTGATCCATCGAGAGCCACCAACCGCGCAGCCGCGCGCCTTACCGTACCAGTTCCAAGTCGTCGTTGTGCCTCGGAGCCCCCGCAAAAGTAGCCCGAGGGGAGAAATGAAGCAGTAGACGAGTCTGAATTGACCATTTGCACGACGTAATGGACGGCTCATATAATTATGGCTTCAGAGCCCCTCATACCAACTCGCCCCTGTGAGCGCTTTCCCCAGCCCCCAGCTATCCACTGCTAGATTCTAGGTTTCCCCTGAATAGATACTGACCGTGCCTTGATTCCTCAGGAGCCCAGATACTCCGGCGAGCGCTTCCTACAAAACCAATGTAAAGAGAACAAAAACCAAGAAATGGGTCGAGGCAAAGACCCAGAACTATGACGGCGATGACTGGGGAAACGACTTCGATGATGAGCTTGAGGAACCTGCGCCAGTAGCGCCTCTGAAGCCGACAGGCTTCCGTCAACCTGGCCAGTCGACAACAGCGGCTCTTCCGTCTCACCAACTGCCAACGTCTCAGCCTGCCGAACCTGTGCCTCTAATGCGACCGCCGCAGCCGACCGCCAATGAATCCGGGTTGTCCTCCAGCCCTCGAGCCACCGCGGGGCTCCCACCTTTGCAGATTCAAACCCCGTCGCAGCCCACGCCCGAAGTCGTACAGCTTGGTTTGAGCGATTTCAAGCCTCCCATCGCCTCGGGTCCATCTTCAATTGACAGTACCTCCGAAAAGGGTCCGTATGAGCACCTCGTGTCACCGCAGTCTGCCAGCATTGGCCCAGTCCCAGGAGCAGCGCCGACCCCGTTTGCTGGCCGCCAAGAGCACCCCCAGGGTACCTCATCTCCTGTGGGAGCCCGACGAGCTTCACCAGCTCCCGCGCAACCGCAAGCTGCCCTCTTCCCCCCTCGTAAGAGTAGCATGGGTCAACATGATCGTGATGGCCAGTCATCAAACTCTCGATCAAGTTCAACTCAGCGCCCGTGGGTTGAACAACGGTCGGCGTCTCCTTCGAACGGCAAACCATCGGGCCCGCCACCAAACTCGAAAGCGTTGCCTTTTATTCGACCGTCGGATATCTATCGTCGGATGGATGACGACAAAGATAAGGAAACCGGGTCTACGGAGGCAGGGATGCCAAGCGTGGACAGTGTCGGCAGTCCCAGAACTGATCGCTCGGTGTCGCCAGCACCTGTTCCAGTTATTGAAGCTGGGGAGCAGGGTAGGCGTGGAAGTGCGGGCAATCCTGAAGTTCAGGAAGCGGCCGTTGACAACTCGCGACCCGCTTTGTCGCCGGTCGCAGAGAGAAAGAACGAATACGGACTTGACCGCCTTGCTGCACAACCTCAAAACCACGGCCAAGCCAGCCCATCTGGATCCGCTCAAGAAATCAACTTGGCCGTGCCTGAGCCGCAGCTGCAGCGCCCAACAGCAGAAGAAGCGGACCAGCAGCGACGTTATTCTACCAGCCCTCGGCTACCCGACGTAGCCCGCATGTCCCTCTTTGGAGACGACTTTTTCTCCAACCCGTCGAAATTCGCTGAAGACGCGCCCCCCCTGCCGTCTTTGCCATCCGTGAAGCCAAAGCTTGAAGGGCCTACTGTAGCTGAGAACTCGTCATCTGTGGGCGAAAGAGCGGCGGCAACGGAGACGCCCGCTGGTGTGACATCTCCGCCTTCGACTGCCAGCTCGACTCCGCAACCAACCTCATCCTCACCAGCACTTGAACAACCCGACAGACAAGGATCGCGTTCTCCGTCACAAATATCACTAGCCCAAGAATCTACGGAAATGAGCAAGTCCGGCTTGCCCTCGCAATCTTCGCGACCGTCCCTTCCTGGAGGCTGGGTTACCGAAACGCGTTCTATCTCCGATGAGCAAACCCCCCCGGCCGTCGCTGAGGAAAAGGCTATGGTCAGCTTGGATTCCGGCGAGGTTTCTCCCATATCCGATAATGAGGACGAGAAATTCCAAGGAAGAGGCATCGCTACAGTGAGGGATAGAGAGTCCATACCGGTGTCCATCCCCGAGATCTCGGAACAGGCCGCTCAGGACCAGGGCCGCGCCCACGCCGAGTTGAAGATTGTGTCTCCACTGAACCACCAAGCAACAGATAGCTCGCCGTCGGTTTTTGTGCCGCCGGAGAAACTGCAGCGCGAGTCCACTATGAGCACGGTTACCGACCCATCCCCTGTTAAGGAGAGTGATATGTTAAGGGAAGAAATTATGCGTAGCTTAAGCCCAGTCCGTCCTACGAGCGACCTCAACGACCCTAGCAACAGCCGGACGCTAAGCCCGGCTGAAGACACCGGCACCCGCGAAAGTACTTACCTTCATGGGGTGTATGACGACTACTGGGCGGCGGGCGACGACAGACCTGATGTGCCTAACTTGCCGTCCAAGCAGCCTGGGCAGCTGGAGCAAGAAAGCACCTCTGCCGTCAACGAGACCTTTTCTAACGTCCCTCCATTGAGCCCTCGCAAGGAGACCATGGACCAGCCTCCTGCTCTAGGTCGGCGGTTTTCTTGGGAAACCGGATCAGAACAGGTCACACCAAAACCCTCCGACACCCAGAAAGACCCACTGTCTCAACCTCAACCTCAACCTCTTTCTGCAGCTGAGGCGGCCTTGTCTTCTGGACGTGATGATCAACAGCCGCCATCTGCGCAAGCCAAAATGGCCGGGGAAGACGGACGCTCGCCGCCTCAGACTACGGTGTTGGACGATGCGCATATTAGTGTGCAACAAGACGCCGGCGCAATGTCTCACCAAGTGTCGCAGGTTAGTTCGGGGCCGAGAGATCGCGTACGCTCCGAAGTTATGGAACCACCTTCCCCCGTCTCAGTCACGACTGATAAGAACAATATATCGGCTGCACCTACCCGGCGATTGTCCCTCGCGGAAGAAAAGTCAATGGCTCGGGTCTCATCCAACCCCGTTTCCCCCAGCCCTCCGCCCGGCGACCACCCGGCCTTGGCCCAAGCTTCGGAAGCCACACCACCGCCAGCATCTCCGGCATCCTCTCAGCAGCAGCAGCAGCAGCAGCAGCAGCCAGCTCAGCCAGTCAAGATTCAGACCTTCAAGGAGATCATGGACCTTCCGAACCCATCAGACAGGATCAACAAATACAATGAGACAAGAGCACAGTTTGCTTCGATGGACTCGGGATTGAATAACTGGCTAGTTACCTTGAGATCTCAACACCCTGAGCACGCAAATGTGACTGCATCATTTGGGACCGACGCCCCGGGTCCTGGCCAATCCCAGACCTCACCGACTACCTCCCAGCCGGCTTCTCAGCAGCCTTATTACCAACAGTATCTCAACGCAAGCTCACCCAATGTCAGCACGGCCGCATCAGGTCGCCCTCCTGTGGGCGGTGCGTCAATGGGTTCGTCTCATTCGCCTTCAAGCGATTTCAAGCATTCGAGCGGTCAAGTTGGGGCGAAAGGCAAGGGATTATTGCTGGCGGCTGGTAAGGCGGGTAAAGGTCTATTGAGCAAGGGAAAGAGCAAACTCCGTGGCACTGGGGACAAGGTATTTCTTTAACATTCCTCTCAATTGGGATCATCACACCACAGGGCATACATTCTTTTTGGTTGTTGGGATCGATCGTCTGGTCTGTCCTACACATCCTCGCTTTTTCTTCTTTTTTTCTCTTCTCTCCCCCCTTGGTAATCACTTATGAGTTATGTGTCTCCCTTTCTGGTCAGATTGATGGGACTGTATGATTAAGGAATGCTACGACTTCTGCACGATCATGTAACCCCTGTGGTGCCTCGGACATTTAAAACTCCACGTGGCATTTTATGGTGAATACTCTCTAATTGCTTGTTCTCCCACAGAGCGACTCATCTCCTCCACCGGCTCAATCCAAGGTCAAGGCCGAGCGGCGTACATCATGGGGCATAAGTCTCGGAACACGCTCGTCGCCCCGTGCCGACAGTCATGCTCATGGCCATGGTCATGTGCATTCACGTTCGCATTCAGGATCCGTGTCAGGCCCAACTCCACAGACCATCCCGGAACATCCGGCATCTCCGACCCCACCACCTCAGCTACCCCAGACATCACGTATATCCCCATTTGATACCTTGACTCGGGACAACCAAGCTTCGGCTTGGGCCCCACCTCGTCCCCAAACCCCCAAGCATCCCGATGGTTCCCAACGGGATAGTGATTCGGAGCCGGTGTCTCCAGTGTCGGACACGCAATACACATCGGCTCCCAAGGGGAACGAAAACAACAAAGAGGGAAACCCCCGCCCGGATGGTGATCTACAAGTCCCGAGGCCCATCAGCAAGGTCCAACCGTCATGGGACCCCCTTACAAGCACACCCTTGGTTGAGGAGGGCCTCGAAATGGGACTGCCCAAAGATCCGAGCTCCCATGCACCACCTAGTGCGCATCATGCACCCGATGCACCTCAAGCTGTACAAGCCGACGCCGCTGCAGGAGCAAAAAACACCACCGCCGATGACCAGTATGATGATTGGGTTGTCGTCTCGCCACAGTCTCCTCCCTCCGGCCAGATTCAAGTGGTGTCTCCCCAATCACCACAGCCAGCACGTCCTTTCCAATACAACGAGTCCGGCAGAGAAGTCTTTGAGGATGGGGACGAAGCGAAGCCTGCTTTCAATCAAGCCGTCTCAAACACGCAGCAAGCCCACCAGCAGGCACACCCGCAGACCCTTCAGCAGCTGCCATCACAGCAACATACTGAATCTCCCCAGCGTCACTCATCCTTTATTGGCCTCCCGCCTATCAGGCGAAGTTCCACTTTTGGCGTCAACCTAACCAGGAGAGCCAAGAAGCGCTTCTCGTTGGACGAAGACGATAACGATAATGGCAACGTCTATGTGGCATCTCCCATCGGCACTACAGCTGACCAACATGTACATGACAGTGCTGGTCCTGCGCGTTTCTCACAGGGAGACCCCAGCTTGCCGTCTCAATCTGTGCAACCTGCCATGATTGAGACTGGGTCATCGGCCTCCCGCAAGGACAGCGCCATGTCCCATGGAGTTCTTTCGGTTACGTCCACTCAGGCGGCAACCTTCGCAACAGAAAGCACAGGCGTAAGCTGGAGAGTTGGCGATGAAAAGAGACCGCTTGATTCTGGATCATCTCATAGACCTGCCGCACATGCACCGGCTCCAATTGATACAAGGACCATACCGCAGAATGAGGGACGGCCGAACAATCAGCCATATGGCCCTGGTATGCGCCCACAACAGGGTATGATGTCCCCGACTTTTGGAGGCAACCCCATCCATCACTTGCCACCGCAAGGCCCGTGGAAGCTTGAGGAGTCTCACTTGTCGGAGCCGCTGGCAGCCAGCCGAAATCGCCACTCTGGCGGATCTTTGTCTCCGCAACAGCAGGCGTTCTTTGGTTATGACAAGGAAACAGGAGTGCCCCCGCAAGCGGTGCCACGGTCGGAAACACAGATGCCTCCTCGACAGAAGTTTTCTGAAGTTCCTCCATCGTCAGCCCATCGCTATCCTGGCTTGTTCTCTCCACCGCAAACGCATCAGAATCCCGAACCTCCGGCGGGATCTCGAAGTTCTCATGACCTGGGTCAGCAGTTCTACAACCGAGACTCTGCGTCGTTGTACAGAACTCAGACGGGGGACTCTGAGGTGAGCAGCTTCGAGCCTTCGGCAGATGAAGACCGTGGCCGAAGCAGACGCAGTTCGGGCTTCTTTAAAGAGATCGGCGGCCGTTTCTCCCGCAATTCCTCCCGAGAACGGCCGGTTACCAAGCCTGAAGATAGAGGCCCAGGCGCCACGGCCGGCTCGGACGTGCGGGGCGATGAAGTGTCAGAATTCAGCGTCACCACGGGAGACGTCCAAGACCGTCAGAGGCGACGATCAAGTTTCTTTCTGAACTTGCGGGGATCCAAACCTTCTGACGTTGCAATGCCTCAGAGCCATGATGGTGAAGGGGTCACGCCGTCGCCCAGAGCAAGCCTGAACACTGGTGTCTCCCCCCAGATTCAACAACCGGCGGGTTTTGCTGATGGAAAGCGTTCATTCCTTGGTGCAGCTGCCAATGAATCATCTGCTGTTCAGCCGACTTTGTCTCGTTCATCTACATCGACTGCTGGTAATGAAGCAGCAAGCGGCGCCATGGGTCCTCCCAAAAATCGCTTTTCCGGGTTTACGGGCAAGATGTTTAACCGCGCTTCCAGCCAGCAAGACTTACAGGTACCGCAGAAGCCTGGCACTTCCCACTCAACGACGTCCATCCAGAGCCGTTCTCCTGGCACACCTGGAAACCAACCCGGGATGCCTAGTCCGCTTGCAGCTCTTGGAAGAGAAAGGAGTAACACTACGGGATCTGGGCCTTACCAGGTACAGCAGGCAAACAAGCAGCTACAGAATGTCGAGGAAGAGGAACGAGGCAGGAGGAGTTCCGCAGGCGGCTTTTTCTCTGGGCTGTTTAGTAAACGGCCATCTTCCAAAACACCAGAAGTCCAGCAGCCAGCCCAGCTAGGGCATTACCAAAATGGGCAGTTTTCAGGCCAACTCAGGGCACAACCGCCGGGTCATCAAATGCCCCCCTCAAGCCTCGGGCCGGGTCGCCAAATGGGACAACCGCCTGTGAGAAGCCCTCCACAGCATTTTGAGCAGCAGCAACAGCTATCATCTCTTTCTCAGGGCTTCCAGATGCATTCAGGAGCAGACATTAAACTTCAGCCCCAACCCCAAGCGCCTTCTCTTCACCAGAGGCTATCAGACGGATCTCTGTTGCCCTCTCCTCAACTATCGCAACGTCTTGCATCCGCTCCGGAAACACAAAGTCATGTTCCATCAGAGACAGGAGTCCGGTCTGTAATCGGCATGGAGAACGACGAAAGTCGAGCTCCTCCCATTGCACTAGATCCCGAGGCACACAACGCGAGACTTCCCCAGAGTGAGCCTAGACAGCCCTTCAATGGGCCACCTCAACTAGTGAAAGATCCGGATGTCTCAGCATCTCAAGCATTCGGGGTGCAACCTCCGCCGGAAATATCTCATCTTGATGAGCAGCGGCAACCCTTCCCTTCAGTTTTACAGGCTCGAGAACAGCTTCCTCATCCCAGGTCGCAGGTGGAACAGACTCGGCAAGCAATGCATATGCCGGGATCTGGGGAGCCAACGCAGCAATTGTCAGTAAGACGCCCCGATGGATGCGAGGAAACGCCTATTTCCCAAACGCCACCTCTCGCCCATCCACAAGATAGTGCTTCTCGCGCTCTCGGTATTCAGGAGCCAGACCCCGCCAGGCGGCCTCCAGATCAGCCAACGTTGTTGTCTGCTCATCCCGGCATTCGAGCAGCGTCTCCTAATGGTGTGGTCAGCCAATCCGAGATCTCTCAGCGCTCGTCGGTATCAACGTCGCCCAAGCCGCCAGTCGCTTCTACAACGCAGCCTTCTGTTGCGCCTCCTCTACTAGACCGGCAGATGCCTTCGCCAGGCTCACACCAACGGTCACCAGGCCCTGTGGTTGCCGGAAATATGCAGCAGCTTGATCGTATGGGTCGGCCAATTCCAGGTTTTCATCCCCAAGGACAGCAGCAGTTTCCCGTTACTGGAAATCGAAACCCGGCTCAATTCTCCCAAATGCCACCGCCAGCAAGTCAACGTTCCTCGATGCCCTACGCTCCAGTACAAACCCCTCAATCTACTGGTCAGGGCCCTGGCGATCAAGGGCAAAGCTCTGTCTCGAAGTGGTTCAAGAATAGAACCTCCACACAACCGGCTCAGCTTCAATCTTACCAAGGCCATGCAAAGGAGTCGACAGCCAAATCTATCTTAAATGCATTCAAACGATCGTCGAAGCAACCCGAGCCTCGACCACCGCAACAGGTACCGCAACCAAGCCAGGGACAGCAGCATCAGGCGCAGCCATATCAGATGGGCCAGGAACAGCAAAGAATACCACCACCTGGACCGCTGCCTCAGCCGAGCCCTCAGCCAACGCAGGGCCCTCATCTTATGTACCAAGAACAACGCCAATCCCCCTCGTCAATGGCGTCTTTCGGACAACGACCTCCCCCTCAAGGCGGGCAGTCCCGTGGAAGTCCCGAGTATGCACAACGCCAAGGTCAGCTGTCAGGAGGATATCGAGGGCCGCCAGTCGATCCTGTGATGACTCGAGCAATTCCAGCTGGAGCTGGCCTGAATACGGGCACATCACAGGCTCAGCGTGTTACTGAGCCTCGGTATGACCAAGTCCCCATCCCCCGAGGATATGCTGCTGTCCATGGTGAGGGGGGCATAGCGCCGTCCCCTTACGATATCGCGCGGACATCGCCGCCGGTTCAGTATCCTCCTTATCATATGCCACAGACGCAACAAATAGGGCACTCAGTTGCGCAAAGACACCCCTCCGATGTGTCAATGTATAGTCAGTCGGGCCCTTCTGTGCCACAGGGGCATCACTTGGCCCATGGTCACATGCAGCCTGTTGTGGTGCCTGAGGGAGACCGACGCATAAGTACCGCCTCCCACCAGTCCAACGTGTCGCACACAAGCCACGGCACGCAGCCAGGTGCAAGCGGACCTAATGGAGGTCTGCCACTGTTCAGTCAACAGCATCAACAACAAAACTCGAGAGGAGTACGACTAGTGGGCAACGACAACGGCCAGAATGTAACTCCCAATACACAGTTCGGTCAGCAACCACCGCCACAGCCGCAGCCTCATCAGCAGCGTTACTCCCCGGTCAATATGGCCGCGCCTCACGGGGCACCCCCGCAGGTCCAACCTGTTCAGGCCGGCGATCCTCAAGGGCCACATGTAGCCGGTCCTCCTTTAGCGCATGTGCACAATAGTGATATGGTCCGGGGCATATCTGATACTCCTTCGTCGCTCCATCCACAGGCACACACTCAGACATACACTCAGACACACGGGCTTATGGTTGACGAAGGTAGCATTGCGGGAAGCAACTCGCGTAGCGTCTCACCGGGCACGCAGATTGCGGCCGAAAGGAATCTTACGCCAGAGCCACCTGCACCGGAGCCCACAGGGTCTCATCTGAGCGTCAATGTGCAGAGGGCCAACCAGGAGACTCCAGACGATATCTACGAATCTACCCCGCGGTTGCCGTCCGGGCCGGTGCCGCCGCCAGCAAAGCCCATCACTGCGACTAGAACCGGTCAAAGTATGGTTAGTGACAGTTCTGCTGATGAAGCGCCGCGAAATGCTACGCACGCCAATGGTAACGCCAATAGCACGGGCTCCGCAGCTCTGACAAGAGGCAAAAGTACAAGAGCCGAGCTGGAGGATACCGAAGATGAACGCAAGAGAACTATACGGCTCGAGGCCCAGGAAGAGAAGATTCTTGTCGACCCTTATGAAGAATTACAGTCTGGAGGGTTGAAGTACAGAAAAGAAGAGGACCCAGAGATGCCTCAGATGAGCGCCACGAGCTATCCTGGTCAGGAATGGAACCCCTACGGGGCTGGTGGTTATGAAGATTGGGACTGATATTAAGCCATTCTTATATTTAGGTCCGCAAGGACCGATTTCGCATTTCGTATACGTATATCATCGATCTCCAAGAAGGACTATAGAGACGTGACCACGTACTCCAACATGCAGGGGTAGTTGGGTGGTTTTGTTTTTGGTTGTTAGGTTGCGTTCGCATGAAGTCATACCCAAATATACCCAGGTCAGATAGCCGGACAGCACAATGTTTAATCACACCTAATTTCTTTAAGTATTTGGAAATATAACCACTTTCTGTCTCATCCTGTTCCTCAGTTACCCCTTGCTTCTGCTAGCCTACCGGCCTACCGGTCCAGCCGTAGTTGTAGACCTCTGCATGAAACCATCAACTCCTCCCTTCTTCTAGTACTGCACCCGCCACGTCTAGTTTTTTGGGGTTGACTCGCGCTGGCCCGCAGCCTTCTCGTCATTCCACTGCGGTACCACCGCGACGCCGGAAGTGTATCGCGGGGGCAAGGTCATCGTAGACTCCCGCTTGGCGTCAGTCTTGGCGTCAGTCCTTCCTGAATCCCTCCATCGGCCAAAGGGATCAGACATGAAAGAAAAACGACCAGCATTGGTTTCAATGGGTGCCGTACCCTTTTCGATATCTCGGGCTGCAAACTGATTTTGGGCGGCGACTTGTCGAAACTGTGAAGGGTTATCCGGGGTGTCGTTTCGGGGGGTGTCTCGCCATCGACCGAAATGGCCGCCGCCCATGAAAGGTGGACGGAAAGGCGGTCCACCGGATCCGGGGCCGAAGCCGCGGCCGCATCTGCCGCCTCCTGCGGCTCGTTGTTCGAGCCAGGCTTGGCGGGCGGCGCGACGTCTCCTGCAGCACATGATGGTTATTGTTGAGAGGGCTACGTCTGTGGTTGCGGGTCTGATTACCACCAGTGGTTTTAGCGTATGAGGTAGGAATTCGAGTGTTGTTGTTTTTTTCTTCTTTTTTTCCTTTTTCAGTACTGAGGTCTTCTGGGGTATTGTACAAAGCCCGAGCCTATACTGGATGGTTGGTTCCGTGGGGGTTAACTTCGGCGTGGATGACTTCGACTTCTTGCTGCAGATGATGCGGACAGGTTTGTGGCAACTTTATATATCTTGGTCATTCTTGAGGGCACAGCGCACGGTTCCCTATAGCATGAGCAATTCCGGCGGTTGAGACATGCCAATCGAAGAAGGCAGCCGTGACAGGCCGCGAATACGACGAGGGGTAACTTCGGACGATGTCCTCGTGGACGATGCGCGTTTGGCTGCACAGCCAGTATTCCGGCGTCGATGGGATGTTTCTGCGACTTCGGAAGTATCGAGGGAGGCTCCACCCCCGCTCAGCAAGCCGGAGTGATGGCGTTGTACCACTTTTCCACGTCATCCGGCTGCCATGTTCGTCATCTACCGCCACTTACACTGTCGTCCATCGTTGGGAAATGATTGAGTGAATCGAGGAGGGCATGAAGGCGAGAGGTGGACATGCTCGGGCGATCTCGTTTCTTCGCATTCGCTTCTACCCATCGCTCCCAGCTGCTAAATGTGGAAAGGGTTCAGCACTGCCCCGGTGCGATCGGGGTTCCCCCGTGATACAAGACGGGCATAAGTGGAGGCCGATGCGGCGCCGAACCACCCCCTGTTTCCTGTTTCGAGAAAGTGATTCGGAGGACAGGCCTATTGGGCTTCTTCGCCTAGGAGTCGACACTCTTCCAGTGCGTTGATGTTTGTGCTCTCGGGTTGCCATATTAAACTAGATAGTCGGCGACACGAAAGACTAAAATAGATAGGTCCGCCAAACCCTTTTGAACTCATCCTCTATGCCGTCGTACCTTGTATGGCGAGACTCGAAACTGATTTCAAGGAACACTCTTCCATAAAGTCTAGTGACTTCTCCGTGATCAGAAGCAGCCATCTGTCCGCTTTAGTTTGACCAAATAGATCACATTGTTTGCGCTGTGCTGTGATAATATTGCCGTTGTGAATCGCAGTGGGGATAGTTGCGACCACTTTTCCGTTGCTGTCGAGCTGTTTCTCACTGTGGAATACAGGCAACCCTTGAATGCATCCGGTCCAATGATACCCAAGACCCTTTTGCATGTCGCTACTTGAAACCTCTGGATTCATTGGGTTTTACAAGAAACTAGTAGGCATCTGGAGCTCGAGAACCTTTGTGTGCCTTAGATAGCCTTCGGGGACCAGGGAGGGTCTTGCTCCGAATCTTTGGAAGATTGAGTCAGCTTTCGTAAATTCAACGGCATAATAGAAAGTTTTGTACTTTATGGCTTGCAAGACTTTCCCGAGGCCTCGGGTTTGTCGCTCTTGGGCGCCAAATGCTCTCCATGAACGCGTAGAGGCGAGCGCGTTTAGCTTCTGCAGTTTCCTTTATACTCTGAATTACGCCCACAGCGACTTGAATTCCTGACTCGGCTTTTTCAAATAGTTGCCAGAAACCCATTGTTTTGGCGATGAGACTCTTTAGGTCCTTCCTACCCACAAAATCAACACTAGATAACAGGCAGTCAACCCAGAATTCGTGGGCGTAAGGGGGAAGTCATAGTAGCCTCTCATGACTCAAATCGCCGAGTCTGAGTGCTTGGCTAATGATAAAAGAGTCTCGCTAGTTACTAGGCACCGGAGACAAGACAGGGCAATTTCTGTTTGGACTTTGGGAGGCAACAGAAAAGAACCATGTTTACTGAGGAGGTATCTACTTGGTCAGTTGTCGAATCACCTTACTCCCTCTCTACGAGCCTAGGGTAATCAATCTCAAGTTCTGGAAGTAAAGTAGAAAAATGTTCTTGTCTGCTTTGTCTCTCTTCGTTCAGCGTTTTGCAGAGGTGAAGGGATTTCTGATGGAGCTTTATACACTATCCGAGAACCCGTGATCGTTGTGAAAAACAGTAGCCACAAACTTCATACCGCTTCATGAAACGAAGAGAACTTCAGAAACCCTATAATCCTCTTACGATTACTTTTCTTAACATCCGATTGCTACTCTCTGATTCATTTAATGATAGTTTGATATCCGGTTCACATGTTAGCAGTGAAGTTCAACGTCACCACTCATCATTCCTTATGCTCCTGCCAGAACCCCCGGCAGCCCATTAACAGTTGACACCGAGTCCTCCACACGTTTTTTGTTTTTAGAGTTTTTTTTTATTTTTTAGAATCCTGGTGTTGGAAACGACAAACCATTAAGAATGATCTGTGTTGAAAGAGAGAAGGTTAAAGGACTGTGAAGATATGCTATAATGGAATGACTGGTGACAACATAAACAGGAGTAAGTGTTTCATAGAAAAAGGCATATCTCACAAAACTACTCCACTCAACTGCCTATCCTTTGCTTAAGGGTATCACTGCGCGAGGAACTACAAAGACGAAAGCCCAATCAAAAGTTGATCCTTCTTATCCCGTCTCTAGGCTTCGAGAGGAGCCCGAGCATCGACCGGAGCATTTTACTGTAATAAATAGACCAAATCGAACATAACGTTTCTTATCCAACCTACCTACCTAGGTAGAATCTATCATGACGAACGCGAGCAAAACAAAATAACATACAACACCAGGTATTCGCTGGTCGTCACCGACCCAACTACTAATCCGGCCCTCACTGGCTTATCTATGGGAGAGCGGACGGGATCCCGAGTTCTCCAGTGGGTATGGTCGTATGTGACATATCTGCACAATTTAGTCAACTATATAGCAAAATTGAAAGTTGTTCTTTTTGTTCCAATGAACCTGTATACAGTGCAGCCCGCTACGGCTCCTAGATCAACCGAGACCATGCCAAGCCCTGCGCCGAAAACTATAATATTATAGGTTACTTGGTAACGCGTATGTGAACCGGCCATGTCGTGTATGAGTGAAGTCCTCGAGGTATCACTTGGCGGCGCAGAGCGGATATGGGCAAAACGAGACATGGCGATTTGCGGGAGCTATATATGAACGCCTGATGCTCCCTTTGACTTAAAGTCAGTTTCCGTTTCACGAAAGTAAAGGGAGAATGCGAGTGGGCGGCGGCCAACGGCATGAGACGAGATCATGCGTGGTGTTGCGGCCCGAGAACGGACCCGACGGCACTCTCGGGGTCTCATGTATGGGGGATACAACGAGCCGTCTGCAGGTATCGGCCCAAGACGGATGACGATTAGTACCAATCTTGACGATGACGTTGTCAGACTGTTCTTGGCCACTGGGCCGTGCATGGTCTTGAGGCTGTGTCGCATCATCATCAAGTGCACATCAATCAAGGGCGAAGCACGTACTCTGAGTAACGGATAGTGCGAACCAGTCCGCAACAACACAACAGCCAAGGTCGGAATTGCACACCCAAGGCGAGTTCCGAAAGCAATTCATATTCAAGGGCCAAAATGCTATGTCAAGTAGGGTGCTCCTGGCACTAGAATGGAAGATATTCCGATAGGATTCAGGGTTCAATAATAAGAGAGGCAGTTTCTCGGGGTGAGGCGTGCGCATCAGACGAGGGCATCAGGCATAGTATTTGTTTTGCGGTCACTCTTCAGCCTCTCGACGCTGACGCGTCAGATCTGTCTTGCTATTGAGAAGTATCAAACAAAGCTGGGACGGGGACTGACAATCTAGCAAGACGTCTGTGTGAAACACAATCAGGATCCGGGGGAGACGAGACGAAGAGGGTTTGCCTGAACAGACGGACAGGGAATAAGCAAATTGACAAAAGCATAGATGCTTCGCATCAAGAATGAGGCGCCGGCCGTTTGGATCGTAGGGGGTTGGGGGAACAGCAAATTTGGAACTGGCAAAGGCGAGAAGCAATCGACGGCGTGAAGAGGCGCCGTTGGTGTTCTAGTTTCCGGAAGAGCCCGTGGAGGCATTGCTACAAACGTGTTGCTTATTGTGGCTTGGCAGGAGAGCCGCTTTTTTGAGAGAGACGCGAGACGGTTGAACATGCTCCGGGCGCCAGCCACCGGACACAGAAACTATCGACGTTGGCAACTAGGATAGCGGATGGACAGTTTGCGAAGGCGGGAATGGCGTTTGTCCAGGAGACAAAGGGGGAAAGAGGACATTGCTGCGGCTAAAGAGAATGCAACGGATGGCGTAGTGAACAAGGGGGCTAGCGATGGACAGAAGGAGACCCGGGGGCTGGCCTTCTCCAACGTTTGGTGAATGGGTTTCGAGAGGCGTCGATACTCAAAGAAAACTTGTCTCATGACATGGAGACATGCAGTCAAATCAAACGAATGGCCTCAACCAGGAGATAAAGAAGCGAGGAGGCATGCCTACCAGGCGCGTCAGGCTAGAAGCAATAGGCGAGGTGACATAGCTGGACGAGCGCGGTAATATTGCTTAGCCAGGGTCCTGGGGGCCGGCCCCCGGTCTGAAGAAACATAACAGGCCAAAGTGGTTGTGAAAGTACCGGTACCTTGGGTAGAAAGCATTGTCGTTTGTCGAGGGAAGCTGGATTGGATTGAATAAAGTCAGCTATTGGCATGGCTTCTCGGCAGATGCCGCACAGGCATAAGATGAGCACAAGCATTGCGAAGCTGAAGCACGTCGCAGTCCCTTAACATGCTTCGAAGTCCAGAGTGATGTGGACACGGGGTGACAGGGTGACGGGTAGGTAGGCCAATATGCCGGTGCTCGGTCTTGGTGTTGCTGGGGCTCGGGCTGATGTCGATGCAGATGCAGATGCGCAATGTATCCGATGCTTCTGACGATGCCGGTCAGGAGCTGATTCGAATGAAGATCAATCCGGCAAAGAGGAGCCATGCAAGGCCAAGAATAGGCCAACACGACGATGGACTGAGCGGGGGTCGTCGCTGATCGTTCGTGACCTGAAACCAGCTGGGTCGATGTTGTAGATTCCATTTCATAAGCAACTCTGAAAAGGCACAGGAGAGAAGAGACATGGGGAGGGTGATTCTGATGATGCAAGGTGCAATACTCGTATTGGGTGCATACACGGACAGACAGAACCTCGGATTCGCTGTGTGAACTTGCAGACTGGAAGCGGGCAATGGGAGGGGGATTGGGAAGCAAGCGGGCGACAACTCATCCCGGGCTACCGCTGAACCGGGGGACGTCAAGGGACACATAATACCTAGCAATAGGTCAGGATGACGGCGAGCGAGCAGCGGAGACGACGGGATGTTGGCTGGGGTTACCCGTGTCGTGTTCCCAGCGATGCGTGCGCGTCAACTCGGGGCCCGTCGAACGGGCTGTGCCTAGTGCGGCGTAGCGAATCAAGGCGAAGTGAGAGGGAAGTAGATATCGACAAGGTATGGGTATTAATGTATCGGCAGGCTCGCAGCAGGTTGAGGCAGGTCATTTAAGGTGAGGGGAGAACAACAAGGTACGGAGCACGGATATGGATATTCTGTGCAGAGTACGGATACTAATATGTACCACGTAAGGGAGACGGGAGGTTTCGGTATCAGCGGGGGTAGATGGAGACCGAGGCTGATGAGGATACGGGCGGCGGCTGGATTATCCATGCATATTAGTGAGGGAGTGCACTGTACTGCACTGTACTGCACTGCATTCCTGAGAGCACCTGGAGTACGAATACACTACGTCCATAAGCAGCTGTTGGGGTGTTCATAACTATGACCACTTGGAGACACCTGCCCGTTAGGGACCAGCCCGATGTCCGTGCCCCCCTCTTTGCCGTTCCCTCCGCTGCCATGATCGCTGTAGCCGCTCGGCACAGCAGGAAAATGAAGACGTGGGCTGGGATGGCGAGAGAAACAGAGGAGAAGGAGGGGGAAGCCGCCACATGACCTCCTCCTCGAGGTAAAAGGTGATGGCGTCTGTGACTGCAATTGCTTAATCGGGCCCCGGTGCCAAACCCAGCAAGCCATTTGGATTTATCCCCTCATGGGAGAGAAGGGGGAATGCAACAAGGGATTTGGCCCGAGTGATGGTGTATCGGGTTGAAATTACTGCGCAATCCGAAATGAATCAAACCAAATTGCTCGGGGGCAAGCAAGACTTGAGACGCTTTCGTCCCATTGCCATAGCTCACTCGACCGTACCCTACATGGTAGGCATTCTCATCTCCAAGGCAGGCAGGCATTGATTATCGAAATGCACGCTGTAGTATAATACTTGGTGACCTGCCTACTCACTCGCATTCGTTCACATGAGGCGAAGCTGCAATCGCCATGGCCCTCTGTCATCGCAACATGCGCGGATCAGGATCAGGTTAGGGTTATCGGTAGAAGACTTGACGAGAACAAATGGACGGATGGACTTTTGACATTTGGGTTTTTGATTGACTTGTGGCTGTGAAGGCGCGCAAAGGGGGCGGATGCGAATCACGAAAGGTTGGGTCGTCATCTCAGCGGCCTTGGTCTGCCCACTTCCAGCTCACCAGCCCCCCACCCCGGCCCTCAGCATTTTGCGAAAGAACATCCGCACTGCACTACACCAAGTGCCTATTCGCAGTGTGGTATAGGTTGTCAGTAGTCAAGTAGTCTAGGCCCACAGCTGTGTTGAGTCCTGGCCAGGCGCACCCGATTGAGCCGACAGCGATCCCCACTACGAGATCATCATCCACGCGACAGGCCCGAAGTTGTTGCAGCAGCAGCTTTCTTTCTTGCCTTAGCGTCCCGACCGACCGACCAATGGCCCTGGGGAACATGTGCATTCCACTCGTCGCTGGCAGGCGTTACGTCGCGCGTCACTCGCCTGCCGCCTGCCGCCTGCCACTTGCCACCTGCCTCCTCACTCGTCCACTCGTCACTCCTCTGTGCTACGGATGCCATGTACATGCCCAAGTGCCATCTAGTGTACACTAGGGTACGCAGTCTGGTGGTGGTGGTATACGCAGTAACCGGCAACCGACCTCCCCTTGGTTCGGTGCGCAATTGCTGACTGTGTCCCGTCCATACATCCTTTGAGGCAAACAGAATTAGTAGCCGCCAGGGAAACTCAATGGCAATTTGCATAGTAGCTTACTGAGAACCTCAAACCTTGCACAACTAAAAGAGACATGGGTATTGTCCAGAAAGGGACTTGGCTGAGGTCCAGAATGGCAGCAGTAGTGTGCCGTGGTACAGTGACTTGCCTGTTTGCCATCAGTCAGTCATGGGGCCAAAAGAGAGAAAGGCATCAAGGTTACGAGCCTTTCGGGCCCGTCCCAGCGATTGCACCGCCCCCACCCCTGTCCAGCGCACCAGTTCTTGTCCTAGACCCACCACGCAACAGTCCCAGTCCCACGATCTCACGCCTGTCCAGTCCGGTCCCGCCCCGCCCAGTCCTTCCAGCGCCTTGCCTGTCTGCCCATCCATCCGTCCAGTCTCCCACCCATCCCCAAAATGTGAGGTCAAGTTCGGTGTTCGACATCTGGTCCCTGTCACGCTCGACCCCGTCCAATGCCACCCATGTCATCCACCCAGCTCCAGTCCTGGTCCTGGCCCTGGCCCTGGTCCGCTCTTCTTGGTCCCCAGTCTTTCGCTGCCCATCCTATTCTCTCTCTGGCTGGGCCCTTTTTTCGGTTTGCCGCCGCCGCTCTGCATACCTGCTTCCATTGCTCACTCGGCCTCCTGCCGCCGCTGCCAAAAGACTCAAAGCCTTGGGTGCTCCGCTGCTCGGCTTCTACCAGTTATCTCCCGTCTTCTCCTCTCCTCTTCCTTCCTATCTTGACTACCCTCACCTCCAACCCCCCCCTCCCTCGAACCGAGACCTGGCACGCCATTTCTACGAGTAGGAATTTCCCAGCTACGCCTAATCTCCTGCCTCGTCACGAAATCTTGCAACCCTCATACGAACGAACGACCAAGCCCATCGCCGCGCCGAACACCATCAAACACAGGAAGGGAAGCAGTGTTTCGACCTTGTTAGCATCGCCATGTCGTCGTGCTACGTCTAAGGCCCCAACGCTCCGTTCCGGCTGCTCTTGTCCCCATCCAATTTGATTGTTGACAGCAATCAATTGGCGTTTGATACCCGACATTCCACTGCCCCAATAGCTTGTGAGCTGCTGTCACGCCTCGCATCCGCCGTTGGATTCCTCGCAGGCGCTGCTAGCTCTTGCCAACACACTGTCTCAACGTCAAACAATCCAAACTACACCAGTCCACACTTGTCAGCTACTGTCTTGGGTCCTCGGCGGCCTGTCGACTTCAGAAGGGAATGGATTCGTATGTCTCGTCCCTCAATAAACAGCCCATACTCTCTTCTCCATCTCCTCCCTCTCTAGTGCTTGGGAAACCTTGGATCTGCAAAGCCATTACACATTGCACACTCCGCCGTCAAATGGCCGTTACTAACCTTGCCTGGCACAGTTTTATCGCGGTCGCTGGCTGGACACAGCATACCAGTCCCCAATCTGGCAGCAGACCTTTTGGACATTTTAGATCTCTCTCCTCCATAGCTCGATCACCATCTCCCAGCCCAAAGGCTACGAGAACAACGACCAAAGCACCGTCCGTCGCCGATCTTCCCATAATGTCTTCTTCAGTCGCCTCGTCGCCGTCACTGCGGCCTACGACCATATCACCCCCAGACGATGACGGTGAACTCAGCACTCTACCTGATCCGCGCAGCCGGGCCATGAGTCCCGCAAGCGAAGGCGACAACGCTCATCATCCCGAGCTGAACGATGAAGTTGCCACTCTGAGCGCAAAGTTGATCAATGCAATCAACCACCAGACAACCCTCGATGACACGCTTTCTGCAACACGACAAGAGCTGGAAAGAGCACGCGAGAAGATCAAGCATTTGGAAGAACAGAACGAGTCGCAAAGAGAAGTGCTTGCCGGCGATATCTGGATTCGTCGGAAGACGGCCGAAGATGAAAAAAAGACTATTTTATTTCGCGTTACGCAGGAGAAGAAGCTGCGGGAGGATATCGAAAAGGAGAAGAAGAAGATAGAGCAAGAGCTGGAGAACTTGACCACTGCCTTGTTCGAGGAGGCCAACAACATGGTCATCTCGGCCAAAGAGGAGGCACGGCTTGAACAGGAAGTCCTACAACGGAAAAACGATAACCTGAGGTCGCAGTTGGGCGATATGGAGGCCCTGCTAACCTCTCAACAACAGCAACTAGCAGACCTCAAGCATGTTATGGAGCAAATGGACCTTGAAAGAGAGGATGCCACAACCGGAACTGCTCCCTCGTCGCCCGGCTTCAGCAAGCTCGACACCAAAGACGACGATCGCTCCGAGGGCATCGTCGCTGCACCTCTTGTGGACCCGACCTCGCCTACGTACCCTACGAGTCTTACTCATCTCATACAGCCGGTTCTTAGAACCGACCTAGGCGCATATGAAGACTTTGTTAACCTTACACGCTTTTCCCGGAACCGCGCCGGAAGCCGCGTCTCGTCCGGCTCCCTCACAGGTTTAAGTGGAATCGGCCTTGGAATGGGCGGGAGCACTTCCAGTGCCCATCCCTCCAACGCCTCGACTGCCTCTTTATCCACAGCCGGAACACCCGCAACATCGTCACCACAGACGCCGAACACTCCTGCCTCGGTCTCGAGTACAGCCTCTACTAATTTGGGCCCACCTCCGCCAGCCCTGAAGGAGACGAAGTTCTTCAAGCGTGTCTTGGCTGAGGATGTCGAACCAACGCTGCGGCTAGACATTGCTCCCGGGCTTTCTTGGCTCGCGCGGCGAAGTGTTTTGAATGCAATGAGTGACGGCTCGATCGTGGTGGAGCCGATTCCTGCCAATGCGCCATTTGCATCACTGGTCAAGCCGCAGTTCTATCCCTGCTCCTTATGTGGCGAATCGCGCAAGGATGAGGACCATTTGCGAACCTACCGATTCCGAACCAGCGAGTCCGAGTCGGCACAACGTTATCCCCTTTGCAGATATTGCTTGGGACGCGTGAGATCTACCTGCGATTTCCTCAACTTTTTACGCATTGTGAAAGACGGCCATTGGCGCGCGGACGACGAAGGTGCCGAGAAGGCTGCTTGGGAGGAAAGTGTTCGCTTGCGCGAGCAAATGTTCTGGTCTCGCATTGGTGGCGGTGTTGTTCCGACTGGTCATCATCATATGACTGCCTCGGACAAGATCCCTCGCATCAGCCATGAGAGCGAGCCTGAAGATATCGAAGCAGAACCAGAGGCGGCGGCGGTCGAAGAACATTCCAGCGAGTACGCTACCCCCTCTGAGGAGACGCCAACACCCGTGGGCGGGGGAGGTCCTGTCTCCCGACCAGAGACGCCGTGCCCGAGCAATCGGAACTCGACGCAATCTTTGTCCCCTGAAAAAAGTGGCACTGCAGAGAAAGATGAGGAAAAAAGACTCTCAATTAGCATTCCGAACACTCGGGAACAATTGCCTATTATTACATCTTCGGAGTAACGATCCGTAAAAAGGCCGATCCTGGTGGTTTAAGCGTGCCAACAGCGCGACTTATCATAGCGACCAGGCCTCGATTTTGACACCACTTACACAAATAATTTTGATACTGTATTAATTACGCCGTATGCCCCAATGCTGGAAAGCTGGGGCTACTAATGATGGCCAACTGGGAACGGGTGGGCGAGTGGGGGGGGAGGGATGGGGATAAAGGTATGCGAGCCTAGGATGGGCTGAGAGGCATATATCACTTTATTCTTGGAACTGGCATTGGCGTTTTGGAGATCAAAAAGGGTGTCCATTACAGGGACCAGCAACAATTACCATCAGGAGGAAACAGGGCATTTGCTAGACAAGCAGGAGCGGGAACGGAGGAACACGGGTACTAGATCGTACTGCACTACTATTAATGGCAAAGATGATGAAGCCTTGACCTTCGGGGTGATCCATTCGTGGGCCTTCATGCAAACGAACTGCCATGTTTGCTCCTTTAGTCGTGGTTTATCCCAATCATTTGCCTGTTCACGGTCTGGGGGAAGGATGCGTGTCATCATCTCAGAAGCCCTGGTAGACGCCAACAGCCTGTCAGAAGCCCTGGTAGACGCCAACAGCCTGCGAAATCACCCTTGACGTGGCGGAGAAGGATATCGTGCAGAAGATACTTTACGCAACCTGGTCAGGCGGGTAGAGCACTTGAGAGGCCCGTCCCTTTCTTCACACCCCGAGCAGCCTCCCTACGGCCGTTCTTGTATTACGGGCAGGAAGTAGTCGGTGCTCCTAACGAAGGCCAAGCCCGATCATTGTCACAGGAGCACGCAGGTTGAGGAGTTGGAGATAGATTGTCCCGATTTGAGAAAGCTGGAACTACACGCATGCGTCTTTCGAAACCACCTCGCCGAGCGTTTATATCGGTAGTCATGACTTGGTTTGGTTTTGCAAACAACAAATGAGATCTTTGGATTCTGTGGCTGTCCCACCTCCCCCTCCTGTCCTGCTGCTCCAGTCCAAAAAAAGGAACTTGCTAGAAATCACAACACATGGCTTTCCACTACAACCATGGACCGGTATACACTACCTTCGACATCGCCTCGCTTCAACCCCTTGTCTGGGTTCCATATGCTCATCGACAACGAGGGTTCGTCTCTAGCACAAGGCAGCTGGTGTACGGAGACAGACCATGACAGTTGATCCACTCCAGGAACATATAGCTATGCCATTGCTGTCTCATAAAGGTCCAACTCACACCTATAGCTCCTCCTGGACAGGAGCCTCCTTGTCACCTTTGCTTGCAGGCTCGGCCTTCTTCTGCTCGGCCTCCTTCTGCTCGGCCTCCTTCTTCTCGGCCTCCTTCTTCTCGGCCTCCTTCTTCTCGGCCTCCTTCTTCTCGGCCTCCTTCTTCTCGGCCTCCTTCTTCTCGGCCTCCTTCTGCTCGGCCTCCTTCTTCTCGGCCGCCTGCTTCTCGGCCGCCTGCTTCTCGGCCTCCTTCTGCTCGGCCTCCTTGTCGCCTTGGCTGCTCTCGGCGACCTTGGATGCGACCGAGTCGTGGCCCTGGACATCAGGGTGAGGCAGGACAATGTTGCTGTCTTGCTCTTGCTGCCATCCGCCTTCGGGTACCTGTACTTCATTCCCATTTGCGTCGACGACGCGCGTCCTCGTCTCATATTTGGTCTTAAATTCAACCTTACCCTCCAAGGCCTTGACTTGTTCCTCATTAAGAAGATTGCCGTCTTGGTCTCGGTACTCAACCCGCTCCTCGCGGGAGAGGACCTTTTGGCCAGGGGCGCCCGAGACAGCAGCCTCATCCAGCTGCTCCTTTGGGGTATCAACGATGGGAATTTGACCCACTTCACCGCCAATGGGGGCGACGGGGGCCTGAGACTTAGTCGGTGTGGGAGTGGCCGCGGCAGAAGTACGAGTAAGCAACTCCTTGTACTGGGAATACTGTGATTAACAATGTTAGCATTAATGCACGGCATTCACGTATTCTAATAACGCTTTGCCGAATCTCGTCTCATTTGGCTATGAATCTTTCCCGACATGACTGCGGCTTAACCAAAAGCGCATCGCTTGGTACAGACCCTTACAGTCCCCTCTCCGGCATCCCTCTTTCCGGTACAAAAGCAGTGGTTTTACTTACGTCATCATAGAAGGAATTGCAGTCGAAGTCCCATGTGTTGACAACCTTGACTCGGTTACATTCGGCCTTGGTCCAAGGGTTGCCGTAGGCCAAAGGAGAGAACAGCGCGAAAACAACAACAGTGAGGGCGAGGATCGCTACTGCGCTGGCTCGGTTGATAATGGGGTTGTTCCGGATACCAGCAAGCGAGACTCGAGCAGTGGCAAAGTCGAAGGTTGAGCAGAACGCAATAACTGCGAAGTATAGAGCTGGGAAGTAGTGATGCAAGAACAGTTGACGGTCCATCAGATAGAACGGGAAGTAGTGGAAAGCCCAGCCTAACACCGCAGTACCGATCTCGTAGTCGAACCGCTTGAAGGTAGTGTTGGCATAGTCGTTGCAGTTGCGTTGCCAGCGGAGAGTCGCAATGCCCTTGAAGAGAACGTAGATGACAACGGCGAGGGTAGAGCTCCACCACACTATGGGGTTACCCATCAGGTAGATTTGGCGGTGGTCCCTGCCCCAGAAGTTGATCCCGCGCCGAAGGACCGGCCAAGAGTCAGGGCGAGAGTCCCAGGCGTGAGATTCGACCAAACCAGCGTTCGTCTTCCACATAACTTTCTGCAACTCCCAAAACTTGCCAAAAAAGCCGGGATGGCGGTAGTTGACCTTCTCAACGTTCTCGCCGACTAACTGGGGGTGCTCATTGTACTCGACATACCACAAGCTGTTGGGAAGCGTACCTCCTCTTGCGCAGGTAACCTCCTGTTGCTCAGAAGCCCAATCGGGAAGCTTCACCTTGTGGGAGAAGAGAACACAACCAGTCATGACGTGAACCAGTCTGAACTTGGTCTCGATTGTGCGAAGACGCTCCTTGGAGGCGGAGCTAAGCGACTTCTTTTTGACGATTTCGATCTTGAACAAATCATTGGCATCGCCCTCGAAGCCTTCATAGCCATAGGCAGACACCTCATTCTGCCAGTCGGCCTCCGTCACAGGAGGTCGGACGTCGTGAGAGTGAAGGCGGCGGAACGTGGGCGTGTGGTATAGACGAACGACATCGCCGTCCTTGATGAAGACAGGCTCGGGGAGGTTGTCCCAGGCTTGGGTTCCATTGATTTGCTCACCGTTGATGCCCAGGGGTTGGGTCTGGTTCTCAAGAAGCCATAGGTTGTTCTCATCCTTGTGGGGATACAGGGTGATTTGCTGTTGCTTGCTGCCGGTGGGGTACATGAGAGGGTGAGAGTGGAGGTAGCCGCCCTGCGTGTTTACATGTCTGATGCTGACCCGGCTGCCAAAGGCGACGTCAGCCGCAACATCCTGCATGCCTTTGGAGTTGAGGGTAGACTGGAACTCGGAGCTCATGAAGCCATCGCCGTCGCCAGGGTTGACCAGGCAGAGGAAGTGGATGGCGAACATGGCCATGTAAAAGCCAAGGGGGATGATGATCAGGCAGAAGGCACGAGCCATGAAGTGCTTGGCCCAGATGCGCGGAGTAACGTTCCTGGTGTCTCCAAGAAGAACCCAGAGCTGGACCAGAGTCAAGCTTCCAACCCAGGCAATGGTAAACAGCCCAACCCACTTAATACTGACAGTCGTGCCCAATCCCAGACCAGTCAGGACCAGCCAGAACCACCAGCTCAGTTGAAAGGCCTTCTCGGGACCCTGCTCATGCTGGTTCGTGAAGGATTGGAAGGAGAGAGCGGTAAATGCAGTCGCGACCATAAGAGGGGAATCAAGGAGGATAAGACGGGCTTGGGTAAGGAGGCCATTCTCTAAATTGTCTGTAAGTGAGGGTTCCAAAGCATTAAAAAAAGACATAGGTTCGTCATACCAAAGATGATGAGGCTGGACCCCAGCAGAGCAGTTGTGGTACGACATCCGGTAGTCTTCAGAGTCAAAAACATGAGAGGGGCTAGAAGGATGCCGCAGATGGCAGGGAACAGGCGCATGGCGACGTAGGGAACGCCAGGCTCAAGGTAGTCCTTGCCAATCTCCTTGAAGTCAAAGTCGCCGTTGAATCCAGCCAACCAGCCAGTCAAGGCAATTAGCATCTTGGCCAGGGGAGGGTGTACGTCCATGAAGAATTTGCCCTTGATGTATTTCGAAGCGAAGCCACCGAAGCTGGAGGAGACAAGGTTAGAGGAGGTGTGCAGCTGGAGGGAGTTATGAACCTGTGGACTTACTGGACCTCATCAAAAACGACGCTGGTGGGTTGATAGATGCGGAACAGGCGTACAGCAGCAGCGAGCACGGTTAGGACCAGCATGATCTGGTAGTCGGACGCGGGCAGAAGGAAGACGTCGTTGTCCTCAACGCCATCGGATTTGTAGCTTGATTCACGCTTGACGGAGGATTTACCATTGGCTCCGTTGGCACCATTGGCCCCGTTGGCACCGTGAGTTCCGTTGGCACCGTTGGCTGACTTCTCGAGTGTGGGCTCCGGAGAGCGAACGGGTTTGGTGGCACCCATCGTAGACGAGGTATCGGATCGTGGGCAGTCAGAAGGGTAGGTAGTGTGGTTAGAATAGACGAGGGCCTCGTTCTCTCAAGGCCAACAGCGACAACAATTGGCGACGGCGCTGTCGACGACGATGGTGGAGAGGTCGGCACCTAGCAAGGCGAAGGGGAAATGGCAAGGTTTTCTCGCCTCGGTCGTGTCGCAGGAAGGTGGAAAGGGGATCAAAGAGAGTCGAGAAGAAAACACGGGCATTAAAAAGCCGTCATGAGGCAAAATAGGTTGACGGGCGACCTTGATGAATGCCCTCAATAGAAAAGGAGGATATGTTTGAGGAAGAGGAAGCAGGGGGGAAAAAGAGGTCAGGACAGTCCGGTCTGGTAGCGGAAAGTTTGGCCGCGGAAGCTGATGACAGCTGGGGAGGCCAGGCTGGAAGGGAGTAAGGGGGTCAGGGTCGAAGTTGTAGCTTAAGTGGCCTCATCCCATGTGGTTTTACTGTAGTAATTGGTCGAAGCTAGGGCCTACCTAGGACCTGCCTAGCTCCTCCAGTGCCCCCCCTGAGTCCATCCACGCCCCTTCCCTACCCACGATTCCCCATGGCTGCCACCCCCCAGAACGAGCAAACGGGCTCTCAGTGGACTGCAGGTGAGCTGCAGAGGACAACTGTGGGCACCATCGGGCGCAATGTGTCTAAAATAACCCTGCTCTGTCCAGTCTCCAGGGACGCGAATATTGGGCCACCCCCCACAGATCACTGGGCCGCTGGGGTTTTCTTCCGACCCGAGGGAAGGCTTCCATACTGGTAGCAAGAGGCACTTTACGCGGTTTAAGGCGGCGCTGCGACGGCGTCCGTTTGCATGTGGCAGCGGCAGCCCCCAAGCCACAATGCTCTTCTTCTATACGCATAGTTTGGACTGGACACTGCAGATCCTCTTGGTCAGGCAGGCATCCCGTTGGAACAAATGGTTTTTGAGCTGATGTTACCTGGTCTTAGCTCCTGCATAGGAGAATATCCGTGCTCTCTTTAGCGCCAAAGTGGACGGCGGGAAGACACTCATGAACGTGCTGTGGCTGCCATTGTTCTCCGCGCCCAGGCCTCTTCTGTCAGTGACACCCAATTTGTCCCGTCCTCCAGTTTCTCGACTGGATCCATCCATATCCACTACCATTGGGCGGTGGCCTGTGCGTCGAAATAATGCGGCTGAAAAATGACGGCTTACGCAAGGCAACTTACCTTACACAAGAACACTTTGGCCTCGCTTGCATACTTTAGTCCGTACTGTGTATTTTGCTGCAGGTCTAGAAAACCAGCATCCGAGCGTGGCTGGTGTGTCAACAGACACAGAAAATGAACTGTCCGATAACGCCGTCCCATATCTCGCCAACGCAGTCTTGTAGGACATTGGGAATGGAACCGCAACGGACTCCCTTCATTCATGAGCCTTAATTATCCACTTGCCCACACTCCCTTGTCTCCCCTCCAATTATATCTGCTGCGACGCATCCCAAGCCCAGTGCCAAAATACTTCGATCCTAGCCAACTATCCGAGAGTTTGGCGAGTGAGAAATCAAAAGCATTAATACACGGTGAAGGGTAAAAGGACGCTGCAAAAAAAGAGAAAAAAAAGGGGAAGAAATAGGAGAACGCAGTCTCAGAAGAGAGAAGACTGGAAACGTGTAATTTCATGCAGAGCCATGCACCGACAGAGCCTTGGAGGTTACCAATTCCAAGCCTGGAGCTGTGCCATTGGTACACTCAACTAGTAAGAAACCTTTGGATTTGATCCATTAAAACCCATATAGTCTGAAGATGACTTGGTCAGACTCTTAGGCTCATGTGTCGACTTGGACCGTGCGTCATGTCTACGATGTTCGATGCTCGCAATGCAAGGCCTGCTGACTAAGGCACCCGCCAGCCAGTTTGGGTGCCGCCTTGGCGTCTCCGAAAAAGTCAACGAAGGCAAGAGAGCATTGTTCGTTCCGACGTCTCGCAAAGCTCCACGCGCCGCATTCCCACGACATCAACTGACTGCGCGCGCTTTCCATCCAACATGGCTTCAGCTGCGACCAATGGCGATGCCGCCGCCGCACTCGATGAGCTCAAGCCTCCCACCGGCGTCGTTTTGCCTCCCCGCGAAATCCGTAACGTTCTCGAGAAGACAGCAGGCTATGTCGCGCGAAACGGCCTGATTTTCGAGGACAGAATCCGCGAAAAGGAACGCTCCAACCCCAAATTCAGCTTTTTAAACAATGCCGACGCCTACCATGCCTTTTATCAATGGCGACTCGATGAGATCAAGGCCGGCCGTGGCACTGCCATTGCTGCTGGTCGCGCCAACGAAGCTACGCCTGCCGAGCAGAAGCCTAAGGGCCCACCCAAACCTCCCGACTTCCAGTTCTCCGCTCGTATGCCTCGAATCAACCAGAAGGATCTCGAAGTAATTCGCTTGACTGCCCTGTTCGTTGCCAAGAACGGCCGCCAGTTCATGACCCAGCTTGCCCAGCGCGAGGCCGGCAATCCCCAGTTCCAGTTCCTCATTCCCAACCACACATTCCACAATTTTTTTCAACACCAGGTCGATCAGTACACGGCATTATTGAGGGCTAGCGGACTTGGTGGCGAAGGGGGCAAGTTGGAGCAGGAGCGCATTGTCCATCTTCAGCAAAACGTCGATGATAAGTATCACGTCTTGAGCCGCGCGAAGCAACGCGCCGAATACTCGAAATTCCAGGAAGTTGAGAAGCAGAAGAAGGAAGAAGAGGACGAGAAGAAGAAGCTTGAGTTCGCACGCATCGACTGGAACGATTTTGTTGTTGTTGAGACGATTGTATTCACCGATGCCGACGAACATGCGAACCTGCCACCGCCAACAAACCTTTCCGAGTTACAATACGCGTCACTCGAGGAACGAAACAAGGCGTCGATAACTAACCTCCGCATCGAAGAAGCTATGCCGACCGACGAAGAATCGAACTACAACGCCTACCCTCAGGCATCCCACACACTACCAGTCCACACAGGATATGCGCCTCAGCAGTCGTACCAGGCACAAGCACCGGCACTCAACCAATCATACCAGAATGGCCCGCCGCAGCGTTCAGCGGAAGAAGAGGAGGAAGAGCGCAGGATCCAGGAGAGAACAGAAGCACGTGCTCGAGAGCAGCAAGCGCGTGCTGAGGCGCGGGGCGGTTCGGCCCCGATGAAGATCAAAGAGAATTACGTGCCGAGGGCACTTCAGCGCGCTGCCAACAAGCAGAGTATTCAGATGGCCCTGTGCCCGAACTGCAAGCAGCAAATTCCCATGGACGAGCTGCAAGATCATATGCGAAGTAGGCTACTTCCCCATTCCCCCAGATAACCGCCGTTGAAGGCTACTGACAATCTGTATAGTTGAGCTCTTGGACCCTCAATGGAAGGACCAAAAGGCGAAAGCAGAAGCAAGATATTCCACAACCAACTTGTCTACCGCGGATGTTGCGAACAACTTGAAGCGTCTGGCCAGTCAGCGAAGTGACGTCTTTGATGGCGTTACCGGCCAACCTATATCAGAAGAGGAAGTTGCCCGTCGGAAGAAGGCCACCATCCACAGTTTTGATGGGAATCCAGAGGGAAAGAGCCAGGCGCATATCAACCATCTGCACAACTTAAATGTCGAGGAGCAAATCCGCGCCATTCACCAGAGATTTGCGGATAAGAAGTAAGGTGTCATAAGCGAACAACGATACCGTGCGGATGGAATGACCAGCAAAACACCCGACGCCAACGTCTGATGGGGCACACACGAAATTGACCATCTCTTCAGCCCTGGGCTGCTCAATGGCGTTGAATAACAAGTCGCCCAGCCTGGTCGAGGACCGCGGCGGGGACTTGTGTGTGTGTGTGTGTGTGTGTGTATGCATGGATACAGGCTCGGCCTGGAGGTGAGAATTTGGCGTTTACTGTTTGCTTGAATTCAGAGGACTTATTCAATGCTCCAGCATTTCTGATTCGGTTCACGGGGTCATTTGCCGCAAGTGGCATGATCCGGAGGGCGGGTGCCTGGAGTCACAAAAGGCCACCGTCTATGGAAACTGGGCATAGCGCATCCTGGATGGTACTAAATGGCATACTGTAGTCAATTACTGTATTTGTATGCTGGCGTATGCGAGTTGAATACGCTGCGGAAATGAAGATTAAGATCAGTCAGAGGGCGGTCTACGATGAACAACCCCGAGAAAATGGGGGGTTTGATGTGTGGATGGGATAAGCGCATTAAACCCCAAGCAATAACACATAATTCTGTTCCAAGGCCCAAGTCTATTGCAATTCTAACATCTGCAGCATCGAGGCAGCGATTAAAGAGTAAGTCCCCGCTAGTGTTGCTGCTGTTACTCACCGGCCCAAGGTTTACTGACATAAACGAATAATCGTAAAGCTCACATCACAGACAGTTAGGTGCAATTGCGTTCAGCTCGGATTGATTCCAGAAGTATTGCTGGCACCCCACTTGCTCAATCGGGCACCGGTGCCGATCCTGTCGCAAAGGCCCGCCCCCCCCTCTACAACTGGTGCATCGGCTCAGCCTCTGTTGTCCTGCCTTGTAATCATCAGCCAGTGGTTGCGGCTGCCGCCGGGTTGGCTGGTGATTGCTCCCCCGCAATTTACAGCTAAACAACTTGCATCCTCCGTCTTCTATTGCAATCGGCCGCCTTCGCACCATTCCCCCACCTCGACTTTTTACTCCAAGCAACCTCACCTTGTCCGCACCACACCACAGCGTCTTGACAACCGCGGGCCACACAAACTCCCAACCACATCACAAAGGAGGATCGAGGCATACGAAAAGAGGCGAGGAACAGAAGGGACGCCCCGAAATCGATATCGCGCGCCTACGACGACTACCGTTCGTGCGTCGCCAATCGTGAATACACTTCGAATATTGGTCTCCCCCAAGAAGCCGTCAAAACGGATTCCGGAAACCAGAACGCCGCTCGCGCTACCGGCGCTGAGCCTACCTCTCCCACATCCCCGACCGGATCACAGGCGGGCAGCCAGGCCTCGCCACGTTTCCTGCGGCCCATCATGCAGGCAATGCCAGATAACCGACAGCAGTCGTTTGACGAGATCTACGGTCCGCCCGAAAACTTTCTCGAGATCGAGGTGAGCAGCTTGCCGCGGCAGCCTTTCCGCTCTCCCGCCTTTTCTCATATCCCACTGGCCGCGTTGCCGCCGCCGCCGCCTTCAATCTCTCATACGAAAGATACATTTTGTGATGCCGTTTCTGACCATCCAACCTCTAGGTTCGCAACCCCCGAACTCATGGCATGGGCCGTAGCATGTATACCGACTACGAGATCGTCTGTCGCACCAACATTCCAGCCTTCAAGCTCCGCGCCTCAAGCGTGCGCCGCCGCTACTCCGACTTTGAGTACTTCCGCGACATCCTTGAGCGTGAGAGCGCCCGCGTCACCATCCCGCCCTTGCCTGGAAAGGTCTTTACGAACCGTTTCAGTGACGACGTCATTGAGGGCCGCCGTGCCGGCCTCGAGAAATTCCTGCGCATTGTTGTCGGCCACCCGCTGCTTCAGACTGGCAGCAAGGTCCTAGCTGCGTTCGTGCAAGGTGGGTTACTGTATTCTATGCTACTGGGGGCAAGGGGGCGTACACGGCTGACACGACAGATGATTAGACCCCAACTGGGACCGCAATGCTTGGTGACTGAAGCTCCGCCTCAGCTTCGCCTCGTCGGTCTCGCGATCACCGAATAAACTGCGCAAACGGCCACCCAAGCATTACCGTGTCGACACGCAGCTGGATGGCTTAACGAAGGCCTCGAGGATGGAAGGAGGGTGATGAGGAAACGAAAACACAAGCAATATTTTTGAGTCGGCGTCTCTTATCAAATGACCACTTGGGTTGGGCAATGGAGGGTGGGATACGAGGTGCGATGGAATTGGTTGCTTGAGTTTCCGTATATCCTCTAGTGATGAGTTGCGTCTTTTGTCCGAGCTTGGTTTTTCCATATTCACTTTCCCATAGCTTTTGTTTTATTTCCACCGCGCCGAGCACGAAACTCCGCCCAGGCGGACAGCATCAGCGTTGCTTTTCTCCTCGAAGTGGGGGGGAGGTTGGCGTTCCAAAATCGAGAATCATGACCATTATCCTTTACTGCATCGGGCGACCTTGTAATGATAGACAATCCTCCCTTCTTCATTTGGAATGAAGTGGAGGCTGCTGTAAGTGAAGCCTGCAGAACTTGGTTCCTTGACCGGAATGCTGTGCGATTGGTTTGGTTGAGCAGACCATACGTGAAGGAAGTGAGTGTTCTCCTCCTCCTACTCGGCTGAGATGATGCCCGCCAATGCGACAAGAAAGCACAAAGATCTCGAAAGGCGGTTCGGAAGAATCAAATGCTCGTCGCAGTGGACAGAGCTGGGGTGGCCGGCCATCTCGGCGAACCTTCAGGCGGTTTGGTGGGAAGGTTCTTTCAGATTATGTCCCGGAACCCTATGGGAAATATGTGATTGTGAAAGGTGTGTGGTAAATATAGTCCTTCGGCTCGCTTCCCCGAGAACAGTTTGCTAGGGCGATCTTCTTTCTTTAGTATATACATTATAGTACACTGATACTTTCTGCCTCTCCTACGGAGAACAGCCTGGGCCACCTCTTCCGCGCCTTGTGTGTGGCTAAATTTGGGGGGGGGGGTTCTTCTTGTTTCTCTTTCGTGTTGTTACATGTCGCCTTCCCCGAACGCCATCTGATGCCCGTTCAAAATAAAAGCCCGCCACACAAGGGGCCCGTTTGGTTTCGGTTGCCTTGCCCTGAACCCAAGCCCTTATTTTTGAGAGCCTTTACAGCAAAAGTCTAGTGTCGCTCGCTCCGTATCTTACATTCCGGGCTATATGTTGCTTTTTAAAAAAAAAGAGGGTGCCTTTTTTTCAAGTTGCTTTTTCATGTCATCCATCTCAAGATGACGTCGAAAAAAATACTTGAGAAGGGAAGAGTTGTTGAGTTGTCGGTATGCAAGGACTCTTGGTAGGGTTTCCCGTCCGTTCATCCCAGCGCTCCGGTGATCGTCGATCATGCGTTCATATAGTACAAAATTTTTTACATCCCAAGAGATCTCGGTCGTTACCATTGATGGGCCGGATGTCGCGGAATAATCAAAAGTCGTCGTCGTAGTCGTCGGGACTGATGCCCGGCTCAATTACAAGCTCGCGCCGGTCTTGGAAGGGGTGCTGAAAAGTCGCAACATGCCCTCGTACATGCCGAACATGATGGCGGCGCTGGGCACCGTGCGCATGAGGTGAGGGGTGAGACCGCCGTAGAGGCCCATGAAGCCCTCCTCCACCCACACAAGGCGGAAGCACTGGAATAGACCCGTGTACTTGAGCTGTCCGTTGGCCAGGGGGGCCTGTCGTAGCCTCGTCCGCGCGACCTATTGTTTTGTTTCGTCATGTCAGCAGTCGTTCAACTTCAATGGTCGGCAGATAGATGGCTCTCGACATAACTCATACCTCATGAGGGTACGCCAGAATGGCAGCAACCAACTTGGCACCGCCTGCAGCACCGGCATTACCCATCCAGTCGATCGTCTGATCCCAGAACGTCTTCTGCCGGCCGCTCTGGATGATGCGCTCCTCCCTGCTCGCCAGCTTGTTCTTGATCTGCTCGTACAGCACCCACTGCAGCGTGCTCTCAGCGACACCCAGGTAACTCGCGCTCATACCCTTGTACAAGCCCGTGAAACCCTCGGTCCTCAGGACTTGCCGGATGCAGTCCCAGCTGTTACGATACTGCCTGTTGTGCGCGCCGCCCTTCTGCGCCGCCACGTTCTTGTCAAGCTGCAGCCGCGTCTTGACCAGCCAAATAGGGTTCGTCGCCGTGCTCGTCGTGATTCCCGCCACCACACCCGCCGCCAAGTGGACCCACGCGGCCTCCTGTCCGCCGTTGCCGTACTCGGCGATGAGGCGCTTGCCGTTGCCATAGGTGTAGAAGTTGATGCTCCTCGCGGGAATGACGCCAACGAGGTTCGGACCGAGGCCCTTGAAAAGTGCGCGAGGTCCTTCGATCTTGTAGACGGAGCCGAGGATCTGGAAAGTCTCCCTCAAGTGGAAGACGGCTGCTCTGAGGGGGCTCAGGGTGCCGACGGCCTGGGCGCGGGCTTGGTGGGAGGCGCGGAGTTGGGCTTGGTAGAAGTCGGATTGGAGGCGGGTCTTAAGGACGTCGAGGGGTGCTGTCAGTGTCGCGGCTGTCATTCCTCCTATGCTGCATTGCAGAAGATGAGTTAACACATTGCGCATGCAATTTTTCCCATTAAGGGGGTGGGGAGCTCTAGCCATACCCTCCGGCGACAAAATGCACCCATGACTTGGCGAATGGCGATTCCTTCTCAACCATGGCTGGGTTCTGTTTTGTGTCAGGGATCACATCGCCAGTCTCTCGAGATGTCGGATATGATGTTGTGTCTGGGGCACGGCGCGAGGCCGGCCGATTGTCTGTCGCAGACATGAATTCGGCGGATACGGGAGCAGAATGGGCCATCAGGCGAAGTGGCGACCGGAAAAGGACCAGCTGTTAATGCTAGTTGGAATTGGAGAAGATGGGGGGAAAGTCAATGTCTTTACGATATCGAACGTCGGAGACGGTAGGACGGTTTGCGTCGAAGGGTCAAGGTCGAGGGACAGTTACGTCGAGATCATGTCGGTGGAGGGTGGGTGAGGGAGCAGCTCGTCATGGATGATTGAGGAGCTGGGCAACTTTTTTTCTTCGATAAGTGAAAACGCGCCACGCCACGACCTCTCATATTTGATCTGTATCCACTTTACCCGGCTTGATGTGGACCGTGCTTCTCTTGTGGCTTTGGTGAACGTCCCCTACCATTGGTCATCAATTCCTTGCCCCCTGTCGTACCATGGTGTGCAGCCCTGTGTAAGCCAACCTGCATAGATATATCATGGACCCTGGAATAACTCTGCAGGGTACTTGCTTTGTTCAAAGGTGCGCCAAATGAGAGCTGAGTGCACACTCAGCAGGACAGACACTCAGATGAAACCAGATGGTGGGGTGAGATGTTGGTGAAGTTTATTGGATATAATTATGAGTATCTTTTTCTTGAACCGCACCTCACAATGCTGACATGTACGCACACACACTACACACTACACACTACACACTACACACACAGCACGCACACACTCCCTTTTGGGTTCTTCCCGTCTGTTCCGCTTTTACAAGCCTATGTGCTGCCAGATTGATTCATATATTCTTTTTCTGACACGTTCACCTGCCACGACCAGTCGGCTATCGTCCAGTCATATTGCTAGCGGGCGTTATACTGGCATCTCGAGCATCAGCCGCTGCCGTTGCTGCCGACGCCATGTGGCTTAGCATCAAATGATCCCTCTTGAGACTGGGGAGCTGCTCTCCCCGGTGCGGTTCTGGCATCCAGGGTTTGGGATTAGGAGGTGGTTCGTGTTCCACGTCCATAAAACTGCTCGTTCTGCTGCGAGACCCGGGGTCTAGAGGGGACCGCTGGCGGTGGTCTTGTTGGCCTCTGCTGGCCGGTCGGGATATGTCCCCTTGCATAAAACCGGCTGCTGGTGGCGGCTCGCTGGGCCGACCATCGTCTTGAGTGGGATCGTACCGTAACGTCCTCACGGGCACTGGGTGTACCGGGCTCGGCTCGACGTGCGCCTCATCGGCACTGCTGCTCGCCTCGCGGTTGAGCCAGGAAATCTCTTCCTCGGTGATGGTTTTCCACCCGCACTTGGCATGTTTCTTTGTGCAACCCTGACAGGCCGTCAAGTGTTTGATGCACGGCGACTTGAGCCTACGACAGCGGTCGCATGGCGGCCATATCTGATCTCCCTTGTTCAACTTTTCTATCCTTGCCGTGATGATGCCCCTGTGCGCCGACGAGGGGTCGTGAGACGAATCTCGTTGTGGTATCGCGAGCGCCTGCGCTGCAGGCGGGCGGTTCTGTAAAGGAAGAGAATGCGGGTGAGGGTTAGTCGCGGGCGGCGTGTGTTGGCCTGTTGAATGGGCAGGCTCGAGGCCAGCGCTGGACGGGACCCGGGGAGGGTAGGTTTGGGGAGACGAGAGAAACTGTTGAAGCAGGTCGGTATGCAGGTCGTAGCCGGAGCCATGCGTGACATGGCCCCGGGAGTGGTTGACGGATTGAAAGGCAGATCCGCTCCCCTGCTGACTGGGGGGGTGGCGCGAATTGATGCCGGCTCTTCGGCCGCTCAAATGATAATTTAGCTGTCGTGCCCTCTTGGCGATTTCATCGGCCTTCTTGATGAGGACCTGCAGTCGCTGTTCCACGATTTCCAGTGTCGCCACTTCGGCCGTCTCGTCCTCCTCCAGAGGCGCGGTGGACACGCTGGAAAACCTGTCCAAAGCGCCGTTCATGATGAGGCGCCAGTCGTCCTCCAGAATTTGAACTTGCAGTCCGTTTAGGTAGAACTGGCAAGTGCGCTCGCCGTCATGGCCTGTCGTTAGGACGAACTTTTCAGGGTTTGTCTTTGCGAAGGTAACAATGTCCAGCCAGCTCACAGGCGCCGCACCATAGGCGGGCGGTGGATTGGTGATGATGGGGCCCTCGAAGGCGCCCTCCATAGCCTTCAGCAGACGAGGGCCGGTCAGCTTGGCGCCCAGGTTGGCCGCGAGACTCTCGTGCCTATTGAGAACCCCTATCATTGACGGTTGAGCTTGACGGCGCATTTACACAGGGTGGAGGAGGGGCGGAGAGGGGACTGTACCTTCATATTGATTCAATAGGCCAAGCACGTCGGAAAATGTGTCAGGCTCTCCCTGGATGAGTCTGAGTTTGCCGGCGTTGGCTTTAGACAGGTAGTTGATGATTGACGAATTGCCTTGGAGTTGACAATTAGTACTTATTCAAGGAAGGTGAGGTGCAGTGCGAGCGGGTGCGGCGCGGCGCGGCGGATGGGGTAGAGTTCCATGGCAGAATGAATTAAGCATTGCCAAGGGACTCGGAACTCGCGCGATGCAGACGGAAAGACTGAGGGTAAGGAAACAAGTGCGAGCGGCGCTGCAGGCAGGCCGGGGCGAGGGATCAATGGCGAGTCTAACCTCGATTGCCTCCGGGCTCGACAAGATGCAGTTGATGGATGAGATCGACGGCTCATGTTTCCGCTTGTCTTGTTGTTGGAGATTCGGCATGGATCACACACACTGGCGCACCGCACATACCTGACTGAGGCGGAGGAGGCTGGGGAATGCGATCAGAATGAGCTGGCTGTGTGCCGCCGTCGTCTGCGTCCCGTTTCCGTTTATGGGGCTCTTGGGAATCCTGGGCATGCGCCATGGCGAGAATGTCACCGGCGAGATGGGAATGGTCTCACAAGGGCAAGCTGCTTTGTTGCGGCCCTTCCCCCGTCAAGAAGAGTGAACAAGCAAAGTCGATGCGTGAGATGGTTGGGGGGAGAAGGCTGTGAAGGCTGAGAAGCCTCGGGTTGTAATAAGGGGAATCTGGAATCTGGAGTTTAGTTAGTTCATGGCGAAGCGGCACCTTAAGAGGTGGCGTCCAGACAGGCCAGACCAGGCAAGGAATGCCTCAGGTAACGGGGGGTGAGTTGGAGCTTGACTGGAGCAAGCCTCAAACGAAAGAGGAACGAGAGAGTAGTTCATGGAGGGGAAGCGACAAGGCCGCAGAGCCAAGAAAGACGGGGGGAGAGGGGGGGAGGAGGGTTGGAATTAAGAGGAGGGATGGGATTTGTACGGGGGACGGGGCCGGGGCGGGGGACATGGGAGCAACAACTCACAGATGGAAAATAGTGGAAAAGGGCCGGGAGTGAGAGAATAAGAGCGAGGAACACGGGGAGGAGGAGGGAGGAGGAGAGAGAGAGCGGACAGCGGGCGCAGGCAGAAGGCAAGCAACGGCGAATTGTCCAATGGCAGGGGCCAACAGGTGCCGCGTTCCCACCGAAAAGCCCCAGATTTGTGTGAATGTCGGTAAGGTACGAGAGTGAGGGAGGCCAAGTGAGTTAAGAAGGCGACGGAACGGGAGTTTAAGCGTGAGTTTGACGGGACGGTGAGGTGAGTGTGGACTCTGGGAAATGCAGTGCAGTGCAGCAAGGGCGGAGGAGTTCCACTAAACGGCTGGGGCCGGGGGTGGGAGGGGACCCGGCGTCCTCTTTTCGTTTGTCGGGAGGGAGGGAGCCTAAAAAGCTTGGACTAACGGAGCCCGAGGCAGGCGACGGGAGACACTTTGGCCAGAGGGAGCTCAGAAGCCGAGTCTGGGCCTGAGCTTGAATGAGGACAGGAGGTGTGGGGGAGCCAGGTGGAGTGGAATTGGCAATGACAACGGCCTCGGGAGCTGTAACGGCCTACGCGATGCGAGCATAAGGTAGACTGAGGTGAGGAAGTGGGATGCGGTGATGATGCATGGGTGGACTGGGATGCTTAGTATGGATGCAGCCCAGTCAGTACCACCAACACTGCACAGGAAGAACGAGAACCAAGGCCAAGCGATGGTAAGTAATGGTGGTGGGGGCCACACCACCGGGCTGGTTTGGACTGGACTAGACTCGGGGCTGTGTGTCTGAGTCTGTCTCTTGTCTGTCGCTGTCCGTTGAAGAAGCGCCTGTCTCTCTGGTCAAAGGCAGGGCAGGTGGACGGACGCTGGTGATGCGCGGTTTTCGTTGAACCTTTGTTTCTTTTGTTCTCTTCGTTTCTGCGGCGAGCCGGGGATTTGACCGCACGAATTTGTCGCAGGCTATCCCAGACGAGGTGGAATGAATACGACAATTATTCCGCAATTCAAGGTAATGTGGTTTTTTTTTCGGGGGGGGGGGGGGGGGGGGGGGGGGGGCATCAGGTCCCGGCAGAACGAAGGTCGTTTAAAAAGCAATTGAGCGACTAATATAAAATGTAAGCTCAAAAGGTGTATCCGTCGTCACTCGCCGTCTCCTTATGTAAGATTATGAGATGGATAGCCCTATGAAGGCATGGAAACCCAGCCAAGAGCTGAGAGTGAGTGAGGTAACGAGACTCGCTGGGGGGAAGGGGGGATAGAGAGAAAGAGTAAGAGAGAGGGGAACAAGGAATAAGCATGGGCATGGACGGCAGGTCGGCAGGTCGGCAGCTTGGAGGAGGACTGAGGGCTTGAGATGTCTTCACCGGCCCGTGACAGACCCAAAGAGGCCGCTGGAACAGCAGAAATTTGGAGGTCATAAAACATTAGGAGCGGGGAACCGGGAGGGGGCTACCTGTTTTTGAAGCGACCCAGAAGACCCGACTCCAGCATGGTGCAGTGCACAGCCTGGAAACTGGAGAAACGGAATTGCACATGGACCAGTCGGCTTCGAGCGTTTCGAAAGGAGAGCGGGCGGGAGAGGCACAGAGGACGGACGGAGGGCCGTTACTAACAAACCTTGAGACAGGCCCGCCCTGAAATGTGAGACTTCCATTTCACTGCGCAGGACAGGACAGGACAGGACAGGACCGGACCAGCACATAGGCGAAGGCAAGAAAGATTAGCAGGTGGAAAACCAGCCATATTGATTACACGTGCGGACCCTCACCCGCCCACCTACCTTGCCGGGACACCGACGCATTTGCATCGCTGCTGAACTCCGGTGAACCGGCATCCGCACACCGTGCTGAAGCGTCCCAACTTTGGATGCCGTCTTACCCCGACTTACACCGCATACGCTGCCTTGCATCTACCTGATTCATGTTCAATGGGGGGGGGGGAAGGGGAAGGAGTGTGTGTGTGTGTATATGTGTGTAGTGTGAGAGCGGACGGGGGAGGGACGCAGTGAAAGCCCAATGCCCGTGCCAGGGTAGGTAGGCAGTGTGTACATGAGAGAGGCAGCCATATCGTCGTCCCTTGCCAAGAGCTTGAATAGCCCGCGTCCGCGCCCGCAGGCCGAGGGGCGAGAGGAGCACCGGGAGATGGCCGACTTACTCTGGCGGGAGGGATCCTTTTTGGAAAGGGCAGTGGAGGAAAGACGGAGACCCGACGGTTGGGAAGCTTTGTCTCTTTCGGACGGAGCGGAACGCGAGGGACACATCAAAAACCTACGCCCCTACTCGACGACGTTGGAAAACATCCACCAGTGGCTGCCGACCCTGTCGTGTTTCGGGCGACGACTCGAACAGCCCCCCCACCCCCTAAAGACACACACACGCCTTACTCACAATTAAAGTCCTTGCATCTTGCTGTACGGCTTTTTGGTCGAGTAAGCCCTATACCTTGTCCCGGGCGCCTTCACACTCCCATCATGCTTCCAATTAAGCCATGTTCGTCTGCATCGCACATGGCGCGTTTCCACCTAATCCCCCCCAACGCCTCGCTCATCCACCTCCCAGAGACGGTAAGAAATCACAATGTCCCAAGTCGTCCGCTGGCTCCCCTCACGCACGTGCGGATTCCATGGATACTGTGATGTAACTATATACACCCGACACTGACCGGTAAATGCCTTATTTCGGGCCTGTCATGTTTGATCTGCTCCCCCCGCTCCGTTCGCTTTCGCTGATTGTTTGGTTTCCCTTTTCCGCCATTCCTTTCCTGACACATTCCCACCTGCTTCTCGCCTCGTAACTGTAGTACGTAACCTATGCGGACCAAATGACCAGAGAGGCGTAATTTCATCTTTACGCCCGCGGCCTCGTACCAACCACACGAGTCTCCTCCGGCTTCAACCCTAGCTCCTGACGTAAAGCCTAGCGCGTCCTGCGCGTCTTCCATCGCCCTGGCCCTTCCTTGCTCGTCGTTGGGTGGCGCAGAGAGAATGCCAAGACATCCTGGAAATCACAACGACGGCCAAACCCTCACAGTCAAATATATCGCTCACCCTGCGCCATCTGCTTCCCAATCAGGCAACGAAATTTACCTTCTGGCCTAAACGCCCCTGGGTTGGCCCAAGGAATTGCACAGCCTGCTTGCCCCAACTTAAACTGCATACGGAGAAAAGGCATCAGCCCGCTCGGCCGGCCTGCTGCGTCCTTGTCTGTCCCCACGCTTCTCGCCCAGCACTTACACGATGCTTGGTCCACCATTGTTGCCGTCGCATTCAACGACGCCCTACTTATCAGCGCCAAGACGTTTCATTTTTTATTTATCTTTTTCCCTCTCCCGCGTTGCTGCAAAGTCATCGGTCAGCTGGCTGGTCCAAACGAAATTAAACGTGTATTGGTTCGTAACATTTGGCCACTATGCTGTGCCCACTGCTGCTTGCAAATTCTTTTCCCGCGGCGCGGAAGCCTTTGGCGGGAAAAGTCTTAATGAACCCGGCCACTACAATATTATCTCTTAGAAGATGTCCCTATTCCTTCGTTCCAACAGGCTGTTATACTGCGAGCTTGGCCTTCCGGCATGCCCGACATTATAGGGGAGGGGCTCTGCTTACACGCAGCTTTCTAGAATCTAGATGCATGCCTTAGTTTGAGGATTCAGTGAAGAGGATGGCGTTGATGAGTGCACCCAAAACTTGCAATTAAACACTTGGCCGTTGTTTAGCTATATTTATGATGAGCCTCGACCTGATCTGTGCCAAATTCAGAAAGATGGTTCCCAGTGCCAAAGAGTAAGTTAGAAACAACATGTCATTTCGAGAATATGTTGATGGGCATGAAACCCAACCTGAAAGCAACCGGTTTTGCATCATCAATCTAGCTCTTGTTGCGGAGGTACCTCACCTCTCGTACCTGATCCCAAGGCAAACGTACCCCGCCAATCACGGAGGCCGGGACGCTCGACGGCGGGGGGGGCTACCTGGCCCCACCACAGCCCGGACCAAGCTTGAGCTTCCTCATTTTCCTCCCACCGACCACCGACCTCACCCTAGGCCCAGCGGTACAGGCAAACCAAATAATCTCAACGACGTCACGCAAGACCACCCCCCCTGCGTGCGAACCCCCTCCCCCAAGGCGCGAACGATATCCGATTGATCAAGTCCCCGACTTGCAGCACTGCAATACTGCGCCCGCAACGCGGAACAAAACACACCACATTCACAAACAACCAGTCGCGCGCAATGGCGGATAGAGGCTCGCACAGAGGTGGCGGCCGAGGAGGCGGTGGTGGAGGCTACCGCGGTGGGCGGGGAGGAGGAGGAGGAGGAGGAGGGCGCGGCGGAGGCGGCGACCGCGGAGGAGCTCAGGGTTCCGGCGGCGACCGCGAGAGGCCCAAGAAGGAGAACATTCTCGACCTGTCAAAGTACATGGACAAACAGATTACCGTCAAATTCAATGGCGGACGCGAAGGTTCGTACACGCAAGTCCGCCAACCCTCGGCATGAACTTCTTTCCCCTTTGTCCTGCCGTCATGGTTCAAAGCCAGCATCCTTGCTAACACGACCAATAGTCACCGGCACACTCAAGGGATATGATGCCTTGATGAACCTGGTCTTGGACGAGGTCCAGGAGGTCATGAGAGGTAACTGCTTCCTCCCCACCCCTGGATGAAAACCAACTCGCGCGGACAGTATTGCTGACAAGGAGCACAGACGAGGAAGGAAACGAAACAACCCGATCTCTCGGCCTCGTTGTCGCTCGCGGAACCCTGCTGGTCCTCGTCAGCCCCGTCGACGGCAGCGAACCCATAGCGAATCCCTTTGCGCAACCCGAGGAGGAATGATCCAGAACCACAGCACCGAGGGTGTTGACGAGATGACTGGGTAATGGAGTCTTGCAACTGGAAGGAGGAAGACCAAACGACGAAAGGCCACATGGGGATTTCTGCCCGGTATATATAGCATGGCTGTATTGGTATTATACCCTCAACAGCAGGCATGAACGACGATGGCATGTCAACATAAGTGGGAGGGGAACCCTCTGGCACAAAAGTGGTGTTGGCGCAAGGAGACGGACACAGTTCTCGCTTTGTCATCGAAGACGAATCGTAACCTACCGTACTCGCCATGATGCCCGATATGCAAGGCGCAGATGACGAAATGAATGAATAAAAAGAGATTTGTTTCGTTACTATTCTCTCCACGTCGCTTCATCTACCTGCGTCTCAAGTGATGGAGCCCGCATCCAGCGAGACCGCTCTTCCCATCCCTCTACTTCTCCTCAACCGCTGTCCCGGCTCAAGTTGATGGTTCCTATACGCTCGAGCCAGGCAACTGCTGCCCATGTCGCATCTCCATCATACACCCATGAACAGCTCTTGGCCCCGTCCGACCTTCCATCTGTAATCCAATTCCGTAAACCAATCCCAGTGGTCATCCCGTTACAGCCTTGCATGTCTCGTCGTTCAAGTCGACTGGAGCCTTATCCTCCAGAATGTTTGGAGCTTCATCCCCTGCGCTGTTGGGACCACGGTATAGATCGTTACCATAGCCAAGGACTTCCCAGCACTAGTGGGAGGAGCCTTGGAATCCTCGCGTCACCGGCTGCTTTCCTGCCTTAAGCAACTCTCCGAATGCGTTGCCGAGCTGCTTCTTGAGCTCCTTATAGCTCACCACGAAACTGGTTTGTTCATCTCGACTTGTCAGGCAGATTCTGTCGTCGCTGCCGGCATCCAGTCTATTAAGACACCGGATGATGTGGCCCATGTCCACCGCAGGATTACCATTGGCGTCAACTTGGTGGAAGACGTAATCGCGAAACAGCTTCAGCATGTAACGTTCGCCATTTTCTGACCATGCCCTATCACCGTCGAATTCTTGTCGCTCGTTGATGACGCCAAGCTTTGTCATTAGACGCACCAACCGGCCGTTCTCCAATTCCCGGAACAGTTCCGACTTCATCGTATCGGCTTCGTGTAGGCTGGCATCCAACGTAGCTACCATATGAACTGCGATACCCCTGATAAAGTCCTCGATCCCTTTGGGCGTGGCGCCCGCTGGTGCGGGAGTAAGAAGCCACAATACAGTATCAGTAATCTCCTTGGAGTACGCCCGGCTCATCTGCTCCATTGAACCTTTCAGATTGGTGAGCTGGTTTGGCGGCGTGTTCGTCGCCAAAGATAGTATCAACTTGCCAAATTGAATCAGATCTTCCTGCTGTAGCTCCTGGACGGGACGGCGGGTTTCGAAGTGGACCACATCCAGAATGGAGCAGGCGCTGAGGCGAATGCGGTTCTTGTCAGTGACTATAACCTTGCTCATATCGAGGCATCTCGCGGCCAAGTTTAGAGCATGGATGGACTTCAGGGCGCTTGCTAATTGGGAAACGTAGCCCCATAATACGCTTTCCGCAATGGGTGTCTTGGCGTTGAATCGGGTGCCGTGAGAGATACCCGGGTTCGTAAAGTGTAGCTCGGCGAGTGTCTTGGAAAGGGGATGATAATCTTGGACGAAAAAGAGGGAGCTATCGCCAAATGCTCGTGTAGTAAAAGCATCGTGGACTGTCACCACGTTGCCATTATTGAGTTTCCGCCAATCCTTGACCGATCGAATGGCTTGCTCATTAGTCAACCGAAAACCTATGTCACGTTAGTCGCGCCAAGGTAGTCTTTGCTTCTCAAACATACCCTCGAGCCGTCGGAGGCAGTAGGTTTTGCCATTTTTCGACGACGTGGCCTTGTACACCCAGGTGGTATACCCGAACACACTGGAGCTCTTCCGATGACTAGTATCAAGAGGGACGAGCGAATAATAATTGTCCAGCGGAGGTAGCGTAGAGTCTGCTATGGTGTTAGCCTCTGTTGGTCTCAAGTTTGTCGTTTACTCACTTGGCATGACCTGTTGTAGCGCTTCAGACTTGCGCTGCATGTCTTCGCGAAGCTTTTCGGGAAGGAAAAAGTCATGAACCTGTCTCTGAAATGGCAATAAGTCATCTCTGTATGGGCCCACGGGGGCATAGAGGTGGTATTGGAGCTACACTCGATCAGTCTCGTTGCATTCAATTTTCATCATGTGCCATCTTACCGGTTGAAGAGGGGCGTTGTAGGCGTTTTGATGTTGGAAGAATGCTGCGCTTGAGCCGGCTAGGCCAGTCGGGTCATCCGCATAAGGATTGAATGGTGTTGCCGGCAAAGCTTGGCTAACATTGGGCATAGTAAAAGGGTCATATGAGAGCCCTGTGTCTGGGGTTGCGCCATTGGCGGTAATCTAGATGGTTTTTTTTTAGCCTTGACTACCTTGTCAGGCAAGAAAGACTCCTTACACCAGTACTCAATTCAAAATTTGAAGGAGTAAATTCTCGGAATGTCGCGGGGTTAAAGACAGTTGATGAAGCTTCGCCATCCTGTGCAGCAGCAGGCGTTGCAGCTGCCAAGAGGTTAGTCTTGGTTCACGGTTGACAGAGGCTGTTCAAGCACACACAACCTGCTCCCCTGGGAGTAAATACTGCCGCACTGGCAGCTTGAGAGGAAAATGTCGACTTCTTTGAAGAACCTCCCAACGCATTTGCGCTGGGAGATGACATCGAGGGCAGGCCGATCGGGGTGAAGGATGGTGAATCGACATTGAGTGCCTTTCTCGCGCTGTTGTGATCGCCATGTTAGCTCTGCCCATTCATATTGCGTAACGTAGACTTTGTCCCTCGTTCAACGGAGAGACCAAAATTCGACATGTGACTGCACAAGTGTCGAATTCCGCCGTCTTCACAATGCTCTCAAAAGGGATGTTTGAGCCTTTTGCGTCACAGCCACTAGGAATGACCTCTTGACCCAGGACTACAAGGCCTAGCAACCCATTCATCGGTATCCGCTGGTCATCAAGTGTTAGGCCAATTTCTGCGATATTCCCCCGCCCTCGTCTAGAGTGACTCAAGACGATTTCTTTCAACCTAGAATGCAAAATATTCCTTCCCCGCCTCTCCTCCTCCACAAGAGAGTCATGGGTGTAGAAACTATCGTTATGCGGAGCTGCAACCATTCCCAGCATACGTATTACATATATCCGGCAACGGCGCTGTATCGAACCCGGTTACAGCCAAGCCGCATTTTCATTTCATCGGAGAGGTATCGAGCGGGAGAGAACGTGTTGGTGAATCCCAAGTATTCGCAGCATATGATGCCGGTAGCCGAGGTGTAAAAGCAAAGCAATGCAGATTGGAGAGTCACCTACAAGTCAGACTGGTTGCTCTGCCCCCCAGGGCTATTCTGGGCCGAGTTGGACCGGTTCTGGTCATGGTTGAAGGCGCAACCGGTGTTCTCGTATCGGCAGTGTCCATATATAAGTACGTTTCGGCATAATGTATCTTTGTTTTCTAAGCCAATTGACGAGACGTCAGCGATCCTGTGATGGTAAAGTGGTCGGACTTGGTATGCGCGTCCACTCGCCTCGGGTTTTGGGCTTTGGCGACCCAACTTGTCGACGAAGGTCGGACTGGGGGTATCGCGAGGTCGCCATGATCAAAAAGTTCGGTGGGTGGAGGTTTCGTCCCCTTGGTCGACACTACGACGTCTGCACAGAGTCAGCCAAATCCAGAGCCCATGGTCGAGTGGTTGTCGAGGTCGTTTTCATGGTCGAACGCGCGCGCGCTGAAGGTGGACGGGACTGGGCTACTGGGCGGGGGGGAGACAAAGGCGGGCAAAGAAGAAGAAGGACTGGAGCTCGCGTGGGGCTGGCGCGAAGCCGGACGGGGGGGACATTTTTGGGCGGACGCACTTGATCCTTGCAGACATTTCCCATGGCTCGAACAGATTTGGTGGGGTAGGTGTCTCGGTCATGGACACGATACGGTCACTGTTGAGGCTGGCGGATGGTCAATTTGAGAGCAGGAAATGATGTAAGACGATGCAGTTGGTACAGAATGGTAAATGTGTATGCGCGCGGCGACGAAGAGGAGGTCGGCAGTCCACGGCAGAAAAGGAACCGGCAGCCGGCGGTGGTGTTGCGGGCTCTGCCAGAGGATTGAAATGCAGAGCGGTGTTGGTGGTGGGAGATTGCCGCAGCGCTGAAGCCAGAGAGAATCAACTTGACGACTCGAGGGCCAGTTTTTGGGGGCCGGTGACACACCCGCATAGACTTGGAAGGCGCTAAGCGTCAATGCTCTGGTGCTGGGCTTTCCATCACTTTGCGCTAAAAGTGTGTGGGCGAGGGCACACAGGCGCGCTGAAGCAACGGGCACAACGGAAAGGGGAGAAAGAGAGGGGAGGAGAGAGGGAAAAAAGAGCGTGCGCGCCCAGCATCTCCACCAACAACATCCAACCTGGAATGACCTACACTAAGTGCATTGGGCCTGATTCATGTTCCGTGGCTCGTTGTCTACCCACCTTATTGTCCTCTGGGGATTGTAGGATGAGGGATACTGGTCTCCCACTAGAAGATCCAATAAAGGGGAAATAGGTGTCTTGGAGCCGCGCTGGGAATATGCGAGGCTACGCAGTTCCGTCATACTTACTTTTGGCAGGCAGTTGCGTCTCTTGGTGAATATAACACCAGAGACGAACACATATGAACATATGTATATATCCCTTAATGCTGTTCTTCCACTCCAGCCACGTCGGTTAGGCTTTTTTGAAACAGCACAGAACAAGGACTCTGCTATTAGAGGTAGCGTTGCATAAGTAAGGTATGTGTTGGCAACTTACATAAGGTCAGCTGCATATTACACTATAGTGATCATTCGTCTAGCCAGTACCCGGCTGTCGTTCGACACCAAGGCAACGCTCCGATAAGCGATAAGACCCTCTTAACACGTTGTGGCTCCCCGAACGCGGTTCATCGCTTGCTTCTGCCTGCACCTGAGGCCCAAGTACCCTGCTTGGACAAGTGTCGTCACTGGGCCGCAGCGGCTGGTGGATTACCTCAGACAACCATTGCGTTCGACGAAAGCTAACTACCTAATTAGCTTCTCTTCTCCGACAGGTGCGCAACTGCAATCACCTTTGATCCTTTGAACTTCCATCATACCTTCTACCGTACCTTGAGACCTAATTTCTCCCGTCTTTACACTGTTTAAGCTCTTCGGTCCTTGTTCCGGCTTTGAGCGCCATTGCATTGGCAGTCCTGCAGTTCAATTTCCGTTACAGAGCCACGTTGCTACCTGTCCATAACCATAACCAGCCAGCCCACCCTACGCTTCTGACCGAATTATTCCGCAGCCTTGCACCATTTCGCTTCTCTCCAGTGTCTGGCCCATGGATTGTTGAGAAAAGCATTGCATTCGCAAAATATCTGCCCCCAGCAACTCGCCATCCTCGGCTTTGCGACTATCATCACCCTACATCATGGCGGAGAGCGAGGACTTGGACTTAGGACAGTTGTCAGCGAGCCAGCAAGAGGCTTTGCAGCAGTACACTCAAGTCACAGACCAGGAGCTAAAGGACGCGATACCGCTGTTGCAGCGATCTCAATGGAACGTCCAAGTAAGTGCTGCTTAACGAACCCCCTTGCCAGACACCCAGTCCAAGTTGCGCTGACCATTCTAAATACAGATTGCCATCGCTAAGTTCTTCGATGGCGAGGGCCCGGATCCAGTCGCGGAGGCTATGGCACAGGACATACCACGAACCGCGGCACGGCATGATAATCTTCAAGAGAGTCTGCTTGCTTCAGCAGGTCGACCGCAAGCACCTCAGAGAGATCGGCCTGACCCCGCGCCACGAATCGTCCCCCAGCCGGGCACAATTCATCGACCGCCGTTCCTTATCGGGCTGCTATTGGCCCCTTTCAGTATTGGCTACAGCCTCGCCTCCAAAGTGTTTCGTACCGTTTTCTACCTACTCAGCTTTCTCCCACGGCAAATACGGCCACGAGCAATCACAAGCGGGCCAGGAACAGGATTGAGGAGCACCAACGGGCGCCGGATGCTGATGCCCCGGGACACTGCAGCACGTTTCAAGCGCGAGTTTGAGGAAGAGTACGGAAACACCGAGTTGCCATGGTTCGAGGGCGGGATCGCCCAGGCGCAAGATTTGGCCAAGAAGGACCTCAAGTTCTTGCTTATTGTCCTCATGTCACCAGAGCACGACGACACGGAATCATTTACGAGAGAAACATTGCTAGCCCCCGATGTGGTCAGTTTCATCAATGACCCCGCAAGCAACATAATCCTCTGGGGCGGCAACGTCCTGGACTCGGAAGCGTACCAAGTTGCGCAGGAGTACAACTGCACCAAATATCCATTTTCGGCTGTCGTTTGCCTTACACCCAAGGAAGGAAGCACTGCTATGAGCATTATCAAGCGATTGGCTGGCCCTATGCCAGCCTCTACCTATCTTTCGGAAGCACAGGCTGCCATCAACAAGTACGCGCCAGATTTGGCTGGCGTCCGGGCCGAACGGACAGCGCAAGAAGTAACACGGAGCTTGAGAAATGAACAGGATTCGGCGTACGAGCGATCGCTGGCCAAGGACAGGGAAAGGGCGCGACAGCGGCGTGAGGCGGAAAAGGCTGCGGCGGAGGCTGCGAGGAAAGCCGAGGAGGCGGCGGAAGCTGCGACAAGGCGGGAGGAACAGCGAGAGAAATGGAAGCGCTGGCGAGCGGCCACAATGGAGGAGGAGCCGCCAGCCAGTGACAAGGACATTGTTAGGATTGCATTGAAATTGCCGGAGTCGTCCGGCGCCGGAAGGATTGTGCGCCGATTCCGGAAGGATACGACCATGGAAGCGCTGTATGCGTTTGTGGATTGTTACGACGAGTTGACGGCGTCGGAAGAGCCTACGGAGAAGACCGCCATCAAACCCGAGGGTTACGAGCACGAGTATCATTTTCGCATTGCATCTGTCATGCCCCGAGTCGTTTACGAACCCAGCAAGGAGGAGACGATGGGGCAGAAGATCGGGCGATCAGGAAACCTGATTGTGGAAGAGACATTGGCCGATGGCGAGTCAGATGAGGGTGAAGATTACTCGTCATGAATGGCGCGGGAAAACCACGGCATTTTTACAGCAAGTAATTGGTTGGCCAAGATAGCGAGCATTGGTAGACAACCGCGACATCTTGTAAACGCAGGAATGGAGCAAACAATAATGAATATGTAGAATATGCATTCATAAGTGCCATTATGATCTGAAGCCTGTGGGTTACGCCCAAGACATTTCGCGGGTGAGGTCATGGCTGGCGAGCGAGATGGTCAAGCGTAAAGCAGGCCAAGGCTGATGGAAAGAGGCAACCTGGTGATGTTGCGTCGTGGGGACGCTAAAAGGCTGATTTGCGTGGCCTTTCGATGTTTGGCGTCGTTGGAGTCCCACAGGGCAAGCCTAATAGGTGCGCGACGCAGCAGGTCTCGTGGCGCTGTCAATATATACGTACGTACGCAAGTGGTGAGAGTGTAAGTGCTTGCGTGGAAAAGTGAGGCTGTGCAGAGCACTACTTGGCGTCGCGAGAGCGGGGGGGACGGAAAACGTCTGCGGCAATCAAGAAAAAAAGGGACGACATCGGACGGCAGTAGGAAGAAAGTGGCCCAGGTCTAGGCCAGGCGGTCTCACAGCAAACTCGACGACTGCCAGTTTTTACTTTAGCACACCATGCCCGTCCGATCCTCAACGGAGGACCCTGAATTATGCCATGAATTTACTCGGGCATATTTACCGTACCCACCTACGTCAAAACGGGGTTTGTCTCTGGTTGATGCGACTCCAACATGGACGATTGATTTCTGGAGAAACAAAATGTGCATTTAAGCTAAACAGAAAACAGCCCGTTGCATCGCCCACGGCGCGGCGTTTCTGGAGAAGAAACGGTGAAGGAACAACGCGGCCGTAGGACCAAGCCCGATGGAGGAGGAATGCTTGGCCACTGGCAAAGATGGGATTCGACGACTTGTTAATTAGTACGAATACCTTAGGTACGACAAAAAGTACCCTGCAACCCAACGTTAGGTTGGTTGGTTGGTGTCGCCATCCTTCATTCGGTACGTACCTTCCTCTGTGTGAGCAAGGATTCCCAAGTGCCGCCGTCCCCTCCAGCGCAACACTTTGCCTTCGAGTCGTCGTCATGCCTGCTGGAGTCCGGACGCTCTCGTTGTGCCTGAACCCGCCGAATACATCGATCGCCCACCACATCAAAAGATACGGGTAATTTGTTCCAGGGAGAGTCCAGCTGACAGAAGCCTTCTTCCTCTTCACCTTGCGCGCCCATTCTGATCCGACTCATCCCGTGCATCCTGTACCTCGAACAAGCTCAAGGTGTTTTCTAGAAGCAAACGCACATTGACCTACAGCTTGTCCGCCATCCTGATCCTTCGTACAACAGTTCCATCACAAAGAAGCGTCCTTTCAACTGAGAGCAAACGAATACCGTTCCTTTCTGCCGTGCCATCCACAGGATCCCTACCGATATCAAATAGATGTCAAGGTGATTAGGGCGGAAGACGCAAATACCCAAGACCGCAGCCGCTTGTCGCAACGCACTTCCCAGAGGCTCAGACAACCCACCCGACCCTTGCCCGCCATTCTCCTCACGCGTCTCGCACTCCTCTCATTCTCCCCGCCATACTTCTCCAACAGCCCAGCACACGCGCAAGAGATCCCGTGGACCAACGCGGGACGCCGGGCTGAGGTTTAATTTAAATTAGCCCCCCAGTTCGTCTGGCCGTCCTGGCTTTACCTTACCTCCGAGCGTCACTTCTAGGCTGCAGCAGCTCGACAGGCCCTGGGTATTTCTTCCAATACCTCTTCCACGAACTGCACCGCACTGCATTGCTGTCATTCGAATCATAAAACCTTACTTGCCACAGACATCTACCCATCTTCCACTGCTCCAAGTCGTTCGCGACGCCTCTCGCCGACCTCTCCGCATTGAACTGGTCATATTTCATTCCAGGACCCAACATCCGTGCTTCAAGCGGATTCCTCTTGCCTTCTGCGCACAGGCGATTCGAAGCCCGTATCTTCCGCGACAGCAAAGATGAAGGCCATGAAGGGGCTTAGCGTAAATCGCATGATGAGTACCCTCAAAAAACGAACGACGACGAGTGAGTTCTGCGTCTTGTCCCCTTGATCGCATGCAGGGTCGTTGCGACTGATGTGCTGATCGACGGTCCCCTCCGCAAGGCTCCAGTGGACCCGGCGATGTGTCGGCATCAGGCCCGCAGAACGAGACGCCTGAAGCTATCGCCGCTCATAGTGTGGTATGCAAGATCCGGCTCTCCCCAGGCCAATTTCTAGGCTAACATAGTCCTCAGAAACAATTCTGCGAGTCTGGTGGTCCGAACGCTCAGGTATGCTCCTCGCCGCCGCGTCGGCATCCCTTTGAAATTGACTGCTGACTTGGAGTTTCAGGGCGATGAAGTGCTCTACCTCCCGCCTATCGTCGATGCCGCCGAGTCCTCCCCGGCCGCCGCCGCCGAGTGTGCGCGTATCCTCCGGAAATACCTGGCCAAGGACAACATGTCCAAACCTTCTTGGCAGTACAATGCCATCATGTTGATCCGCATCCTGACCGACAATCCCGGGCCAACTTTCACACGGAACATGGACAAGAAGTTCGCCGATACTGTCAAGGAGCTCTACCGGTCTACGCGCGACCCCAGCGTTAAGCAGATGCTTTCGGAGACGCTGGACACCTTCGAGGCTACCAAGTTCGATGACCATGGTCTGGGCGAGTTGATATCTATGTGGAAGAAAGAAAAGGAGCGCAGCTACAAACAATATGGTGTAAGCGTTGTTTCTGATTTGTCCAGCACTCAGCCCAACTGACGCGTTGACAGCATCCCAGACAACCGACGGGCCCCGATCCCCGGACTATGAATGCGCCGCCATTTGACTCTCATTCGCAAAACTACTTTGCACGAAACCATACCAACCGAAGTCTGCCCAACCCCGTGGAGCTCGCCAGCAGGCTGGAAGAGGCAAGAACGTCTGCCAAGTTGCTGTCCCAAGTCGTGATCAATACACCCCCTCAGGAGGTCATCAACAACGATCTTATCAAGGAATTTGCCGACAGATGTCTCAGCGCCTCGAAAAGTATACAGTTGTACATGGTGGCAGAGAACCCATCTCCCGACAACGACACGATGGAGCACCTGATCGATACGAATGAGCAACTCCAATCAGCACTGAACCAGCATCAAAGGGCTATTCTCGGCGCCCGAAAGCAGCTTGGGGTTGGCTCACGTTCGGAGAACACCAGTCCCGTCAGTTCTCAGACTCCCGAAAACCAACTTGCGCATCGGACGCAAGGATGGCAACAGCCGCAGTCATCTTCTGGGTCGACACCACCTCCTTCCCTGCCGACACGGCTTGCTGAAGGCAACGGGAAGGGCAAGGCGTCAGAATCATTTGCGCCGCCTCTAGGTCCCCCACCGAAAGCCCAATCAAAACCTTTGGCGGAGGATCCCTTTAAAGACCCCCAGCCAGAGAACACCTACTCCTCGTCAAGCAAGGCCGGAGGTTCAGGTTATACGGCGGAACTACCTGGTGAAGAGCCGCGCCTGGCCTTCGAGCCGTACCACCCCGGGTTCAACTCCACCCCAAGCTACCTTGGAAGGCAAGACAGTGCTGTGGGCAAGGTCACGATGCACGGCGCTGATGCCACTACAACGTCCGGCCCCCTCACCGGCAATCCAATCCAGACAGTTGACCTCAGAAACCGTCAAGAACCTCTGCGCGAGGACTCTGACGATGATCTCTATGAGTCGACCCCCAAGAGTTCCAAGAAAAAAGAGCCACTGTACAGATATTGAGCAGAGTCGAGTCTAGACAGAGCTATTTCGTGCAGTATATGTCGATTGGCAGCATATTCCACAGCTTGTTGCTTCGTGGCCTTGGTCGGGAGAGATGGAGTATGTGTATCGTCTTCCTTCGCATGAGGAGAGGTTGGAACCATCGACGAGTAAAGTTGCAGTTATTGGGCATAGGCATCAGCAAAGCATGGCGTCTGGCTGGGAAGCCTCAATGGAATCAGATCGTTTATTTTATTCCAATCTTACTAATTTCTTTTTGGTATCTACACGGCCTGCCACTTGGCATGGTGACATTTCCAAGCCACGGCTGGGATTTCTCGCGACTAATACCCAAATGGTATGGCTCTGCATGCCGACCAGCGACGTCGTCGCATCTGCCCGGGTTCAAGCAAGGTATCAGCGCTCGTGCGACTGTGCTGCCCGTGGCTCGAGAGCGGCAATCACCGGCATACTCGATCGACCGCTCCCGGGAAGCAAACATGTCTCCGGAATGGCGGATGGGCTGATGTGGACATGGAGGAGACGAGCATTGATGGCCTGACAAACTCCCGTCCCCGTCCATGCCGCTCACCGTTTGTTGTTATGGTATGAGATGATTGCTTATTCCTATGGGGGCTCCCAATTCCATTCGTTCTCTCTGACCGCTTCTCCTTTCGGCATTTTGCTCTGCAGGGACAAAAGTCTCAAAGCCACTACAACGTCGCCTTCTGATTGTCCATCGCCGCCAACCATGAACGAAAGTAAACATGAGGCGAGTGATGACAATCAGGACCGGGGCACGAAGCGAAGGAGGACTGTGCAAACTTGAGACGGGGACGGCGACGGCGACGGGCCTCTTTCTCTTTTCGAACCCGAAGGCCCGTCCGTTCGTCACCATCGTTCCGTCTCATCAACGGGGCGGGGCATGCAGCAACTCTCAAGAAAAATGAACTACGCCCTCCGCAGCACATCACGTTGCGTCCCTTTTTTTTTTTTTATACTTACGCGGGCTCCGCTCCACTCCGCTCTGGTCCGAAAGGGGTCTGATCCAGATCATTTCTTGCTGAGTGTAAATGGGGAAGGAAGCGCGAGCCCCTCGGACGAGCTGGAAATCCTTCAGCCCACTTTGTGGCTTGGGGGCTCTATGCCCAAAGCCGCCGGATATCACGTTGCTAAGACCGGGTTTCGCTGGCTAGCCCCCGGGGACGGGATTCGAGGACATCGGGACTAAGGCTTGCGGTTGACGCGAAAAGACGCACGGGGATGCCATCATCTTGACACATTTTCGTCTCCTCCACTCAATGTAATGACTTCGCAACGTTCGACTGAATTGAGCGTTGCGGAAACTAGGCACTGTGATTGCGTGGTTCCCTCAGTAGCCAGTCAACCTGCTCCTTGGAAGTCAATAGCAGCCTTCCGTTGTGGTTACTACAAGTCCTTCACTCGATGTGGTGATGTTCCCATTCATTTCTAGTGGTACTGTCGGTTTAAATCAAAAGAACCCCCCTACAGAAAGCCACGATTGTTCCATGCTGGGGGAATGGATAGCTTCGATGAGCGTGTTCTATAGAACACACAGAAAAAAAGCAAAAAAACATACAACACCAGGTATTCGCTGGTCGTCACCGACCCAACTACTAATCCGGCCCTCACTGGCTTATCTATGGGAGAGCGGACGGGATCCCGAGTTCTCCAGTGGGTATGGTCGTATGTGGCAAGGGTGATCCATTATTTGCTTCATATATTCAGGAATGCATCGGTTAAACTTGTGTCATTGGATCCAGCTGCTTATATCTGGCTAATACTGAACCCGCCATCGTACTTGGCCTGGCCGACATCGAGCTACAGGCTCTCTGCCGCAGGAGGTTTGCTGGGAAGCCTGCAATCTCCTTTTCTTTCGAGAACTTTACCTGTGTAGATTGTAAAATTATACTTCTGGGCTTCGGATGTTGTCATGAGGGATCACCACTTCATCTGCAGGATTCTAGTAGTGACGACCATGTAGTGGATGTACTCAATAGCCACCTCGGAGTCTTTACAGGGGTTTCTTGATGGTTCACTCGAGCGAATCGGATACTCTGTGCGAACGATAGGGCTGCATTCCTTGACAGCACATGGGTGCGATGGGGTCGGTCTGCTTAGGAGGATTGCAGATCGAGGTCAGCCGGGTTAACGGCAACAGCGAGCGAAGCTCGACGACAGCCTGTCGCTGTCATATGTGTGGAACAGGACATAGTTACTGTTTGATAGTGTCAAATTTGGACGGAGTGGTCTATCAACCTGCAATGCTAACGAGCAACTGTCAGGTTGTCCCCGAGATACGTGCTTGTGCAAACATAGAACGCGTATCAGATGACAGTCGGAAACCGGTGTCGTTGATAGGTGTAATGCGATGTTGTGTATCTATTTCTGGCCACAGGAGTTAGGCGGTGCCGTTCATTGGCTCGAGGCGCAGTACCCGGCCATGTAGATCCATTGACGACGAATAACACGGCCAATGGGTGCCGCAACACGCGGTGGGAAATCACGAAAACCAGATCCCATTGATATTCCAGTGTCGACGCCGGGCACAATTGTGTTCATCAGCGTGAGCGGCAATAGAGGCGTTGCCGAGCCGCAAGCTCGTCCTAAAAAAGCCAATATTGGGGATGGAAGATTCCAGCCGCGACACTTGAAGCGCCCGCATCCCCTCATCCACAAGCCTTGTCTTGACCATACATGTGTCGGCATTCGGCTCCTAGCTCTAACCCAAGGTCACCAGGCAAGGCTAGTTGGAGGGAAACGCCTGGGGATGGGACGTGCTAGGCTGCAAACAACACCTGTCTCGGTGCATAGGAGGGGTAAGGTCAGGGCGTGCCCCTTCTTTGACGTCCAAAGCTTTGCAGTCCTGATGGAGCAACGGTTTCCTCCAGGGAAGCAGACCATCCCAGGTCAACCTGGCCTGAATTTTGTCGTACCGTCTTTTTGAGGAGGAGGGCTCGGAACCCTCCCAACCAGCCTTGTTTCAACGACGCCCTATCAAAGAGAAGATACCACGACGTTGCTCGGGCATTGGAGACGAATGGTCTCAAGTGAGCTCAGCGCCTATTCTGCCTGAATCAGAGGCTGTGGGGGCGCAAGGCACAGATGATATTCCATCATGTCGCCCAAGACGAGAGCGTCTTGGATCAAGCCTATCTTATGAGAGCCACGGCAAGAGCTGGCATATGCAGCTGCGGGAAAGCGGGTTTATTTGTTTCGTTGGTTGGTTGATCGTCGATTTGCCCGGGGCAACTAGCTAGGAACTGGATACGTGTTAACCCGGTTGAAAAGTAAAAAAGTAAAAACTGTCGTTGAAGCAGGAAGTGAAGGGGTGGCAGTGGTTGACGGGGTTGGTGAAGAAAGTCGTCTAGGGCTGATTAGCCAGGATGCAACGTGCAGTAAACCTAGCGAGAGGGCTGTGCAGGGAACCGTATATTGGTATAATGGACCACTCGCATCTCTAGAATCTTTGGGCGGAGATCAGACGATGCGGCTGATGGAACAGAGATCGACCGCCCCTCAACTAGTTGCTCCTGAGCTCCGTGCGTCCTCCTAGGTGTCCTCTTGTGTTCTGGAAGGACAAATTGAACCGCGCCCTGGTATCTGATAGGGTATCATTGACAGCCCACTGAATATCGCTGTAGCCGGGCCGGATCACAGTTAGAGCCTAGTTATGTTCGAGAATCCGGGCCACCAGCCATGTTTTGCCACGGAAAGGGCTTTTGGATGAAGTGTATTTTATGTTTGCCATGGCTGTACACTAACGGCATACAGGCGTGTGGGGACTCATCTAGTCGTTCTTTGTTGGAGGCGGCATCTAGAGCAGACGAGACGAAACAAAGCAAGAGTCAGGAGAGACGGAGGCGGCATTCGGCCAGTACTTCAATACTCTCGAGTTTTGCGTGGCATGCGTACATGGCGATGATTTCGAACGTGATTGATTCACCAGTTGAATGGCTGCTGGCTGGGCTGCGATTGGGCGGCCGATCATGGGCCAATACCTATTATCATTGTGGTTGCCGGTGGGTGGCGGATCATCCACCGAAACGGTGTTGGAGCCGCGGTCGCCTGCATGCCAAATGCAGCTGGCCAACGCTTTTTTGGTACCAACGTCGCGACTCGAGCCCAAAGCGGTTCGCTCGTCGACGTATGCATGCATGCATGTGTGTGTGTGTGTGTGTGTGTGTATCCGCGCACGAATAGCATGGCAAGCAGTGATGGCCCGCAGTCAGACGCATATTTGATGCAGGCGCTCTGGCATCTGTCCTTTCTGACGCTGCGTGTCGGCTGCCGACAACAAGAATACCTGAATAAAAGGCCCACGCGTGCATGGCAGGCAGCATGTCGTATGCGTGGGATGTCACGGTGTCCCATTTCAACCGGAATCGGTCGGTGCTGCTGATGTTTTTGAGAGGCAGTGTTTGTTTATTACTTGACAGACTGCGCCACTTCGATGCATCGATTCCAGCGACAGCGCGGAATCGATGGGTGAACCATAATTAAGAAAAATGAACTAACCAAGGGCAATATGGGTGTACTGAGTATAGCACAGTGTAGCATCGAAGCACAGCAGATCCGGGGGGGGGCGGGTAAGTTCGACAACGGACGCGGCAGGGGTATGGAGGTGAGACCCAGACGAGCAAATCGCATCGATTTGCTGACCAGCAGCCCGGATAATGGAATATTACCGATTACAGACCACCTGTCGATGATGAGCCCCTCTGGATTATGGATCCGCTGGTGGGTTCGAGAATGTACTATGTATACATGTTCAGTCCAAGTCCCAAGTCCAATCCATTCCAGTCTCATCCCAATCCCAAACGACTTGCGGGCCGAAAGTCGCAGGGGAGCACATAGCTTGTCAAACAGGGGCTCCTTGCTTGACGGCGGAAACCCGAGCGTCACAAACCAGAGGATACACGTTCTTTTTCGTGGTTTGTGGTGAGTGAGACGGGTTGACCGTTGACATGCCATGGGAGTAAGCTTGGTTATGATGTCCTTCACCATCGATTGAGTGCCAAGTCGATAGTTGAGGTAAGCCCCTGCGGTACTGTTCTCCACGGGTTCAGTTGCACGTCCGTTCACGGTGCGGCTCGCGATTGGCTTGTGGGTTAGTTCACTGGTCAAGTAGATGGGTGTGTGCCGTAGTAGGTGAGGTTGGTTCGGGCAATGTGCTCGATGCCGGCTAGGAGGACATACAGTCGATGTCGATGTCCCGGAAGGACGCCGATGCAATCCGAGAACGAATGTGACTCGCCTGCAGAATACCAATCTAAGGGCGATCGAGCTCGAATAGTAGAGGATTGCTAGTCATCTCGACAAAATTTGTCGTCATCTAATAATTCCGGGCCAAGGTGGTATGCCCAACTGGCGACCCCCTAGCCCTGAGTCGGTCTGGTAGATTACGAAGTTTGCAAACGTCTGCTGTTGCCGGGACCGTAACGCCGAAGCCAACACTGATGCTGGCTCGCGGCATCGGCCAAGTTGGTCCCATTTTAACGTCGTCCGATAACATGACAGGATGGTGGCTGGGGTTGAGAGTCGAGAGAGGATGATGATGAGAAAGCGACGGGCCGGCCAATGCCAACATGTCCATATGCCGACACGTATCGAAACGGCAAGTCCCAGGGCTGCCAGGTTGCCGGGACTCTAGGGAAACGAAGATAGGATACACTAGATGGGTAACGTAACATATAGCATAGTCTGGGGGACTAAGACTTTGGAGTGAGGGCGGGGAGTTGTGAAGACTCAGCCTGGGCTCCTTCATTGCTAAAGGTATCCGCGTCTCTGGCTGGATCGGTATCCCTCAAACGAGGTTCCATTTTGCTGGGAAGCAGTGGGGAGCGGTACTTCACATCCGGGATCACAGTACCATCCGGAGAACAGGACGCGGAAGATTTTTTTCTCTTTCTCTTCGTCTTTAACGAGAAGAAGTTGGCAGACCCATGGCAGGTAAGCTGCTACCGTTGGGCCTCTGGAGGAGGGAGTGGAGTGGAAAGATGCGTGGTCCCGCTGCTGGCACAAGTGCAAGAGGGAGGGGCCCGGCCAAGGTGCGAGATTGGGGGGGTACGTAACTGCAGAAAAGTTCTTGTCGATGTATGTATCAAGGCAGCCTCTATGCATCTATACGGCAGCGATCTTCGGATTGCTGCAACCCCCGCATTAACCAGGGGACCATCTGCTGGGCCCTGCAAGGATCCTCCATGTTGTTTGAATCTGCATTTCCCTTTTGGGACATTCTTGCGAAACATCCCTTGACCTCCTCTTTCTCCTCATCCCATCCTTCACACGCCTCATACCTCACCTCGCACCTTACTCCTGTCTTCATTTTCCCTCACGAACACGGCAACGGCTTCTCAGACGAGACGCGCAAACCGGTACCTTCTCAGTCACTGCTAGCTCCATCTCCTCTTCTTCCCCCCTTCTCTTTGCCTCTCTCCTCCCCATCTCCCCTGCAAAGGTACCCAAGGTACAAGGGGCCCTCGTCCCAAGGCGGATCAAGTGAATTGAAACATGTTCAACTACCCACTCAGTCTCTCTGTCCAGGGTCTCAGAACTCACCAATCCCTACCTGCCTTTCTTTGCTCCTGATAATAGTACCTCGCTGCTTGACACAAAGCAGTGTCTATGAGGCGAGGCAGTGTGCGAGGTATCTTTCTGCTGCTCTTGTGCCGCAGCTGTTACGGATAGCTGTTGCTACCATGGCTGGCCTGTCTCATCCTTCCCATCCAACCGTGTTCCGTCGTCTTCGGGCGCTTGTCATGTTAGCCTTGAAAAGTCTCATCCATCCGCTCTTCTAGACCGTCCTTCCCCGTGTGCTTTCCCTCCCGTACCTCCTGTTTACTCATCCGCGCCTTTTTTTTTATTTCATTTTTATTTTTGTCGTTCGCCTGCCTAGCTGGCCGGGGCTAGTCTTGCCTTGCCTTGCCCTGTCTTGTCTCCCTCTGCCCTTGCCCTGCTGTCATCATCATACCTTAGTTGCCCCGTCCGACTCGGGCCAACATCTAGACTCCATTCTCGCCCGTCGCCCCCATATCCAGTACGGGTACAGTACAATCCCATACGTACCTTACCAACCAAGCATTCTGCTGCACCTTCTTGCAGACGGCCTCTGCGAGTCAACGTAGATGGCCCCCGGTTGACCCCATCACATCCCCATCCCGGTCCCCGATCCGTCCACTTTCCTCCACCTGGGCCTCCTCGTCCTCACTCCGCCTTCGCTTCCTTCTCGTCGGCGCACCTCTGGTTACTCCCGTCCCGCAGTTGCCACACGCCTCGTTAGCTGCTGCTGGCTTACTTGGGTCATCCAACTGTACCCGCTCGTGACATTGTCCGCAAACAGATTAGCCCCGTCTGTCAACCGGCGGATCATGACTTCGGACCATCCTAGCTCTCTTCAACAGTACAACACCTTCGAATTTGATGGAACCGTTGATAAGACCCTTACTCCCCCCCTCTGTGCCAGCCACGAGGTCTCTTCACCCATCTCTGCTTCTTCCCAACACCTCCCCTCAACCCTGACTCTCTTCCGTCCCTCCATGTGGAAGCGCCATTTGTAGGCGAATGGCTACCGCATCCTCTCTCCGTGCAGCGCCTCAGAAATGGTCTCTGAATGACCTCAGCTCCGAGCTGCTAGCTCTCATCTTTGAGCAGGTACGTGGCCCTCCCCTTGGTGTTAAACCACCCCTCCAGCTCCTTTCTGCTTCCTCCTGGCACTCGCTCATCCCCGAATTTTAGCTTCGAGAAATAGATGAGCGCGCCCTCGCTGCTGCACGTTGCTTGTCAAGGCGCCTTGAGGCCATTGCGACTCCTGTCACCTACCGCACCTTGTGCCTCAACGAGCGCATCGTTGCTCCGGACGCCGAGTCGCGGTATCCTAATCTCCTCCGCAATGTTTCCACATACACCAACCATGTCATCGCGCGGAGCGACTTGGACGCTGCTGGTATTCGAGGCGTGCTAGATCGCGTCCAGCGACTAAAAACTGTGCGGTTCGTCGCAATGGAACTGCGTGACTGCGAATGAAATAATGCTGATTGTGGCGCTAGGTGGCATTACGTGGATGCCGAATTCAGGTCAGGACGGCTCTGGCTCCCATCAGATGTGCTCAACCCTCAGCAAACCCGGTTCAATGGCACAAAACTGTTCGTCGAGGACCTCCCTCTCCGAGAATTCGAGGGGCAACTGCGAGACACCTACGTCCGAGCGATTCCCACAGACCTCCTGGTTTCTCTCAAACTCGCCAGTCCCGCCCCGCCGCTCACCACACGGCTAAACTCTCTAAAACAACTCCTTCTGCTATCCCGTCGCCTCGAGATATTTCACTACGAGGATAGAGGGCAAGGAACGAATTTCAAGTTCGTGCAGGGGGAGCGCATGCCGCCCCTGAAAGAACTGGTCCTGAAGTCATATGACTGGAATCACTCCAAGGAGGAGACACGGGCGTATTGGGACTTCACCCGACTCGAATCGCTCGATTTGATTTCCGTGCCCGTCTTCAACTTTCTATCATCTCTAGATTTTCCTGACCTGGCCGGGTTGCGACGGCTACATTGCGAGGACTTCAGCGCTCACCTCGTTGACAAACGACAAGAAGCGACCGGCGGCTTATATTTATTGGTGGCTCATCACATCCGTGCTTTGCAGACGCTTAGCATGACTTGCCACGTCCAGCTCTTCCCACTGGATGGCGTCCTGAGACACGGCGGCTCCCTGCAGGTACTCAGATTCCGGGACCACGTAGGGTTCGGAGAAGAGGATAGACGATGCCCGACGCTCTGGGCCGAGGACATCGCGATTTTGGCACAAGGGCTGCCCTATGTGCACAGCCTCGAAGTAGACATGGATGTGGCTCTATGTGATCCACCCGAATTTCTGCGTGCCATCTGCAGCTTTCGCAGCCTGCAAACGCTTACGCTCCACGTTCAGACTGTCCTTCATCCCTTGGAGGTCGTCCACCCGGGCATGGATCGCGACTACGACGCGGCTCTACGAACTTTCCAATTTCTTCTACGGGAGAAGCAGCTAGCGACACCCGATCTACCTTGGAAACAGATCACTATCAATGTGGGCGGCTGGCGAAAGGTGATGGTACGCCGCTTCAGCACCGCCTGGCGTCGTCAGAACGAGAATGGCGTCTACGCCGAACGGTGCTTCGTGCTGGAGAGAAACGAATGCGGGCAGATGACCTATCGGGAGGAGATGAGTGTCGAGGGTCGTTCGTCAACTCCCACACCCGATCCGCCAACACCGAATATGGACCCCGATTACGAATAGCATAGAGAAGGAGGGTTGATGTTGGCGCTCGTCCCACACATGAATGGGGAGGACAGGACGCATGCGATACCAGAAAAGATCAAAACAAAGGCGGCACACAATTACAGAGCCATTAGCATAGAGATAGAGACTGACGACATCAGCACTCTAATCTTAATGATACCAACGACGTTCATGACCACCCACCCATATTCCATTGCTGTTTCTCCCTTGACACAAATACAAAAATGGTATACCCAACTCCAACCTCGGTAAGGCTTCCTAACCCGGTGCATGACGTTGAGAGTTTGGTTTTCCTTTCCGATCTGCTTAACAACATCAGCCGAACCATACCAGGAGTCTATTCCCAAGGTGTGACAGTCCCAAAATAGTCAAACCATCTAGGAATAGCATCGTTCGCGACTTGGCCAGCCATCACCGACCAGGAAGCTAGGCAGATAGATGACGGAGAAACGAACCATAGGTGGGCGAGAGGACCATGCATTAGAAGCTGCGTATGGCAGGAGTGGCCTGCTTTTCACGTGAGCCACCTGTCAACTTGCCGAGGCCACTGATCGAACGAGTCAACCCAGAGCGAGGCTTGGCCTGGGCGCAGAGCAGAGATTTCTAGGCAGCGCTTCCTTTCCTTGAATCACCGCCAAGGGCATTGGGCTGCAGCCTCTTCCCAAACTATATGCATGGTTGGAGTCGGTGGCCGTGGATTGATAGACCGCAAGGCAGGCAGGGTATGTGTGTGAGCTATAGGAAAGAGGCGGAGGGGAGGGGGTCAGGAAGGGGGACCGGACCGTAAGCCCGGCTACTCAATATCACGACATGGGCCCAGATCGGAAACCCGCTTCCTTCATCCCCGCCCCGGCTCCGTTCCGGTCCCCGCAAATAACACACCGGTGTATTTCGGTGAGGTGGCGAGGTGAACTCTAACTCACCGACATTTTCACCGAGCACAGACGCCTCATCTCGGTGAGAGCTGTCGAGTATTTATGGCCTCACCTTACACCGCACACCGAGTCAAGACAAGAAGAGGAGACATGGGCAGAAAAATAATAATTCCTTTTGATTGCATTAACTGATAGAATTGATCCACAGGATGGTGTCTATCTATTTAGATTTGTCACCCGGCGCTGTGGCGGTTGCTGAAGTCATTACGAAATCTGACACGTTGGGGTAACCAGACGACAATCTAACAAGAAAGGCAGGGGCGTATGATTGCAATAGCCTAACGGGTCGAATCCTTCCACTCGTAGAAATACTTTGTACTTTGAGTGGCTTCCGTTCGACTGGTTCAGCGACCTAATATTTTCGAATTCCCTCGCGCGTGTAGTGGGCGACGTGCTTTCAGGTGGAAGAGACAGTGAAGGACCTGCAGCAGCTCAGAACACCGTAACCCTTTAATACTACGTTATGAAAACAAATCGTCTCCCGGAAGTGGTTGACCGGTTATTATCACAGACAAAGCTCCCTCCGGAGTCCTAGAACCAGAGCGGCGCGTGGCGGGTGCAACTCCGATTTTGAATGGACAGTGTACGAAGTGCCAGGGGACTTCAACCAGCTCGCCTCCGGCTAGGGGGGGGATCTCATTCCTTGTTTGACATCAACCGGGGACAGAGTGCAAGCATGCAGATACTTGCAGGTGAAAGTTGTCACGGCAGCCATGCTTTCTGCCCTGTGGCTGGTCGCCATTGTAATGCATTGAAATATGCAAGGCAGCGGCACGTCATAGTATGAGGACCGAATCACCCTCAACCATGCCAAGTTCTGCACTTGCCTAGTCGATGACCTGCGATTCGCGAAGCACCGCATTTTGGACATGCATCAATCTGTGAGCAATCATGCACAAAGTAGATGCTGCCACAATACCTGCCCAGACACAAATCAATTGAACCTGGGAATAACGCAGTCCAGTCGCGCGGCAGTTACACATCAACACCATCCACCCTACAGGCCGTCCAACTTATCTGTTATTATTCTGTCGAGATTACGTGCCGCAAGCATCGCCTCAATGGCGATGTTATCGAAACACCATGCTCAGAGGCTCCACACTGTGTAAAGATTCGAGGTCCCGTGACTGATTGCTAGTCAAACATGACAACAAGACTATCGCTCTCCCAAGTTATGTTCGGCGAGACACCGCGTGCCCTCGTAAAAGGGCCAAGAGTGAAAACTCTTTCGGTTGACTGGAATCGGTGGGATGTCTTACAGCGATATGGGGCGTGAGATTCGGGCATGTACGCCACTCGGCCGTCTGCGTAAAATAATGAGACATTGTTCCCGGGAATCTGGTTGACTAGTTTCCACCAGGGGCGTTGGAATGGGTCTGCAAGACATGTTCCAGCTGCATCGCCCTCGCTTGGCCCCAGGGATATTTTGTAGGCCAAATGGACCATGGCCGGCACCCTTCCGTACCTCTTTTGTGCGGCTCGAGGGAAGAATTCGCTAGCAGGCTGGAACCTAGAGTTTCCTGTCAGTTTTCGCAACCCTAACCCTGGGGTGCTATAGCAAGGCTTACCGAAGTTGCTTTGTTAAAGCCGGTGTCTTGTTCAACTATAGACGCAGCAACTCTGACCCCGAAAGTAACACGTCATGCCTCTGCTCATATTATCCCACTTTGGTACGCACCCTACCCGCTGTACCACGCCATATCTAGGCAGCAGCGCAAGGCATGCAATAAGGTTGGCATGCCAGCGGGCGGATTTGGCTAGCTGATCGCGGCGACCTGGCCCGTCCCGAATCTACTTGTTTCCTCGGACAGCGCCGAGCGGGCCAGAAATGTATGCGGTCATGACGATTCGATTCACGCCTCTTCTTCCCGATTGAACCTAGCAGAACATCATTCCCATCACCTTAGGGCCCGGAGAGTCGGGTCCTAGCATGGGAAGAAGGTTTTGCAAGAGCTCGGGTAGCGGAAGATTCGATCTTTAGTGCGGGATATTATCGGCTTGCCTGGCCAGCAAGGTGATCGGTCTGCTCAGCTGGTCTGAGACGGCGGTCAGTATGACAATAATCAACTGATCGTGCCTTGGAATGTCGGCACAGAGGGTATTTCCGTCGGGGTCTTGGTGGTCTGCGAAGAGGTATCTTGCGACAGTACTCGCCCATTGTAATCTTCGAGGTTCCGTCATCCTTTTGTGATGGTTACCCTTATCCCTTAGATCGCCTTCGCCCCTGACAACTTGGAAACGATACCAGGTAGCGGGCTTCAATGGTAGGGGGGACAACCAAATACTTCCCAGGAATGCTCAATGGCCGCAATCCAATCAAAAATGCCAACGGTCTCCAGACAACTTAGTGGGTGCCTTTCAAGGGAGAAAGAATGACTGGCGGTGTCGAGTGGCAAGAGAGCACGATTACTTGCCCCTCACTTGCCGTCTGTTTGCAGCTGGATAGATGTCTTACCAGCACTCGATTTGTTTCGGCGTTGTTCAGACCGACTTTGGAGCGGGTAGCTCTCCCGTCCGCGGGTGAAGGTGACTGGTGAGAAAGATGGTCGGCTCTCGTCATATCATCTCGAACACATGGAACGTTCGGGGAATCATCGCTGGGTCAGCAGAACATGCCAACAGTCGAATTCGATGTCGCCAACCTTTGAAGCATCATCAACTCACAGAACCGGAGGTGGGGAAGGAGGAGTTGCCTATGTGAAGGTCCTGACGCGTCTGGGTGTGACGCAATGTTGATGCCAGGGATATGTTGGGTTGGGAAACAACACCACAACTCCACTACAAGAGACACCGCAAGATCGAAACAGATCGGTGTCGGCTACCAGTCGATGATTGTAGCATCAATAAAATATAGTAGGCAAGGGAGAAACTCAACATCAACTCGTAGGGAGAAAAGAAGAGGCTTGCTTTGACGCTCTCTCTACGAACCAAACTCGTCCAGTCCAAGTGACTTCCCCTTTCTCAACCAACATTTTCTTGGTCCTCTCAAGAACCTTGGGACTTCTGCGCCATCACCGACTTCCCATTCCTCAGCGCTCCTTCAGTCACACTATTCGTTTGCTCCGTCCCTTTCTTGGGGTACCCCGAACGTCTGTCCTTTTCCACATAAACAAGCCATTCAATCAGCCTGGGAAACCCACAATGTAAAGCTCACCATTGCACCGCAAGGGAAAGACATGCGGCAAAGCACTAATTAAGGTACATCATAGCGTCGCCGTTTTCAGTCAGCAGGTCCATCCATCCCTTCCTTCGTCCCCCCTCCTCACACACACCCCCCCCTTCAAGTTTCCGCCCTGCCGCAATATTCGCCGGTGCGCCATTATAGCATTCTTACCGTCTTCTCCAATTCCCTCCCGTCCTAATCTTCGGCTCCCCGGGTTTTCCTATCTTTAACATTGACACCATTGAAACGTTCCAGATCGGAAGACCACTTTGAGGTACAAGGTCGCACAGTCCCTGGATGGGCTTGACGCACGTCAGATCCCCAGCCAGTCCTGGTATATCACCATATACACGGGCATCCACCGGATAGATAGAAACCATATTCAGGGGCCACCACGACCGGCCGCATAACGTCTAGAACATGTGTCAATTTTCCACAATTGCTCAAAATCACGTAGAGAAAGAAAAAAAAGAAGTGAAATCATTGGCTAGAGCAGTTGCTCAAAATATGCCCCAGCTTCGACTCGAATGAATGGAAGCACACGGGCACATTCAAATACATCGATCGAGGCAGGGTTTTATTTTTTTATATTTTTTTACGGATGTACCTGGATGCTTCCGGATGGACAGCTGCCCTGCAAGATTGATGCACGTCAGGATGTAACCAAAGAGCCCGAACCGAGAATCAAGAGGTAATGCTAATTTGTCGTGTCCACGCCCCGAGTCCCGCGCGCTTCGGGCCTGTGAATAGGGACATTTCCCCCTCCTTCCTCGGTGGCCCCGGAACATCAATGCTGGCCGTGGCCTGGTACCTTTTTGCCTCAGGTGAGGTAGAGGTACATGACCATGACATTGTCGAGATCCACCGTTTTTCTCTTGTTCCCCCTTCCTTTCCCCTCCTCCTTAAGCCGTACACACTGCGATATCCCACTCCGCGCGTCTCTCCATCCTCCCGCTTCCATGTCCTCTCCGCTTCTTTCTCTCCATCTCCCTGTTCCTTCGGACTTCGCTCACCGTCTATTCTATTCCCACCATCGGTAAAGGTCACGCCCCTTTCTCCCGAACAAGCAGAGCCACAGGACACCATAATGAATGGAAGCTAGTGCTAGCCCGCCAAATCAGGCCATCTGGCCCAACCCGCTTCATACCGCCATATGGCGCGTCCCGACCAGTCAACCTCTAGTCCTTTTCTCGAGTTTGGAGCTCGCTAGCAGCCCGCCAGGTCCGTCACCGCGTTGCCACTCTTGCAACGTAATCTTTTTTTCTCTTCCTTTAGTATCTTTTCTTTGTTCTGCCGGGCGGCTGAAAAGCCCCTTCCCTTTCGAAGTCGGGCTTAAACCAAAAGAGATGCTAGAGACCCTTGGGTTACAGCCTCTACTGGATCACGGGTCTTACGCCTTGAACATTTGTACATAGCCTAGACCTTGCAATCTCGAGCCCACACATCCCTCATCCACACATGCACCTTTGAAAACGCTGATTAGATGGTCCCCTTGCATCACCCTCCTCGTCCTCCTTGTCCCACACCCTTCTCCTTCAAACAAGAAAGGAAGAAGAGCAAGGCGACTTCATCCGCCGAGTCGCTCGCGGTGTGTGTATGACTGCACAAGTGTATATCTCCGTGTACAGTTAGGAAAACCACACTCCCCAGAAGCGGCTGATACGAACACTACTACCATGTTCCATATCCACTCAAAGAGAAAAAACGCAACAGGCCAACCAGGTCCGCGGATCAGAGTCCCGTATGATTCCTATGTAACAGGGAAGGGCAAGGTACCGAGTCACCTCACGCTCTCCCGCCGCTTATCTCCCACTTCGACTTGCAAGGCCACCGTGCTCCGTAGCCCTCTGGCGTAATCAACCGCCGTGGCTCTGTTACAAAACACAGGTACCTCCTCTCTTAGACTATGCCTACCATGTACCTGGTTGTCTGGAATAAGGAAGCTGGGCCAAGGGGGCGAACCGGGCTAAATTGTATTCAGGGACCTTAGCAGTGCATTGTGTTCCCTGCCTGCCTCGCGTTAGTACGTTAGGCTCGCCGCACACTCACCTCCGCCTCCTCCGCCCAATCTTGCGCAAGCACGGTGGCACACAATCCCTAGCGTCACTGCAAAGAATCGGCATCATGTACCTTTTGGCACGCCGTTGAGAAGAGGCTGCAACTGGGGCTGGACACACTTACAGACACACACTGGGCCAAGCATCTCACACAAAGTACCTCGCTGTGCGCCTCGACCTCGCCAGAACCCGCATCTATCAAGCACAGACTCATGTGAGGAGTGTAGAATAGCTGCCAGAAGAACGCTGCCCCCCTCCCCGCAGACTGTGCCCAGCCTCATGGATACCGCTGCAAGCGCACCCATCATCTCCTGACGAGTTCAGACTCGTAGTATACGTCTCTCCGCAAAATGCGCGTGCGCGGCCCGGCGCTCATTTTTGGCTGTCGCAAAATAGTCCCAACTTTTTTCCTTCTTGCCGCTGCTCCTACCATGCCCCCCCCTCTCTCTCTCTGTATCTCGCTGTTGGGATCCGTGGCCCCGTGTCATGGGACGGGTGTGCACGACTCAAATGATACATGATGGTTCTTGGGACCACAGTGCTCAACGTCGCTGAACGGCCTTCTCCTCTCTCGCCCTCCCACCCTTGCCTTGGCGCACTCGCGCGGACTGTGCAACCAGGATCAACCCAATCCTCGGTCTCCATGAGCGTTGATTGCGGAGAGGGGCGCCGAGGCCCGGACACCACTCATGGCTCATCACTCACTCCCTCTCGTTCGTTGGCCCGCTGGGAGAGGGCCAGGACTAGCGTTAGGGGTCCCGAAATCTCGACAAATGGCAGCTTGATTCTTGTCCACCCCCAAAATGTACCTGGCTTGACCCGGCTCGCCTCGACGCGCCTGTGTCCTTCTCCTCCTTCCCCCTCCGCCTGCCTCCTCCTGCCTCCTCCTGTACCGCACTATACACAACCAGAATCAGAGACACACCAATAGCACGCGTGAACACACACACACACACACACACAATAGAGAGAAAGAGAGCGAGAGGGAGAGTGAGAAAGAGAGTGTGGAACAATCTGCCATTCGGTTTTTAGTGGGCCAGTAAAATTTGAACCGCGCAGATCCAGGTGACTTTTGTTTGATTTCTTTTATTTCATTGTCGTTATCTTATTTTCCCTTGAATTTTGGCGAGACCTCCTTTGTTCCCTCCCCTCCCCTTCCCCCCTCTTGTTTCGGGGCTGGCCGCCTGGCCATGCTTTGTACGGGGCATGGTAGGACAAGGCGAACAAAACCAGTGTGTTTGCGTGTCTCTCTTTAGGGGATGGGGGGATTGATCCCTGCGGCCGTTGGTCGAAAGAAGGGAATCCAAGGGAGGACCCGAGAAGGACGAGGGGAGGAGTAGGTAGGAAGAGGGGTTGGAGAGGGCAGCAGCAGGGAAAAAAAAAAAAAAAAAAAAAAGAGGAGAAGGGGTGAACAGTTGGAAGCGCGCACGCCTTCTGTCTCTCTCTCCCTCCCTCTCTCCCGCTTTCGCTCTCTAAATTTTTTTGTGCCCATCATCCCGCCAAGGACGGATGGCCAACGGCGGGAAGCAGGCAACTCCCGGAACTTGACAGCACCGGTCCGGCCCCCAAAACCTTGACTTGACTTTGAGGAGCCTCGAGGAGAATGGGTCGAGGGGTTCGATTCCTCTCCCCCTCCCGAACAATCAGTGCCGAAAAGCTTTGTTTAGAATGCACGTATATAACACAAATACTTTTGATGTAGTTGGATGATGACGCATTGCGCTTCTCATTTTTTAAATCACCGTACTTTGGAATACAACAAATTTAAAACCTGGGTGGTCATGAAGTGCATGCAATATGCAAACAACCCGCAATGTAACATGCACCGAATGAAGTTTGGCACTGATAAACAGAATGTAAGAGCAAAGGGAGGTGTTTGCGGCGGCGGCGACAACGGCGACGACGCGGGCATTGGCATTTGTTGGTCTCTTTCTGTGTAAATATGCGACCCCTCCCCCCCGTTCGCTATACTCCTTTCGTTTCATTACTTCTCCATCCATACTGTCATTACGCTCTTCTGATGATGATTTGCGTCTGGACTTTGAAAACGTGACATGACATGATAGAGAAGAGAATAAAAAGGTTCGGTATTTTGTGGCCCTCGCGGTGCCATTGGGAACTTCTGCAAAGAAAGAAACCACAGTAAAACAAAGACACACCCCCACCCCCAAAACCGCATAGAATAAATGCAAGGTATGATGATATCTTTGCCGCCCAGCCTGGATCGCTCGCGCGAGTTCGCCATCGTAATACTCTCAAACGTTTGGGGTACTAATAAGGGAATATAGCCTACCAGCCACTTCAGTAACAGGAGAAGCAGGACAAATGTTATAAAAGTAGAAAAGGAATAAAATAAAAAAGGACTTCACTCCGTGGTGCAATGACGATGATAAGGGGGATAAAACAAAATAAAAGCAGAACAGAAATCCATAACAGACGTGTGCCGTGAGGCAGACCAATCTTAACCCTCTCCGTTCCTTTGGGAAATGACTGTGTACGAAAAATAAAAATAAAAAAATAGAGCGAGGCAACTGTTTCCAGAAGACAATGGTGGATAGCGATGTTTGCCATGATCAAGCAGAAAACCTCCCACAAATAATTCTCCCCCACCGGCGAACACCCAATAAGCAAAAATCAAGACGATGCTGAACGTTTTTCGCTGGACCGCCGACCTCGCCAATACTTTTTTTTGAGACCCCCTTGCTCCTAAAGCTCATGCCCAACGAAACCGAAACGCGATCCCATGATCTGTGTGCAACCAGAATTATACCATATACAATTCCTTGTCGCCGCTGGCGATAGCAGTCGCGCTCGCAACATTCGTGAGAGCAGGGTTTCCTTGGCGTCATCAAGACTTCTAAAGCGAAGAGAGTACCTGGGCCAGCCGATTTGTCCCTTTTGTGGGGTGTTCATTTTTGGCGCCAGACTGAGGTGCCCAGAACCCGCCGAGAGTTTGGCATTCAAGAGCGCAACGCAGGAGGTGCTCCGTTACTTCCTGCTTCCCGGCGGAACCCTGTTAAGCCTTCCTAGCATGCTCCTATCAATGTCGTTTGGATTCGTGTCCACCAAGTTGTTCAGGCTCATAACTGAGCTCGAGGATGCTGCGGGGGTTGAAGAGTTGCTGTGACGCTGTGTAGCGGCCGCGGCGCGTTCGTCCCCAGTTTGCGGAGGAGCTACCGACGCTGGTTGTCCGGGGCTATGCCTTGCCGGGGGCGCTCTCGGATCATACCCGCCAGATCCAGCAGGGGGATAAGCCATATAACCGCCTGGGCTGCTGTGGTTCGAGCTCGAGGCTGGCGAGCGACGCCGAGGATCGTCTGCTGAACTTGGGTCAGGTGGCGGGGGGCGGAGTTCGTCGCCTTCGTCAGAGCCCCTCGGCCGCCGCCTACCCGTTCTCTGCGCATCGTATGGCGAGTAGCCGCCTGTCGGGGACGGCAGAGGCTGTTGATAATACCCATTGCCGGGCTGAGGAGGATATCCCTGCGGTGGCGGAGGCAGCGAGCCTGGGGGCAGTGGCTGCCCATAAGCTCCGTAGAGCGGCGTGCCTGGCGGAACGCCTCCTTGAATGGCCGAAACAGGAACGAAGGCTGTCGAGCTAGATGAGGATACAGGCTGAAAAATGCACTCCTGGTTCATTCTGCTGCAGTTCACGCATTTGCCGCCCGGGGCGCTTTGGTAGCCGCTGCACCGAATCTTGAGGGGATCAAAGTTAGCTTCACGATGACGTCTGCGCACACCTTTCAAAGCCTACTTTTCTCTTTCTGCAGTATCTGCAAGCGATGGACGTCCGCTGCCTCGGTGCTGCTTGCTGTAGAGGCGGCGCTCCTTGTCCGTAGTCGTATCTCGGTGCGCCCGGTGGATAGTCGTAACGCGGGCCCCCTGGGCCCGGAGGGTAGTCGGCATAACGACCCGGAGGCGGCGGGCCTTGGCGGTTGTGGTAGTCTTGGTAGTAGGGGTCGGCATATTGCGGTGGAGGGGGTTGGCGGCTCCTGTAGTAGTCATCCCTCGCGTCTGGCGGGGGAGGGTAGGTTGGGGATCTTGGATCTCCCGGAGGTTGTAGCGGTGGAAGTTGAGGCGGATGACCGCCCGGTTGCGGTGGCGGGTAGCCGTTTACGGAATTGGGCGAGGCATTGTAACTGCTGGCGCGCGGGTCGGCGCGCGGATCACCTCGAGGATCACCTCGGGGATCAGGAGGGTATGACCTCGGGTATGCGGGTTGGCCATAGGCTCCGTGAGGGTCCTGAATGGAGGGTAGTGTTACTGGAGCGGCCATGTTGGGTCTCTGGTGTCTCTCGTCGGGGTATCTGGGATCTTCGGGTGCTCCCACTGGGGGAAGTCGATGGCGAGCCTCGTCTTCTCGCTGGTGGATGGACAGGTCTTCTCTGTGTATGGAAGGCGGCCCTCGTCCTTGCTCCTCTGCCATGCTCTGGTTGCGGTGATCCAGCAGGATGCCGCGACTGGAACCGGCTCTCTGGTCGCCTCGCGATGTTAGAGTGGTGGTGGAATGATTACTGTTCTGGTGTTGGGGGAAGATGGTGCGGGTAAGGGGCGAAATATGTTGATGGCCAGCGCGTAGGCTAACCGTCGAACCCTACTATCAGGAAAATCCGGCCAGGCGCGGGAAGGGCAAGAATCATGACCAAGTGAGCTGCAGCGGAGAGAAGAGCGCAGTCGGTCAGTCAGCAGGTGATCATGGGAAGCCCGCACAGGCTGTAGCGAGGGGTTGCACGTCAGAAGAAGCTGCCGTATAAGCCTTCATAGAGCGCGGGCGCAGGAGCACGCATAAGCAGCGCGGCGCGCAAAATGCAATCCGGCGAGATGGTGTGTAGTTTGTGACGACCACGCGGCTGGAATGATTAATTTCCAAGAGAAAAAAGCGGAAATGGCAATGATGCGACCTCCAGGTCGAGGATGGCTGGAGAGCCGTGAGCGAATGCGCTGCCCGTTGATGATGTCGTCGTCGATGTCGTCGAGGAATGGGAGTGAGGTCAGGTCGGATTCAAATCGCGTGAGTATGTGGGTTGAGTCCGGTTGGTGATGATGAGAGCAACTTGAAGGGGAGATGATAATGGGAAGGGGGGTTTTTTTTTATTTTAAAAAAAATCTTTTTGTTTTTTCTTGCGACAGCTGCAGAAAAAACAAAGGGATGGGGCTGCGATGCTCGGTGGGAATGACGATGTTGTGGTCGGTCGGCAGGTGAAAAGTAGAGCAAGGCAAGGTGAAGGTGAAGAGGTAAGAGAGGTGAGGTAAGGCAAGCAAGACGAGGCAGGCGCAAGGCGGGTAATGTAATGTAAGGTAGGCAGGCCAGTTAGTGGAGTGGAAGGAGAGGGATTGTGCCAAAGATGTAAGAAAGGAAGGAAGCACCAAAGGTAGAAGAAGTAGACGAGTATCCGTACTTGAACTTGGATGGAGCGGTGCGGTGCGGTACGGTACGGGGGTAGGAAGGCCAGGTACCAGGGAAGAAGCGGTACCAAGCCAGGGAAGGTGTGTGTACCTTGTGGTGTGCAGCTAAGGTACTTTGTCAATGTGTTTTTGTGGGTCTGGACCCGGGGGGTGGGCAAGAGCAAGGATGAGGACGAGGTCGAGGGTGGGAAGGATGTGGGAAGGCCAAGGGCAGCCGGCGGGCGGGTGGGTACTGGGGCAGAACAGGCAGGATGGCGAGAGACAGACAGGCACGCACGCCGGACGCCGGACGCCCAGGGCCCAGGACCCAGGACCCAGATGGGTGGATGGTGAGGTACCCGTACCGTACCGTACCGTACCGTCCGTCGTCTGGAAAAGTGAGTAGGCAAGGTAGGTATCCAGCCAAAGGTATCGCTTCTCTTTTTTCCCCCTTCGTTTTTCTCAGCCCCCCCGCTTCCCAAGCCGCCGTCTATTCCCAAGTGTTCGCTCCTAGTGTACACTCGTCTGCTGGCAAGGTAAAACGTGCTGCGGTGACCTGTCCTGCCCTGGTTTTATCCTGGCACGACGCAGACAGATGGGTATGTAAGATGGACCAAGTTAGCGTTACTTGGACGAGTCGGGGGCAAGATGTGCCAAGGCAGTCGCTGGCTGGCTAGTAAATCCGGAGAACTGCTACGATTATGTGGCTGGCCGGATGGCTGGCCGGCTGGATGAGATGGGACGAGATGAAATGGGTAGGGATTTTGTATGGCCAAGTGAATGAGGCAAGTGAGAATGAAGCAGCTGTATGTGCTCCGCAGTAGGCCACCCAGGCAGGGTACGTAGGGGAGGGGAGGTACGAGGTAGGTAGGGTATCAGACTTTGGGTACCTCGAGAGTGGCAGGGTAGATGGGAACGGGTTGGTGCTGGTGGGAGAATGAATATGGGGAATGAAGACGAAGAGGGCAAAGAAGAAGAAAAGAAGACGAAAAGAAGAAGACGATGAACGATGATAGAGGATGGGGCAAGGGGAGTGAGTAGCTGACCAAAACGCACGCAAAATACAGCTGCAGTGCCATCCATGTAAGAGGTACCTCGTCCTGGCTAACCCGTACAGATACCCAGCGCAACGCAGTCGATTGTTCCCTGCCTTAACGATGAAAGACGACAACGACAATGGCAAAAAAAAAACTAAAAAAAAACTACAACCTCTCTCCCAGCTGCGTGTTGATGTTGTTGTTACTGCTGGCGGGCCTGCGCCTGCACTTGCAGGCTGCACCAGTTGGAACTGGAGTGGGAGTTTACCTACCACCCCTCCCCCCTTTCGCTCCTCCCTCACTCTCGCTCTCACTCTCTCACGTTCGCTTTCTGCGCGTCCCAAGTCCTGGTACACGCCCCCCTGCACACCCCTCCCCCTCCCCTTCCCCCCCGACCAAAAGTGTGGATGGTGCAAGGTGGGGACAGGCGGGAATGGCAGAGAGCGGGCGGATGATGTCGCACCGCCCAATGGGTGACTTTATGAAGACGGGAGTATCCCCTCCCTTCCCCTTAGGTCCCCTTGGTTACCCCCTCCCTTTCTCTAGTCGAGGGTCTAGGGGCCGTCGTTTGCTCCTACGCTGGCGCCTTCTCCAGCTGGGAATTGCCTGCGTTTGGAACCTAGGATGTACCTTTTGTCTTTTGCCCATGGCTTGGAAACCCACATCGCACGAAATACATGCGCAAAGACCCAACAGCGCAATGACGGACGGGAAACCCAAGACAAGACAAGACGACAGGTACCATCGGGCGGGGGTGGAAAGAAAACGGCCCGGCCATTAGGTCTTTTTTCCCGCCCGCCATCAGCCAGCCTTCGAGGTAACGTCAGCTACATACACAGCAAACGAACGGATGGGGGGAAAGGGGGTCGGTTGCAATGTTCCAAGGGATAGATGCAGAAAGACCCTCCCCCCAATAATGGCTTGCCCAGCCAGCCCAGTCTGCTCACATGCCATACCGTGCCGTGCCGTGCCATGTTTTTCATTTCATTTTTTTTTTAAAAAAAAAATTGCAATATCCATATCATAGACACCCAACGCCAGAAGCTTCGAAACGTTCATGTATTGAGCAAGATGGCGAGGCGAACCGGGTTACAATGCACCCTTGCTTTTGCTTGCCTGTATTGACCGACCACAAGCCTTTCCTCCTTGCCGTCCTTGTTCACTATGCATCATGACGGTATCAACACGTCTACCTCGGAATTGCCCTCGTGCGCTTTCTTCCCTTTGTACCTTGTGAGTTGTCAAAAAAGCCTAGAACGATGGCTAAGTAGAGGAAGCGACTTTGTGGACGGTAGCACAACCCAGCTTGGCAAAACGGCAGTGAAGGCGTGCTAGAGCTGGGGAAGGCATGAAATAGGAAACAGAGAACAAAACCGACTTGGCGACAAAATAGAACCCGTTTGGAGAAAGGGAAACCAATGGCACCGAGATGGGTGCAAGTCCGCGACGTGACTGCGACGACCTGCGTAGAAGTCCTCGTTCAAAAGTCCATCTCACCTGACTGGGATAGAGTAGAATGCAAGGGATTGAGCGGGAAGCCGAATGGAGCTTGCCGTTGGGACTTTGGCTTGTTGGTTCCAGATTCCATAGCTCTTCAATCCCATTAGCATGGTCCGCTTCGCCCCCTTCCGCTTTCCGCTTTCCGCTTGCTGTTGCTCTTCCACCCCGCTTCTAGTTTCTTCAGCCACGCATCAGGTGAAGGGGGGTCAGATTTGTCGTCCTTCGCCTCTGTCTGGTCACTTGCTCCTGGATGCTGCAATTGGCCATGATGCCCGTGCTTGTGTTTTGCGCTGCCGTCGTCGACGCCTCTTCTCGCGTTCCTAAGCGTCCCCGGTCTCCTGAGTGGGCGATGGATGACACTCCGTCTTTTATCCTCGTCGTCATGGCATGGCCCCGGCTCGTGCCGGATCGTTAAATTCGGATGGCCTCGTGACAAGGAGAGGCCAGGGTCCGGGTCCGTGACAGCAGCGCGGCAAGAAAACAGAGGACAAAGAAATTGGCTCGTACTTGCAACCGGCTCGTTTGTCCTAGTAAATGGTTCCCGATAGCCTCGAGCTATTAGGTGTACCAGCCAACAGCCTCAGGCCAATACACGACGGCGTGTGGACAACACGGCCGGGCGATCGATGCGACAGAGTCTGCCACTTTCAATTCGGTATTGGTCGCTGGTGAGTGAAGAATGGAATTTAGTGTCGTGGGCGTGGTTTTGTGGCGTCTTGGGGAACCCGACGGCGGGCTGCCGTCGATGGTCCGCAGCTTGTTATCTGGGCTGAGGGTTGGAGGAGCGAAGCAGGCCCAACCCCATCAGTCTAGTCTGAGATGAGCCCCATGCCTCAAATGAGGAGGCAGGTGGTTCATGGAAAGACACTGAAGGTGGGACTATTGGTAAAAGAGTGAAGATGATGGGAGGCCGTGCAAACGAGGAACGTTGGACCTGTGTATGTCCTACATTGCTGGTCTGGCTCCGCCCGATTTGGTCGAGCGATAAGGGCCTATTGGTGTTGTTGCAATGCTGCGCGGTCCTGTGTTCCGCTACAGGCGGCTGTCCCTTGTCGATGTTGCTGCAACTACTGTGCCTCGTCTACACTGCTGCTGCTGCTGTTATTATTGTTGTTGTTATTGTTGTTGCGGGCGGCGCATTGGGAAATGAGTAGACCGCGAACACCCAAATCGCGCGAGATACGTGCGGCTTGTGAGGAGAATAGATGCGAGAACATGGCCTGCTACGACGACAACAACCGCCGCCGGGAAATTATATGGATTGAGATCAGTCAAAAGGTTGGTCCTGTCCGTTCGGATCAGGTCATCAGGACTATACGGGCAGCCAACAAGGCATGCAGCCGTCATTGGCGGTGCACACCTTTGCTGCATCGGGAGGCGCACATCCAAAAGGTACTTCCAGAGTCAACCGTTCGTATAGCCCTGTCCCACGCTGCCGTACTCTGTCTGTGGCCCTCCCAACCCCCAACCCAGTCCCTGGCTTTGGTTTTGCCCTGTCGGGTGCTGGCAAGGCGAGGGAAGGTACCTTAGGTACGGCCCTGGCCGGTCGTCTGTGGGTGAGGTGCGTGGTAGGAAGCAATAATGTGGTGGAAAAGGTGGAGTATCATCCTAAACGGGGAAAACGTGCGCCTTGGCTTGACTGGTCGCGCCTGATCCAGCAAACCCACCAGCCCGGGCGGCGGTCGCAGATCTGGCCGCAGCCAGGGCTGGCAGTTTTGTTGGAACTTAGTACTTAGAAGCAGACGCTATTCAGGGCACTACAGCGCCTCGAGGAAAGTACCTCGATGCTGTAGCCGGCTGCCCGTGGAGTCTGCCGCTCGGGCTGTGCTGGAGTGACTCGAGTCTAGGCCCTATCGTCAGAAATGAGGTAGTGCCTCATCCAACAGCTTGCCCGCATCCTTTTTTTTTATGCGGCGCGTTTTCCCGCTTTGTTTGTGACTGATTACAAGCCGAAGGGCTCACGTGTAGCGCTAGGCATGGGAGCCCGCCGCCGCAACGCAACGCAACGTGACGCGACAGGAATCCTCCGCCTGGAAAGATGGCTTCTATGCCATTTGCGGTGTCCGAGCTTGTCGCCCCAACTCAGTCTTTCATGCAATCCATATCCCGGTGTCATGTTTTGCGTGCCGGTGATGTCTCAGAGCGGGACGCCCCTTTCACCCAGTCTTGGCCCTTGTGGTCCTTGATCTCTGTACGCCCACACTTCAAGGAGTTCGAATGCCGCAACATTGAAATGGCCGACGGCTTCTTTGCTCCCTGGGCTTATCTTGAAGACGCAATCGTTAGTCATGTTACGCCCCTTTGACTCGACTCTCTTGGGGTTGGCGCCTTGAGGTTAGATGGTCCTGTCGCGAAGCGAGCCAGCGCCACGTCAAGTCGGGCTTGGGAAATATCTGCCTAAATCAGTTCGGGCAACAAGCAGAAGAGCTGCCCAACTCTGACGGGAAGCCCGCAGGAAACAGGCGGAAAGGCAAACTTTGCGTTGCCTGCGTCCCTGTGTGGTGCGGATCTTGCCGTGGAGCGCAGACTGGGGACGAGATTCTTGCCGTGATGGCCGGGATCTCGTTGCCTCAAAGTCCGTGAGCTCCGTGGTGGTAGTGAGAACGGACGGCGGCGATGCGGAGCTGAACCCAGGAGGGCCCAGCGGTCAGAGGGAAGCACTGGGAATGCATAATCAAACTGAGCCCGCCTTTATGACAGTCGGGACTGGGATTCCCAACCTTGGGGATTTGCGCGCTGAGTCGGGAATCAATCATTACATGACGACAAGACACGGCCCGGTCAAAAGGAGGGCCCGAGCCTAGGAGGAAGAAAAACAATGGAGCCGGAGGTATAGGCAGCGGGATTGCTCAAAACGTTAGAACCTCTGCTTTGAGATTCGTACTGCTTTTGAACCTAGATCCACAGCATGAGAAGAGAGAGTAGAACACTGTAGACAAAAACACGGAGGTGTGAATGTGCGAGATGTGGCTTATGGTGCCCCAAGATCATGCCTGCCAGGGTAGGTACGTATCGGCCAGAGCCTGCTGCGCATCAGGTACGAGAACCGTATGGCAACAAGCAGCAGCACCCCCTGTCAGACTTCGTAGCTGGGTCACAGTGCTTCGTGGTCCTGTGATGTCGTCTCCCTGCGCCTCGCCGCTCCTCGCTTGTTTGTGGACGGCAACGGAATGGATCACCGGGTCTCGATCGGACCAACCCCCGTCCATTCGGATAGGCTAAGGTGCCGAGGAATTGATGTCTGAGGTTGTGTGCGTCTTGTTGGACATTCGCTACGACTGCGATTCTGTGGAAGAGACCTTGGTGGTACCAGACCCCCAAGACACCCCGATTTCATCAATGAACCTGGCCCTGGTTCCTTTGACCAACTCCACACCATCCGGGGCGGGAAATCTGCGATGATCGGGTTTCAGGAAGTCCAGACGACGTCTCTCGTCGAGTCCTTTGAAATTACTGGAAATTGAATCAAGAGGATCTGGGGGCCCACGATAAATCGTGTACCGGGAAGACCCTTTGACAATTGGGTTCTAAAAGTCTTCTTTTTTTTCTAGAGCGACGGCCCAGCCCAGCCCAGCCCATTGATTCCCCACGTCGGCCTGCGCCGTAGCGTTGACCGCAATGTACGTGGCTGAACCCAATCTCCCGGCAAGCAGCGCCATGGGCCATCTGCAGTTCCATGGGCCAGACGGGAACCGTTTTACTCAATCGCCCGATCGAGCTCGTTGCGGCAGAGATGACAAGCGTATTCTCTTGTGTGGGCTCTGATGAATGGGGAAAGGATCCTTTCCGGGCACTAGGCGTTGTGTTGGACCTGAATCGATCCGCGAGATCCTTTCAACCTGGTCAGAGGAAGAACTTCTGAACAAAAGATGCCAAGGCCTGACAGAGGATCGCCCGAGTTGAGGGAGGATGCCGGAAGGAAGGGTGATGGGAAATTGGGTCATTAGGTCATTGGCAAGCTCCTGGTCATAATTGGAGTGACCTGGCTCAATGCAACGGCAAAGGTGGTTTCTGATCCCCAGATTAGGCTGGAGATAGAAGGACAATATGCTCATGTCGAGAGGACCTCTTATGCCTGTACGGGTGTCGTGCCGACATAACTGTCGCTAAATCCGAGGGTAGAGTACTGCGGTGAGCTGCCGACATTTCAGAACCAAGCAGCAGCTTCAATGATATCTATCTCGCGTGAATGCCAAGCAGGGGAGGTACGAGGCGAGGAATCTAGGCGGATGGGCCCAAATGTCGGCTCGTGGATGATGTCTTACTTCCACCAGGTATGCTCCCTTCCGGCACCATTTGACTATGGAGGCAAAGACTCTCTTTTGAAGGGTTCAAGGATTGTCGGGCCAAGCCTCGCTTCTTAAGCCATCAGCGGAGAGGACTGGTGATGACGCAGATGGCCTATCTCAGCTCTTCTGCGGCGAGTCAAGTCGACTGGTCTCTGCGCAATCAGTGAGGAGTCGGCCAGACACCGAGCGGACCAGAGTCAATCATCGAAAATTTGGGGAAGTCACGCCGCACCATATGTAGAGAGACACTTACATGTGCTCAAGTGCCTACGTTTCCCAGTTACCCAAGACATGATAGAGGACCCCGGGAAAATAATGGGAGTTCTTGGCGGACTTGAACGAGTTCATCGCCTTCAGTGGTCGGCCGCTCACTTCCTTTGGTTTGATTCCGTCACGGTCCACTTTTCTGCACGTTTCCGGCGAATGTCATGGCAATGGACGATGATGGGTCGGTCAGCAGGCTCATTCATCCATCAACAAGCACAGGGGCCATCGGCCAGGGCCTCCCTTCCGTGGCACAGCAATGCGACCCGGGTACCCTCTCCTGCTTGGGCCCATGTTGCTTCCAGGCCGCGTGCGGATGGAGCCTTGCCTTCCCATGATGCCTGCTCCACCCCCTTGCCCGCACGTTGGTGGCCGCTCTCAAGGCTTGGGGGGGTCCAGGACTGGGACGGGAACTGGCGGTAATCTGACAGCGACAAGGTAAGCCGCCCTTCCCCCGAGGCGTCTGTGGGGTAGGAATAGAGTGGGTGGAACCGCGCGGCCGACGTGGAATGGTCCGAGGGGTTCCGGGACAACAGGCTGTTGGGAGGGATGCGCTGTTGGAGATTTTGAGCAGCCGTGGCATCGTTTTCCTACACCTGCATGAGTGGTTGGTTGATAATATAGCCCAACGTGGGAAACAGCCAGCACTGATTTCTCGGCGACCTAGCGTGCTATTCAGCATTGTGCAAAGCCGCTATGGTTCAACGCCATGATCGCAGCCGCTCTTTCTGAAAATGAAGCACCAGTGCCTAAAAAGGTAGAAATGCAATCCACCGGGAATCCGTCATCTGCGATCGTGGGGACAGCAAGGCTTCGGCGTCATGGTGGATGTGCGGCACCGACTACTACGAAATGCCCGATTCTGTCCGCGTGCAAACCCTCGTTCTTTGGCGAGTATTTCAGGTACCGATACATGGGTTCCAGGTTCCATGCCCGCGCAGCGTGATTGATGGGCGGTGACGGGAAGGTTTATCGAACCGAGTCCTGGGCTTGGGGGATAATGCCCGTCGTCGAATTGAGAACTGACCGCAAAGCCGTAGGTAGACGTGCATCGCACCATCGCCGTGGATGGATGCGCGCGCGCACTTCGCTCTGGTCCTCCTGCTCCTGCTCCTGCTCCTGCTCCTGCTGCTCCCTCTGGTCCATCGGGTCGCTAAGCTAGACCTCGTCCTTGCCCGAGACGTCAAGTCGGCGATGGATCGTACCGGATATTAACCAATGACCGGCGTTACCAGGAAGGAAGCAGGCTAAATATGAGCATGGGCAGGCCAGGGAAAGGTACAACGTGGCCCTGGTGTGTGTCGACTTGCAGACTCCCGCCCGCGGCTCTATTTCCGTGCGTCAAGAGGTAGTAGTTCATGTCCCGTATCCGTACACACTATGCCCTGCTGCAATGCTCGGGTGATCCACGGGCAGCCGCCATTCCGCTGCGATTCAGGTGTGCTGAATCGGAGGAGGACAGCGTTGCGTCGCCTCGTGGAACTCGAGAGCGTTGCCGTGGCCCCCAATCAATTTATTTATGGTCTTTCTCTTTTTGTCCCGCTGCGCTAAGTCGCAAGCCACGATGAATAATACCACAACACACAGTTGAGATATTCAGCATGGTTGATAATGGGCTGTTGTGGCTCGTAGCCTTCAGCTTCTGGGCAATGCAGCGGTGGCCCGACATTTCTGAAAGTAGCAGATGCTGCGCGTCGTGGTTGCCGGCGGTGATTTAGTGCCGTGGGTTCGTTCATGACCTTCTCCCGTCCCATCACATCCGGGCCATCATCCCACAGGTGATTCCCTGTTGTTCCATCACAGTTGGTGTGCCCGCTGAGGCGAAGTAGATGCCCTACCTGATTTTACAGACGAAATCCATGCGACGTTGAAAGTGTGTGACGGTGTGACCTGCTGCATGATACCACAGCGGGGTTGGAGGGTCGCAGGTCAGGTAGATGGGACGGGCGGGAACTCCCAGAGCGCTGCCATGTGCTGCTGGTCAGCCATGCACCATGTTGGGCCAAAGCGCGCCAACTGTTTGGGCATTTGGGGTTTCGACCCAAGGATAGGCCTGGTGCTCGGAGGCCCTGCTGACTTGGCGGGTGACGGCGTCAGTCAGTCGTGTCGGCGAGGGAGAGTGGAGTCGGTGCGCAATATTCGGTCCTAAAACAGGGTTGATTGAACCGGCAAGACGATAGTGTAGAGCAGGGCAGGGCAGGGCAGGTCGGTGAGGTGTTCGCCGTATTCTTTTGCGCTTTTGTCTGCATTTGGAGACGAGACGCAAGTCAGAAGCAGTAAATGCAAGTAGACGGCTGCATTGGGATGGAAACGTTTGGGTCTCACGGAGAGTCCCCGACTCCCGAATCAAAGGTGCAATCTTCTTCCCTGCCCCAGGTGGGTTTATTTTATTTCAAAAATACATATTTTTAATTGGGGGGTTTTGTAGCATAAGCACGTGGGCAAGGCAGGCACCTTGGATCTGGATCATCTGGGAAAAGAAAGGCACCATCGGTTCAGGGCAGGCGCGGGTGCCCTTCCCATATCTGGCCAAGGTACTCGTATCTCCTTGAGTAGAAGTAACCGCACCTTCCAATGGTAGGCGGTGACGCGACCTGGCTTGACGTGTCTGACGAGACGGGAAGGAAGGTCCCTGCCTTCCCTTCCCAGGTCCTAACCGTCTCCTTGCATCACGAGACAGGGCAGTCGCTGACAAGAAAGGGCGCTGGGCGAGGGAGGTGTAATGGTGTCCGTCGGAGCTGGCCCCGGCCCAGATAAATCTTGCTCCGTTGGGTTTCCACCGTGTGCAATTCCTCTCCACTCCAGAGCGCTTTAACTTGTCTGCTCCTTCTCCAACCTCCCTCGTCCTCGCCGTCCCCATCGTCCCGGTCTCAACGGACCTTCCGGCCACCAAACCATGGGAATCCTTCCACGACATTGCCTCTTTCTAACAAGGTCCGGCCTTGGTCGGACTGAGCTTCCCATACCAACCCACCCACACACCGTATACACTCTCTCTGTCTCTGTCTCTCTTTCCCGCTCTGTCGCCCCCTTGCCTCCCCAGTCTCATTTTCTGCTCATCCATCCTCCCTCCGATTCTCCCCACCTCCAACATCATGGCAAATACGACGTTTCTTCGGCACCCCTAACTTCTCCGCCGCTCCGCCCTCTGCCCCTCCAGAAACGCAAAACTCCCACGCGGCCACGATGCCCCAAACCTGGGTCGACCGAGGCAGCCCGGTATCGCCGATGATTGGATGCTGAGATTTTACCCCATCTGGAGCTAGGCTGTGACAATTCTATGCGAATCCGACATCCTTGGTCTAACAAACTCACCACATGCACACTACTATGGTACACTGCACTGCACCACGACCAGGGTGGTTCCGCTGGCTGTGTGAGCAAATCGGCGCACGTTCTTTCGACTCTGACTGTCCATCCGGGGCCCGTCACTCAATCTTCGGTCCTGCGCAGCCACCAGTCGCACCAGACACGACCTGAAGACCCCATACCAGCGGCAAAACCCCAACCATTACGGGCGCAACATCCACCAATGATTCAACCGACCTGTCCTTCCGCCCTGTCGCACCAGTCCAATGCCATGCCTTGCACTCAACCCGCCGTCATGTTTGGTGGCGCAACACTTTGAACCCGTCGCCTTCGGCGTCATATTCTCTTGACGCGAACCGAGCTGATGGAACGCCGGCTAGCCGTCCACCAACTACCGGCTAGCTGACCCGCTAAATACGGTCTGAAGTTGGAAAGCCTTCACTGTCATGACTGAACAGCGGCGCGATGCAACTCAGCAGTCAATCAACCCACTCGCTCCCTCGTCTATTCGTCCCATCTGCACGCAACCAAGCACACGGCCAGACTAGGCCAGTAGGCACTAGGGCCGCTGCCGTTCATCGATGTATCGACAGATCTGCGACGATTAGTCGCAGAGGAGAACTCCTTGATGGGTATCAGCAACATGCCCTGCAGCGAGCGAAACAGAACACCCGCCCGTGCCGCTCCTGTTCCCCTCACAATGCGCAGCTGTCCTGGACACCATTTCGCTGCAACAACTCGCGGGGATAAACTCGGAGAAGTTGCACCATTTACCGATGGCGGATATATCGTTGCTGTTCATTCTCTGCCAGAATACGACATGCGACAGCGTCTTCAGTCACTGCTCAGGAAAGAGGCGCACCCCCGTCAATCGACGAGTTTTGGTGAAGAACCGTCTTTGTTCTCTCGCTACCCACCCACACCTACTGGTGATCACTTGACTGATCAACTTGTCCGATTCGCGCCCCATTGGTTGCCCAGACGGAGACAGGGAGCGATAACGCGACGCCCGCCCACCCCCATTGCAGGAGGGTGCCACCGCCCCTTGAGTCCCAGAGGCTTGTGCTGACAGCGCCGTCGGGCCATGGGCGACTAAGGCAGACCCAATCGCCTGTCATACTTTCTTCTTCCGTCCTTAGCGGTCCATTCTGGCGGGAGGGGTCACCCCCAGTTCCACCGGGCTCATGGGTATCTCTTGGGGTGTTTGTCAGTACCCACAACGTGCATTGTACCCGATACCTCCGAGTACTTCGTACCGACTTCATGGGTCGGGCAGAGACAGCCCCGCCCTCCTTTGTCTCGCGCAGCTTTGGGACGCACCTTCGATCAAATAGCGTTGGTGAATTGCGTTGTCAGAGCTTTCCTCCACGCTACTTCGAGCTCTCCGGTTTCGAATCATCTCATGACGGGCAGACAGGCTGGAGAGATGGTTGCGACGGCGTACAGACAAGGGATCCTGACGATGAGCAGACAAGATGGGGGTTCACCTCCCTCAACCCCTGCTCGTACACTAAGGCAAAAGGGACCGGGGGGCTTGCGCAAGGACCGGGGGCTGCCGACCATGCAACGCCGCGCCGCCCGCTCCCTAAAGGATACTCCCGTTTCTGCCGTTTCGTCGTACATATCCCGCATATCCATCTACCTCGCCAACACGGATGGCCCTATAACAATCTACCTCACCGCGAGAGCAGAGTCTTCATGTCTGTGCACCAGTCCCAGGCAGAACGGCAAAAAGGGTCCAGGACGATGCAGCAAGACGACCTCTGCTGAGGTGCGCATGCATCCGCTAGCCCATTTTGATGTCAGCTGCAGCGTCATATCATTTGAATGTGGCGCGGGACCAGGTGTTCCAGTCGTGTACATGACATACATGACACAGCACTCAGCTTGACCGCTCGACATGGTGAGCCGCTTACGGCCAGAGCACCATGAGCTCTCTTGCCCCCGATCCAACTGCGTCTCCCAATAAGTCAAGGGCATTGCCTGGTGCATACTTCGGAGATGGATCCCTCATTGAAGGTCCGATGACAGTTGCAAGCAACAACCGCTGCATGAGGAGACAGGGGTTTCGCGCGGCCAGGCGCTATACACTTCCCAATGCGGATTCCATCGTGTAGCCCACGTAGCCGACACCGACAGTTTACTGTCAACCGAGCCAAGTTTCCATTAACATTGTGCAGCAGCATCATGCACTAATGCGACAGCAATCACATTCAGGAAGCCAGACAACAGTTGTTCGATCTTGGCTCAAATTCTGGCATCGCCTTTTTTTTTTTTTTTTTTTCCTAAGAGAGTATCCCCCGGTATTCAAAGACTTTACATGTCAAACATGTCTAATCAGCACTTTATTTGCGAGGCCTTTATTTCCCCCATAAAAACTCATGCTCATACTCAGCTGAGCAAACCAGTTCCCCGTGATGCCAGCAACCGCTTTGCCAATTGGTGTCTTTTTGACGGATGAAAATTACCACGGTTAAACTGCGATGAAAAACGCAATCCCGAGCGGGAGGGCTTCATGAGAGAGAAATGTTGCCCTGAACACCAGGAAATGGAAAATGCCACACAAGCATCCGTTGGGCTGCGGTCGTACCCTCCAGAATCACCTTTGTGTTGGGCTGTTCGGCTTCAAAAGTAATTCTCACAGTCGAGCATTTGAGATTAACCGGCCTCGTTCCGTGGCTGCAGGTAGCCGAGACTAGATAAGCCGTGGTTGAGTGCGGACATGTCGAGTCTTGATCGAGGTGTCTCGCTAGATACCTTAGTTTTCTTGGTAGGAGACACGAGTTTCAACTTCCCCCATAGCTTGACCATGAAGTGGCCTAGGAAATCGCTGAACAGCAAGAACGCAACATTATATGTCGCATTAGTCCCGTAGTACTTTCTCTACCATGGGGAATTGACAACCAATACCATCACCACTTTCGGTTGAGGTATCTACACCGCGCCAGATATCGTAGAGTCAGTCGCCCAATGCGCCTTGTAGAAGATGAAAAACCCTGTGCAAGCTCAGTTCGCCTTAGTTCAGTATGCAATATTCGTAGCTGTTGAAATGATCTACGTGACCTAAACGACACGGCATGCTTTTTTTCCCCAGGGAGGGGGGGTTATCGCATCCTGAGATCCGGACGAGGACATCATGGCATATGGAAAGGAATTTCCGTCGCCTCACCGCTACGATAAAGCAAACCCACTACTGGGCGGCCTCCATGTCAATCTATGCAAGTCCTGTGAATAGACTTTTCTCGACCAGTATTGCAGCTTACGGCTTCGCGCCGGACACAGCGAGGATTGTGTGACCTCGCCTAGTACCTACTCTATTCAAGGGATTGGTGACTACAGCGGTACCATTCTGTCGCAAAGGCAGCATCAGGGGCACACTGGTTGGGCCTTGCGGGCGGTGGGGAAACTGACACTCCCATCGCAGCACCCTTTTGTGCGGCTAGAACCGCAAAATAATGCGAGGCTTGCGCACCCAAGACCTTCATGGTCTACTGTGGACGATGGTGGCTTTGAACTGAGTCATTTGAATCCTCAGCATCGTCGGTCATGGTGGAAGAGGTACAACTCCGGACTACGGGCGTATGTTGGCACGCTGTCAATTTTGCGTTGAATCTTGCCATGGGTACCGCACCGAGGATAGGCCAGGTTGGTGCACTTCCAAAGCACGCAGTGCAACAGTCTCAGTTGCTTTTGGCTACCCGGTCTGAGAGAGCAAGTTGCATGGGTTGTTAGCGATGCAACTAAGTCCTCAAACGGCATGGGGATGACTTGGTATCTCAGGTTGCGGTTGAAACCTGTGCCAATCGCAGACATTAAGGCGGAGCGGCCACCGAACGGCTGTTTTTCGCTACTAGATGGATGACATGAATATGTTTGGGGTATCTCCATGTGGTGGAATATGTCACAGTAGACGACAAGCACTCAAGTGGGAAAGCGGACACCATTTTCGAAAGACGGGCCGGGCCTCACATAGCTGTTTCGTCTGACAACTGGCGATGGGGCGGTGGGCGAGCTCGAGGGCAACGGACCCATCTGCACGACCCGGATCCCGTACGACAGTGCGGCAATGGCACTATAATCAAGGTTGGATCGGACGCCATTATGAGATGGACCGGACCAGCCACTAATTACCTCTTTCGTCCGCCTCGCTACTGTAGAGTAGGATAGAGCAAGGTGTGTAACCAACTCGCCAGACCGGTCAGCCCAACCGGCCGGCTCCTGATCAAAATAAAATGTTGTTTGCATTCATATCAACCGCACTCATACCGCCTACTAGCCCGCACCACTCTGGCAAGCTCTCTCAACCGCGGCCTGGTGCCTCACATATTGCGTCGGGTCGGACAGATAGCCAGGACTTATGATGTGGCATCGATCCGGTATCATGCGTGCCTGGACTTGTAAGACTTTAGCCGTTGATGGAGTCACATGGCTACTATCGCACAGGGTTTGTCAGGGACCGGCCATTGCGAGAAATAAAATCAAAACAAATAGCAGGACACGGCAGTTTAAGCCAATCAACCAATCAACGAGCTTACCGGCTGGACCGGCTTGCAAATCTCTCCAGGCCAGGTAGCGCCTTGCCTTGCTCTTAGTCGGAAAACCTCGTAATGGGCGAATCCCGGCCGCTGGGTCGCTACCAACAGGGCAGTCAGTCGGCTCTGGGTGGTCACCTGGTACCCAAGTTGATTGGACAGATCGGGGGACATTGAGATAGGGAGCGTCACGTGATCAAAAGTGTATGCATGCAGCCGCCTGTGGCCCGTCGCTCCCGCTAAATTCTCCATTTTTTACGTTCAATTCCCTTGCTCTCCACGGCGGGCCACGACCACCCTCCATCCCCCTCACCCTCACCTCCATCACAGGACACTGAAATCCGCTTGGCCAAGCAAGGCTCGCCACCTGAAATCACGGACCTCTCGTCAGAAAAGTTGCATCCTGACCTCCGTGCTCTGAGCATCACATCTGGCGGCCTGGTCCCTGTCTGAGCTTCCCTGGCTCGAGGTTGGGCTGCTTACCGATGGTGGGTGTCGGAAGAATGGGGGCCAACGTGACCACACTTGATCCCCCTCCATTTTCTTTCTCTTCGCCTGCTGAGTGAGTCTTGGCCCCTCCTTGAGGGTGTGTGACGAGCATTTCGGGGAGCTGATGTGGAAGCAAGGGGGCTATGCTACACTCTCAATATGGATCAGCAACAATCCAGCCATGCAGCGAACACAGACCGGACAAGATGGCGGCGGCGACGTGTTCATCCCCTCTAGCTTTTGGCCCTCCTTCCATGCCCGCACAGCACAGGCCTTACCAGACCTTGGTTGCCGAGACAAGGCGCTCACTTTTATTGTGTTCTACCGATTGGACGCACCTGGAACGTCTGGCGCACGAGGCCATCGACGAGTTCGGCTTCCTGCCGACGACGTGGATGGGAGAAGAAGTGACTTGGTAGCACAGTGTGGCCGTGAGTCTTACGCACATGTTGCACCACTGCCACACCTTGCCAGCCGGGCAGACCTGGCAAGCCTGGTCAAACCAAACAAGCAAGGAGATTGACTTGGTTGAGTCAAGCCCATAGGTGGAAATTGGACTGGAGCAGCAAATACGACACCAATCAATGAAGTTCAGATGGGAAAGAAGGGCAAGGTCATGGATGAGGGCGGAACATAGTTGAGAATGCCAGAATGAGAGGCCACAGCGAGCAGTTGGCCTGATGGGCTGCTGCTGGCAAATTTCTGGCGGCGTGCACCCAACATGGTTGACAAGCTTCCACCGGATGATACCCCCTCCCCTTACGCGACGCGGACGCTTGTCCACCTGTCAATTTGGTAGCCCCTTCAAACGGCCGTCTGACGAACCAAGTTATTGGGTGGTGGCCAGTTTCTGTGGACAAGCAGGATTGCTGCGTGCATACCAGTATGCAGATGCATGGCTCTGTGAATCCGTGTACCTAGCCACATCAACCGCCTCCCACGGGACCTCGGCCGCATGCAGGCTGAACGGGCGGACGGTGGAGTGAGGCACCCGTGGCCAGGTTAAGGAGTGGACAAGGCAGGGCAGCCGACAGACCAGGTCGTGGCCAGGACCCATGCCGGATGGACGATTGACGGTTGCTCAACAGACTTCCCGCTACGCGTTAATTCCCTAGTCATGCCCTGTGGCGTCGTTCGGGTTGGCAATGCAAACCGGCCAGCTCCACGTTCAACGGCGATTGTAACTGCGCGCTACGGCACACTATGGCTGAGGTACAGGACGCACTGCACTAATGCAAGTTGACCTGGCCAGGCGCGGTAATTTCTTGGGCAGACTACCGTCATTGAGTTTTTTCAACATCCGATTGAATGCCTTTCCCTAAACATGACCACTTGCTGGCCAATGCTCTTCCCATCTTCTCCTAAATCAAGCTTGGCAGAAGATATGATTTGGACGCCGAAAAGACGAGCACTTCCGAAGGAGAGCCGAGAATGCGGTCGGTTGGACCGTTGTTCAAGGCGTGGCAGCATCCCAAGCACACGCTACTGCAAAACCCTCTCCATCTGTCCACTGGAAAGGGAAAAAAAATCAACGCGCTGAGTGAGCAGCGTACACAAGATGGTGGGGAGAGGTATGGGGACAAGCAAGCACGAAGGACGACGAGGATGGCTGGTCCAGACGAACAGACATGGGATGGGCAAAGCAAGCAGAAGCACCACGGCGGCAAAGCAGCGGTGAGCAGAAAATCTGACCTGCCCGCCGTGCTTCTGGCGCACTGAGGAGGAGCAACGCAAGCCCGTTCATCCCGCCCTCGACTGCCCTTTTTTTTTTGGTTTTGTGTGTGAGTGTGTGTTGTTGTTGGGCATCTTTTTTCATGGTTTACGACAAACATATTCGCTGCGGGCCAAGCCCCCGTGATGGCAGGCAGCACTTTTATTTCGGTGCAATTTGGCAGTACATGATGCAGGCAATGGGCACAGGAAGTCTTGCTGCTGTGCGATGCGGGTGTTGGTTGTTGGTCGACAAACGAGCAAAGATGACCTGTCAGATCTGACAGCTGCGTGTCGTTGCAAGCCTTGCGGCGGTGGCGGCGGTACCGTGGCAGCACGACAGCATGTATCAGCCAGCCACGCCGGGAAAGATGCCGCATTTCGCACCACAGGCGACTTCGTCGGGGTCCCTGGCTCCTAAATGCACGAACAAACATTAGCAAGGCGTCGAAACGGCAAAAAGAAAACGGGGGATGAGAGATCTGAGAATTCTTTCGTCATCCGACCGTTCGACTGGAGAGCGTGAGGGGTTGCTTCTGCTCCTCACCACCTATCGTTGCTTCTCCCCGCTTGCCCGCCCATTGCCGAAGAAACCTGTCGCGGGCGTCCGTGGCTGCCGACACCTTGCAGCAAATGCAGACTAAGAAAATTGGCCCTTCTGTGGTAGCCGTCTATTGGCGATGCATCATGTACAGTACTTCGGTCGCCTTCACACCCCTCCCAGCCACCCCCAGGCAGCCGGGCATCGTCCACTGTCCACGTCGCCCACCCCCGATTCGGACCTCAGGCCGTCCTGTTTTAATCGCTCTCTTTCGGGCTACTTGCATGGCAGATTACACCCAAGGGGCGGCTCGAGCCATTGACACGCCTCGACGACATTTCGTGCGACTCTAACAAGGCCGCTCGGGCCCGTCACCGCCCGCATGGTGCTGCAGTCACAAGCTGCGGACCGATGCGGTCTGCAGCAGGATCGGCGTCGATCCGCTTGTTTTTATCACCAAACCTGTCCGCGGCAGCTCTCTGTTCAAGTCCGGCTCCCCGTTTGCCCCGGTCATACCGTCAACGCCCCCGTGCCTCCGGCTTCTGTGCCTCCGCCTCTGCGTATCCCCTGTTTTGTTCCTGTCCGCCAGCCCCTTTCATCGTTTCTATCATGCACCTCCCTTTGATAGGAATATTAGGGATGTGTACCCGGCATCGCTTATGGGCGGTTATGGCCCACAGTTTCTCAGCCTTCGAATCGACGTTTCATGTGTGACTCGACGTTGGAAGGTTGCCTGCAGCGCCGTGTGAATGGAAGAGGGGGGAGGCAGAGGGGAGGGAAAGGGAGAGCGAGAGCGAGAGGAGAGAGAGAGAAGGGGGGGGGGGTTGTGTGTGAGAGAGAGCATGTATGTGACCATGTGTACAGAGCGCGCAAGTATGCGTGTGAGGTATGAGGAGTCGGGTTCTACGGTCCAACCTGCCACGCTTGCAGTGGGTGTCTCGGACGGCTACCCCCTTTTCCTGCCGGCCCCGCGGCTGTAACCTGATTTGGGCCCCGGGTGCGTCTTCGCATCCCGCCCGGGGTCGTTTCGGTAGCCACAAGAACACAGGGAAAGAAAGGAAGAAGAAAAAGTACAGGGTCTGCCATGGCCGGGCATTGGAATGGCGAGGCAGCCGCAGGATGATCCTAAGAAGGGGGTTCCGCCAGCCCCCGACTCGGCGGCCATGTTCAGACGCAGGCTGCGTAAACCAGTTTTTTGGGGGGGCGGGCCAGATCTTTAGTGTAGCTCGTTTCCCTGCACCTCAGCACCAGCTCCCCAGCCAGAACCGGACATGATTCCACACACCCAAAAATCTCCACGCAGACACCCTGTCCGGTCTCAGACAATGTCGTTCACGTGACTTCCTCTGGTATAGTCCCCTTGCCTCCACATTTGGCACCCCGCTCCGGACACCTGTCCCCATCGTCCATTCGGGGATCAACTCCGGGCCTTCGCTGCGGGACTGGGGCCTCTGGATCGCCGAGTTCTAGCCTGTACCGGCCAGGCAAAAGTCGCCTACAAAGTGACCGAAAACTCTCCGTAGAAACAATAAAAAGTAACGTCAAAGCAAGTTACGTTTGATGGAGGAAAGATGGCCGATAGCAACCACTGAAACACATCAGTATCTTTCCCTCCCCCCTGAGTAGCCGCGAACTTGGAAATCATTTCTTTTTGTGCTCTCCCAATCAAAGGCGGGGAAACAAGAAAAAATAAGAAAGTCCCAAAAAGTTTTGAGAGGGGAAGGGCGGAAAAAAAAAACACCCAACCCAAATTTCGACAGAGGTCAAAGTGACTATCAAACGAATAAACAACCGACAATCATGACTGACACGGCCAGCGCCAATAAGGCCTACTTTAAGTGCGTATACACACACCCTTACATCGGTACATTCATCATCCATGGGCTATTCGTCGCAACTCCGAGTCACGGTTGACTTTGTCCGCGTTCCCTTCCCCGGGTTCCTGCAGATACATACAACTATGCCCCCTCCCCCCCCCCCCCTTTTTTTTTTTTTTTTTTTGGTTTTTGGTTTTGTTTTTTGTATTCCAGCGTTACTTCCAATGAACCCTTCCACACCGGGAAAGGGAGGGGGGAGGAGGGAGGGGGTGGAGTAGGATAGGACGACCAGACATCAGCCTCGCATTCTAATCACATTGACTGACTGGCAACCCGTAATCACACAGCAAGCTTGCCGCCGAGTACGACGCCAGGTACGAAAAGACGCTCTTGCAGCTTGAGCGGGAAATTCGCAAGCGCAAGGAATTTGTTGGAGCGGACTGGATTGTAGACGACGAGGATGAAAGCGACGAAGACGAAACTGCACTACCACCGGCTACCAACAGCAAGCCTGTGAAACTGCTCGACTACGCCTGCGGAACGGGCTTGATATCGAGGGTACGTAGTAGTCCTCCCCCCCCCTTTTTTCAAATTCTTTTTTTTTTTTTTTTTTCAAACGGGGTGTTAGTTTTCGAGGGTCGTTTTTATTTATTTCTTGAAATACAAACTGGGTTTGGAGATTTAGTTTGTTTTGCTGTTTTGTCGACCTTGTTCTCGAGTCTGTTCTTGACCTGTTCTTGAGCTGTGGTCGAGCCGAGAGTTGGCTTGGAATTTGTTTGTTTATATTCATATGTTTCCGTGTAACATCACCACCCCCCCGCCTTGGCAGAGGAGAGAATGAGTGTACTGACAATTGCTGCCGTTTCTTCCGTAGGCCCTCGCGCAGTTCACGACGCATTGCGTCGGCATTGACATATCGGAGAATATGGTGGCAGCTTACAACGCCCGTGCCGAGAACCAGGTGAGCAAGAGAGTTTTCCTGTTTGTTGCCCGCGGCACCACTGCACACAGACGCGCAAACGCACATACACACACCCCCCCATACGCGCGCACACACACACGCACACACCATTTCGTCTTGCCGCCGGTTCAAAGCGGTAGGAAGTTGGACTTGGCCAACACCAGACCAGACTGTTCGCCTCACGTTGGCCCGCCCGAAACACAGACCATGAGGATTGTGACCGTCTGGTCTTCGATCCCACACCGTAGTCTCATCTCAGCCCTGCTGACCGACCTCCATGACGTGGACACTTTTCACCTCATCCCACCATGCATATGTTTGGGCCCTGACCTTGCGGGGTGCGAGGGGCGGGGGTGGCCAATGTACCTCCATTGCGCGACCAAAGCTTTGCGCAATTTCATGAGACTGAAAAGCAAAAAGAAAAACAAGCCGGGGAACAAAGAAGAAAGAAAGAAAAACCTAAAAAAGCTCAGCTGACTGACTTTGATCCTTTTCGGGGGGGGATAGGGCCTGAGCGCCGAAGAAATGCACGCCTACCAAGGAGACCTCACGGATCCGTCCGACCCGGACCCAGCGGCCTTCTCCGACGCCGCGCGCTTCCGCGGCTTCGATGTCGCCGGCGTCGGGCTCGGGTTCCATCACTTTGAGGACCCGGAGCTGTCCGCGAAGCGTCTCGTCGAGAGACTGAAACCGGGCGGGGTTTTCATCATTCTTGATTTCCTGCCTCACGAGAAGATGGCCCACGCGCTGCCCGCCGCACACACCGTAAAGCATCACGGGTTCTCGGAGGAGAGGATGCGGGCGATATTCGAGCATGCCGGCGCAGGCAAGGATTTCAAAATGGAGGAGCTTGGGAAAGGGATTGTTTTTGGGGGGCATGGGCATGGGCATGGTGACGGTCACGATCATGGGCATGGAGATGACCACGACCATGGCCACAGTCACGGCTCAGGAATGAAGAGGAGTGTGTTTCTAGCCCGGGGAACGAAGATCTAAGTGTAGATGACCACATCTAGTATTCTATGAGAATTTGTATCCTGGTCCACGATGGCTTTCTAAGTGTGGAAGACAAATCGCGTGGATGAAAGATTGGCTGACCTGCCCACACCGCAGCTTTATTGTTGCCGGTGCTACTCCTTCTCGGCGATATCAACAGCAAAGGCACCTCCTAGCAGAATTGCAGGCTCATGTATGCTGTGATGTTCGTAGCTGTTCCAAAGTTGTCAGTCGCGTGTTGCACCACAAAATTCTCTGTCTCGGGATGCAGTAAGCCCGACTCACCTAAGAGTACCAACGCCGCCGGCCTCCAGCAAGAAAGCCGGTCCGTCCTGGAGCGTTTTACCAGCCCAACGCATGGCGAAGGCGCGGAGGATGTGGCCGTGGGCAACAATAAGGACATCGCCGTCGGGAGCATTTTTGTTTCCGATGACGGGGCTGTGCCATCTTTCGCGAATATCCTTGATCAGGCGGTCTAAACGTTCTGTAACATCTTCGGGGCTCCTGTGGAATATTAGCAACTCACTCTTTGCCAACGGTGCCCCCGTTCATCTCAGAGTCGTCTCTGTAGATACATTCGATGCAGACTCGGGGCTACCAAAGTGGTTCATGGGTCGGCCACACATCAAAAAGGGGCGCATCAGTGATACCAACTTCTTGCGGAACATCGTAATCTTGCAGGAAAGAAAGAGAGAAAAAAAATGTACTCACTCGCCGCCGGGACAGCCGTCGCGCCAAATGTCCCAGTTTTCACCCAGCCCCTGCTCCTTCCGGATGCGGCGGATCTCAGGCGAAGTGATACCCTCGTAGTCGCCGTAATCCCACTCGCGAATGTCCTCGGTGACCTCGACGTGAGCATTGCAGTGCGGACCGCCGCCGTCGACCGCGCCATGGTTCTTCCAGGGGAGAGAGTCGTCGATGCCGAAGTTCAAAAGCTCAAATGTGCGCTGGGCACGTTTGCGTGGGGAGACATAGCTGGAGTTTTCCTCAGCAAGTACTCGTGATGCGTGATATAATAAGTGTGCATAGATGGCAAGCAACATGAACCACTGTGGCCGATAGGCAGACTTGCAGACGAAGCCGATACACAGTGTGAAATATAACAGGCAATGTTTTCACTTACATGTGAGAGATCCTCTTGGGTACAATGAGCCGATCATTTCCCACGAGGGCGCGGCCAGTAGCTCGAACACGCTTCTCGCCGTTGGCGGTCAGAGGGATGTCGGTGCTGCCAGTGTGGCGGCCGTCAAGGGACCACTCTGTCTCGCCATGGCGGATGATGAAGGCTCGTGGAGTCGTCATGGCGACGGTACAGCAAAACCTTGATGACGTTTGACAGCGGATGTCACCTCGGGTGGGTGCGTAGACGTTTTAGCGAGATCTCTTCGCTTTCCGTTATCGTGGGCTAATGGAGGGCGCAAGGACACCGGGTCAGTTCACCTTGTTGCAGCAGCAAGACCTTGACAGTTGACAGCTATGTCTGTGACGTTTGCGCATGAATAAGAGAGTGTGCAATAACGCGCTGCGAATCGGGGGGAGGGAGGGATGAGACGATGAGGCCGAATGACGTTTGCCCATGCCGATTTGGCTTTCCAGTCGTCCCGCTCCTCCCGTCTTCCGCTACATCTCAGCTCCGCACGGAGCCCAGAGGAAGATGCAAGGCAGGAGAGATGAAAGCGGCAATAACACAGACAGCAAGGGTTCTGTCCTGCGAGCGCCAACTTTGACTGATGAATCGATGGCCATAGCCACCATCCCGCAATATCATCCAAGCCCATGTGGTGGGGGAGGCAGTGCTGAACCTTCTTTTCCTTCCCTTCCCGTCTGCCTGCTCGATAGTTCTCAGATCTCTCCGATTCACACGAGCAGGCAAATACAAGCCTTTCAACCCCTCATCCCGTCCCCTGTATCACATCTCTCTGTTCTGAGGACGAAACGATCCCCTCCACAAATTTCCGCGTGCACTTGCCGCATTTTGCGTCCCATCCATTCATCATACTCTGGCTATGACAGGTATGTGGGTTTATGCGGCCCCAGGTATAGACAGGGAAAGGGACGGGAGGGCCAGAAAACGCTGCAGAGGAACGCTCTAAGTCGTGTGCTCGAGATACGTTTCAGCAAGTGCTGCAGCGGACAGGGGCCGCACGAAACCACATGCAGAACATATTTCCATAACAGCCACGATAAGAGAGAAAGGTCATGGGAACCTTCTTCGTCTTGCAGTGGTTCGAGGTCGAGAAAGAGTAAGGAAAGGCGGCTCTGGTTGCCGGCTTCGACAGATGCAAGGGAGGGAGGGATAATGGGTGCAGGGCAGTAAAGGATGAGGGGGTGGAGGGGACGATGCTCTCACGGAGTTTGTTTCAACGCACCAGCAGAAGTGGGATTGGACAGGCCCGCTCGAACTCCGACGTAGGATCGAAAAGGCAGTTGGTTTTCCGTTTCCCTTATCTCACACAATCTGTTGCTCGCTTCGGGTTGTATGGCGCGATTCGCAAGAGAAAAAACAAAGAGGGAAAAAAAACCTCTTTCCACACACACACACTCGAAACCTTTGATATCGAATAACTTGGGAAGAAAAACAACTCATACCTGAGCGTCAATTACGAACCCTTTATTGTCTGCACCTTGCAATGACCCAAGGCGACGACGTCACGCCAGGCCCAGCATTGGCAGGTCGATTACTAAGTGCACTGGGGGCGCGCCAACGTCTGCAGCGGGGCCGCCCCGTTTCCCCTTCCGGCCGTTCCAGATCCAGATCTGACGGCGCCACGACCGACGCGATAGCGCTGGAGCTCATCGCTTGGCCGTCCTCGCCCGCCGCAACGAAGCAATTGACTTCAACTTCGAACTCGATCACGACAGATCCAGACCCCAGCTCTTGTGCGTGTGGTCCACTTCAGACGACAACAACGGCAAGTCGGCATTCGTATTCTCCGCTCGGCAGATTGCAAAGCCACAGGCGAGCCAATTCTCTCGATTCAACGACCACCGATTTCTCGTCCTCTTCTTCGTCGTCCACCTCTTCTTCGCGGTCTCGGTGGAATATTTTTGCTCCATTCTTTGACGACTTTACGGCCTCGAATCATCAAACCGATCACGAAGCCGATAAGAGGAGTAAAAAGGCAAGGGAGGTCTGGAGGGAGTACTGGTGATTCGCCTCAAGCCAGTCGGTTTTAGAGGAGGGGGAGAAAGGGGATAGCCCCCAAAACCATGAGCAGTTTCACAAAATTCCGCGCTGGCATCACTGCCGCTGGCTGTGCCGCCATTATCTTCACCGGAGCCACCTACGGCGCTGGCCTCAAGACGCAGAAAGAATGGAAGGAGGTAAGCGGGAGCTGGCCCTTTTCATCCCTGTGCAGCCCAGGAACTAACGTCGTCTCCCTGCAGGAACGACAAACATTTTGGGCGTCCCCTTATGACGACCAGATAACCCTCCTCGAAGGCCAGCGCGGCCGTCTAGTGTCGGAACGTCGCAACTGGGAGAGGAAGCTTGCGTACTTGGAAGAGAGAATACAAGAAAGAGAAGCGAAGAAGCCCGGAAGCTGACTACGATCAGAGCGAAAAGTCTGACGTGGTCCGTGACTTGTAGAGCCATAAAGAGAGTCACCTCGAAAAGCGAGCTGCCTACGCACGATGCTGGCCAGCCCTGCGGCTGGCAGACGAGCGAGCGTATATGAACACACGGCGCTGAGGTGGGGAAATGGCTAATCCGAGATGAGCCTGACTGGGTATGCGTGCAATACGAATTTTGCATAAGACGGTCGAATGAAACCTATCGACCGGCCCCAAAATTATACACCAATGTAACCATAATTGTAGCAATCACCATGTGCGTAATGAACTACCGCCATTACATTCATCAGTCCGTCTATCTATGCCTAGAAGTGATTTATCTCTTTGTCATTGGCTCCTTTTGATGCCTCCCATAACCTTGTTCCCACTCACAAACGCCAAGGTCGATGCACTCGACAGCTCCAGTAGCTGAGACTCCCTATTCAGTCTTCCCCTCGATTGTAGGCAGCGGGATGGCACGGTAAAGTAGGATGAGAGCAGAGTGCGACTCGCCACCGCCTGCCAGCGCATCGATCTTGTCCGGTGTAACCTCAGACACCTTGTCGTCGTTGAACCACCACCAGTTGCCATCTTCTTCGCCCTTTTGGCCGGTCTTAGGGTCGACAGGGGCAATTTTCTTCACATACGCAGTGTAGTGACCGCTGTCAGCGCTCGCTCCTTGATGAGTAACGACACCGCGCAGCTCGTAAATGCCGGACTGGTTGGCGCCTTCGTCCTTAACCAGATCCTGGTTAACGAGGGCGTAAAGCTCCTTCTTAGCGGCCACAAGCGCCGCGTCCTTCTCAGCCTCAACCTCGGCGTCTGTCTTGAACGTCTCGGTCATCTCCGTATCGCCATCAGCAGAAGTAGCGACGGGCTTTCCGGCCTTCTCGGCCTTCTTGTCGTTTGCTTTCTCTAAAGCCGTCTTCTCCTGGGGGCCACCGGAGGCTCCAGCAATGTCACCGCGGTCGTTGGGGTTGATCTTGCGCCTCTTCCGGGCCCGCTCGATATCCTCCTCATCCTTTCGAATCTCGCGGACCTTGTCGCGCACAGGGACAAGAGCTTTCTTCAGCTCATCGGTGCAGAACTCAACGACGTCAAGCTCGTGGGGGAAAGTGACTTTGCGCATGATCTTGGCCTTCTTTTGGACCTCTCGCTTCCAGAAGAAACGAACGAAATGAACTGTAAGATACTTGGGCAGCCGTGAGATCTGGGATTTCTTGGTGTAGGTCGCATCTCTGTCCAGCACCGAGGACTTCTTCTCCAATTTCTCTGTCAACGCAGCCAAAATGCCGTCGCGCAAATGGTTGACGGAGGAATCAATATGGCAGTTGAGCTTGAAGAAGGTCTCGCTTGACTTGACAGGCTCCTCGCCGCCTTCTCTAGCAGCTTGCTCATCAACCTCAAGCGTGGATTGAAGCTCACCAGCCATGTAGCTGTCAATGAATGAGGAGCCTTCCGTTTCGGAAAGCTTTTGCTTCAATTGAGAGATAATTTGAGACCAGGCTTCTTCGGCATCCTGCTGGGCGTATCCAGCTCCGGTCTTGGATTTTTCGGCAAACTGCGGATAGACCATGCGCAACGTACTCAGGAAGGTGAGTGGAGGGATGCTGCCCTGTGTCTCCGACATGTTCTTGTACAAATCTGTGAGCTGCGTAGCAATATCGGATGCTCCCAGGCCAAAACTGCTGCCGCCGCCAACGCTGCTCGACTTGTATGTGGTCAGGGCCGTCTGGAGTTCGGGAATCGATCGCAGGGTCTGCAGGGTCGAGTTGAGGTAGCAGGTGTTGCCAAGGTTGGTGAGGCCAGCGGGGGTGGCCCCCTCCTGCTGGGCTGCTTCGGCTTCGGTCATGTCCTCTACGAACTTGACCGCTTCCTTAGGTCGTGCAAGGTCCGCATTCTCTCCAGACGGCTTTCCCATCATCATAAGTGTAGCACCGGCCTTGAGGCCGAACTTGGACATGTCGTCATCGTCCTTCACCTGTTTGCCCTTCACTAGAATCTTCTGGCGCTCGGGCTCGACGCCCGTCAGGCTGTACAGCTGATATTTAAAAGTTTCGCCGTTGGAGGAAGTGTCGATCTCGACCTGGTACTTGGTGCCTTGATGGCTAACGGTGACTGCAACTAAAGTTAGAAAACGGTAGATAGGCTGATGGCTTATCGATGCTGCTCACCTGGTATTGATGCCATCGTTTCGGCGTGATGCTGATCGAACTTGCTACAGGAGAAGGGACGATGTGTGCAGGGTGTCTTGAAGAAATCCCAACTGCGAAGGGTGTAGGTCGAGGAGAAGTTTGTTGAAGGCACCAGGCGGTTTGCGTCAGTACGGGTACCTTGGGTGGGCAGTACACTAAGTAGTACAAGACACCACACGGAATGGTGGCGGGGAAGCGGTGTACCTGCAGGGTCCGTTTCAGCTGCCGACTCGTTTATTACGATATACCCTTGCTATATCTACCACCGCATTCGACAGTTTTCCAACGTCTTCGGAAGTAGGGAAGATTCTTGGCCGTAACCAGTCCTTTTGGGGGCCTGGAAACCGAATTCGAATAATATGGATTCTGATTCTGATTAGCATATCCGCCATCATAGATAGACAGCTCAAAGGTATAGCGATTCCAAATATGCAGGTTATCGGGTGTCTGTACCTAAACATCACAAGCGGGGGATCGCCACTAAGGAGCTTGCTTGCTTGCTTGCTTGCTTGAAATCACGTGAAGGAGCTGCCGGCTGATTCAGCAAGGAACGGTGACAAGTAGCATGGGTGGAGCTCTGCGGCGGTGCTGCCAGCCCCACCACGAAACGTCAGGCTTCCGACTGAGCCAACTTCACGAACCCCGCGGTCAACATCCAACTCTAACCTTCCAGCATCACACAGGTTGGACGCGGCCAGGTCTCGCCATCATGGTAAATGATCCCTTGCCATTAGATGATAGGTCAATGCACTCACTCTACTACGATAGTCTCAATCTCTGCGACCCTACCTCCAGGCCGTACGGAGCAGTCTGACGGCCGCCCTGACACTCTCCAACTTCGCTTCCCAGACCGCCGAACGACACAATGTCCCCGAGATCGAAGCACAAACGTCTCCCGAAGTCCTCCTGACTCCTTTGACCATTGCCCGAAACGAGAACGAGAGAGTCCTGATCGAGCCGAGCATCAACTCCGTGCGGATATCCATCAAGATCAAGCAGGCCGATGAGATCGAGCATATCCTCGTCCACAAGTTCACCCGTTTCCTAACGCAGAGGGCCGAGTCCTTCTTTATTCTGAGGAGAAAGCCAATCAAGGTATGCGGGATATTCAAGTGTTACTTGGCTGAACACGAACACGCTGAGAGCTCAATGCCACGTGGCATGCAGCTGCCAGACTTAGAACGACCGCGCTGACCTGGCTCTTTAGGGCTATGATATTTCTTTCCTGATTACCAACTTCCACACCGAGGAGATGCTTAAACACAAGCTGGTGGACTTTATTATCCAGTTCATGGAGGAGGTTGATAAGGAAATTTCGGAGATGAAGCTCTTCGTACGTGCCCATGAGTTCAAGGGTGCAACAATTCCGCTGACATCCTGCAGTTGAACGCGAGAGCTCGATTCGTCGCTGAATCTTTCTTGACGCCCGTAAGTACTCTGCCACAGCACAGTATCTTTGTCTTAACGTTATTAACCGCGTTCTCAGTTCGATTAAAATACCCATCAGCAAGCGTTGTATAAGCCAAGAGGTCATATTAAGGCACTAAGAGGCCGATTTCCTATTGATTGACTCAAAGCCTCAGCCTCGTTGAGGTTCTGGGCAAGGATCACGAGTTGGAGTTAGATGTTGGCTCGAGCGCAGCCGGAATGCCGGGATCCACAATGGCTCCGACCTTGATATCGGTCCATAAATCCGGGGCCGAGTGGGAACGACAACAAGGGGCCTTATACTTGATACAAAATCCAGATATGATCATGACTCTCGATTGAAACACCTGCCCAGTGCAATATACATGGCTCTCAATATGCCCCCTTTTGTTTCTAATATACATGCTGTGTTGGGGGTACAGAATCATCAGGGATCTGGTGAACGGTTCGCTGAGTGGAAGCAACTTACATTTGTGCGGGAGTGGATCTGTAATCTTTTCCTTATAATAACGGCGTCTTGTCCCAAATCTCAACTTGAATATGGCCTGCAACATCGGTATATCATGCAAGCTTTGGGTTACAGTCAACTGGAACATATCATGATACCAATAGGTGTGTTCGAGCGTTGGGTTCTGAGCTGGAAAGCAATATACTATACTAGAACCGAGGATGCAGCTGACTGCCTTTATTTGGTTAGTTACTTTATTTGGATTAGGAGTCATGGTTATTATGTGTGGTTGAACTCTTTGACTTGCTGGATAAGTCACCCTGTTCTTGCCGACCACTCTCTCCCCATCATCCGTAGCCTGCCACTATATTCACTTGCAGGCATACAACAATACATGAATATTCACCCTCGCTCCTCCTGTTGTTGGTTTATTATTAGGCTGATAATCGCAGAGTCCACTGTTTACCTGCCCTCCAAACCTGCCTTGGCCCATCTCTTCCTCTTCCTCTACCTCCCCCATCTCACAACCGACTTCCCTTCTTCCCACTTCACCTTGCATCTGCATCACCCTCCTCTTTTCACCCTTTCTAACTTCTTCTCATCCATCACTGCAGCACTCCAAGGTCTTTTAATAAGACCCTGTACTCAAGATCGCACGTTCATAACTGGACTATATTATTACACATTGTTCGCAACAACTGCTCAACGGGAACCTCGCAGGCTCCACGTTTACCTCACTGCCACTGCTGAGTGTATCACGAGATTGGTAAGATCTACAATCAATTTATTTTTCTTTTCAAAGAAAAATTTCTCCTGTCTTTCCTCTTAACTGCAATCCTCTTTTCGTCTGCTTCTTGTTGCTACGTACTTTTCCGCTAGCGGTCCAATATCACCTTCTTGAGCAGATAGTGTTTTGGTTTTTTCTCCCGATCTTTCCTCTTTTCCCTTTTCGCCTTTCCCCCCTTGCAAAGGCGGTAGAACATCATAACATTCACTCATATACACCTTCACAAGCATAGGTGTTCTCACCTGCACGTGCATCAACCGGGTTCCTGCCTCTCGGTGGATTCTGTGGGAACGCGTGTGGTTGTTGGGTGAGTCTTCTTGCCAAGTTAGCATACACACACTTCTTGTGCCCGCCTTGGTGAGAAATCTCACAAAACAGAGAGCACTCGCCTCAACAGACAGGAACATTTTCTTCTTCTATTCCCTAAATTGTGTCTCAATGTTGGTCCAAATCTCCACTGAAAACACTTGTACTGCGGTTGCCTATTTCATTCAAGTCTCACGCACCGGTTTCTTCGCCTTTTCTCCTGCTTTTTTCTTCCCCGCCTTGTGTGCGAAGTTTCTGCTTCGCCTGCTCTCGCTTCTTCACTTCACCTGTACTTGCCCTTTGAACTTAACTTCCACCATATATTTTTTTCTTTCCTCTCTTTTCCATTGCACTCGCCTGTTGTTGATTGTCTTGTCTTTTCCCAACTTCCTTCCTACATCTACCCCATCATCCCGGTCCTGTCACTAACCTCTCCCGCATAGCACGTGTGTTGTCTCTTCCCTGACGTTCACGTCAGCTCCTGCTCTCACTTTATTATCACATCGATCTCGTCCTTCTTGTTCTTCCATAAGAACCACACCTCTGGCTACTGTTTACAATGGGTCACTCCAAGCTTGCTGGCATGACTGGCAAAGTTGACCATCACAAGATGAGACAACAGTTGCGCGATTTAGTTCGTCAGGGTGGAATCATGCCCAGTGACTTGCCTGAGGTCGTTATTGAGGAGGAAGAAGGCGAGTACGACAATGAGCCGGGTGGTGTTCGCCTCGATGGTGACTCCCCTGTTGCCAGCCCCGACCCACACCAGATGAAGGCTTCCAACTTGAACCCTTCCTCTTCACCTTGGGTCCCCAAATCAACCACAGCCCAACGGAACAACAAGGTATGTACACTGTTTGATTGCCAGTTACTCGGTTTCAGGGAACGTTTCTAGCTTCTGACCTGAGCTGACACTTGTTTATCATTTTCAGATTGAGCAGCCTGAAGTGGCTGAGCTCGACTACACCCCCAAGATGAACGGCATTGGCAATGGTCATCCGGGATATATTTCGATGCTCCAGAACGGCCAAAATTTTCATGTTCAAGGTAATTCTGCCACTGCCAACGATACTCATCTGCCTTTGCAAGGCTTCGAGACCATTCCTAGCCAGGCTCTGAGCAACAGCGGCTCTATTGTGACCGCCTCCGGTGCCCCAGCCGGAAACACCCATCTGGTGGTTCATCCTGCAGTGAATGGCTCCCAGTTCGTTCCTGCCACCACTCAGCAGAACCAGCCCCTTCCAGTGAATATGGCAAACTACGCCCAACAGCTCACTGGCAGTGCTTCGATGGGTAATCTGGCTCACCACACTCCCGTTCATCAAGGCAATGATGGCCTTTTGTACGAAAAAGGAAATGAAGTGGTCGCTCACGGCGATTTCGATAGCTCTGGAAGCGACACACCCAAGGCAGCCAGCCATGGTGGCTTGATGACTGAACCGCGCAACTTCGCTCCACGCACCTCGGGCGATCTTACTCGCCTGGGAGCTCCCCCCAAGTTCAATTTGAACAATGACAGGAATGGTACGAACACACTTACCCCAAATGGCCAAGACCCGTTTGTCTCTCCCATCACCCAGGGAGGCACGGTTCGGATGCCCGTCTTTGGATCGCATTTCGATACCACTCACTTGCTTGTGACTGGCCATATTCCGTTCCCCCCTCCTCCTGGCGAGATGTTAACCTTTGACGGCCTTTCTCGAAATAAGGATGAGCAGCCGATCGGCAACGGTCCCCAAGGCGATCAGGGTCAGGTCTACTTTGGCAACGGAGAGATCGTGACTACACATGGAGTGCCCGCCCAGCACGTCGGCAATAGAGCCGCCTTCACCAGAATGCAGGTAACATCTCTGCATCCTCTTGCCGGGAACAGCGCGGCGCTTGTTCCCTACCAAGCTGGCTACCAGTCCCAGAACACTGTTGCGCCTTACAGTGCTCCTGTTCCTGACTACATCCGCGATCAGCGGTCGATGGAGTTGAATCGAATTACAGCTGGTCCCACGGGTCTTCCTGCCGTCAATGTTGCAATGCACCAGGCCAACTTTCCTTTTGTGGAGCCTGCCAGTCGTCCGTCTAATGTTCTCGTTCGAGGTGTCATAAAGATTGGAAATGTAAGCAGATATTGGTTCTCAACAAAAACATCCAGAATTAACATGTGGCTAGATTCCCTTCGTCACCAACCGAGCCGAAATCATTGCCGTCCTTGGACGGAATTCCCGCATCCTCAACGACACCGAGGAGCCCGTCCATATCATCATGGAACGTGTCACCGGCAAGACCACGGACGCTTACGTCGAGTTCCACACTCTTGAGGATGCTTCCAAAGCTGTCGAGAAGCATCATCAAAACATCAGTCGCGGCCGAGTCACTCGCATCGGTCAGCGACCTGTTGAGATTGAGCTATCGAGCGAGTCCGCTCTCATGAAGGACCTGTTCCCCTCGGCCAAGGGGGTCTTCTGGAACGGAGGCAATCCTCAGATTCTTCCCAACAACGACGAGGAGCCTTGGGACAACTTCAAGGGCTTCGTCTCCAATGAAGAGATGACGATGCTTGTGAAGCACGTAGAGGTTCCTCACCGAGTAAGCTCTCGTGAAAGGTTAATGGATAGGCGTGATGCTAATTCTAATACAGTCTCCTTTTTCCAAAGAATGCCCCCAGCGGCCTTTCGAGTGCCTCATTAGCACTCTCACCAAGTTCCCTTGGCACATGAAGGCCAACGTCACCGTTCAACAGCGACACGCTATGCACAAGGCCACCTGCGATCTCCTTCGCATCCTGGTCTGTAGCATCCGCGACAAGCGCGACGAGGTCAACCTCACTACTCGTCTACTCAAGCGAGTCGTTACCGCAGCGATGCGTTGCGAGGGCTTCTCGGTCGCCCAGAAGGATGACATTGCCTACCTTGTAGACATGAGCGATATGGAGCAGCGAGCCTTTGGCCAGCCGCGGTTTGCCGAGAGTTGGCGCCACCTCTACGTGTTGGTGCCCAAGACGGGCGTTCCCCTGGACGTGATCGAAGTGAGTCGCTATTCGTTCCTGGCCCTCTTGAACGAGGGTAGAAGCGGGAAAAACTGGTAGATGAAAGCTAACCAGTCATCCATTGCAGTGGTACGTTGCCATCATTCGCGAGGAGACCAGCCGGTTCCTGGAGATGCAGTCGTTCCAAGAGAAGTGTCAAGCCCGCACAATCAGCGAGACGACCGATGGCTACTTTGGCTACTTGTGGCGCGAGCTGAACCATCCTGCGGGACCCGAGTTTGACAGAAAGACTCTCTCCCAGCTTGCCATGCAGGAGTACCAGACGATGGAGTCAATCATCTGTCGCGCGCTGACGCCTACTACCGTCGGCTGAAATGGAGTTTGCAAACGAGATGCGATACGGGCGATGAGATGACTTCACCAATCAGGGGATGCACACTGCTATGCATTTTATTGCTTTTCTTTTTTAAAGCTTCTGGGGTTTTTGACACTCTCACTGGACGTCGGTCTTTCTTAGGAATCTGCATTCATACGGTTGTTTCTTCAACTCTGGGTAGTTTGACGAGTCAGGCACAGGGTGGACTGAGACTCGATAATCATGAGCTGATTGGCTTGTTTAAGCCCGGAACCTGGGAATAATGGAGTTTCTGGTTTCCTTTCACAGGCGGGGGATTGGCTTTTGAGGTTGCCTTGCTGAGATAGGGGTTCGAGATGGTTGTTCTCTATACCTGATCAATGAGGACTCTGGAGTAGTTTCCTGCACTTTTCGTGTTTTTGTCCCCCCCGTTTCTTTGTTCTAGGCAAGTCAAGGAATGATGTGACGATGGTCTGAGGCGCACGCAGGTTCGCGTGGTCTTGGTGTGGTAGACGGCGTGGCTTGTAGCGTAGACTGGGTGACTTGGTGGTGTGGTGAGGTTGAAGTTGGCGACTGGAGTAGTCAGCAACAACACCGGACCCAGTCAGATGTGCTGGTGCGACCAGGTGCAGGTGGGGATGATTGAAGGTTGAGTAAGTAGTGTTCTGCAGGTACCAGCGCGGCATCGCCCGACACCGTCCGGCAGCTGGTCCATCCTCTGCAAGTGCAGGTTGATGGCTCATTAGGGCGACCCTCAGTGGGCATTTGGCACCGTACTAAGGTAGCAGGTGCTTTGCCGACCCGCTACGGTGGTTTTTCTGCTGTTGGCGGGAGCAGGCACGGGCCAACGGCGGGGCTTTCTTTCAGCGGCTTGGAAGTTGGGGGGCAACTGCACTAAGACGACGATGGCCCGCCACAGAAGTTGGAAACCCCCTGAACATTGAGACAAAGAATGGTCGATGGAATTCGGCATGGCTCATTACGGTGGGGCACATACGAGCGGAGGTTGGAGAATGGGACGCAGGGTGAGTTTGATGAGATGGCCGTTTGATGGAGGTGGTGCGTACGGATATCCGTACCTGACCTGACCTGACAGGACAGTCAGAGCGAGCCAGGCCCCGATGCCTCGCGCCGATGTTCGGTCGGCCCGCCCTGACGATCACGTACCACTCACCTTACTTCTGCCGAGTATTTTGAACGCAGCAGATTGCGATATTACACTGGCCAACAACCAACCCGGTGACTTGCTACATGACTGTATACTCCTACGTAGGGGTAGCTTGTCAAGTCGGTCATTGGCCCCCTTCAGTTTGACCAAGAAACCATGGAATAACAAGGGCCTGTTGACGAGCTCGGAGAAGAAGAAACATGTTGAACAAGGAGTTACATGGCAGGACTAGCACCCCATCCCCATCCGAGCATCGTCGAAACAGAAGGCGCAAATCACTTGGGAAAAGGGGGGCCATCCCCACTCCACTCTCCCGTCCTGCACAGGCCATAGCAGCCTAGTCCAGCTTTTTATCTCAAAGTTGGATTGGACTGATTTGAGTTGAATTGCGCGGGACAAGTATCCGTATGTATGTGTGTGAGAGTGAGGGAGAGTGTGAGTGCGTGTGGAAGGGGACTGACTGGATTGGTACTTCGAGTTCCCCGGGAAGCAACGCACGGAGCACTTGGCGTGAGGAAGTCAGGGTCACAGTGGCGGGAGCTTGTATTGATTCGATCTATGGTTTCCTTTGCTCTTTCCGTCGCCGTTGCTGCCCTGGCACCTGGTTACTGTTGGTGGTCTGTTTGTTCCTATTACTTTCCGTGTCCATCAGATTACTTTAGTACCGGCCTACCTTCCTCCTGTCGTACGAATAACATAACTCTCCTGCCTCATCACCCAACACGCTCCCATCCTCAGAAGGGAAAAAAAAAATACCAACCAAACCCCCCAACAGAACACACACCATACGCACGCACACGCTACACATCTCGGGCAATTTGACGCGACTTGCAGGAACAGGGGGCCGGAGAGAAAGAAAGCAACCCTCCCCCGCCTGAATTTTGTTCGAGGGAAAAATTAAGAAGCCAGGAGCTTTTCACTTATTTCTCACCTTAACACGCGCACACACACACACACACACACACACACACACAAGAGCACACAGATTCATCTCACTTACGGATTTTTCTGGCCATCATGTCTGCCCTGACTACCGACACGCCTGTCACGGCAGCTCCTCCTGCTGCTCCTGACGCTGGTGCTACTGCCGCTGCCGATGTTGCTGCACCGGCAGCTGCTCCTGAACCCCAGCCAGCCGCCGCTGTGCCCGCTGCTGCTGATCCGACTCCGGCTCCCGCAGCTCCTGCCGCCGCCGCTCCTGAGGCCCAACAGCAACAGCAACAGACGGAGGAGGCCGCCCAGAAGACGGAAGAGAAACCTGCTGAGAAGGCTCAGACCCCTCTCACCTCCCTTTATGAGAAACTGCCTGCCATCCTGGCCGAAGCCAACCACAATGAGATGTGGGGTGTGCAGCTGTCTGACAGCTCTCACATTCCCACCACCGTCGTCCTGCAGAAGTACCTCCGTGCCAACGACGACGATGTCTCCAAAGCTGCTGACCAGCTTCAGCAAGCCCTGGTGTGGCGCCGTGATACCAACCCTGGCAAGCTTCTTGACGAGGTCGCTTTTGACAAGAAAAAGTTTGATGAGCTTGGCTATGTCACCACTCACAAGGACGCTCAGGGCAAGGAGACGATCATCACATGGAACATCTACGGAACCGTCAAGAACAACAAGGCCACCTTTGGCGACGTCGATGAGTGAGTGTTGGCTCGAGAATCCAAGATGCCCATTGAACCCAGACTGATAAACTGCATAGGTTCATCAAGTGGCGTGCTGCCCTCATGGAGCTCAGTGTCCGCAAGCTGAACCTGGACAAGGTCCTGACCCCCATCCCGGATGGAGGCGAGGACCCTTATCAGATGGTCCAGGTCCACGACTATCTCAACGTCAGCTTCCTGCGCATGGATCCCGCCGTCAAGGCTGCTTCTTCGCAAACGATCAAGATCTTCGCCATGGCTTACCCAGAGCTTCTCGTTCACAAGTACTTCGTTAACATTCCCGCTCTCATGGGCTGGGTCTTCAAAGCCATGAAGGTATTCCTGGCCCCCAAGACCATCGCCAAGTTTCACCCTCTTGGTTACGGTACCGAGCTGGCTGGCGAGCTCCCCGGTCTCAAGGACTCTCTGCCCAAGGACTACGGCGGAAACGGCGAGAGCATCAAGACCGCCGGCCAGACTGTCAAGCTCGCGGATTCTACGGCCCCTGTGGAGAGCAAGCCTACAGCTGATGCTCCTGCTGTCGCTGCCGCTGCTACCCCTGTCGCTGAGACGAAGGCCGCTACAGAGGTTCCCGCTCCTATTGCCGCTGAAACCCAGGCTGCCGAGACCCCCGCACCTACGGTTGCACCCAGCGAGCCCGCTGTTCCCCAGCTGGAGAAGGTGGAAGATGCCGCTCCCGTGGCCGAGCCTGTAAAGACGGAGGCTTCCAAGACTGATGATTCCGAGCTGCCAAAGGTTGCCGACCTTAGTATCAAGGACCAGTCTGAAGGCAAGGAGGAGGCCAAGGAGGGTGCCAAGCCTGCTGCTGCCTAAGCGGTGTTTTTTTTCTCTAGTGTCTTTTTTTCCTTGCCTTCCCGTTTTGATTGGGAATTGTGTTGTGGGTTGAGTTTGCGGGATATGGGAGAGATTGAAGATGTTGGAGAGTCGGTCAACATGAATGCCGGCGTAGACAGACTGGACCCGTCGCCGCCCTTCAGGCTTTGGGGTGGTCTGGGTTCGGGACTGTATTTCTCCTTTCGTTCGTGCCATAATACCCTTCTTGTGTGTGTTTGTGGCGTTGTATTCGAACTCATTTTCGACTTGGAACAGATAATTAGATAGATGGACAGAGAGGTTAAGTTGTAGTAAGAACAATCCAAACAGTTTGACGTGTACCGCAGACTTGATCTTTTAATATGTGTAATGGTTAGCTGACTTGGCAGAACGCATGTTGAAACACAATACTGCGCATGTTGGGAAGGGCAGGCTATGGTCCTTGTGCGTTGGTGCTTGGACTTCCTTGGAGGGATGGATTCGATGAGGTGACAATGCCAGGGGATGGGACGGATCTGAGGTTGCGCACCCACCTCGCCGACCCGCCGTCCAGGGGCAGCACTTCTGAAATCCCGCTTCTGAGCATCGATGTGAACGGTCCTCGTGTCATCACACGCGATTTGCCATAGCACTATTGAATGCAGAACGAGCGAGGCTCAGCAATTCGCCGGTTGCTTCAAATACGTACCATCACCGGCCAGGACTATGTTGATCTCTTCATGTATGCGAACCAGACAAGTGGTTGCTCACATCTAAAAGATTGGTTACAAGTTCAAACATAGCTTTATGTCATATCGTGAGACGGCTGCCATTCACGAACAAAACGGCCAGATGGCGTTGTAGATGACGCCCAACCACCTACCTCGTGGTTCGATGGATTGTGTAAGTGGGCGATTCTTTCGGGTTGGTCTATATCTTCTACAAGCGACAAATTATTGTAGCTATTCTTCAATATCAATCCCTAATGGTGTGCTGGCTGAGTGTGCGATACGAGTCAAAAGTCTTTCCACAATGGGCCACGTATCAAGCAAACCTGGACATTCCAACGCGGCAGTTCCCAACCATTTGATGAAAGCCGAGAAGCCTGGAAGTCTAGTCTTGCGCCGACTTGAATTGCACATTCGGCATTCCTCACCCCTCACCGCTTGAAAGGCGGCCATGTGAGCCATTTGGATAGTTGAAGGTCGGACGGGTTTTGTTGGATACGTGATGAGATGGCCGGTAGCTGGCGTCGTTTACTCGTGAATTCGAACTCTGCCGATTTCACAAGAATTGCCGGTCGTAATGAGTGGCCCGAATGATAGGCAGGATGCAGACATGTGGTGGTGCTGTCCATCATGCCTGTATCGGGGCGAGGCTCAGCACAGCGGTGGCGCCGGCGATAGAAGCAGAAAGCAGGAGGTGGACCGAGAGGCTACAAACAACGCAACCAGATAACACCTCAACTCCAGAAAATGAAAGACAAGACTCGCTGGAGGTTTGTGAGTATATAGATGCGTGGCCCATCATAACAGTTGCTGTATCTTGCCGCATTGCAACGTCTTCAACTTGAGTGTCTCGGCCTGCCTGATGGTGTAGTTGACTGGAGAGTAGCCAGCAGTTCTGAAGGATCTAATGTTCATGTGGTATGTACAAGTGGAGGAGGAACAAGACGAGAGAGGACGGGATAGGTTAGGAGGAGAGGAGAGGAGAGGAGAGGAGAGGAGACGCACACACTCTCTCTCACACTCACACATACGCACGCAACGCAATACGGACCGGGGTTCTGTTTACCTTTGGATCCTCCCAAGGCCAAAACGAGACCCGAAGAGAGGCCAGGCTACGTTCATCCACGTCCACAACCCCAATCCCAGTTCCCAATCTCCATCCCCATCCACAATACGGAAGACCGGAGCAGACAAGACCGGCCAAAGCCAGACAACCTAACCAGGTGAGCGCGGCGCCAGGCAAGCCTTGCCGCCCTGCGCTCTTTCACAAGGTACAAAGGTCAGCGTGGTCCGTTCCTCACCTCAGCTTTCAATTTATTCAGTGGCACTCCGCACCTCTACTTGCTTCCCTCTTTTGCGCCCTCCAACCCTCGAGCACGTCTTTTTCTGCCCTTGGCCTGTTCCGTCCTGCCTCGCCCACTCCATCTTCCAGGCCTTGACTCTTCTCCTACCCTTTCTGTCCCGGCAAACGGTGGAGGCAAACAGTCAAGTCGAGCAGATCAACGCAGACAAAGCAAGCAACCCGGCCGACAAGACAGGCGCAATCAACCACCTCCTCAGTCAATCACCTCGATTCATCCATCAAATCAATCAAACCAGTCGCGTCCCCACTCTCCGCGCTCCGTCCTCAACACGACAGTGGGCGGAACGGGAACCTCCCTCAAGCCAATTGCTCATCTAGCCATCCACCAATCCTCTCACTTTCGTGTCTCTCTCATCCATCTCACCTCACCTTCTTTGCCTTGGCATTGCCTCGCAACCTTCAACCTTCCCACCTCGCACGCGCACTCTTACCACACAATGATCTGCGCTCATTAAACTACACCAAAATTTCGGCCACGACTCTTGCTGCAACCTGCAACAATTGTGCCTCCAACTCAGACATCGTCGGGGGTTTTATTTTATTTTTTTGCTTTTCGATTTTTCTTCGCTTTCCCTTGTCTTCCCCTTTTTACTCCCTCTGCTCTACTCGGCCGTGCTCTGCCACAGTACCTCCAACACCAAAACACACTCGGAGCATACTTTATTGCCACTCAATGCCCGGCAAGTAAGCTAAGAGGTAGCGAACGAGCCAATTCTGCGTGCCTGGGGACACTTCCCGCACACACCCCGGTCTAATCCCTCGTCCTTCTGCCTTTTCGTGTCTGGACTTCTCTGGACCCCCCAACTTTCTTCCCACCTCACCCACGCACACCCTATTTTGGAACGCGTCGCAATTCACTTCTACCGACCATTAAACAACATACAAGCATTACAAAAGTTCAAAGTCGCGTCGAGACTGGGTATTTCACCCAGATATGTCTCTTTTACCCAGCGAAAGCGGCTTGTCCGCTGCCGCTACTGATTGCTCCTCCAACATCGCGTCTTCGAGCTCGACACCTCCCACCAGCATTTCCGACATTGCCAGCCAGGCCTCAGATGGCCCCAAACTCGACGATGTTCCCATTATTCTCGAGACCGAGACCCATATCGAAGCCCAGATCGAGGCCCAGATCGAAATCTCCGCTGCCGTGGCCGACCCGGTAGCCCCCGAAACACCCTCGGAACCCCAATCGGCACCGCGCCCTCGCCGATCATGCTCCGGGAAGCAAACATATAACCTGTCACAGCTGAGCGGCACGGCAAACCGCGGCAAGCGACGTGCCAAGGGCGACGACGTCGTGGGCCGGCGCAGGACCATTTCTGGCGATACGCTCGTGAATGGCGGCCTGAACACCGACGACGTGGCGCGCGTCGCTGGCGACCTCGTCCGCGATGGAATTGACGCGTTGGACCTCCAATGGTCCGTAGGCGAGCTCAAAACACCGCGCGCAAAGAAGACCAAGACGGAAAAGGCAGAGACGTCTCGTATCACCCGCCATACGGCGCGTCTCATTGGCACTCCTGTTGAGTCCCTCGCGACTAAGGTTTCCAATCTCGGCAAGCGGAGCCGCAAAACTTTTGAGAAGAACATGTCCAAAATACCCCGTGAGCTGCGTCGTCTCCAGGATACGAACGAATTTGCCGGCATCGACGAAAAGCCCATCATCAGAACGGTCTGGTCCAACGGAAAACTTGTGTTCCTGGACGAAAACGGCAACATCCCGCAGCCGCCGGCAAAGAAGGCCAGGTCTGAACCACCCGAACCCAAGAAAGAGGAGACAGAGACGAAGCCCGAGAAGGCGGTCGAGACCCAACCTAGGAAAACAAAGCGCACCAAGAAGTATCTTGACCGTGGCCTTTATGCTGGTCAAGCGACCCCGGCCGACCTGACCAAAGGTCTCACGACGGCCGAACATAAGAAGCTTGCCCAAACTCCCGAGCTGAAGGACTATGGCCGCCCCAACAAGGCTTTGCCGCTACCCATGTTCAGCGGACTGCGCCTGCTGCTCAGTGGCCGTGACTTCAAGCTGCCCTACGACGTCTGCAACCCCCTGCCGCCAGGTCAACCGAAGCCTGATGAGTGGAGAAAGATGACCAAGAGTCAGAACCTCTGATGCGCCTATTGATGATTCGTTGCTGACATTGTTACAGACCGCTTCATTGGCGATTCGATCATCTACTGGAAAAAGACACCGCACTTTGTCGACCAGTCCAAATGTGTCTGCAAGCCCGAAGACGGCTGCAGCGAGGACTGCCAAAACCGAATCATGCTGTACGAATGCGACGACAAGAACTGCAACGTTGGCAGAGAGCATTGTACAAACCGCGCCTTTGCTGATCTTCAGGAGAGAAAGGTAGGCGGCGGCAAGTATCGCGTTGGCGTTGAAGTCATCAAGACACCCGATCGTGGCTACGGCATTCGCGCCAACAGATGCTTCGAGTCCAACCAGATAATCATGGAATACACTGGTGAGATCATCACGGATGAGGAATGCACGCATCGTATGGAAACCAAGTACAAGGACAACAAGGTATGCCAGGACTCAAGGTCTCCTTTCCAGGTGAGCAAAGCTAACTTTCTGCGCCAGTGCTATTACCTCATGAGCTTCGACCAGAATATGATCATCGACGCGACGACTGGGAGTATCGCTCGCTTCGTCAATCATTCATGTGCTCCCAACTGCCGGATGATAAAATGGATCGTTTCCGGCCAGCCCAGGATGGCGCTCTTCGCAGGAGATAGGCCCATCATGACGGGTGAGGAGCTCACGTACGACTACAACTTTAGCCCTTTCAGTGATGAGAACGTCCAGAGCTGCCTCTGTGGCGCACCGAACTGCCGCGGTATTCTAGGGCCGAAGCCTCAGGAAGTCAAGCAGCCCAAGCCGCCCAAGTCGACTCTCAAGGCTGTAGTCAAGAGCGCCGTCAAGGCTAGCAAACGCAAAATCGGGACACTGGTTGGTGATGAGGAAGACGGTGGCTCGGCAAAGAAGCGCAAGATCAAGGCCGTCAAGGGGGTGAGACGATCGCTATCCACGACTAGCCTGCTTACCAAGGCCGCCGTCAAGGGGGCTGCCACGGTTAAGAGGCGTGTGTCGGCCATGGCGCTGCTGAGCAGCAACAGCAAGACGACGGTTCCGGTGAAGACGAAGACGGCCGCGAAGGCTACAAAGACGAGTCCCGCAAAGACCGCGTCCAAGAAGGCCACGCCGAAGAAACCAACGCCGAAGAAATCAACGCCTAAGAAGTATACGGCTCCTAACCCGGCCCGCAAAGCTACGTCAGTCCGTAAGTCGGGCTCCGGAAAGATGCTGAAGACGTACGGGAAGGGGTCACCTAAGAAAACGACCAGTCGCGCGCCGAGCATGACCATTGTGGCTGCGGGAGCAGACGACGACACAACGCCGGCGAAGAAGACCAAGGCGTCTAAGCTTCACAGGAGCTTGAGCAAGGCGTCGCGCAATGCGCTGGAGGAGCTCTCGCGGGAGTCCACAATCCGACTTGTTAGCCCCGAGGCCACCATTACGGCCCGACAAGATTAGATGAGCTAAGGAGGGGGGTTGGACCACGCCGTATGAGGCACTTAAGAGTGGTCTACCATTATTAATTGAATCTTGACGTCGACAAACGAGGGCGGTCCGGATATGTATGGCGTTCGCATGGTGTTTTCGGTCTCTCAACAGGCGAAACGGAGGCATTGTATATTATTGGGATGGAGGGATGGACGGAATTGTCGAGGGGAGGCGGACGAAGTGTTGATGAAAGGGGAGGAGCTGGGAGACGGGCGTCGGGCTATTATGACGTTGGTCTTTGGAGGAGAGTGGGAAGTTGGCATTTTCCGCGAATTTTTTTGCTGCATACGTATGGAACCAGACTCGCTGCCAGTGCACGCGGTCTCATCATATACTTCCTGTGGTCAGCAGCAGCTCTAGGCATTTGTTTTTACCGGCATCATCAAATTTCCGATAGTGGCAGGGTTTGTCGTCGCTCCGAATACAGAAAGCGCATGTTTAATGATGAAATTACCGGATGACTGTTCGTCTTTAATTGCCAGTGCAGGGGGTTGCGACAACTTTGTTCTCACCGAGCTCGAGGGTAAGGCGGTAGGCGCTGGATGACTGAGGGGGGACGGATGCTTGGGCCCGCAGCGGCGGTGGGCGGTGGTGAGTGGTGAGCTGTGAGCTCAAACCAACACCAATCGTTTCACCGAGAATGTACGGCCTCCTGCTACGTACGGGAAGCCTGCCTAAAGAGGCCAATCATTCACGCAACATCAGACGTCTTTGGGCAATGTGTGCACGGGATTTCCATAACACACAGCCTCCTGGAAGGTGAAAGTTGGTCAGCATAAGGCGGTGGCTTGCCGTCATTGCTTGCCTTGGACATGCCTTGCTCATGTCAGCCAAGTGGAATATTACTAGAGGCAGTGGGTTAAGCGCGGGTTAACCTTTTTGCGTTTTTTATCTCGAGCTCCTTGTTCCCTCTTGCTGGAGCCAGTGGGGAGGGCGGGACCCAAGTCGCGACGGACGACGCGTTAAATGGTGGGGTCCTTTTCTTCCGTCGGGGGCGCGCTCGGCCAGGGATCAGTCATGACCGCTAAATGTACTGGCGGCTGGTGCGAGATGGGTTAGATTCGGGCGAGTTGGGGGCCAAAGTATCTGTGTCTCTTTTCACTCTCACTCTCTCTTACCCTCTCTTTCTCACTCTCACTCGCTCACACAGACACCCACTACTTCACCTCGGTCGGAGCAACAGCACGGTACTTTCGGCTGCCATTAGCAATTCCAAACAACGGCGGCAGCCCGTCTTTTTTGTCTTGTTGCATTTTCCTCGCCCAAAAGTACCGCCTCGCCGGTCCATAATTCCTGTCATCTGATTTGCCCGCCTCAAAAGTGTGAGGCTCACCAGCAGCCAATAGATTAGTTACGATACATGTCACCACACAAACTCAGCCCCCTTGAGGCTCAAGTCCATCAGTCCAACAGCCTCTCTAGCTCTCTCCCCTCTCTCTTCCACTTCTCGCTTCCTCACCTCCTGTAAGCGGAGGAAGCGGCCAACAAGCGATGCCAGAATGGGGACGCTAAGACGACCCGCCTTTTGGTGGCAGGGGCACAAGTGTAAGTAAGGCATCTATTCTATCGCCCTTTTCAATCTTCTCATCTGCGTACTTTCCGTTGCGCGCCACTGCGCGTTGGAGCTAGTGCCCCGGGCCGAGGTGAGAAGACACCGAGCCAGGACCTGCACTGGTGGGGCACGCATCTCATTGTCATCTCAAAGGCTTTCCCACCTACGACAACCTCAAACTTCATGAGGCGAGGCGACTGGCGCTAGAGTTGCCTCCCAGTCACAAGTGTGGCACTGCTGTAAGGAAAAAACTGATTTCTATTCGCTAAACTCAAGTGGTAGGCCTTGAGGCCTGGGGGAGGGGGACCGTGTCTAATCTTTTCCTAAGTAAACTCCTTGTTTTCCTAATCCGTGAGAGTGGCTCCTCTTGTTGCTTCGTTGCAGGCCGTATCTACATGGTTCTGCTGGTAATGGCTGGGTCTGACAGCCCACTGACGTCTTTCCCCCCATGTCCCTTTCGTGTTCATTCCCGCGGACAAGCCCTTTTCCGTTCGGTTATCCAGAGGCTCTATGAGGGTGCGGTGCGGAGGGTGGGAAGCTCTGCGAGAGTGAGTGATGGTCGCGGGTATACATGGCCTGCCCTCTGCATCACAGCCAGTCAGTCTCAAGCCCGAGGTGGGTTAGGGTTATGGCGCTGGACTCACCTAGCGGCCAACGGGAACCTGGATCTGGCTTGTCGTGCAGTAACCACAGCGTTGGTGTCCGCAGTACGGGCAGTGTGCATCGGTGTAAGGGTTGAGCGGGCCGCCGGAGCAGTTGTGCTAAAGAAACGAGAAGCCAAAGTCAGTTGGAAGACACGGGAGTTGCGCCGGCTGGGCTTGGACTAACACAGTACCACACGATGGTGGTGGTGTATTTCTTGGACGAACCGCGGGAAGGCATAGTTGGTTGGGGTGGGCGATGCTGCTTTCAACAGAACTCTATTTGAGTCTCGAGTCTTTTGATGGTTAGAAGACCTTGTTTGGCTGGTCAGTCGATGCTGCTTTGCTTTGTTTCTGTGATGAAGCTGAGGGTCAAGTTTGGTTGCTCTTATACCACGAAGGGACAGAGCAGCAACTCGGGTTTATGAGCAGCAGCGACATCTGCGCAAGTGTAACGGCAATGCAAGCCAGAAGCTCTGGATGAAGCGCAATTGCGCGCTCCGTGGTTCGCAACTTCGGTGAAGCTCAAGCTAGTGCTTGTGTGTCCCTGGTGGTTTTGGTATTTTCTTTTGTTAATGTTGAATGGGGCTGGTGGCTGTGGTTAAGCATTGCCCCCCTTCGAGGTTGAAAAGACCGTGTGCCGGGAGCTGTCGCCAATCATCCTCCCAAAAACGGGGCCCATGGCCCATCAAGCAAAAAAAACGCCTGTCATTTCCCAAAATCTTTAAGATTACGGTGGTTGCCTTGCTGTACTGTGCGTCAGAAGGGGAAAGCTCTGGATGAAATTACATGGTAATTTGTTTTCTCTCTCTCTTCCATTACACTGCGCTTCGGCGTGGTACTTTTACAGTTGCAATAAGGCGAGCGGGTGTGGCGTAGTCCCCGGTGACGCCGCTGCCGCCTCCGCGGCTGTTGCCTCTCGCCGGGCTTCCGGCAAAGAAGAACACTTTCCACACCAGGGCATGGTTATGCATGAGTCTAGGAGGCGGACCGTCACAGCCGGCAACCCCGTCCAAGGCGGGTCAGCTACCGAGACATCGGGTGCCTATGCCGCCGCCCTACTTGCGCAGCAAGAGTTAAACCTCCCTCTCCCCCCCTTCCTCGCAAAAAGCCCCTGCCGCTGGCCTCAAAGGCACCACCCCCCCCCCCCCTCCCCCCCCCCCTCCAATGGCCGTTGAGCAGGCTTTCAGGGGCCTTTCTGGGCCACATACCTTGGCGTTCAGGTGACCCAAAGTGCAAAGCAAAAGCAACCTTGCCGGTGCTTGAAGTGACGACATGAATGAAACTGTCCCTGACGCCTTCCTGGCAAGGAACAAATGGCAGTGGGGTGATTATTTGAACCGACTGTGTATTGGATAATTTGCGAGGGAGCCCGTGTGTGGGGGGAGGAGGGGGAGGGACAGATACCCAGAGCCTAGGCGCTCAGAGTCTGCTGCGAAAGAAACCGAGAACTATTCGCATGTGATAGCAAATTGACAATCACAGTTACAGTAATTCTCAGAGGGGGGAGGAGAGGCACGATAATGTAGAGAAACGAATGAAATGACTACGTAGGAGAGATGTCGTGAGACTCTGGCACATGATGTGCATCTCTAAACCATATAGTTTACAAGAAATAATGGCGATGGGAATCCCCTCCCCCGTCCCACACAACAGCCAGTCCTCGTCCAGACTCGCTTTACCAGAAAGAGGCACAGGATTCATGACATCCTTGCCCCTCTAGCAGAACGCGCTCGCCCGTACCGTGACTTGCGTAGAATTTCAAAAGACAAAGGAAATAAACCAGCCAAATGAAAGTAAACAGTCCGGAGACCGGTATCAAAACCCTCAGCCCCCCCCCCACGTGCCCCCCTCTTCCCCTTCCCCTGCTCTCGGTCCCTTAACCAGCACCTGGGACTTCCCACCCCATGTTGATGTCAAAGACTGAGCTGTGTTCTTTAGGGATCGTGGGCCGTGGAGCTGGGCAGTCGTAGAAACAAGGTGGTGTGTCGCATGAACCGATTATCCACCTCTGACCCTCCTGACCTTCTGCACTACGCAGTAATCACAACGCTGATACTGACAATTGGGGCAGCTGATAATCTTCGTAGTCATGCCCGAGTCTCCGCATTGGCACTACTCGTTGTCAGTCATTGTCTAGAAGCTGCTCTCAAGCTGAAGATACATACGCAAGTCCAAACGTAAACACTAGACTTGGAAGGCTTGGAACTCATTGTGATAGTTGGAGATGAACTGAGGTTTTCAAGGAGCCGAGAGATATAAGATGTGAGTTTGGTACCACTGGGGTATATCTCTGAAGAAGACTGAGAGGATGATGTACGAAAACCCAGGCCGCAACCATGCTCTGTGCAATGAAACTTATATATCCGAACAGTCAGGTAGCCAAGTTAAATTCCCCTCACGCATCGTTACAAGTCCATTCCAATCGAGGCCAATGCCAAAAGCCCGACTCGGGCGGTGGAATTGTTTGGCCAACGAGATCCAAAAGCCCTCCGCGACAGTCTGTGGACTGACGTGCACGAGAAGCCTCACACGACCTCTCCAAAGACGTGAATGTATCCTACGGTGGAGTCTCTGGTAAGTCGAATCGGTGTACTTGTGGCTGTCCCGAAAGGCATCCTTCTTGCCTTAACCAGGTTGCGACAGCAACAACGAAACAAAACACCCCGCGCCCTAAACCTCCAAGACTGCGCCTCCGAGTGAGACGCCTTTGCGCGTCCATTGGCATGCAACATCTGCTTCACGGAGGTCCTGCGCAGATGCGCCTCGAGATCAAGGTTGCCGTGCGCGATGTTACGGTGTCTCTAGGCAGATGTGAGCACCGCAGTTCGGTGGAACAAATTAGCTTGGAGATAATCTAAGTTATCCGCAAGGGAGGAGGGGATGATGACTCCCACCTTGCGCCAAAGTACGCAGAAGGAAAACCGAACGAGCGGGCGGTATGAGGATGAAGGAAAAGCAAGGGCGAGAGGCCATTGAGGCCCTACAGTTGCCGGGGGGTGGCCATGTGTCGATGCGGCTCTGCGGCTCTGCGGCTTGCGCCGGGACTGTACGGGAAAGTTGACCAGGTTTGGCTTCGATCGTCGTTGTGGAAATGTATTTGCCAAATGGACACGGCAGGGGGTGACGTCGCCCTGATTCTTGCCGTCCACACCGAGCAAATCAGGCAGCTACTCCACCTGAAACCAGAGGCAGGGGAGGGCAGATTCCAGAGTGAGCAGAGCCTCAAGTACCGGGCCGGGCTCCCTTCACGACTCAGCTTGGCTTCGATGTGGTCCCGGAAGCTGTTCAGGGTAGAGTCATAATCCTCCTCCGACCTTGCATTCCTCCAACCCATGTCCTGGGTGCGGCTTCAACCCCCACGAAGCATGCACGCCTAAGACGTGTAGACATGGAGTAATGGTAGGAATATCGACATGAGACTGTTCTCTCGGCTTGGAATGGTTCGGCCGGCTCCGGAGTGGAGTGCGAATCTTCGTAGGCAGCAACACTTATCGGTAATGAGATCAGGCTCCGGACCTTAGAGTTGCAAAGTTGAGGTTGGGGGGAAGGCTGCATGCATATGTTCGTCTAATGCATGATTGCATAATCGTGCACACAGCAAGCCTGCTCCCTTGGCCAAGACCCATTGCAGTTACGGTTAGGATATTCAACATCACGTGATTCCCTTTCGGTTTTCTGTGACTGTCGGTCAAGGACTCAGTGTAAGTCAAAACAGATTCCAGGAGTCCGGTAGTGACGCATTTATTCTTGGGCTAAACAACGCCAAGAGACCCGAGTAGTCGAAACCAGGTTGGCGTCGCACGAACCATATAAGTCGAAGGGTGGCATGATGCGGGGCTGGTTTTTGTTAGCCAGTGGGACCTACACAAGATGGAGTGGTCAACCTACTGTAACAATATCGAAATCGCAAGATAATTATTATCCTTTCGGGTAAAGTGCTCTCGAAATACGAAAGAAAGAGGGCTATCCAAGTCGGCAAGAGTGTTAACCAAGTTGCGTATTGTAAGGCTCGGCGCGTGTCGATGATGGTAGATATTATCTCTAACAATAAAGGGGCGGGAAAAGAAACATAGGAAAATGTGCTGTTTATATACTCAGGCCAGCATGCGGCTCTGCCGCCTGATGACCACGCAAATAGCACTTGATAAGCACCTGAGGCAACATCAGGGGCATTCTGGCAACTGAAGCCTGAACAGAATTGCCACATCGACGAAGCCTTGTGAGTAGGCTACCATCATCTCGATCTGGCTGGCTCTCCATGAGTGAGTGACCTACGGGAGTTGGCACCGTACAGCCTCGATATATTTTTTTTGCAAGGTTGTAAACAGAAACACCTGACAACCAAAGCAGGGTTGAGTGCGGCTGAAATAGTCCTCAGCCGAGGGTGTATGCTTTGATCCCATATGACCCTCCTAGCAAGTGACAGATTAAGATCGTACCGAAAGTGCCCAGGTGCCTCACAGCATCTAGTGCCCTTCAGAGTTGGTGCCAGAAGTTTGACGTCCAGTGGTTATCTTCGCTTTCGGGGAAATGGCATCCAGCACTGGGACTCAATGAAAGAAAGCTCTTGAACGGATTTGGTGACCATCGAGCACGCCGTATTGTTAGAGTGAGCATGAAATTGAATGATGCCATGGTCAAACTAAAGTGTCGGGCAGACAATCCCGCGCTTCATGCGCCCGAGACATATGTAGGAAGTATTATTGTGCACCTCTTTGCAGAATGGGATTTGCGAAGGCCCATGGCAGTCCGCAGCGAATATTGTGCATTTTTCGTCCCAGCCTGGGTCACGTAGACTGCTGGTCCGACTCGTTACTGACTTGGTTACAAACGGCTCGAGTTGAAGTGGAACCTTTAAGGGACTATCGGGCACTATTCTCGAAGCTTCTTATTATCTGGTGTAGGAGCCCAACTGTTTGGGCGTTAGGGGCTACCAAGGACCTCCCCCGCGCTTTCATAAGTGACCGAGGTTGCTTCTCCAATTAAGAAGTTGAAACACACATAAGCTGATAAATGTGCCGCAAAGGAAAGTCGCTTTGGTCTATAGCTGAAAACTTAAGTCCTTGGTGGTTGCAACCGAGTGTCAGGCGGTTTGGCGAAGCCACAGCGCAGCTGAAAGCCGCCAAGTTGCCATCGTTGGCCGAGGACGAATGGGAAACACTGATGGCCCTTAACGCGCGCTTGGGTCGCAAACCCAACATCTCGTCACTTGTCCTTTTCTGATCAGTATTCGGCGAATGTTTGGCCACATCATCGGCGGCCGGGGGTGTCCACTCTCCGTCAAGACCACAGCTGGTGAGCGTGAGCGGGGAATTCGACAAATGACGAACTAGAGGAATGCGGAATACCTGCATGAACTGACCACGATGAAGAAGAGGCTGTGTTTCCTCTACCGGAGAGGTATTGACTGGATGGTGGGAGAGAGTGGAGGAAGGGAGGGAAGGGGCAGTGACGATCTAAAGAAGCGAAATCCGGTTACTACCATGTAGATGCCGTTACCTTACGCTGGAGGCTGTAGGGCTGACGGCGACTTCCTATTGATCCACTTCGAATACCGGCTGTTACCTCCGCTCCGCAGCACAATCCATTGTTGTTCTGCAGCGCCCTCTTTCCGCCCCTGTGTTCCCTGTACCCGTAATTTCCGGCCCTGTGGAAATTGCTTTACGTCGCACCCATGCACCAGGTGGTCGCGCCTGCACTTCAACGCCCAGACCCCGGCTGTTGTCGTCCCGTTACCCGTCGTTCCAAATCCAGTCGTGACGACCAGCTTCAATCCTGCGCATTGCATCGTCTGACGCGGCTCTGAAGGCCGTCGCTTGCATCTGCCGAAATCGTCGTCGGATGGCTAGTGCTCGTGTTCTAGACCACCTCCCAATGTTTTGGCAATGATTCGGCATTCGCAATGTCGCAGTCCACCAGCACAAAATGTGCTTCGCGATGGGTGACGCGCATCATTCCCATCATCATCACGGGCACAAGCGGCTATGCCACCTATGTGATTGTGGCCTACCTAGGCGGTTGGTCTCCCCTAACCCTAGGGCAAGTCCATGCACTGACTTTTCCCGCAGTCGACTATCTGTATAGGACCAGGGGCGAGATTGGCACCGCTGTCTCGACAATCACCCTTTACCTCTTCTTCTACCTCCTCACGATTGCCACCTACCTGCGAACTTTTCTCAAGATTAAAGCCGACCCCGGTCTTGTACCGCTTGGCCCTCAGGCGCAACATCCTTCGAGAGAATCGACCCGGAAGCGCAGGTGGAGAAAGGAAGGAGACTTGGAAAGTCAGCCATACTTCACTGGTCCCGACCAAGATCCGGATAGTCCCGGTTTGGAGGAGTTCTACAGCAGAGACATCTTTGCCTGCGAAATGGACGGACGCCCGAAATGGTGCTCTGAATGCCGCAACTGGAAGCCCGACCGGGCCCACCATTCTAGCGAGGTTGGGCGGTGCGTACGCAAAATGGACCACTACTGTCCTTGGGTTGGTGGTATGGTGTCAGAGACCTGTGAGTTACTTGTCTTCTCCCAACCGCCTGTTACAAGCCTCGGTGCTAATGAATTCTAGCCTTCAAGTTCTTCGCTCAGTTCACCTTTTATTGCACTTTGTACTGCACGATCGCGCTTGCACAGGCAGCCTACTGTCTCTCGAGACAAGTGCGCGACGGGTCTGTCGACGGCAGGACCATCTCAGGCGTCGCCATTGCTGGGTTTTTCGGCCTATTTACCTTTTTGATGACCGCTACTTCATGGCGTTTCATATTTCTTAACATTACCAACATTGACGCTCTACGCAAGTCCTGGGTGCATCAACTAGCTATCCGGGTGCCTAATGACACCCGTCCCGGGAATGGTTATGGGATGGTCACCTACCCTCTACCAAAGTATCCTCAGGGAAGATCTACCTCGTCAGATGCTACTGTAGACAGCGAGACCCCCCGTGACCGCTTGGCCACCCGCACTTTTGCGGTTGTTAGGACCGAGCCGGATGAGAACCCATGGGATCTAGGCTGGAGGAGGAATTGGACATCCATCATGGGACACAACTTAATCGACTGGCTTCTACCCATACACGGATCACCATGCGCCATCCACGACAGCATGGTGAGTGACTATGAAATGGGACAGTTGATCCGTACGCTGAGAGAGCGGCACGGCTTAAGAGACCCGAACCGGCCCTCTGGCGAGGTGGAGATGCAGGAGTACCGAGCAAGCGGCCATCGACAAAGGATCGAAGATCCTTAGTGATTCTTTTTGTTTTTAACGTGGTCGGTTTCAACGGCTTGGGGGCTAGCGTTTCTTCAGTACATATACACATACATACGTACCTATTGCTACAGCTCTTTTGTAATACTTAATCCAGTATAAAAGACCAGTCGTAGTTTGGTGCAAGTCCTTTTTCAAATCTTGATGCCATGGACAGCTGATGCTTCTACTGTGATGTTTACCAGTCATGCTCTGCACGAGACACTGTCTCCAGCTCAACCCAGCATCCTCCGCGCGTGATATCTTCCAATAATTCTGATGAAGCCACGGTGGGCCGATGGCCATTGCCATTTGCAATCCAAATTGTGAGGCCACGTCTCGCTCGTTGACTCGACTTCATTCAAATATCAACAGGATTAAAAACGAAGTCAACAGTTTCCCGGCTAGCAGAGAGGGACTCCACCGATCTCGGGCGACGACCATCGAAAAATTGGGGGGGGGGGGTTCAGCTGGGCTAAACCGAAGCCTGATGGTCTTCGGTTTCTTCGGTAGTATTGCCAACTGGGTGGCTACGGTGTAACACGGAAGGACAAGAAAGAGGGGAGCTGAATCTGAACGCCCGTGCCAATGTAAGTTGAACGACGGATAAGCAAAGCATGCAGTCTGGGAGAAATCAGGGGGTTCATGATCGACTGTGGAATGTTTGAAAGTAAGAGCAAATGTTTTCCTGCAGACATCAAACTATGTAGCACCCGTTGAGCAACACCGGCCCCCAAACCGTGGCTGTCTCTCTGAGAAGCCGATCCTGGACGACTTCCTTTTGCCGTAGCCCCGCCCCCACAAGGGCGGGATGCTAGTCGGCAGCTTTACAATCATTACACTTCATGTGACTGCAGAAAGCCGCATAGCACCTCATGTTGCCGTCGTCTTCTCTCCCGCACAAGGCGCTATTGTTTGTCCAGTCGCATAGGCAGCATTTCCAGGACCCATCGGACATGGACAGGTTGCGGTGTGGAGGGAGGTCTGGCGTGTCGGAGCCACCGGAATCATTGCCGTCATCGGACCTGCATGAAGTTTAGAGTTCTTTCCCGAGGACAAAAAGAGACCGAGGGAGATCTCGCACATGGCTTCGGGGTGTAACAGTCGAAACCACTGTGTCCAAGAAAGCTTTGGGGCATGGAATACAAGTCAAACTTGCTTAGGTTGGTGGCAGGGAAACTGCAGAAGCTCAGGTTGCTCAGGTGGCTGAAGCAACAAAGATGTAGTGCCCGAAAGAAGGGCAAAGGGGGAGATGGGTCATGCCATACAACAGCAACAGATGAGAGTAAATGTCTCTCTGGGCATACTACCCAGTCATACGATTTATATCAGCGTGTTCTTGCTCTTAGCTCATACTGCTAGATATGCCGCCTCCCACATAGATCAGCCCTACAAATTGCCGGTCCAAGAAGCGGCTGGAGACGCTTTGAACAGGCACATGAACGGACAACTTCCGTGGTGACCAGCCTGCACGTGCCCGGGTTCTCCTTTCTGACGAATGATTCTCATAGAAGAGTCTTGGTCTGGGGGATGTTCGTCATCGAAGATGTGATGGGTGTGATGAATATTCTGCCTATCTCGAGCACCACGAAAGGGCTGAAACACCCCCAAAGGAAGTTTATTGGTATGCCAGTCCCGATAATCAGGTCGACGACTGGTTAAGAACAGACTCTAAGTGGCCTGAAACAAGCAAGGAGTGAACTGCTGCCTTGACTCCGGCGACTAGGCACGCCCTCCACCTGGCGCATTCTAGGGCCACACCGGGATGCCCGAGACCTACCGTGAAAGGGGGGTTGCTGTGATGAGAGGAGCGAGGCTCAAGTGTGGTGCCTTCCTCGACTCCTGTCCAATTGACCACTCAGGCAGAGTATTAACTTACGGGTAAGAGCGAAGATAGAAACAACCGAAGCGATAATTAAAAGTACTGTATATGTGGCTTTTTTCACTTTGGGCAAGGCAACAACAAAAGGCAATCGGAAGACGCACCTCGAACTTGGCTTCGATAGGGGCTTTCCTGCTTTGTTTGGTCGAATACCGAGTGCCCTTCGTCTTGCTTCAGGGAGCCTGTGACTGCCTACTTCCCCCCACAACGAATAGTGACAAGGCAATCTTCTACTACGCCGCGCATACTTAACTGTCGCAATAATCTATATTAGGGAACATAATATCAGTAACCCGTCAAGAGAAACTGAGCCTGTGGCAACTAAGTGGCATGACCTGCTCTTCACAACTGTAACTTGTGATGGACAAATATCTCTTCCAAATAAAACACCTTCAGAATATATTCAGACAACAGACCACTAGAATGCCTACAGTGAGTGCATTGTATATTCGCTACCTGAATTGTGGCTTCAATTTTACAGCCGGCCGGTGGGCCGCTCGAGGTTTCAGGTTAGTCGGCAGCCTAATGGTATCAGCAAGGCTGCAGCAAATATCGAGATAATGTATCGCGGCGCGATTTCCTGCACATCCAGTACTTCTTTGGCTAGCGATTACGAACAGGGAGGCGTCTCCTAAAGTCTCAGGAGAGAATCTGCCCCGGGTTGCCAGATAGGGTTGAAGCCCGGATTTCTCGAATGGATGATGACGGCCTTCACAGTGTTACGTGAAGCGTGGGGTTGAGAAGGAGCACTTAACTTTTCGTTCGGTCATACACGAAGTCGTGTCTCACTTTTCTGCTAATCATCGTGGGGTGTCATACTTTGAAAGGAGCAATCTCAAGCGCACACGAACGACGCAGTCTGTTGGTTGGTTTCCGACCATCGTAAGTGGGAAGATGTGAGCATAAGACGTCAGCCCCCCTCCCAGTCGGATTGGCCGGTTAAACGCCAGGGCAGGAAACACTTCAAGTACCATGCGAGCCGTTGAGCTAATCTTAACCCCGGAGACTGCTGGGTCAGTAGTGGTGTATGACGAGCTCATGAGAGGCTGAGGACAAGGTGCCAGATGGATAGAAGTTGAAAGCGGGGAAGCCAGACTAGATGCTTCCAATGAACAAAGCTGATCATGAGCTTTGTACCACCTGCTCCTTTGGAGATGCGGGCATCGCAGCATGCATCTCGTAGCCTGCAGATGACACCCCAGCCGATCAATAAATAAACGTTGATGCAGAACGTTAACTATCACCGGCATCTGGCTGCGTGAGACATATAGGCCTGTCAAATTTGAGAGTCTTCTGAAGCCTGATATCGACTTGAATGGAGAGGGGGACAGGGGGGAGACAGCAAAAAATCCCATGCGCCGAATGCCATTTTGCGGATTTAAAAGAAAACGAGAAAAGAACTAGTTAGCTAGCCTTACTGGCCGTGGTCCAGTTTCCACCGTGTCGTATTCTGGTAATTCTGGTCTCGGAAAAGACTTGAGTGCTAGGACCTTTGAGGTGTCCGAAAGGGTGTACTTGCTGTGTGCCTAGGCCATGTATGTCTCGAAAGGGAGTCGCTTGGCGAAGCCAAGGCTGGGCCCTGGACATTATCAAGAGCATAGGATGGCTAATTCCGACGACGGTGAAGTCTTGCACGCGTAATGACGAAGTAGCCTTAATAGTGGCAGCGACTCAACGTCATACTTGCATGTGAACGACTGGATTGGGACAGGCGATAGCGCCGTTCGCATACCCGTCACCCGATATTAGCCGTCAACTTTTGGCAAGATGTCGACCGAAGGAAGGGAGCGCAACGAGGCAAAGCTGAAATTGAAACAGCAGAAGGTCCATGTAACGATAGTGCGTCAGTGGTTCAGTGTCACCTGGGTCACAGTTGCTATCAGAGCCTAGACGCAAACAGTTAATGTATATGAGTTGTGGTTTAGTCTGCGAGAGTGCTAGGGTTGAGACCTTGGGTACACAACAGGATGGAAACCGGACAGCTTCAATGAGACGATGATGTCTACAATTCGATGTGAAGTTCATGTCTCGACTCACCTCGGCAAGTGATGGAAGTCACCGTAGAGTTGTGGTTGGGAATGCAGGTCTCGCAGCACGGAGCAGAACGTGGAGGGAGGTGCGGACCGGGAGACCGAAGTGGCCCATAGTCGGCCGGCCGTCATTGGCTAAAAGTGGACCCAGCAGGCACTAACCGCTTTGCGGCAAGTACAGGACGTTAACAAGTGCCCGGAAGACAGGCGCGTCTCGGAGCGCGTTTGCCTGAGCCAAAGGTAGCAAGCGCAAAGATCTATCATCTTTGCAACAACTCATCAACCCTCTCCCTCAGCTCAAGCCAACTTACCCTTTCTGGTCGCGCCAAAGACGGGCAAAGACAAAATCATAGCAAATTTTTCCCTCTTGCCCGTCCAGGCGGCGTCCTGATGTCGACCGCTGGAACCTGCCGTTGATCTTCGGCTAACGAACAAGGGCTGCTCCGGTACTGACCGTCTATCCTGTGCCACTTCCGGAAGTATGTCGTCTTCCCAGCCCTTCCGGGATTCTTCCCCCATTCCCGGCATGGGCAGGCACAAATCTCGGTTCACCTATAGGCATCTGTCCCAGCTGGCCACTTACAATAACTCTTGTCCATTACGGGTCATAGCCCATATTGATCTGGACGCTTTCTATGCACAATGTGAGATGGTTCGTCTAGGCGTGCCAAAGGATCAGCCCCTGGCTGTTCAGCAATGGTACGTGGGATCAACGCCAAACACTTTCAATAACTGACGCTTTACAGGCAAGGTCTTATTGCCGTCAACTACCCAGCACGTGAACATGGCATCGGACGGCATTGTACCGTAACGGACGCCAAGAAGCTTTGTCCCACTCTGGTTGCTCAGCATGTAGCCACATGGCGAGAGGGCGACGACAAGTGGGCTTATCGTGATGATGCCGCGGCAAACATCCAGAGTGACAAGGTCTCACTCGACCCTTACCGTCTTCAATGCAGGAAGATCTTGGCAGTCATCAAAGCAAGCTTGCCTTCCGATCTTCAAAAGGTCGAAAAGGCTAGCATCGATGAGGTTTTCCTCGACCTGTCCGCCCAGGTACATGCGATTTTGTTGGAGCGCTTCCCTGAGTTGGGAAACCCACCACCGTACGACGATCCGACGGAGAATCTCCCCGGGCCATCCGTAGCAGCATTGGACTGGCAAGCAGACGCCCTCGTCGACCTGAATGAGGAAGAAGAATCTGTGGATCCAGATTGGGACGATGTGGCAATCCTCATTGGGTCTGAAATTGTGCGAGACGTTCGGAGACAGATTTTGGAAGAGCTACAATACACATGCTCCGCAGGTATCGCCAAGAATAAGTTACTCAGCAAGTTGGGCTCTGCTCATAAAAAGCCCAACCAGCAGACTGTCATTCGAAACAGGGCTGTCAACTATTTCCTATCAGGCTTCAAGTTTACCAAGATACGCAATCTCGGGGGGAAGCTCGGTGAAAATGTGGTGTCGACCTTCAACACTGACGCTGTCGGTGAGCTTTTGGGTATTTCTCTGGACCTGATGAAGGCAAAGTTGGGCCATGACACGGGAACCTGGGTTTACAACACTATCCGGGGCATCGACACGAGTGAAGTCAATTGCCGCACACAGATCAAGTCGATGCTTTCAGCAAAGTCCTTCCGGCCCTACATCAACACTCCTGATCAGGCCGTAAGATGGCTCAGGATTTTTGTTGCCGACATCTTCGCCCGATTGGTTGAGGAAGGTGTTCTGGAAAACAAACGCAGGCCAAGGACAATCAACTTGCACCACCGACATGGCAGCCAGACAAAATCACGACAAGGCCCAATTCCACAAGGCAAAGCCCTTGATGAGCAAACACTGCTCGAACTTGCCAACACCCTCCTGAATCAGATTATAGCTGAGGGCGGCGTCTGGCCCTGCGCCAACCTCAGCCTGAGCGTGGGTGGGTTTGAGGACGGTGTCACGGGCAACATGGGCATCGGCGCATTCTTGCTCAAGGGGGAAGAGGCCCAGGCACTTAGACAGGGTAGCCGCGAAACAGACCGCGCACTAACTTCGGAAGAAAAGCCATCTAAAAGACGTCGAATAGATGGAGGGGCGATCCATCGCTTCTTCACACGGAACGTTTCCGCCGATGACGAAGTGCCGTCTTACGATGCGCCCGCAGAAAGCGATGTCGGGTCCCGAGAAGAGACATTATCCGGGGACCCTTTCGCAACTGTTCTTGTTACTGGCCAGGTGCAAGAGGAGAGCAACAGCCGCTCTTCTCAGATGCCAATCGCAGCTTCCGTGTGTTCGCGGTGCAACGCACGGTTCGAATCGCCAGAAGAGCACCAGAGCCACGAGGATTGGCACTTTGCCAAAGATCTCCAGGACGAAGAACGTGGCAAGCCCGCATTTGTCAGTCGTTCTTCTACCACCCGCAGCTCCGGCACAAAGGCATCGGGTGCATCGGCCAAGCGGGGAGGCCGTGGAGGCAAACTCGAGCAAGGGCAGAGCAAGTTGAAGTTTGGATGAATCCTGTTGATACGCCATGGATTCCAATACCAGTATTACGTCAAAAAGTTTGTCGAGCGGGTCCTGGTGCTTGATACCTGACGAGACTTGAAAAACAAGAGATCTCATCTCCTGAGACTCGATTCAAGGGTCATCGTGGCACCGAGATTGACGGCGAAGTCCCGACGAACCTCGGGAATAGTCCCTGATGAGCGTTCCCAACTTGTTCGCTCGGCGCGGATAACGACACGAATCTTACACACAAGAGTACCCGCAGGGCAGGGACGGCATGAGCTCAGAGCCCGGCCATGTTGTATTGGGCGTCTGGAGGAGCTTGGGAGAGCAACTCTATTTGCAGCCTGAGTCGATGTACAGTAAATATTTTGCGGACCTTAGAGTTGCTGCCAGCCCTGGACCAGTTTACAATCTACCAGAGAGTACGTGGATTTGAGACAGAGACATGCCGAAAAGGAGGGGGGGTGTTACTTGGCGAACTACAACAGCCCGATGACACAGGGAATAAACATGCGGTTGATAGTGTCTGCAGGTGCAAGCGACGGTTTTGATGCTCTATGTGGATAAAACTTACCCGCAAGTGTCGTCATCTCAGTTCCCGCCTGCGACCATCCGTGAAAAAAAATCTTATTGGGAGTGTCAGGGGCGACGCCCAACTGCGAGCAGGACTATAGGCTAAGATGGCAGTCAGAATGGGAGAAGAAAATGGACGGCGCAGTGGTGACCCGAACGGCAGAGTCGAGCGCACATCGTGCCTCCAATTGAGGCCGTTTCCCCAAGAATATCAGACTGTTCTTCCACATATCGTTTTGGGTGTATCCATCTGGTCATCATGTCAGAATCCAGATGACGTTTGCAGGTGATTGGTTGGGCGTCAGGCATCCTTGGGCTAATATGGGTTGGGCCACAATTATTTTTTGGCGCGAGGCATTGATACCCAACGATGCCAACCAAGTTACCAGCGAGTTACGGATACCTTGCCAGGTAACCACACGAATTGGGGGGTTGAGGAGGAAAAAACACGCACTCAACGCGCACCCGCTCTCCTACGCCGTACATTGCCAAGAGCAAGATGAAGAGAGGACAATAGACGGGGACTTGCCGGCAGTCGGAAGCGATAGGCCACGGTTGACAGAGGACACAAGGACCGGGCCACATGTCCGACACGGAGTGGGTTCGCAGCAATGCGGAGGGTAGTTATTGAGAGCATCTCAGCAACTACCGTAAGCTCAAATCAGGGCAGGGCAACGGTGAGCTACGCCGTCAAATCGCAAAGTAACCGGCAGTGTAGAGCCAGGAACGGGCATCATACCATACCCCACAACCACGGGGTTTGGGCACAAGCCAGCGAGGAAACGGATGTCAGGATGTGCCTCCCACAATTCCACACCCTCGAGCCTGCTGGATTGTCGCTTTCAAGAGCTTGGCTGGGATGGCCTAGCTTAGTGAGGCTCCAACAACTGAGACGGGCAGGTTTACTAAATTAGAAAAAGAAAAAGAAACCGATTGACTAGCATCAGCTCACCTCGATGGGGGCGTTCCCCCGTGCCGTCGAACATCAAGGCTCATTCATACTATGTACTCGCGGTCCGACAGTTTGGTGGTAGAAACCGTCTTCTGAGGCATTCAGCTTCGTCAACATGTTGCTATCTAGCATGGTACAAACCAGACGCGAAATCACCAAGTTATTTCCTCGTCTCTTCTAGCATTCTTTGTCCGAACCCCCTTGAAAAATAGCCCCCCCCTTCAAATATGTCTATTCGCCTCGCTGCATGCCCAAAACGCCACTGCACTGGCAAAACATCCTCTTGACACATCCTTGTGATAGTGAGGACCCAAAACACACACCGGTCTAGACTGGACTACCCACGAGCCACATCTTCTCCAAACTTTCAAACCTCTTCGTCCCAAGCCGAGGATAGGATTTCATCCTCAAGCATCTCAAACGAAGGTTTTCGATATCAGAGGTCCAGATCTCTCTGGAACCCTACCATGGGTAAGACACCGCCGCTGACAACGAATCTGTACCATCTGCCAGTCGAAAGACATACAGAGATTTAAACGAAAAATAAAATAAAATAAAACATCGCGTCGGAAACTAGTGTTTGTTTTATCATCATGGTGTTTATATATATATATATTTTATTCCCTTTGGTTCCTCGGCTCAGTCATTTATCCCACTTATCCGCGACATGTTGAATTGGGCATCAAATACCTAGCTTACCGCATCAAATTCGCAGGATGGAGACAGTGAGTGACAGAGACAAAACAAACCGCCACACACAAAACCGAGCCCGTGCGAGGCAACTGGGCCTGTTGCAACCTCGTGAACATTCCTCGCACTGGTCCTCACCGCAGGTCGGCACCGTCCCGTCTCTTATCTCTTGGAGCCGGACACAGCGGCGTGCTACATACAGTGACTTCTTGGCTGCTGCATCTTTTGATTGGCCAGGCTGTCGGCCCAGTGTCAAGAACCCTACCAAGCCTCTCGCCTCAATCGCCTCTGTCCCGCCTTACGTAGGGATACTGCACCCACGACGGCGGCGAAGGCGACGACGGATCGCCAGCTCCGAGCAGGCCTCACACACTTTGGGGGCTGGAAACCTGGAATTCCCGAGCGATTACCTCATCGCACCTCTATTGAACGTCGCCCAACTTTGGTCTAATTAGTAGGCCAGCAGCATTAACAACGGAACCCCGGGTTGCTTGCTGCTCACAAGCTCGCCATTTCGGAAACCCTCGCTGGGTTCCTGGCGACATTTCAGACACTTTTTGTCGACGTTATTAGTGCGCGCACCACGAAGGCATAGTCTTCGGTGTCCCTTTTGGGCTGGGCGACAACACAACCCAACCTCTCCAGCTGCACCTTATGCCGCCTCCGTCCACTCAGAGAGCGGCCGCCACCCATCTCCCCTGCTGCCGCCCAACCGCCTCTCCGCCTCTTTCCCTGCCAGGTTCTCACTGGGTGTCTGTCTTGCCTAGGTGGCTCCGCTGGCCCTGTTTGTTCCCTCCGGAAAGCACCACTCAGACTAGACGCGCAGGTAACGTAGGCTTTGGTCGGCCTGCAATACCTAGACCGCACCAGAGACGCACCACCCCCTCTACATCCACTAGGGGGAGGTCGAGTGGCATATTTGCTAGGTTGCCAGGGTTTGCTTGGAGCGCCAGGGAAAACACGCACGGGACTGTCAGCCAACAACGTGGTGCCAACGAGCCCTGTTCCTCTCTCTGGTCGGTTCCGAGTCGCCTTGACTGGACGGAGCAGCAAGAGAGGGCCTCCCTCCCTCGCCGATGGGTGTGTGTATGTGTGTGTGTGAGTGTGCGTCGTGTGCGTACACGGTGCTGTACCGAGTACACCTCAACGGTCCAGCGCCGCACCGAGAAAAGTGAGAAGGAGAGGTGCCAGTGACCAGTCAAGCTTGTCCTCTGACCGCAGGACCACCGGCCACCGACCACTGATCACCGGCCACTGGTCCACGTCGATGACTTACCGCTGGGGTCCCGGTTTTCCCAACCCAGCCCCACCCCCAAGAGCAGAGCCAGACTCTGGCCTGTTCCTTTTCTTCGCCCACCACCCACTCCCTGCCCGCTTCTTCGCTCCCGTTCTTCTCTTTTTCTTTCCTGTTATCCCGCCGACAATCCCATCTCTGCGTTGTCCACCCTCCTCGTTCCCTTTTTTCTCGCTCCCTCTCCCTCCCTCTTGTCCCTCTTGCCCTCTTCCTCCTCCTCGTGCCATCGTAGTATCCATCCTCAACATGTCGAGACAATCGCGTGGACCCCCTCCTTCGGGCAGCTCAGCCTCCGCAGCACCCAGCGGACGCTCGAACGAGTACTTTGTCCCAAGAGACGGTATTGATCGCGAGGTCATCACTGCGGACATTTGCCGCTACCTTGGGAACGATGCCCTCGTGCGCCCGGGACACTACGAGAACCCCCAGTCTGGCCAAATCGTCCAAGGCTACTACATCAACGCCTACCGAAACCTAACCACAGTGAGTCTATTGGGCTCGCCGCCCCGTTTCGCCATCATCATTCTGATATGATTTCTTTGCAGGCTATGATCGACGACTTGAAGGCCGACTCTGCGCGATGGGAGGCAGAGAGGCGGCAGCAAGCCGCCCGGAACACCCAAGGAGGTACATATGCCTCGAGAGACGCTGCGGCCTCTTTGTCGAAACGATCTAACTCCCCTACAGCAGGGTACCGCCAGTCGGAGACTCATTCCGCGCGTCAACATTATGGCCCTACGGACCCCGCTGGCTACCCGGACGTAGGACGTGACGCCTATGACAGTAGCATTAGATACCCAGGATCCCAAGCCCCAGGATACTCGGGTAACGCAGGGCAGGCCTACCCTGGATCTGGTACTGCATACTCCCAACAGGCGGCTTACGCCTCAAGCGGTGGGTATTCTGCGTATGCCGCAGGAGGTTCTTCGTTTTCTCCCCAGCCGGACCAGAGAGACGCCAGGTACACAGGATCACAGGGCCACATCCCCCAAGGATATGGAGAGTCCCCCTACATGGCTACCGCCGCGAATCTGGCGCGAAGCAGCTACCCCGATGCCTACAGCACAGGACAGGGCACTCGGGTTCCTACCACTATGGCGTCCCAGCCGGGACAGACTTACACATCCGGGTCACAGGTTCCCGTAGGCTACACTTCGGGCTATTACCCACCTACCACCTCGGCGGCCTACGGGTCTGCGCAGGTGAGCCAAGATGCGCTGTACGGACGCGGTGCGTATAAACTCGACCCCCCCGCCCCTCGACAACATGGTCTGATTATGTAGTGTCCCCTGCAGGTGGTGCCCCTCACCCGTCTCTCAGCTCTGGCCAAGGATCACAGTATGATACAACCCCCGCCCCTCGCACTTCCGCTACTCCCTCGAATTCCAAAGCTCAGATGCCTAGCAGTGGATCTTCCTCGCACACCCGCCGCAGTGAACGGGAACCCGAAAGACATCACCAGTCCGACCGCCGCCCGCGCCGCTAATACGTTGCCTCCCACGGAGTTTGCTGTAACCATTCCGACTGCATGAGACGCCCGTCTCGTGAGTTGACTGTTATGAAATTTCTTCCTAATGACCCTGGGATCTGGACTCATTACCGGCGTCGGCTTCTTTTATCATTTGTTTCTCCCGGATAGAGCCTTCCAGGACTTGAGGTGTGGAACCCACCTCGTGTGAGTTGCAAGTCTGCATCTCTCACTCCGTTATCTGGCTTTGCTGGCGTTTTGGCTTCGCGCTGGCTCGGAGCCCCTTGGCTCTACTACCACCCGGATCCGTTACCTCCCAGGTTCTCTCTACCATCTTGCCTGGACTTCACCGAGAATGGATTCTTGCCGCATACCCCTGGACGTTTTACGACTGCATATATGGATGGGCCTACGATTTTTGCTATTCGATTGAATGCCCCTGTCGCAAGCAGGGTCGGCTTGCTTGCACGTGTTTATGGCCCGGGATCCGGATCGGAAAAAAAGACGCGTTCTTAAGATAAATCATGGCGACTCGAAAGCGGGACCACCTTGCTGTCTGGATCCATCCTGATGGTGGGATGTGATGTCGTTTACTCTCTTCTCCTGGTCTGGGTTTCATTGTTCTTGGACTTCCGGAGTTCTGGGTGATCATGGTGTTTTCTAATAGAACGGTGTGGTCGACATCTGGACAGCAAGGTGAGTCTCCGGATTGTACATAATCATTGAATCCCCCGGAAGGGATTCTCTTACGACTTCTCAACCCTCTCTCTCAAGGACATTTGTGGATATACTGTTCTTGTTGGAGGCCTCTCATTTACCTAACGACACAGCCACTCAGCCGGACCTACAACACCTGGACCTCATCACACTGGATTTTTTCCCCTTGGACACCTGGAACTTCCCAATCATCCCATGGACAATACTGCCGAGGACTACACTTATTCCATTAAGGATGCTGGACAAAGCCATTCTTGGACCAAACCGTGGCAGTACCACTCGTCGGACAGTTGCCGTGGAGCAAAAGCCTTGACCTTGCGGCCGGGACTCATTCATCCCATCGGAATTATCAAAGCTGGCTCGATGAGCCCAAACAAAGAATTTCTTTTCTGGATGGAGAATCGTGTCTCCTGTTTGGGTAAGCTTCAAACGGTCCGGTTTTCCAAACCCTCACACTTGTCAAAGAATTCCGTCCGGAATGAGGTTCTGCTGCTATTCCAACTTTGACCACCTGGGCACGACGAGCTACTATTGGATTATCCGGTGTGCTTTTTAGCGACCACATTTGCAGCCTGCCATGGGACACAAGTCTGGCGGCCCTTGCGGGTTTACCTATCCCTCCATTCATCAGGACCTCAAATGAGGGTGATACGGTCATGTCTCCAAACCCTTCTCTGGACCAGCCATCGTGGAAACCGGCCAGCCGGCCAATGGAACCCCGCCCCTGGATACGTGGAGCCTTGCCGGCAGTCTCGTGGAACAGCTCGTTAGTCACCACTATTCCTATTTGCATTATTATGTCCAACATGGAGTGCCTCTTTTCACGCCAGGAGACGGAACGCAGGAATACTAACTCGAACGCTGCAGGTCGATTTACGGAATGTGAGAAGCAAGGGTTTAGAGAAATTGTGGGACAGCCGAATTTACTCGGTCTTGTTGATGGCATATGTTGGTAATCTGAGAGTCAGTTTTGAGAGTTTGGAGTTGGAATGAGAGTCGAGAGTTTTTCGGTTCAGATGATGATTTACTTGTTGATGTATTTGGCGTTATGGCATATGGAAACCAGCGGCTATTGGTTATTGAATGATGACAGTTTCTGTGACGAATCGAATGACCTGGGTTCTTCCCGTTACCAAAAAATGCAGATCGTGGACATTTGTCAATTGCAGCATGATGATACGTCACGTACCGTGATACTGCTCAGGTCGCATCGCTGCGATGGAGTACTAGCATCACCCCAGGAGGCAACGCGTGTCGAGGTGTGATGTAACCGACCATCGGCGAACGAAAGCTGGTTTGTTGATGGTGTGCATGTGTATCTACAGTCCACCTGTCAAGCACCCGGCCTCTTGGGACAAATTCACGTGGGAAAAGAGTAGGGCAAAGGTGACACGACACCCCCTTAACAAGGTTTTTGAAAGTCTCCCAAGTTTCTTCTCTTGAACTCAAGGGGCCGGGGGGAGGCTTGCCGCAATAGATTGGACCACAGCCGATTGTAGTTAAGGAATAGAGTTTGCGACGGAGACGTGATTTGGATGGTGTGTGGATGTTGCAGGTCAAACCGTTTGTGGGCAAAGCAATGGAAGTAGGGGAGGAGGAAGGGGGAGGAGGAGATGAACCCATATCCGTGTGGTGTGCCGGCGCCCCCGATCCGCTTCAAGACGATCGCTCTCGCCCGAATCCGTACCGGTTTAACTTTTTAAGTTTGGGGTTTCTGCCGTTTTGGAAGTTCAAACTGCTCTGAGATCCCAATCTCCCTGTCCGTCCCCCCATTTACGATGCAGAATCCGTAAATCTTGTGCATATTTGGATTCGGACTTTGTACTGGAGGGGGGGTTGATCCTTTGGCTCAAAGGGACAGGGGAAACCCGTCGGCGAAAGCTGTTGAGCTGAACATTTCCAGCAATCTGACGAAACCCATCATCTGGGAGAGGGGTTGGATATGCTGGGATTGGGCTTGAAGGGGGGATGACATGGTGGCGGCCCTGGAGATCGTTCCTGCGCTCCAGGTTCTTAATGGGTCCAAGAGGGAATGACAAAGACCCCCTGGGCTTACTTTGCCATACTGGCTGTTCTGATCGAGCCAGGTCGACGGTATTCTTCGCAAAGTCGTGCGTAAAGACATGTACACTAGTTGCCTGCTTGTATAACGATAATGACCATCGGCCGCCCACCCACGTTGGTCACCGCAAGTTCCACACCAGATGAGCCAACCCGAGTCAAAACCACATCTTACTCGACCCCCCTTGTCCTGCTAGTATGCAGATCAGCAGCCGGGCTGTTCTACCATTTTTTCGACCCAGTTGGGTTACTGTGACGAGGCTTCTGAGGAACGTTGTTGGCGTAGCAAAAAAAAAAAAAAATCGCTGGTTGAGGAGACATCGGGCCGGGTCACCCGAGAGACTACGGGGCTTTGGAGCGGAGCGGGGACGCTGCGTGAGACGGTGGCCCGTTATCTCAGGGAGGTCCGGATACCCACGTTTTTTTATTTTATTCTTAAACCACGTTTGCAAGGATGAAGGCACGGTGGTTAAATATAGAGCATTGTTAAATAAGTAAATATAGGAAGAGAAAAGAGAGCAAGTAGGCCGGGAGAAAAGTAAGAAGAAGAAGATTGAAACAAAGAAATGGAAGGGTTTACTTCCTACTCACGAAAGACTCGAGCAAACATGGCAATGGCGACATGGCTGGAATGTGATTCCCGGCGGATCCCCCGATCGGAGGGGGATGAGGCCCACACCGAGGACGGGGGGCACGACGACCATGCACAGAGTTGTCCGGGCAATGGGATGGAGGGGCACGACGGCCATGGAAAATGTCGGACCCGGTTGCGACAAAAACTTGAGCGAGGTTGGAAAGCAAACGACCTTTCAGGAGACTGAATTCACCGAGTACCAAAAGTGAGGAGTTGGCTAATTCCATACCATAGTACTCAGCAGTCGATCTCGAGCGGGGAACAGCCTTGTTGCAACGGCACTGAAGGAGCTGAATTGATTTTGTCCTAGCGGCAGTAATAGACGATGGGATGGATGGAGGGGGAGGGGCACGAGACACGAGGGGGGAGTAGTGTAGAGGGAGGATGTTGGCAGCAGCCCGGCTGGGCAGGAGACAAGATTCGGTTTTTTTAGTGGGCCGGGACAAGGTGGGAAGGAGACAAGGGAAGACCCTGGGCGCTGGGTTTGAGAAGAAGGCCGCCTTACCCTTTGGTGCCTTTTTTTAGTGTCATTGTAGTGTTGTTCTGGTCGGGCGGTGAAGAAGAATCACATTGCCCACGACAGGCCCAATAATTGACGGACCAATGGGCGTCGGAGTTTGACGCCTCGGGCTGCCCTGATGCCATACCGCTTTCGGGGGGGAGGAGTGGAGGCGACGGACTGCGGGCGGCGCACTTTTGTGGTTTGCTGGTGTTTTTCTGCCGTCAATATCCTGCCCCAATATCAATGCATGATGAATGATGACTAGACCAGCCCATGGTCATGACTGGCTGCCCAAGGTTTTTGCGAAAAGGGACGGAGTGCACTCCTTGGGCCCGGCTAGGTGTCTGAGAGATACAGCTGCCAAAACAAAATGCCAGAGTACTCCCCCCCCCGCCAACTGTTGGTCTCATGTCATACCTATATCCGTACAAGACAAGACAAGAAGGACGACGGAAGGAAGCAAACATGCCAGAGTCCATCCCCGGGTGGAGTCTCGGAGGGGGGGCGGCGGCCCAGGTGTAAGGCAGCGTAGCTAGCATCCACCATTTTCCATGGACTTCCGTTGGCAACAGGTCCCCTGCTTGCTTGGACTTGCAACAACGGTATTTCCACACACACAGCTGCCGCTCCTTATTTCCTTGACACGCGCCATCATCTATCTGTCTAGGGGCGGAAAGGACAGACTTCCAGGCCAAGCGTAGCACGTACGGCGGTGACACGAGTCCGCATTAGTCAACCCCCTTGGTTCTACAGCACCGTTGAACACCAGTCCAGACGCAGTCTCCAGAAGGAAAGTGAACACGAAAAGGAACCACAGGTAATAAAATAAAACAACAACAACAATAATAGTAATAATAATGATAATTACAGCCTTGAGGGGTGTTCAACCAGTTGAGATGCTCATGGCTACTCTTTCCATGCAAATGGTTTTATTGGTCATCGGTAAAGACGGCGAGGCCGCATTGTGCACCATGAGGCCTGAGGCTCGATTCTGAATCCGTCAGAGAGAAGAGTGCGCGCGCGAGAGAGAGAAAGGGTGTGTGTGTGTGTGCGTGTCTCCACGACATTCCAGCTCGCCGCAACTGTCGCCCAAGGAAGGAAAACCAAGGTGAAGTTTCTTTTTTTCAGCATGGAAGTATAAGGTAGCTAAACGGACAGGTACGTGTCTGACAACCTCTTCATGTCTTTCTTTCTCTCAGACAACCAAAAAAAGGCCGAAGAGACACACACACACACTCTCTCTCTCACGCACACACACGGCTTTGTTGATCTTCGGACCTGGAGAAACCCGACTTTACATAACCAATCAACCCCAGCTTTTGCAAACCGCGCTGTCTTGTCGCACGTAAAACATACGCACACAGACAGTTCCTCCTCCCCTAATTACGGCCCTGGAGCGTCCTGTCCCTTCTGTCAAATCCCAGCTATCTTAGCTTCAACCCCCTACCCTACCGCCTTACAGTAGACCGCCCAAGTCAGACCTAAAGTGGCACTGCCGTATCGGTATCAACAGTACCTGGGTTTGCCGTTGATTCCCCGTAGCGCTCGAGGTACCTGGCCCTTTTCCCGACTGGCCTGCCTCTGTGCCCGTCGACCCTTCCACGTCTTGACCAGGCCTTGCCTCGTAGCACACGCACCCAGCACACGCCGTACGTACCGCCGTGGCATGCCCCGCCATTTCGAGGCAACACAGACGACCCGCCCAAAATTTTGTCTTCACCACCCGCACCGCTTTCCTCCTTCTCAACTCCTATCCCGCCTTCGCCTCGACATCACCCCGTCAATTCACCCAAGATGGACACCACGGCGATTCGAGGCCTGCTCGCGGCCAGTTTGGACCCAGATGCCGACACGAGACGGAGGGCTGAGATTCAGCTGAAGCAGGTACGAGCAGCAATTTATTCTTGCTCCTTTCCTTCGTGCTTCCCATCCTCTTCCTAATCCCCCCCTCCCCCACGACCTGGCCCCCCCTTACCGTACCGTACCGACCCGATCCGCACTACATCGCATCGCACACACATATACACATGGACATACGCACGCGCATCTGCAACCCGCTTCGCACCGCTCCCGAACCTGGTGCCCGCTCCAGACGACTGGTGGCCGGGCCCTACGGGGAAGGATGCGCACGTCGCGCCCCTTGTTGGGTTTCCTGGCTGACTCTTTCTCCCACACCGTCTAGATCGAAGAGCACCCGGGGTTTATGGACGTTCTTCTCGAAGTCCTCCAGAACGAGCAAGACAACAGTGTGAGACTATCAAGTACGTGGATGACCCCCCCGAGGCTTCTTTATCCTGTTCTTGCCCCCGTGCCTCCTCTTCCGGCCCAGAAGACGTACTAAACAGGGCCTCCTCTTTCCAGCCGTCATTTATATCAAGAACCGCGTAAACCGGGGATGGGAAAAATCAGAGCACAGCCCGAACGAGACACAAATCGCCGAAGATGAGAAGGCCCGTTTTCGCGACCGTCTGCTGCCCATTATGGCCGCCTCTCAGGGGCTGGTCAGGCAGCAGCTGATTCCCGTCCTCCAGCGCATTCTGCACTTCGACTTTCCCGAGAAGTGGCCCAACTTCATGGACTACACCATGCAGCTCCTGAACACGAACGATGCCCCTTCCGTCCTGGCCGGTCTGCAGTGTCTTCTCGCCATCTGCCGCGCCTACCGATTCAAGTCCTCGGACGGCGACAACAGGGTTCACTTTGACAAGATTATCGAGGCCAGCTTCCCCAGGCTACTGGCTATCTGCAACGAGCTCGTTGTTCAGGAGAGTGACGAGGCCGGCGAGATGCTCCACCTGGCCCTCAAGGCCTACAAGCACGCAACCTGGGTATATACACTTGTCCCTGCTGCGCCTGCGTTGGTATTGTTGGCTGACTGTGTCCTAGCTCGAACTCTCTGCCTTCCTGCGCGCACAACAGACCAACTTCGGCTGGTGCACCGTTTTCCTCCAGACCGTTTCCAAGACCACCCCGGCCAGCGCCATGGCTGACGACTCATACGAGCGTGAAAAGCACCACTGGTGGAAGGCCAAGAAGTGGGCATACTTCAACCTCAACAGACTTTTTATCAGGTAGGATCAGGCCCATGGTTGCGTGGCCATGTAAGAGGGGTCGGCTAACACCCAGCAGACACGGCAACACGCAATCCCTCACCAACACCAAGGACGAAGATGCGGTTCGCTTCGCCAAGGAGTTCTCTGCCACGATTGCTCCCGAAATCCTCAAGCACTACCTGCAAGAGATCGAGAAGTGGGTTGCGAAGACGGCCTGGCTCAGCAGGCCTTGCTTGTCATACACGCTCGTCTTCCTCGACGAGTCAGTGCGCCCCAAGGAGATGTGGAACCACCTCAAGCCTCATCTGCAGAACCTCGTGACACATTTCGTCTTCCCTGTTCTCTGCCTGTCCGAGGAGGATATCGAGAAGTTCGAGGACGAGCCGGATGAATACCTACACAGGAAGCTCAACTTCTACGAGGAGGCCTCGGCCCCTGATGTTGCCGCCACCAACTTCCTTGTTGGTCTGACAAAGAACCGGAGAAAGCAGACGTTCGAGATCCTCAAGTTCGTCAACGCGGTGGTCAACGAGTACGAGCAGGCGCCCGATGACAAGAAGAACCACATCGCCAAGGAGGGCGCTCTGAGAATGATTGGCACCTTGGCCCCGGTTATCCTGGGCAAGAAGAGCCCCATCGCCGACCAGGTCGAGTACTTCCTTGTCCGCTACGTTTTCCCCGACTTTACGAGCCCCCAGGGCTACCTGCGTGCGCGGGCTTGCGACACCATCGAGAAGTTCGAGCAGCTCAACTTCCAGGACCAGAACAACCTCCTCACCATCTACCGCCACATCCTCGACTGCATGGCAGACCCGGCCCTGCCCGTGCGTGTGACTGCCGCTCTCGCCCTGCAGCCTCTCATCAGACACGACATCATCCGTACCAGCATGCAGCAGAGCATCCCTACCATTATGCAGCAGCTCCTCAAGCTCGCAAACGAGGCCGATATCGACGCCCTCGCCAACGTCATGGAGGATTTCGTCGAGGTCTTCGCTACCGAGTTGACGCCTTTTGCTGTTGCCCTGAGCGAGCAGTTGAGAGACACCTACCTCCGCATCGTCCGTGAGGTTCTGGATAAGAACAAGGATAACGGCGACGACGAGTTCGGCGACTACCTTGACGAGAAGAGCATCACTGCTCTCGGTGTCCTGCAAACCATCGGCACCCTCATTCTCACCCTTGAGAGCACTCCCGACGTGCTCCTGCACATCGAGGCTGTTCTGATGCCCGTCATCCAGGTCACTCTCGAGAACAAGCTGTACGACCTGTACAATGAAGTCTTTGAGATCATCGACAGCTGCACGTTCGCCGCCAAGGGCATCTCCCCCACCATGTGGCAGGCCTTTGAGCTCATTCACGCCACTTTTAAGGCTGGCGCCGAGCTCTACCTGGAGGACATGCTGCCGGCTCTGGACAACTTTGTCCAGTACGGTGCTAGCCAGCTGGTGCAGAAGCCCGAGTATGTTGAGGCTCTCTTCTCCATGATCTCCGACATGTTCAACGACAATAAGGTTGGCGGTGTTGATCGTATCTGCGCCTGCAAGCTGGCCGAGGCTATGATGCTGAACCTCCGTGGTAACATCGATAACTACGTGTTGCGGTTCATCGAGTTCGCCATGAACGTCCTCACCGTTCAGGATGTCAAGGTCAAGGCGTACAAGATCCACCTCATGGAGCTGGTCATCAACTCCATCCACTACAACCCTATCCTCACGCTTCACATCCTCGAGACCAAGAACTGGACCAACAGATTCTTCAGCTTGTGGTTTGGCAGCATGTCCAACTTCACCAGAGTCCATGACAAGAAGCTGTGCATTGTCGCCATCGCGGCGCTGCTCAGTCTCAATGCCGACCAGGTTCCTCAGAGCGTTGCCGTCGGCTGGCCCCGCTTGCTGCAAGGCGTTACGGAGTTGTTTAAGACCTTGCCCGCCGCTATGAAGAGTAAGAACACCCCGCCCCCCCTCCTGACGGGATTGGACTACGTTGCTAACATGAGATAGACCGCGAAGAGGCTCTCCGTGATGATTACCACCTCGAGGCTGGCAACTACGACTATGGCGAAGAGGATGAGTGGGCCGAGGACGAGGCCAACTGGAACGTTGAGGACGAGGTTGAGGAAGAGGAGACTAACGAGGGCCGCGACGAGAGCACTGCTTACCTGGAGTTCCTGAACGAGGAGGTGAGAACCAAGATGTGGCCTTCACATGTGACCCAGCTAACAGTGATACCAGGCTCAGAAGTTCAGCCGCGGCGTAGACGACATCGAGTCGGAGGATGACCTTGGCGAGGACAGTGTTCTGCTCGAGTCTCCCTTGGATAAGGTTGATCCCTACCAGCTGTTCAGCGCGACCTTGATGAGTAAGTGATGATATGACGTCTTTATGATGAGCAGAGGCTAATTCCCGAGCAGAGATGGAAGAGGAGCAGCCTCAATTCTATCAGTCACTGGCCTCGCATCTCACCGCTGAGGACCAGGCTGCCCTGCAGGGTGTCATGCAGAAGGCGACCGAGAACGCCCAGGCCGCCCAGTTGGCCCTCGCCCAACAACAGGGCGCTGCACCTGTGAACGGCGGCGCCAGCTAAAGCCCTACCCGAGATTTCATCGATGACCGAGCCGGGCCCCTCCTCGCGATACGGGGATCATGACAGAACGTGGTGTTCTCTGATCGCCCCAGCATAGAACGTGGGAGGGAGACGCGAGATGATCCGAAGGAGCCACTGCCGCAATGCACGCCGGTGGACACGGCTCGAAGCTTCCAAAAAGTTGTTGCGGATAAGCGGCTGCAGGAGAAAGACTGACGAGGCAAAGAATTACGATTACCCCATCCCTAAAGAGTATAAGAGGTCCCAGGAAAAAGATCTATAAGAGCATTAGAGCGTGCAAACGATGGCTGGAGGCCGGCTGGATATGAGCTGTATGGAAGACCTGGGCGGTTCCCACTGCACGGCTCCCCATTGTTGTCCGTTGGAGGAGCATGGGGAGGAAGACGGCACCTGTTGTTTGGTTTCCAGTGGGCGCCAAGGTGGAAGTTTCGATTGTCGTCGTCATGGTCGTCGTTCACTGGCGGCAGGCATAGCATCGCACGGGAGGCCCGCGTGTGTGGGGGTAAAGTAAAGCTCATGATGTCCCGAGTCGTAGGTAGTTAAAATTCCCCCCATATCCCTTGAAGAATAAAAAGCAGTTCAACTTGCCTGGGAGAGTGTCTATCGGTCTGTGAATTGAGATGTATGGCGCGGACTGTGGACCTACAACGCGTTGCCTTAATGAGTACATCGTACCTATTCCGTGGGGCTTTTCCGGAGGGATACATGCATTTTGTTTTACATTACGCCTCTCTTCCCTGACTACTCATATGAGAGCGTCATCGACACACCTGCGGTGCGTCCGACGGTCATGAACTTCAACGCATCACCTCACTTCACCAACATTATAGGCCCTGGAAAGGGAGTCTGTGAACACCCATGCAGCGACTTGGTTGTGGGTAGCGACCACGGCGGTGACACATGCAGAGCTCAGGGAAAGAATTGGCGTATGAAGATCAAGTGCAAAGCCATTCGAACCTAGAAGCTGGGCGTAAGAAACCATGCTTGTACTACTTGCATTCTCGATCCAAGTTGAGCAATATGGGAACTATGCATGTCCATGGTCGCGACAGCTTGGACTCTGAATATAAAAAATATAAAAAAGGGAAAAAGGGGGGAAAGAAAAGGTATCGGAGAAGCGGTCGTCGTTCCGAATAGGGGAAAGCTGTCCGAAGGACCATTGAAAGTAGCTCTCGAGGGGGAGTTATCTCTGTAAAACCTGATTTCCAATGTTTCCCCCATACCAATACCGATTCACTTGCCAATCGTTGATGTAGGCAATCTCCAGTGCTCTTAAGAATAAAATCAAGTGAAGTCAAAGGTGAAAAGGCTCTGGTCGGCGTGCCTTCCCCAGGGCAAGGAAGAATCGTGCCTGTCTGGGCTGCCATTAGTCAACCTAATCGCATGCCCTCACCTTTGACCGTTCCTGGAAGCAACTAAGATTCTGACAATGCTACGATGCTCTCTCTCTCACACACACACACACACACACACACACACACACACACACACACATATTTGCCGCGAGACTACATCCCAGAACTAACAACTCCTGCCGACCGACTACGTCCGAAGGGTTCCTCATTTCTGCTGCTAAGTCGAAGCTGTGAGGATCATCAATAGTCTGGTAACAACCCCCCCGAATTGTCGACCCATTTACCTAATATATATTGGGCACCGCCAAGTGCTGCGTCCCAACATTGCACTCGCCACAGACTCAAACCTGGATCGACGAGATCGAACCCTAAGTCTTTCCTTTCCTACCCACCTTCTCATACCAACCAACTTCCATTCCTGCCCCTAATCCTTACTACCAATCTGGCTTTTCCATCAAGAAAATGCCAATACAGGTAAACATGACTTCACAGCCAGATCTTGTCACGATGGTGACGCCAAAGAATGACACGACTTCACAATCTATTGGCGACGAGAAGGCGGCACCAGAGGCAGATCTGGATTCCATCGTTGAACCTACCACGCCGTCGTCGCCCAAGATGAACGCGGCTTCACCTCAGAAACTTGCCGGACCGGCATCTACTACCAAGGTGAACAGGGCCTCAGAAGTAAACCCCATTGAGAAGGTTGCGTCGAAGAAGAACAAGAACAGCCGGTGGACAACGGTCCTTGGGTGGAAGAGATGGGCCAGGCAACAAAAGAAGCCGGTCTACAATGAAGATTCGTTTGTGAAAACAAACAAGGAATTGGACGCATACATTTCCGCCGTCAAGTGGGACGAAGAAACAAAGAAGCTTGTCGAGATTTCTCAACAACAGCCATATCGGGACTTCATGAACAACTGGGACTCTACGAAGAAACGGCTCTCCGTGCCTTCGGCGATCATGTTGGAGGCGATCAGGCTCATGAACGACCTCGTGGTCCCCGCCGACATCAGCGATCTGTTGGCAGAATCCGGTTGGGATGCCACCAAATGCTGCAACCCAAAGCTCGAAGCCGAGGAGAAGAAGCTAAAAATTGAGCCGATGGACCCGAGGCGCAATACAGAGGCCGAGAAGGATCAATCGCCCCCAATGAAGAAGGTGAAGATGTCGACTCCGTTGCCGCATCTACAGCCCCCCAGGCTTTCGACACCGGTACCGAAGTTCTCAACAGCTCAAACCCAACCATCCCCTGGTCGCTACTCTCGAGAGATACCACCTGCACTAGGACCCGAAATTACCAAGACCGGCGAATCTAATCCAGTGACCGTAACACATCGTCCAGAAGAAGGCTCCCAGGACTTCCACATTCCCAGCAAGCGGGCTGGCGATGGAAACTCACTTCCCAACATCTCCCACCGCGGGGGCCTCGAGATTGACGCCGCGCCCCGTTTCCCAAACACTGGCGCAGCCGTCTACAACATTCAGCCTGCCAAAACCACGGCGTCGCCCAATAGTACCGGTAGTTTGTACCACAAGGCCTCTTCCAAGCGCATCAAGCGCGTCACCCGAAAGCGGCTCAGACGAACTGTGGGTGCGGTCGATGCCAAATTCACAGAAGTTTCAGCCCACCACTCCAACCAGCTCCAGAAACAGGCGACTAGACGAACACCTCGCCCAACTGGGCCGACAGTCCCATCAACTCGGCGAACAATCCGGCCGACTCCACGGGCACGCGGACAGGCTCGACGAACACCAGAGTCGTCTCCAGGAGCACTCCGGCCAACTCGCCGGCTTCTCAGACCAGTCCCAGAAACAAGAGCTCGCCATCGAGCAACTTCGTCTAGAGAACCGACACCTCCGCCGGTGTCTCCGGGACATCCTCCTCCCCCTCACCCAGGCCGTCAACGCCGTCAGCAAATCGCAGAGAGCCGACAGGAAGACACTCAAGGCGGCCGAGAGACGCGCCAGGGAGGAGCTAAGGGAGCTGAAGGCGGCGAGAAAGACATCCAAGGTCCTGAAGCGGCGCCTCAAGCAGATGGACCGCGACATGCCGGCGGTCAATGCGTGAGGTGACGACAACCTCAGAGTGAGGAGGAGGAGGAGGGAAGGAAGACAGATTGATTTGAGGTGGTGGACGATTCGCCTCCCCTCCCCTTTCTCCATAGTATAACCATGTACATGGCACAAAACATAGAATCATGGACATGGCCTTCACTCTCTTCTCTCTCTTTCTGTGTTTGTGCAACTGTGCTACCCCCTGGCGTGGAACCGACGCGTCATGGACCATCGATCTGACAACGAACGTCCAAGCCCCCCTCCCTTCGAGCAGCCACTGTTCGAGAAGGAAAGGGGGTCGGGCGACCGCCGTGCCAAGACATATGTGGAGGGCAGCCGACAACGTCATTGCGTACTTCACTTCCAAAATCACTGCCAATGAAGGATATCAGGTGGGAGAGGGGGTTCAAAGTGGTCATAAAAAGACGAGCCATCGTCGTCTTGGAACCTCGCATTCGAGAAAATATAAGAACCTCGCCCTCAGGGCACAAAAACACAAGACTCCGTGACAATGCAACTTAAACATCCCGGAAGAGAGGGAGGGGCAGATATGACAATATCTGCGCTCCTCGGCGGCATCCAGACTTATCCCATCCCCATTGATAAGACAGAGCACACTTCAAAAAGGACCTCCTCCGCGAGGCAGGGGGGCGGGGACGATTCCCACCGTCACCTTGCCAAGAATCCAACACTTCCAATGTTTTGCTCAGCTTCGCATCCAGTCACGTTGGCCCATCCACCACAACTTTCACAAGCTGCCTCCGTGTCAAAAGCAAGGGGCGGACGAATGAGACGGCATGCAGATGGCCCGTCGACGAACAAGGTGTTGGACAAATGTTCTCCTGGAGAAATCCTGATGCGTCTTGCAGATCGTCCATTTCTTGTCCTCTTTGCAATGCCTGCACATCCCCACGTCCAACTTAGTGGCGGCAGCTCCCATAGCAATATTCCAGTTTGGTATCCCACACATGCAAACTTTCGTGACCTTGTCGTTTCATTTCGTTCAATTTTCAACCTTCTTGACTCCCTGCTCACTCAGACGCAGAAATCATTTAGCAGTGACATAAAAACCCATTTCGTTATTCTTAAGAGTTCAGTTTTCCTCATCATCCTCCTCGATCGGAGCTGGTGTCCGTCTCTCAGTACGTCTCTTGGGTCGCCGGTGCCGCGAGCTGCTGATGTTGCTCGCCGAGTCGTCGGGGGCCAGCTCAAAGTCGTCGCCTCCCCACTCGCTATCACTGTTGGCATCATAGTCGCCATTGGCCCAGCTCGGTCGCTCGTAGCCCGACGATTGCGAGTTGCCGGAGCCGGGGTTGGGGAGTACGTCAATGCGCCGGCGGCTCTGAAGGCTATGCATCAGGCCGGCTCCCCGGTTGCGCAGACCCGTCCGGACCACCTCGGCTCTGAGGTGGAGCGCCTCGAACGCATCCTCCAGCGCCTCCATACCCTGGTAGATCTCTCGCTCGACTTCGGCCAATACGGCCATCTCCATCTCCTCGTCTCGGGACACGGCTTGGCGGTTTGCCGCGGACGATGCGTTGCTCACAAAGGACGCGGGGGTGGCGCCGCGGGAGTAGGCGGAGAATGGCGTTGTGTTGCGAGACCCTGGGAATCCCGGCGTTCCTCGGACACCCGGACTGTAGTTGCTCGCGGGTGTGGCGCCGCGCGACTCGGCCGGCAGGGTGGAAATGTCGTCACCGTCGGCCCCGGACCAGAGAAAGCCGTCAAATCTGCCAGAAGTCAAGATTTCCCATTCTTGTGCGTTGATATCCGACATGGTGACGAGGAGGTCGTGCGTGTGGGGATTCTTAACGAGGTACATGGCAACCTCGGCGTCTCGGGGCATCTGAGACAGTCGGTAGAGACGCTGCAGGGCCAAGCCTGCCCTGTTAAGCAGGTCGGGACGGGGCCGGTGCATAGGCGTGGGCGCTCTCAACGAGGGCTTCAAGTGACTCGAGCCAGTGAGGATGGCGTTGAAGAACGGCTGGTCTTCAGGATCCATATTCGTAAGTATGGCGAAGGTGAGTGTCTCGTCATCGACGTCTTGCGGCGGGGGCGCGGTTGTTTCGCCGCAGGTGTTTAGCCATTTGTCAACAGCTCCCCTGACCTTCTTAGACTGCCGGAGGTAATGCTCGCGGAACTCCTCGGCAATGTCGGGGTCAATTTTGACCGGCGAGTCTGGCCGCGGTGGCAGGTCAGCCGAAACTTCCGCGGCCTTGGATCCTAAGCTTGCCAGGTCAAACGGCGGCCACTGGGGGAGGTCGATACGGCCGCTAACCCATTCGAGAACTTCTCCCCAGCCCAAGCCGCGGTGCTGGATATCTGGACCCCGTTCGCAAACGACACACGTGCATCCGTGTTCGGGGAGTTCTCTGGAGAAGACGTTTTCAAGACGGTCCAAGAGTCGGCGAGCGACTGATCTATGGCCAGTTGCCACCGCCACAGACCCGTTCCTGTTGAGGACCTGGTTATACTGGTCCAACATATTGAAGAATGGCGCAAACAGGGTCTGCGCGCCGACTAGGGGTGGGTTGGACGGCCGAGCGCCGTTCTGGCGGGGAAGAACGGAAAGAAACGTCTTGGGGATTGGTTGCATAAGTCCACCGTTTTGCAGAAGATAGTCAACTCGTGGCGCCTCCTGAACACCCAGGAGTGGAGGTGGCGGTGGAGGGGGAGGCGGACCAGAAGGAGGTTCCATGTCAGTCGCTGGTGTGGCAGACGGTGTGATGTCGTGTTCGGGGTAGACCTGAGGAGGAGGCCCGGGGGATTTGCTGCCTGGTGGTAACGGAGGTGGGTATTGCGGCGCTTGTGTGGGCGTCCTAGGTGATGAGTCTTGAACACTCTCGGGCGACGAGTCGCCGTCATGGTTATCGGATCGCCGACTCTTCTTGCTTGAGGAGCTCCGCTTTGAGGACGACCTGGAAGCATTCGGCTTGATGTTCAGGCTCTCCTGAACGCCGGGTGCGAAAGCCGGCGACTTAACGTACGTAGCCTGGCTGCTGGTCTTGGACTTGAAGCTGACGCGGGACTTGTCGTCGGCTCTGGAGGCGGACCTGGAAAGTCCACTGAGGCGCGAGCTTGGCCTATCCTCCCGGTCTTTCTTCAACGTCTCCCCGCTGAGCCTGGAGCTTGAACGTTCCTCCCTCACCTTCTTGGACGACTCCTCGGGCGTGCCGGACCGTCTCTTGCCCGACAAGTCCGTCTCGGGTGGACTCGGCGGCCTCGATCCCTTCTTGGAAGAAACCTTGCGTTGCTTCTCGGAGTAGTCGACGCTCTTGGACCGATGGAGGTCGCTCTGACCCAGGTCTGTCGCCTCGGGGGTAAACGGGTCGGTCCTCTTCGCTGCGCCGACGCCCGATCCTGATACATCCTCGCGACTGCTGCGGACGGCCTCCTTGCTGTGCGCCTTGCTGAAGGTCGGGTAGGGCACCGAGATGCGGTCGGTCGAGGCCGGACCGGTAAGCGACGTCCGGGAGAGTTCGGGTACGAGGTCCGTAAGGGAGGAGGAGCGATCGTGTCCCCGTTCTCTGTCTCGGTCTCGCTCTTCTCGGGTGCGGTGGCGGCGGTGGGAGTGGGAATGGGTGTCGCTGCCAACGCCGCTGCCGTCGGCCATCTTAGATTTGGAAGAGCGCGAGCTCACACGGTGTGGCCGGTGTTCCTTCTCGCCTTTCTCCTTGTCTGTCCTGCTGCTGCGCTCCGACTTGCTTCGGGAGGCCTTCTTCTCGCGCGGGGGCCGATCAACGTCGACGTCGACGTCACGGTCTTTGGATGACATGGCGGAGCATGGATGCGAGCCCGAAAGCTAGCCTAATATGCGGGGGTTGCGATTCCGAGTTGGGTTTTCACGCCGCAAGAGCAGGGAGAAAAAAACGACTGAAGATGCAAAGGGAGGAAGTTGGGGGAATAAAAGGGTTTGATGGTTAGGAAGGTTTTTTGGGCCCAAAGCCGGGCGGTTCGTCTTCGAGGTCAGGGTTGGTTGTATGATTTGAAGAAACGGACGGGAAGGGAAGCAGGCAAGACCTGGTCTGGGGTTGTTCACCGACCCGGAATCGTCGAAGCGAATTCGGGAGTTGTCACAAAACCGGGGAATTTGGAAAAAACAGAAGCCCACCCCCTGGTTTCGAACGATCGTTGGCGGGGAAATTGGTTTGGTGGCCGTCCGTGAATATTCGATGGTAAAACGCGATGACTCGCTGCCGTCGTCGTCGTCGTCGTCGTCGTTGTCAGTCAATCAGTCGGTCAGTCAGTCAGTCAAAAATGATGCAAAGAGCAGACGAAAATGAACTCGAGTGAGTGAATGAATGAGCGTCAAGTCACAGGCAGGCAAGCAGGCAGGCAGGTGACAGGCGACGGAAGGAAGAGTCGAAAGACTGACGGGCGGCTGCACCTAGTTGGCAGCCAAACGTGATTCGACCAGAAATACCCCCCTGTAGCCTGTTGGAGCTCTCTAGGGCGGATTGGTAGGCTGGACAGTCTGGGCAGGCCCGGCAGGAGTGGAGCGGCAGCGAAGGGAAGCACAATTAAAAAGGAAGGGGGGTGGGGAAGACACTGGGACTTGGGGGGCGTGTGGAAGGGAGGCGAAGAGGAAAGGGAGAGAAAAAGAGCCTTGGGCCGGAGAGCGGTGACACACACTCGAGAGCCCGGCGAAGAAGAAATAGCACTGTTGGAGCGCAAATGACGGGAGACCCGACCGACTGCGACACTGCGGATGAGCGACTTGTGGCCAGAGCCTGACGTGGCACCGGGCTGAGAAGTCCCTGGGACCCACAGCGGACACTGCCAGAAGCTCGGATCACACAGATAGATCCAACCAAGCCAGGCCCTTGTTGGCGATGCACCGTACGGTGCCAGCGGGCGGCGGGGAGGGACCGGAAAAGGGCCGTGTCTCAGCCCTCCGGGACGTCGAGATCGCACGGTATGTCATGTGCATGATATGACTTTCAAGACACCTTTGGCTGCTGCTGATCTGGATACCGGATGGGCTGGCGGTGCAAACGCACCATCGTCGCGGACAGGAAGATTGGGGGGGGGGCCGGTTTTTCCAATTTTTGCCCCCTAGTCCATTTCTTGCCTATTCCCACTGCCTTGTTCAGCCCTGACCTCAAATGCTCTGAAAAGTGTGAGATGCTTTAGTTCGGGTCAGGGCGCTGGCCTGGTCTCGTGGGGGTTGTTAGCGTCACGGCTGAGCTGATGGGAAAATGGAAGTAGTGGGAGGTCAAGAGTGGTGCAATGTCTCGGGCCATGTAATGCTTAAACTACCCAGCCAGCAGCATCAGTACAGCATTGGGGAAGAAGATCGCTCGTCTAGCGTTTCCTTGCTAGTCTTGACCAGGTACCGGAGAGGACATCGAGGCATATCCATCAATCATGCTTCCATTCTCAGGGAAAGGAAAATAAAAAGAAGAAACATGCTTTCCCAGCAGCTAGTATCCGTCCAGCCCAGCTCGCAACGGGCCAAGGTGGTAGTACAGTCACGTCACTCTTCGTCCCACCACCGTTGTGTCATGATGAAGTTCGCTTGTCTCGTAACTGGCAAAAAAAGACGGCCAGGCGCCCTCCGGAATCCGACGTGCCTCATGTAGAGATGCCCAGGTCTCACGTACCTTGCTTTACCTTCTTACCTCCCCTCGCCCTGCCTCGTCTCGTCTCGCCTCGCCTCAACGTACGGCACCAAGGCATGCGTTGGTCCCTTACCCCTCTCATCCAGGAACGCGAGCTTGCGTCTCAAAATAACCCGGGCCCCCTCACACATCCATTTCATGTGTTGGTACCCGCCAGATCTGCGCCGAGACTTGGTCGGGCACCAAAACGGGCTGCACCCGCGCTAAGCTAAGCGCCCGGATTCGCCAGAGTTGCAGCTTTCGCACCACCCACCACGAATCCTTGAACAACCACACCCAAACCTCGACCGTCTGCACTTCCCCCTCCTCCAACTAGTAACAACTCTCACTCGCATGCATCATGAGCTCGGCGGTTGGCTCCCGGCGCCGCGGAGCTTCGTTTCTTCCAATGGGCATGGCTTGTCAATCTGATGCTTTTGGTTCAATGTCCCAATGGAATCAGCGATTGCGAACCCTAATGGTTCACTGACAATGCTCGTGGGGGGGGGGGGGGGGTCCCGCTTTCTTTTCTTAAGTGTCTTGAATGTATTCGATTCGTCAATTCAATGCCATTCCCTTCCGACATGTAGCCATGCGGCCGGGGAGCTAGCTCTAAGCAAAACACGGCTCCGTCCCGGGCCAGTATGCCAATACCCATCCCGTAATAAACTCGTTAAAATAAAATATACCAATTGACAGCTTTTGATCCCTTTGGGGCTCTCTGATCAACTCCGTAAGTCCATCCCTTTGCGCTTTTGCTCTACGCACGCTCTCTTTATGCCAAAAATATGCGCTCTACGCTCTACATCTACAATCTATCCAAAAGACCCTGGCTCTCGAGGAGCAGCACGATCTGGTGGACGATGGAGCGGACAGTCTGCTTCTCGACATCGACAACCAGGTCGGGCTTGGAGGGGGCCTCGTACGGGTCGTCGACACCGGTGAAGCCCTTGATCTCGCCAGCGCGGGCCTTCTTGTAGATGCCGCGCTTGTCCGTCTTCTCGGCGTACTCGAGAGGGGTGGCGACGTGGACGAGGAAGAAGGGACCCGACTTCTCAATGAGGTCGCGGGCCTGCTTGCGGGCCTCCTCGTAGGGGGCGATGGGGGCCGCAATGACGGCCGCACCAGAGCGCGTCAGCTCAGAAGCGACAAAGGCAATGCGGGCAACGTTCTTGTCGCGGTCCTCGCGGCTGAAGCCGAGCTCGGAAGACAGCTCGTGGCGGACGGTCTCGCCGAGGAGGAGGGAGACGGAGCGGCCGCCGCCCTGGTTGAGGGTAACCTGGAGCGCCTTGGCGATCTGGTCCTTTCCACTGTTCTGGTAGCCAGTGAGGAAGATGGTGAAACCCTTCTGGGCCGGCAGGGGGTTCTGCTCGCGCAGGACCTTGACGACCTCGGGGTAGGAGAACCACGCGGGGATCTCCTTGCCGGTCTTGAGGCGGTTGCGCAGCTCGGTACCCGAGATGTTGGCGGTGTGGGTGCCGGGGGTAATCTCGTTGGCGGGCTGGTACTCGTCGCGGTCGGGGATGTAGATCATCTCCTGGAACTCAACCATCTTGATGCCGAGCTCATCAGAGTACTTCTGGACGGCAACCTGGGCGTCGTACGGGCCGTAGTGGTCCTTGCCGTTCTTGTTCTTGCCGGGGCCGGCGTGGTCACGGCCGACGATGAAGTGGGTCGCGCCGTGGTTCTTGCGGATGATGGCGTGCCAGATGGCCTCGCGGGGACCACCCATACGCATGGCGAGGGGCAGCAGGGCCAGGGCGGCCATGCCGTTGGGGTATCTGGGGAGGAGGGCCTTGTAGACGCGGACACGGGTGAAGTGGTCAATGTCACCAGGCTTGGTCAGGCCGACGACGGGGTGGATGAGGACGTTCGCTTGTTGCGACCGGGCGGCCCGGACAGTGAGCTCTCTGTGAGCGCGGTGCATGGGGTTGCGGGTCTGGAAGGCGACGACCTTGTTCCAGCCGAGCTTCTCAAAGTGCAGTCTCAGCTCCGCAGGAGTGTCTTTTGTCCGTTAGTCTCGAGCCCGTAACACTGTTGCAAAGGGCTAGACTCACATCTGAGGTCCAAAAAGTCGTAGTGCGCAAGGCGCTGGATGGCCTCGAGCTTGCCACCAACGTAGAACTCATTGGTGTTGTTGAAGAGGTGCTTGACACCGGGGTGAGTGTCATCGTCGCTGCCGAAGACCTCGATGGCCTCAACGGTCCTTTGGGGTGCAAGTCAGCCCTCGCTCCAAAGTGCGTCAATTGCCGTCAGAACCTACCTATCGGGTCTGTAGACATCCTCAACGGTGAGGATGGCCAAGTTGCGGTCGTCTCTCAGGTCGCGGAGGGTGATGCGGGCACCAGCCTTGATGGAGAGCTCGTCAATGGTCTGCTGGGACACATCGAGGGTGATGGGCATGGAGAAGAGGTTGCCGTCGGCGAGACGGTTGTCCTTGACGACGCTGTGCAGGACATGTTAGCAAACTGAATATTCTCTCCATCCCGTAAATCTTGGGGAGTATGAAAAAATTCGAAAAAAAATTGGTGTGGTTTCTGAACATACCCATTGTAGTCCTTCTCGGTCATGAAACCTATGACGATATGCCTTGGTCAGTCCCGCTGTTCTCTCGGCCTCTAACGTAATCGTGGGGAATTGCCCCTCCAAAAAAATCATGGCGGGGTTGTTTCCGCGCCGCAACCCCACCATGGCAGCAATCGGCTCGAGTAAACACACAACGCACCTTCGAGGGGAGAGAAGCCACCGTTGAGCAGCAGCTCGAGATCGCAGAGGTGGCGCTCGGTCAGGACGAGGGAAGGGAGCTTGTCGGCTTCAGCGAAGAGCTCGGCGTGGCGCGGCGCATCGCGTGCGAAAAGGTCCTTGAGGACACCGCCGTGGGGAGAGTTGGCCATTGTGCTTCTGTGTGGTAGCGCGGGGGCAAAGATAGAGAGAGAGAGAGAGGACACTAGTAGTCTAGAGAAACTCCAACAGAGCACAGAGGAGAGAAAACACAACCAATTGAGCCCGGGGCTTTGGTCGCAAGAGGGATGAGAAACTTGGAGGGGAATCGGCAATGAGGAGAACTGTAGAACCAGCGGGAGAGGGAAGTCAACAGAGAACGGAAGAGGACAAAGGTGTCTTTTATTCCTCATGCGAAATGCGGGCTCTACAGAAATTTGTCCCTCGTTCCCGGCGTCAAATCGGCCTTGCGTCGTTGCTGTACCCCGTTGTCCAAGGTAAAAATGGAGGCTGTTTAGTTCAAATGACGTGATCGCTACCTTGTACATGTACCCTCCTTGGCGGCACGTTAGCACTCTGTAGCCACGACTAAGTCATGTTCGCCACGATAAGTGCCCGTAATGACCATCCCGCCCGAATGGAGACTTGGACTTTATTGCGTAGCCGCGGAAAAAGTCTGCTGCTCCATGCATGTCTGACACGGAGACGACCCATGGGAGATCCATGGAGCCGTGGAGTCGCTGTTTTGGCAACTTCGCGGCTCGGTGTTCCGGCATCTCTGTCGGGACGGGATTGGTAATAACCAGAGATAGACGTCCGCCAGGGCTCAGAACTCGCGCCTCTTGCGAACGCTCCTACGCCCACATTGTCGCAGCGAGCTTGCCAGGAGTGGCCGGAGCAGGCGCTTGTGAGCAACAAAAAACCCACCTCCAACTGTAATCATATGATAGAAATCCCGCGACACCAACAGAATGCCTTTTGAGCTGGGGTCCTGGTCGGCCGGTTGATGATGGCGCGAGGGTGTGAAAGGGATACCCCGCCAAACGTGGCTTGAGCTCACCGAGATCAACTTTCAGGGACCCCGCGCCACGCTGTTATCTCTTCCCCAAAGGCAATTGTAGGACGGGCACGCCAGGAAATGCGGCAGGTGCTGCAGAAAGTCGTTAAAGTTGCAATTCCAGCCTCATCTGGCGTGCTGGCGCCCAGCCTCTTGGCTGCGGGCTAGACATCCGTAACTCGACCTCATCCGCCCACGCGCCGCATGGTTGAAAAGCATCAGGAATAGCTTCCCCTTGCCGACACCAACGAAATCCAAAACCCATGCGAGCATGTATCTTGTATCATTTAAGACCACAATGAGCTCTTAATCCCAACTATGTGGTCTGAAATGGCGACATGTCGCTTCTCGTTGGGCCTTCACATCGCATCTGGGCATACTGATGTAAGATAAGTGGACGTTGCAAGTCATATGAACCGACGTTCTGCTCAGTCAAAACGTGGACCCAATGCTTTTAATAAGGGTCTTTAACATCAGTACATCTAAGAGTTCGCAGATCATGTTTACCAATCTAGGTCCCAGATCGGGTCCTCTTTGTGGTGTCACAACGAAGTGAAGACGCATCTCGGTCAACTCGGTCAATGTGGTGGGGTTGGCCCCGACGTCCGCGTCGATCGGCTAGGCGGCTGTCGGCTGCCGGCTGCCGACTGCGGGGTTGGCCCGATGTCGCTTGACAGACCGAGATCCTTTGTCTCCAGTTTTCGCTGCCGACGCTTGCAATCGTCTGGACGTCAATGACATTCCGAGCCCACTCCATGTGCGCTCTTCTCCACTAGCAAACCAAGTTCCCGAGGCCTAGTTCCTGACGATCTGCTGCTACGGGCTGCAGCTGGCCAATCAATAGGACGGCTATTCTCGCAACAAGGAATGATGTCTCCGTGGGGCTTGACCATTCAGTGACACACCAAACATCGAAAAGTAAAAGTCGGAAGCTCTTTATGATGCAAGAAATGGGCCCCGACTGTGATTTTGACCGAGAATTGTTTGTCCTTACTCCGATTCTGCATCCACGTGTATTACATCTGTTCCGCCTCTATTTCGATCCTGACCATTTTGCGTCGAGGCCTCTCTGAACGAGGAACAATGACTTGAAAGGGTCACTGTTGTGAGCCTCTTGCCTTTGGTACGAGCTGACTACGTAAGGCCATTGGTGGTTGTGAGCTGCCAGGACTGTCCTCAGCCGAAGACTTCTGGCGTGGCCATGAACATCTGGGAGATGCTGACTTTGAGGCGCTGCTAGTAAATGTGTCTTTGAAATTTTCCTTAGTTTCGGTGTTCAGTCGGGGGCGATCTTGAGTGTCGGGGAAACCCATATATCATCTCATCCACAACTTTTTATTCAGCACTTTGTTTGGCGGGGAAATAACCGGGCTACTTTGATATTGGGTTGTGTTGCACGGCTCGCCTCAAGACTGCGCTGCTTTGATTCTCGATACTTGCGGCCCCGCCTCCATTGCCACGCCACACCTTGGAGTCAGCGTGTTTTGGCAACGCGCAGACGGAGATTAGGGAAGGAAGACTGCTATTCTCTTGCATAAAACTTCCGCCTGGCAACTGTGCTTCGACTTGGTAGACGTTGGATGCGATGATCTGGGCCTACTTATGATACAACTGAGTTTCTTGGCCCGCCTAACTCTGTTGTCGTCAAAAACCACCCGCTTGAAAGAATGTGAATAGGTCATCCGTGTTTAAGAAAAGTCGGCCGTTGGAGGGATGTCCGAAAAAGGAGGATGTCTCGAGCTCCGCACTGAGACAAGGCCGGTGGTGTTTGTGAAAGATTGAGATCCCCAGATGCAGGGCAATGTAATCGATGATGTGCTTTTCTTGTCTTCAATTTGAAAGCATCTATAATTGCCACGGAGGTAAGCATTTTATGGGATATGAGATACTAATATGATTTAACTGCATGTATTTCAATATCCTTTTCGAGGGCGATCAAGCCCGCTGTGCTGGCTTCATCTTTCACCTGTGGCCTTAATGCTTGCCCGGTAGACGGGACCGACTACTCAAATTAGTTTATGCTATCAGTCCGTCAGAGGTCAAAGGCTAACAGCCATGACCGAAGATCTTGTGTTTCAAAGGTGATGCGAACTGCCAAGGAACGATATATTGGAAATTTTCTTCCTCCTGTCTGACTCACGAAACACTGATTGTGACTGGCTTTTTCAGCAGCCACAAGACAGCCCAGATACGCAAACAGTTATGATTGTTGTTCGATACGCAGGCTCAATTAAACACCCTTGCGCATTGCCCCAGTGTCATAGAAATAGCAAAGCTGTGCCGAGAAGTATTTGCTGACCACAATAGGAGAGGCATGGTATGGATGTGGTCAGGTCACTTGCGGCCCCGGCCGACGGGCGTGGTCGTTTGATGCCGAGTGACAGAATGGCTGTACAGTTGATTGATTTTGCGTAATAGGTGTGCAAGAAGACTGTACTCAAGAAGCCCCTCGACACGATATATGCTCCAAGACTAATAGATGAATATGCTTTAATCACGTCTACGATGTTTCTCAAAGCAGACGACAGTAACGAGACAAAATGCAACTGTGCGCGATCTTTGCCTTAGGAAATGTCGGTCGTTCGTCAAAATGACAAGCTCGTCAGACTTGTGTAAACGACATCATGACATACAGGTCCTGACAAGATCTGTGCGGATAACCAGCCTGGGAGAGCTGGTTCCAGAAACATCATTCACGTTGCTTGTCAAATATGTAAAGTGGTGAAGTCATGGCTTGCTAGGCCGTCTCTGCGCAACGTAAATTTGGTGGCATGCTTGGAAGAGGGAGCCACCGTCTGGCTAGCGGCAGCCACAAAGCAAGGGTCTTGGCGGCCAAGGTCTTCTTTAGACGCCGGCTGCATGTATCCGTATAGAGCGATGCAGACATTGTGTATTCGCCTCAGCCGAACCGCGCCAACTGGTCTGGGACAGATGCATGGGTAGAAAGCCGTGGATGCAAGCCATCGCACCGTTTGGAACACAGCTACTCTGTGCAAACGGTGTTGAGGCATGAGAGACAATCACGACTCCAGAGGCGGGCAGACCACGTGGTAAAAGCCCACCCGGCCAATGAGGTTGCGAAAGCGAGGCGACCGAGTGTCGACTCGAGGTGCATACACTAATACACTACAAACAGTCGGGAGATGGACACGAAGATCTGCGGTGAAGAGTTTAATGGCGCGGATATGTGGTCTTTGACAGCGGGGGAGTAGACTATCCCGGCTTGGTTGTGAGGGAAAGCGACTGGATTGGGCGCTGCGCATCCCGGGTGGTTGGGATCAGGCCTTTGAGTGGGACGAGGTTGCTGTTTTGCCGCCTTGGTGGAGTGACGGGGAGGGGTTTATCTCTCGGATGAGACGGTGCATGTTCAAGTCTGACGTTGCCGAACTTGTCGAAAGTTCCCTCTACAACGGATCTAACAACCAAGAGCAATATCAAACAAAGTTGGTTTGCTTGATGGAATGCACGAGATTGCAAGACTGAGTCGATCCAAAGACTCGAAACCCGATGACGGGTCGGCGCTAAAACTCGACAGCCAAGGCTTTTAGAGGCGCAAGCTGGCTGCGCTTGTGTTTGTAGCGTTCTGTTTTGGCGGCGAGGAGTGGCTCGAGGCAATCGGGTGGCTGGAATTCAGTCCGGTTGAAAGGCCTGCGAGCTAGCCAACCTTGCGTGCATGTAAACAAACAAATGACGACGTTAGTTTCGGGTTCCTGAATCACAAAGAAGAAGGACGGCTACATTCCGTGGCAGCCCTCTCGAAGTCGTCGAACACGAGAGACAGAGAAAGGAAGAGAGAGCGCGTGGGGGAGGGACGGTGATGGTTGGAAAGAAACGAGGAGAGAAAAAGCGCCAATCAAGACAGTGCAATCGTATTTTGCAAAGGCGTACCCCAACGCAAGGAAGACGGGAAGAAAACCCGCCCGAGATCCAGACTGGGCTATTTGGCAGTTCTGGCAGGAGGTGACAGCGGGTTGATGAGATAAGATAAGGTCGGAAGATGCACTACTTAGTGCAATGCGGTGTGGTGTAGTGCACACAGCCTGTGCGGTCCCGCCGGAGCATGGGCCAGCAGCCGCCAACTCAGAGCTTACCGCCAGCAAGCTTAAAAGTGGGAAGGAAGGCGGTGGCAATGGCAAACCCCCTGTGTCCTTGTGGCCCCGACCGATCCGCGGGTGGTTTGCACAGGGCAATGCGGAACTTCCAGGACTGGTTTCTGCTGGGTGGGCGTGTCTAGGCATGAGGACATGAGGGTTGCACAAGCTGTCATCATCGCCTGATGATCCTGCCCGGATACCCAACGGAGTCCGCGCTTTGTCGGTGACGGTTTTCGTAAGCACAACAGAGGGTATACGAATTCGAAGCGCCCAGCAGCCTCCGAAGCAAACACGTATACTCGTTGCCAACCGTACATGCACATACAGACTGCTACATAACAAACAGTATAGGTGTAGTATATACGGATACACGTATAGATAGATATACATACCCATCCGTACACTACCCATATTGCCTGTCTTGTTTGCCTTGCAATGCCGCCATCGATAAGAGGGGGGCCACACCGTGTAAATCCCGTCCTCTCCATGTTCGGAAAAGCGGGACCAACTTCTCTCGGCATTTTCCCTTTCCTTCTCCGTCTCTGGTCCACCAGATACCTAGATAAATGTTGTGCAGTGCGCCGTCTTCCTTTGTCTGCCTAAGGTGGCTAGTAATTAGCAATTAGCAGCAGCACTAAGCCGGCCCGTCGGCCTTCAAGCATCTTGGTAAACTGGATTTGCTCCCCTCCGTTTTCTTCCTTCGCACCTACCTCCCTCTTGCGTGCTCACCAGGCCGAGTGAGAAAGATAAAGGCACCTTTTTAGCTCCTGCCGTCTCGTTCCATTTTGGGCCAAGCAACCCCTGCACGCATCCCTGTCTTGACCAATTTCGGGCCAGTCGTACTGCAGAGTAGTGTACGGCGAAGGAAAAACGGCCGACCCCCCCACCCCATGTCGTTTCTATGATTCTAGTCCAGGGCCCATGACATGGCATTCCAAGAAGGACCCGAGAGATCTCGCTACCTCTATTGCCGCCCACCATACCGCCGTCCATAGTAGAATCATCATATGAATACGAGCTGTCCAGCCACTTACCCATGCCAGGACCCAACCCTATTGCTACTGGTGTCCGTCCTTCTTCCCCAGACCAGCTGGACCCTGACTTGATTCTCCCTGACGACTCTGCCTGCGCCTGTCCTATTCACCACCCACGGCGCCCGACCACCACCGAATCACATCTACAAACACAGGATTCTACCAACCCACCCTTGCCGTCGGTTGTGTCGCCGGTTTGGGGACATTCTTGTTCATCAGCGGCCACCCCTGCAGCTCGATCAATATCTGACACCCATCTCCCACCCATTCGCACCCTCTTCACCATCCTTCGTTCCTACGTCGTCTTGTTTCGCATATCTTTGATCGCGCGCACCCAAACCCACGCCAAACACCAACAGAGATCCTGATGCTCATCGTCCCGACTTGGCTTCATTGACGATTGTGCCGCTGGCTTTGGCAGAATACCGCAACCTCCCTTTCTCGGAAACGTAGAGTACTGGGTACCCATCACCCCGGTCGGCACATATCAAACAGCTCCATCTCGCCTCGGAGAGAGACCCCTAGCTCTCCACCAGTCGCTAAGGCAGTTTCCACTGCCTCGGGAAGCCCGTACACACCTTTCCGCGCTCTCCGAACGACGACAAACCTCGACGAAACCGAAGACTGCGACATACGTTGGACACCTCTATGTCTTTTACCACTGCTACTTTGAACGTTGCTCTTCTATACATCCTGGACACTACTTCTGCTTCTGCCAGATAGCAATCCTTTGCCATCTCGCCTGTAAAAGGACCAGCATCTCTCGGGCATCCTTGCCCTGCAAGCCCGCCGTCGTTCGACCGTCGCCTACGTCGAATGCCCGCGATGGCTCGTTTCCAAAGCTCAATGTCGCTCGCTGCGACCTTGATCGTTTTCTTCGCCTTTCTCACGACGGCTTTGGCAGCTACCGAGACTGTGTACGTCACCGGACAAGACAAAGATGGCAACTCTCGGGAGCTCGCCGTCAACCGCAGGCCCGGTCTTTATACGGGAGACTTTGGCGACTGTCTGGGAGGACAGAGCTTGTTCAACATCACCAAGTTCGATGCCGCGTATTATGCCGACAACATGACTGTTCAGTTCCACCTGGACGGAACCTCCAACATCAGGAACGAGTCGTTGATGAGTAAGTTCAAGCGGACGTCTGAAAACCCCTTATGGATGCTAACCGTGTTGCAGTGCACATCAAGGTCGAAGCCTGTAAGCTTGAATCCAACTTGGGACGGACCCCCCACGTGGAGGACTGAGTAAGCTGACATGATGCAGATGGAGAGTCGAGATACGAGATGAACTTTAACCCGTGCATGGCAAACATAGCTAGGTGCGTCGAGGTCCATGCGCGGTTGGAATGAACTTACTGACTCTTCCCAGTCTGTGCCCTCTGAACGCCAGCGTGCCCATCACTGCATTTGCCGAATTCAGGCTCACGCCTGCTCAAGTTGACGGCATTCCATCCATCGCCCTCGATCTCCCCGACTTTGAAGGCTCCGCCCGGATCCAGATATTCGCAAACTCGAGTCAAACTCAAATAGGTTGTTTCCAGGCGGTGATGCGAAATGGAAACAGCTTTTCTCACCCGGCGGCCATCTCCTCGATACTCGGAGTTTTCACACTCGCCGCGATTCTGGCTTCTTTTGCAACAGCCATTTATGGCGTCAGCATCCCTCACATGAGAACCCATTACGCCCATTCCCTGTCAGTTCTGGTCATTTTCGAGACGTTTCAGACCATCTTCTTCTCTGGCGCCCTGTCTGTCGACTGGCCTAGCGTCTTGCCGGCCTGGTGGAGCAACTTCGGATGGGCTGCCGGCATGATATACAGCAAGCAGTTGATCGACTCGATTGACGGATTCGCCGGCGTGACAGGTAATGCTAGCCAGGTTGGCGGTGCTGGATCGACCGTTATCAACACTGGTGGCGGGATCATACAACAGATTTACGGTCGCTCACTCGACAGTTTCTCTACTATCTCTAGCGACGCGGCGCCCGTCCAGGGCCTCGTCCAAAGAGCGGTTAGGGTCTACAATACCAGTAATCCATACGAATATTACTGGGCAGGGAACCCTGTCGCTCCGGGGATGCCTACGCCAGGCAAGTGGATTGGTTTTGCCGGAGACCTGTCCGCTCTGGGCATCCCAGCTGCTGATGCCTTCACCCTTGGCCTCATATGGTGGCTGGTGGCCATTGGGCTGGTCGCGTTGTCCATCACTCTCTTCAAGTTCATCCTCGATATGTTCGTTTGGGTGAAGTTGATCAATCAGGATCGCTTCCTGTACTTCCGCAACCACCTGGGCGGGTATTTAGCAGCTGGGATCCTCCGAGCCCTGCTTGTTGCTTCCTTTTCTCTGATGACTCTTGCTATGTTCCAGTTCAATATCCGCGCACCGGCCGGCCCCACGGCTATCGCAGCAGTCGTGTTCATCATTGTACTCATCGGCATGGGAGGCACCGTGGTGTATGCCTGTTTCTTCCGCCTTCGACTAGGGAAGTACGAAATGGGCCCCGATACAATTCTTTTCGAACAGGGCAAGCTCTTCAGCTCAATACCGGCGGTCGCGGCAACACGTGCCAGCAATATTGGAGAAAAAGAGTCAACCGTCAAACGTTATGGGTCAATGCCCTTCTTCAAGGTGCGCTTTGTCGATGACGACCCGAACCGAGCGACGGTCCATCAAGACGAGGCATATGTCAAGCGGTTTGGTTGGCTCTCGGCCCGCTATCGCCGGACTAGATGGTGGTTCTTTGCATGCTGGTTTGGCTACCAGTTCATTCGTGCCTGCTTCATCGGCGGCGGCGCCCGGAACCCCCTCGCTCAAGTATATGGTCTCTTCGTGTTTGAGGTCATCGCCTTCATTGCATTTATCAAAATCAACCCATTTGAGGGTCAGAGGAACACATCGCTGGCCGTCTGGATGCTTGGCATCGCTAAGGTCGCCACCGCCGGCTTCTCCATCGCCTTCTTGCCTGCCTTCGCCATCGGCCGCATCCTTTCGACCGTCTTTGGTATCATCATTATTGTTGTCCAGGGGTTCCTCGTTGTCGCAGTCTTGATTCTTGTCGTCCTAGGCGTTATATCGTCGTGGATGTCTCTGAGGAGGAATCGCGAGGAGTTCCCTGAGAAACTGGATGGAATTCGCATCAAGTATTACGAGCACATAGAGGCCAAGTCCGCCGACCTCCCTCCGCCACCGAAGCCTGATCCCAAGTTGCAGGTGCCTCAGCAGCCCCCGCCACCGCACTTTTCCGTCAACAGTGTTCGCCGTGCACGCAAGATCGAAGATGACGATGATGACGAGGTTGGAGACATCATCCGTCCGCACAACGCCTCGGCGGTTCAATTCGCGCCTGGAACCAACACCCGACGGAGCCGAACGAACAGCGTCAGTTCGCACTACTCTGTTGGCAGTCTTCCGCGTCGTGCTAGGCCACACCGCACGTCATGGAGCTCGGCCGATTTCGCCGAGTGGGATATCCAAGCCGAGCGATCTGCATCGTCGCTCGCACACCGAAGCAGCTTTAGTCACCAGCGCACCGGCTCGTTGAGACAGATAGCACACTCAGAATCGCAGCCAAATCTCGGGCGCTCACCGATCAACTCGCCACCGCCCGAAAGGTCAGCATCGACGAACGAGTTGCGCCGCCTTATGACCCCTACAGAGGAGGTTCCGGAGGAGAACATTATGACGCCTGGCCATATGGCTGGTCCAGAGGAAACCGGCGACAAGTCTAATGAAGCCGCCATCTCCCCCATCAATGAGATGGACGAAGAAAAATATTATGAAACCAAGGGCAATGTCTCGCCTATTGAACAAAAGCACCAGATGCCTTGAAGCACTGCTATACAATAGGCAACAAAATACGACGGCTTCACAGCCACACTACATCAAACATGTACACCGCAAACTTCGCCAGCAATGACACGGCTCCGGGGACTGATTTTTTTGCCACCGCATTGCATTGCATAGACGGCCGCATAGGACGGCCTTTGACGAAGTTGCATGAGAAACGATTATGAGGCGTTGGTAGGAATAATCATTTGAAGAAAGAGAAAAAAAAATACATTATTGTAATAGCACTTGCGTGTGTGTGCGAGACGGGCTGATGATGGCCGTTCCCACATTACATCGTGCACATATTTTGCGACATTGGATATGTCGCCTGGTACATGGATACATTTGCAAATACACGGAGAGCCGAGTGGTCTCCGAGATAGAGATTGAGTCAGAAAAGTTAGACGTAGAAATCCAGCATGGCAATAACTCACTCACTCGTTCACCTGCCAGCAAATCTACGGGATGTATGCTCTCGGTCCCAACTGTTTATGCGAGCCTACGGCGATACTCTGAGCACCAAAGGATTGCCCGAAAAGTTTCTTAACTTCTTCTTTCTTCTTAATCGTCTTCTTCGTCCATCTAGTTTTAGCCCCCCGTGCCCAAAATTCCACCCCTATATGGCTATTGTTGAAATTCATTCCGTAAATGCACCGTTTCCATGTACCATTTGGCCCTGAACTTTTTTTATGATTCTTCATGATAAACCACCGCCCACTCCCCTTTCACTTGTACGTGTACAACATACTCTGTCCACTTACACGAAGCCCTTGAGGACAGCAGCCTCAGCGTTGAGGATGGATGAGCCGGCGGCGCCGATGACGGTGTTATGGCTGAGGGCGACGAACTTGAGGTCAAAGATGCCGCTCTCATCCTCCCTCACACGGCCGACGCTGACGCTGTAGCCGCGTCCGAGATCGCGGTCGAGACGGGGCTGGGGGCGGTCCGCCTCGTCGAAGACGATGATGGGGTTCTCGGGGGCCGAGGGGCAGCCCAGGCGCTGGGCCTCGCTGACGTACTCGCGCAGGGCCTTCTTGACCTGCTCGGCGGAGGGGGCCGGGCGGCGGGCGAAGCGCAGGGAGACGCAGGCAGTGTGGCCGTCGAGGACGGGGACGCGGTTGCACGAGGCGCTGACCTTGAGCTCCTTTTGGTCCTGGAAGGCGGTGAGGTCAGGGGTGATCTGGCCGAGAATCTTCTGGGCCTCGGTCTCGAGCTTGTCCTCCTCGCCCGAGATAAAGGGGACGACGTTGTCGACGATGTCCATGGACGAGACGCCCGGGTAGCCGGCGCCAGAGACGGCCTGCATGGTGACGACGGAGACCACGTCGACGGGGCCGAAGGCGGCCTGCAGCGCCGCGAAGGGGATCACGAGGCCAATGACAGCGCAGTTGGAGTTGCAGACAAGGAAACCCTTCTCGAGGGAGTGGTGCTTGCGCTGGTGGGGGATGAGGTCGAGATGCGGGAGGTTGACGGTGGGCACGACGAGGGGGACGAGGGGGTCGCGGCGGTAGTTTTTCGCATTCGAGAAGACGGCGAAGTTTGCCTTGAGGAATTCCATCTCTGTATGGCGGCGCGCGCGAGGGCCATGGTCAGCATTGGCCGTTGTTGTCATTGTGTGGTAATTTTTATCGTCCCCTTCTTTTTCCTAATTTTCAAGAGGCGGCGGCAAATGGAGGACAAGAGGGAAGAGAACTCACCAATCTCGCCTGCGACGTCGGAGTCGAGACCGCTAAAGACGATATCGCAGTCGCTGAACTCAGAGGCCTTGCACTCGCGGACGACGAGCTCGCCGACGGGGCCCATGGGCGAGGCCTGCTTCCACCGGACAGCATCGCGGTATTTCTTGCCAGCGGAGCGGGAGGATGCGCCGACGGCGACGAGCTTGAGGTAGGGGTGCTGGGAAAGGAGGAGGATGAAGCGCTGGCCGACGGAGCCGGTGCAACCGAGGACACCTGTAGGTTTCGGTGGGTTAGCAACAGCTTTTCGGAGCGGTGATGGGATCTCGAAAGTGGTCGAGGTTGAGATGCTGAAGTTTCCGGTGACGGAGGGCGGACGGCGATGGCGGGTTGGAAGAAGGATCAAACGTACCGCACGTCTTTACGGGGAATTCGCCCATTGTGAATGTGGTTTTGGGATGGGGGTATCGGGGGTATCAATTTTCGAATGAAGGGGAAGTAAAACCACAAAAAAAAAGTAAGGTCTGAGAAATGGTTAAAATAGGAGGGAGACGGTTAAGGATGGCGATGTGAGTCAAGAGGGGAGTGGCATGTCAGTCAGTCGCGCGCCGGCCCAATATTTTTTGGGGGAGAGAGCGACGTCGGTAGCACCCCGCCATGCCCCGCCATCGGAGCTCACTTGTTGGTGGGGTGAGGCCTTTGCAGGGTACTAAATCGGCAGCAATTTCATTGGGAATTGGCTTTTCCGCTCCCAAAAAAAAAAAATAGGTAACTGGGACGACCTTTGTGACCATGGTGCGATTGCCCCACTCCGACCCGGCGCGCTTCGATTCAACTCCCAAACACCAGCCAACTAAACCACAGCAAGCCATAGACCGGCCGGGATCTGATGACTGTTTACCACGTTGTCCGGCGATTGATGAGCTGAGCCAATTGGTCTGCCGTGACTGTTATCAGACTTCCTCTTCAGGTTGACATCTCGAACTGGGCAAATTTCCTCCCTGCCTCCATTACAAGCAATTCCCGATTCCCCGTCACGATGCTGCAGCATGACGACTAACTGAACTCCGCAGTTTTGGGTCACTTCAGTCTTATCTCGATGCAGTTGTCCATCATTTCTTTGCCGGACTTTGGCTAGTCAACTTCGACGTTCACCATTGACATGGTTATCGGCAGCAATACTTGGGAACAGTTATTTTCCACACGACTCCCCTACTCCACAAAAACTAACTGAGGACCCGCCTTGGTGTTATTCAAGTCCCTTTCGAATACCAACTTACAAAGATATTGAATGCTCATGATCGACTCACCGCACAACGTTCGACTAGGCCCACCCAAGTCATCTCCTTGTTGCATATTACGCATGCTGTGTGGCTTCCTGCATCTCCTGCGCACCGCCGCCGCCGCCACCACCAAACCTACCCTGTAACTTCTTTGCGACCTTGCCGCTTAGGAAAACCTCCATATTTGGTACAAACATCGAACTGAACAAAAGGACGGCCAAAAAAGGAATCATGGTGTAGAATATAGTCTGGAAGGAACTCGTATAAACAGACTTCAACGCGCTGTCCACCGCAGCACTAATGTTATAGTTGATCCCCGGGGCTGTGGAGATATCGCCGGCTGTGATGGTGGCCAGAAGGTAGTCTATCGAGGATGAAGGCAGGTCGGTGTCTTTGGCCGCTGCAGCAATGTACTTGGGCAGATTTTTGTTAAGCTCATTCGTCAGGATCGAAGTGTACAGCGCTTGCGCGATAGCACCACCCAAGCCACGGAACGAGCCAAGAATGCCGAATGCAAGGCCTATATCTTGCGCTTCCCAGACAAGTGTGACGCCGGCAAATGCAATATTCTCGATAAAACCAATAGCTTGAGGCATGTCAGTAAATGGAAACTTCGAAAACATTAAGAAAAGGGGGCGAGCCTTCCGGTCACAACCTACCGGTGCACCCAAGAGTTCCCAAGGCTATTGTTGCAGCCCCTCGATCGGGGGATATGGTCGTCAATGAAGTTATGAGAGCCAAAGCCAGCGATGCCACAATGACGCACTGCCACTTGACTTTGGGAATGAACGTGATGCAAAAGCCTGCGATTGTCTGCCCCAACAAGATACCACCACCGACTACACAACTCTGCCAACCGACTTGCATCGAGTTGGTGGTGTAAACATTGTTAAGTATGACTGGCCAAAGGACGGTAAGCGAACAATGTACCATTGAACCAATGGTTGCGACAGTCATGATGGCGACGAAATAGACATTCCTGAACATCCTAGGGGGCATCAGGGGTTGTACTTTGCAAAAGAAGCCTTCTGTTAGATGTTAGTGTAGGTATCAAGATGTTAACTTGATGCGATGGTACATACCGTAGACAGCGAACATAGCCAATATTGCAACTCCGACAAGCAGCGTGCAAAGGACTTCTTTGCTCACCCATGCGTAAGCGGATCCCCCCTAAGAAAGTCCGACCAGGAGCAGGACGCAGCCTGAAACATAGAGGAATATTCCAATGAAGTCCAAATCCTTGGTCGTTTGGAGTCTGGATTTGCCGTTGACGTGGAGCTGCTCATATGATGGGGGGTGGTAGAAGAGCAAGTACGACACTAGTGATAGAACACCAATGATGTCTCCCAGATAGTAATTCCATCGCCACTTTGGGACGGTATTGTCCAATAAAGACTGAGCAATTACAGGTCCGAAGACAGTGAAAGGAAAGGAAGATAAGCAGACAACGGCGATGGTTGGCCCTCTCCAATTGTTTGGCACAAGTTCTCCTATCACGATACCGAACGATAGCTGGCCTGCGGCTGCAATACCGTTGCAGATGTTGGCTACGATCAGAGTCTCGATCGTTTGGGCAAAGGAACCAATGATACAGCCAATAAGCCCGATAATGGTAGTTCCTAGTACGACCCATTTGCGTCCGTAGAGATCCGAGAGTCGACCGACGAGGAGGAAGCCAATTGAACTGCCCATGGTCCACACGGTGGCCACCCAATTAATGTTGGTTGACGGACCCAGGTCTGAATTGATATGAGAACTGTCGCAAAATTAGCGTTGCGAGATGAGGGTAGCGTTGTGGAACAAGCTTACAGAGTATTCGTAGGTGATATCCATCCCACATAGGCACACATACTCGCCAAGCATTGTGCCTGAAGCATGCCGCATTAGCAAACATGCAGAATAATGATGTACCATAGACTCCTATTTTCCTTACCATCAGGGTTCCGAGGAACTGAAGACTCCGAAAGTACCCGGGAGGTATCACCTTGTAGTCACCACCAATGACTTTCGTGTCGACAAAGGCGATAGTCCCGTCGACATGTTTCAACTGGGCTACACCCCCATTAAGGGTATGTATCCTGCTGATGTCCGAGTTCTTAGCTTCGACATGGCTTTTGTGCGGGTTCTTGACCTCGCTAGCAGAATGTTCTTTGGAAGAGGACATGACGGGTAAGTGCTGGTTTTCCTGATTGCAGATGCCTGCTGCAACACGGCCTGTATGTTTTTATATCCCAATACGGACAACTTCGAGAATTATTGGTGCTGGATGGATAATCCCAAAGAGGTGGACAAAGTAATAACGGATTGTAGAAGTGCAAATGTAGATGCTTAAGGGAGGACGAGCAGCGAGAAGTCGGCAGAGATCATTTGTGACTAACTCTTAAGTGCTGTTATCTCCTTCCCGAATCCTACTTGAAGTTGGCAGGTCCTATCCAGGGCGCCTCCCTACGAGCTCGTGAGATTCAGCGGCAGGTGCTTCTATGGGAAGAGGGTTGTGGAGTCATTGTCAACCAATGTATTCCGTAACCAGAGATCCGAGGAAGTGGCTGTGCAAGAGGTAGATCAAGCGGCGGGCCGCTGGAATTGGTAGACATTTCAAGTTCTTGTGCTCTCATATGTCGATTTCTAGTCAAGCCGAGAAGATATTTATCTCTTGATGTCATATTCCTCTTGAGAATTAGACCAAAGCAATGTTTGGCCCACATTCGAGGCAAGATATCCATGAACCACACAACAAACTCACCTGTTGTGTTTCACCCCCACGACAGACTTCCATCGGCAAGAACGTATGTTGGCAGAAAGCGCAAAGTGATTTGATTTAATATTAAAAGGAAGGGATTTGAAAGCAAGAGAGCCTCTGAGTAGTTCAACAATGCCTCCAGGTCAATAGGGCTTAGCTGACGAGAGGCTGGGTTATGTAAGATCCAAGGTCCATTGTGCTTCAGATGTTGGAATCTAGTCGTCATAGTGGAGGCTGTAAGTGCAGATGGCGTAAAAAGCCAGCTTCTTGGGCCGAAATTACCGGCATGACGTGCCAGATGGATCAGATGCGGCTACATTACCGCGCTCCTTCTTGAACGAGGGAGCGAAGTTGGAGATGTTGAGGCGGATACGGAGGGAGACAAGCGATGGGGAAACTGCTGTTTAGTGCTTCCCCTGTAGCTGAAGTTGGCATCAGGAGACTCTATATTTTAGGCTTACCTTGATCTGCGCGAGGCGGATTAGTCGTCCACCACGTGGGGATTCAACATCGAACTTACCACGTTTCATATGTTAGTGTTAACTAGTACCTCCCAGAAACACTTCAAAGTCACATCGAAACGAGACATTGAAGTGTCCCGGTGTAATTACATCGAAGTTGATCTCTGTATTGCAGATGCTGAACCAAGAGATAATCCTGCCTGGATGAATGCAGATACCAAGTGTCAGAAATTATACGGGGGCTGGTACTAGACAGTGGTTGCTGATTACAAGATGGTATCAATAATATGCAAAGTCGCTCTTACTTTGTTGGATTACTCTCTTCTCGCGGTTTTCTTTTCTTTACTGGGGTCTCGAAAAGGATACTAGGTACAAGAAACGGCGAGAGTCACATGGAATGGCGAGAAATAGCCAACAAGAAGGGTAATTACGCTATATCCACAGCAACTAAAGATGCGATAAAGACCAAATGGCGATGCACATTCCACCCGGTTTGTTCGCACCAGCAGGCTCCGCAAGTGCCGGCGGTTCAAAGACTACTACCGCTCCGAAGCCGGTTTGTATGACGGAGGCGTTCCGCTCCGGCTTGGTCCGATCACCATCGGAGAGAAAGCGTTGCATCCACTCCTGAAAATAGGTAGCACAAAAACAATCAGGTCTTACCACTCGCCCCTTTCAAACCTTCAAAGTGACGACATGAATCCCCAAAGTTCTGCAACCGTGAGAGGCCAGCTCACTCATCTTTGATTTCACAAAAGGCGACAGACAGTTCAGGGATGCTCCAAGCCAAGGATACACTAATGTGCTTGCAACTGTTATGAGCACCACTGGTGGTAACATCTAAATCGTCAGGGGGTGAGTATAGATGGCTTTGAATTCACGATGGAAGAGAGTTAGGCACTTCCCATATCAAGACTGCACTCGCCTTTCTTGCAACCATCGTGAACCACGCGGGACCGGTTTACTGCATCTGGGAGGGGCAGGCGCCTTGCTCTTAGCCTCACATTGGGCGGGAGTACACGAGCACCTTCTACGTCAAGGGTGCACTCGCCATTCTTGTAACTATCGTGAGCTGCGAGAGCCCCCTCTTTATCTCAAGCCAACTGTTCTAGCCCTAGAGTAGCCCTGAGGCTAAAGTGTCTTTCCCACGATCCTCTTAACTTCTGTATTACTCCCACATCTCATCAAAACAACCCACTTTCGTCGGTTGATTTCCTCCCCTCCCCTAGCAACCAATCCATTCATCTGCATATTTCTCCCCATACCAAACCATATCCCATCCTACTCTTCTCCATCCCACAACTCATCTCCCTCTCTCTCACGCCCCTCTGTTTACCTCCAAGTTCCTCGTTCCCAATATTCTCGCCGCTGAAAAAAAATTACACTCATCATGTCTTCTTCAGTCGAGAACAAGATGCTCCTTGAGCATCTCCAGAAGCTCACCATTCAGCATGAGCGCGAGCAAGCGATCAAGGCCGGCTCACTCCCTCCTCAACAGTCAGAGTCGGTCTTCAACCGTCAGGCCGCAGATATCCCTACTCGCACGTCGCCCGACTTCTCTTCCGTCACTTCGGAGGATCCTGAGCGCGGCGGTGGTAAGCTCACATCTCCTGCTCGCTTCACCGACGCATTTACCGCACTCCAGGCGGGTATGCTTGATTCGCGTCGACGGCCTGACAATCCATCCTCAGGAGTCCGTTTGGACGCTTCCTCTCTCCGAGGAAGTCCTACGTAAGTGGCATCTAAACTGCTGTCATATTCTTCATCATAATTAACAAAACGCAGCAGCTTCGCTCACCGCTCGGAAGTGGCTGCGAAGGCCTTGCGACCTACTTCGTCGGCCACTGCCGCACTGTAAGTTAACTATGTAGTTCAGTCTGAGAGACGTCTAACATCATTTCATAGCCGTGCCTACAAGTATCCCGTTCAGCAGGAGGACGATGTGTTTGAAGACACCACGGCCAACCCCGAGAAGACCTCCGCGGCTGTCTCTTCGTTCTCCTACACTCTCAACCAGGGTCATCTTCAGCAGTCTGAGGTAAAGGGCAAAAGCGTTGCTTATCGTGACGAGTATCTCGGCGGATCTCCCACTAAGGGACGATCTTCCTATACAAATGCCGACTCCCTGGACCCTCAGGCAACGTACCCTACCACCGCGTGCGTCTTCGTTGCAAAGTAAGTATTGAACCCAAGGTACAATATTAACCTCGCTAACTTGTATTCAAGCTTGCCCGAGTACAAGGATGACTGTACTCTTGAGGCTGCTGTTACCAAAGAGTTTGAGCGATTTGGTGTGGTCTTCGTCAAGATCCGTCGCGACCCCCAGGGCATGCCCTTTGCCTTCGTCCAATTCACCGTCAGTACTCGAAGTGGCGTGAGCCATACTTGTGGATATTTATTGACAAGTTGGTAGAATGACGAGAGCGCCAAAGACGCGCGTATGAATGGCAAGGGCACCATGATTCTTGGCCGTCCCTGCCGCACGGAGACCGTCCGCGCCAACCGTCGGTCAACCCCTTTTCTATTTTATTACCACTGCTAATTTCTATTCCTAGGCACCTACATCATCTACCGGCGCAACAAGTCCGCCATGACCATGGAGGAAGCTAATGAGCTTCTCAGTCCATTTGGCAATCTTGAGACCGCTCGATTCCTCGATCCTGAGATCCAGGATCAGTTACGCCTGCCTGTCACGATTCGAGTTCAGTTTCAAGATTTTGATCCAACTCAACAAGTTCTTCGGGCCTTCCGTTTGAACAAGGTCTACAAGGTCGAGGCCTACGACTTCAAGAAGGCCATGCAGTCCAGAGCTCGTAACCCTGACCGCGCATTCCTCGACCACTATGACCGTGATCGCCGTTCCATCTTCATGGGAGACTTGCCCCTCCACTTCACTGACAACGATATCCGAATCCTCATGGAGGACGTCGGTGGGGTGGTCTCAGTTCAAACCAAGCGGCTGGAGTATGCTCGAGGTAAAATTCAGTCATACAATTTTGTCTGTCGAGCCAAGCTAACTATAGCATAGAGGGACCGAAGCTCATCGCGTTCGTTGAGTTTACCAATCCCACGCTTCCCGACATGGCCGTCGACCGCTACGTGAGTCTTCTCCCCAGGTTTTGATATGTAAGATACGTAAATGGCACAGACAACTGACTTATTCAACAGAATCTCAACAACATCGGCGGTTCCATCATTCGCGTTGAGCGTCGCACTGATAAACGGCGTCGCGACTCCGCGACGCCTGCTCGAATTCAGGGCGGTGGCTTCAACGGTGGCTTCAACGGTGGCTTCAACGGCCATGGCAACTCCAGCATCGGTGGCAGGCCCCCTTCCACTCCTGTCCGGGAGCAAAGAGGCCATCTGGCCATCGAGGCTGGCCCCTCCGTCCAAGCCTCCGAGGCTGTCCGTAGCACTCCGTCGATGATGCACACTGTTTCACGTTCTCCTATGCACCATCACTTCATGGCAGCTCCCACTATTGCTTCTCATCAGAACATTCAGGGCATGCACCAGCATATGCAGCATCAGGCCATGCAGAATCAGGCCATGCAGCACCAGATGCAGAACCAAATGCAGCATCCGATTCAGCAACCTGGCGGCCAGGTCTTCAACCAGAGTCAGATGCAGTACCCGATGGCCCCTCCTCCCATTCCTCACCAGATGGGCACGCCAATTCCCAACACGGGATACAACAATAACAACAACCACTTCATGGCTAGCCCCTACTCGCAGGGTGCCTTCTCCCAGGGACCTGGTTCTTCGTACGGCTTCATGACCCCTCAGCAGTCACCCATGCCCTTTTGGGGCTACGGCCACGGCACTCCTCTCTGGACTCCGTTCCCAGTTGACCCGGCGGCCTTCATGTCATATACGTCGCCTGTTCCTCCTCGTTCGCACGCTGGAGCGATTCAAGCTGCTCCTGCTCAAGTCGAGGCTAACCAGGTCACCCAGTCAGAGCCTGTCATGACTGACAACGCTCAGACCTGCGTCACTCAGCACTCCGACAACGGCAACTAATCAAGACCCTGTCGTCTTCTTATTTCCTTTGTTTCATTTTCCTTGCGTACGTCAATCAAAATTGGTGTGGTTAACAGATACGGTGGGAATTCGGATAATGATAAGTCTTTTCTTGTACTCGGATGATCGTCGTGGATTACAGGTCAAGGCTCGGCCGCTGAGGGCAGAAATGGGTCATAGATAATTGGTTTGTGCAGAAGAACCGTTGTCTTAGTTTACTCAGAATATGGCGGACACTGCCTTAGGGGCAGCTAGTGAGCAATACACTCTTTGAGTAGGCCGGCTTGAGCCTGTCGCTTTGCGTGCTCTCCCGATGCATCTGGATGTTTACCACATGAAAAAAAGAGAAGTTTATACTGAGTACAAAGTAAAGAAGGCGGAGGAGACGATGTATGGCGTTGACCCAGATTCAACTAACATCCAGGACTTGACCCTTCACAAGATTGGGTCGGCATGGCTCGAGGAGTACTTCCGGACCTTCGTCTGATGGGCACTGCTCTCGATACTTTGACCAGCTGCCTCGAGGCTTCAAGTTGGCCTTGGGCATGTAATATGTGACGAAGTCGGACAGCAAACATTTCACTGTCCTTGAATTGCGATCAAATCCCAGTCATCTCAACTGTACCGTTGTCAATGTAGTTGGAAACAGGGATGACTGAGTGGGGCACGGTTTATCTTTCACCCGGAGCAAGCTCAAGCTCGATGTACCCAGGTACATACCGAAAGCTCAAGAGCAGCACCGATTCAAGATATAACCAAGAGATCCAGGAATCGCAAAAAGAAAACCGAAATCCTCAACTATCCATGTCAATTTACGGCTGTTTACCGCGATATCTGATCTGACGATTGAATTTCAAGTACTTGGACCCACTAAAGGGAAGGCGCATCGCGCACGCGGCGTCTCTAGGCCCCTTAAAAAAAGTGTACATCGTCGAGGAAGCAAAGCTGTCGGCGCAGCCGGCAGGACGTCGAAAAGATGCGGGCAACACCGTCGCTGATGAGCAAGGGCATTTGGAGCCGGACTCTGGACGAATTTAAGCGGCGCGCAAGCATTGGTAAGCCCCGTTCAGTTCAATGGCTGCTTTCTCGAGACTGACTGGTCCCGTCCGTTTGTCGCAGTTGCCAAAGCCGAAGCCATCAAGGGCCCCTCCGGCCCCTACCTCCTCCAAGACTTCCGCGCACCCGGCTCTACTGACGACTGTAAGCTCTTGTCTGACCAAGAGATCGGCGGCTTCTCCCACAGCGCCCTCGACTGGGTGCCCTCGCGCCAATCTTCTTCTTCCACAACAATTTCCTCACAGAGCAATCCGGCTCGCACGGGCTACGCCCGCTTTCATGGCACGATATCCACCGACCTCCCTAAAGATAAACCAAAGATCCAACGCACAGGTTTTGCGGCGTGGCGGACACCGGACCAGCGGCCGACCTTCTTCGGCAAGTCGTTATGGGACATCGACCCCTATTCCTACCTAGCCATGCGCGTCAAATCTGACGGCCGGAGCTACTTCATCAACCTGCAGACGGACTCGGTGGTATCTACAGACCTGCATCAGCACAGACTATTTGCCAAGAGGCCGGGAGAGTGGGAGACGGTGTTTGTGAAATGGAACGATTTCGTGAGAACGAACCACGGATTCGTGGTGGAGCCGCAGACGGAGATGCTGAGATCGAAGGTCAAAAGCGTTGGCGTGGGACTGACGGATCGGGTCACGGGACCGTTTGAGCTATTCATTGAGAAAATCTGGGCCACTAACGATGTTGAGGAGGCGGAGGGTGAGGGTGAGAGTGATGTGTTGGCTGCGCAGGAGGCGAGGGAGGCCAGGGAGAGCGAGTTGAGGAATCGGCAAGGAAAGAGTATTCGGTGGAAAGAGAGGTGAAGCGCGTGTCTCCGAATCAAAACATGGAGTTCCGCATACGACACATTAACGCCGATGTATCAGGTTCTCGAGCCAAGGACTACCTATCTAACAGGGTAGACTTATAGGTGAGGTGGTACCAGCCTTGCGCGAGAGGACGCATTCTCTGAGCAACACAGCTCAGATTCAGCCTGCAACTCTGCTGGGGCAACTTCAAGTCTCAATTTTGTAAGGCAACTTTGTAAAATACCATACATAATGCATCACAGCTGGAGCATGTCCACTGCTGCCCCCGCGTCGGCACGAAGGTTTCCGGCCAGACAAAGGGCTAATGACCCGATCACGAGGAACAAAAATTAGTCGAATATAAAACCACGAGATCAATGACAATTGCATACCGAATCAGGCAAAGGTCTTCTAACCACAGAGGTGGAAGCATCTGGCGTTTAAGCAGAGCATACCCTCCTAGGATTGGTGATTGGTTGAAAACGAGACTTTCTTTGGCATTCATGGCCAATCATATTACGTGAATGCCTTGGTGGAGACGCTCAACATTGCACAGAAACAGCACTGACAACATCACAATTGACAGATTGAAGGGTGCCATGAATGTTGTGTTCCTACAATTTTGGTTACTTGAAGAAACCGTCTGTACCTTACGTTCTGGTTCTGTCACTGTGACTGCGGGGGTTCTGTTTGACGCAGGCCCGACGCGCCTACCTGCTTCAGCTGCGCCTGGCACCACATGAACATGGTCAATAGCGGCCCTCACGGCTTACCACGCGACTTCAGATGAACGACTCCCGAATTTCGCTTTTGACACAGAAATATTAAACCGGGAAATCGTGTCAACCCGTGCTATCGGTTGCAATGGCTCGGTACCTGACACCCGCCAAGATTGGCCTCCTCGCCCTCATCGAGCTCTACACTGACGAACACGTTCCGGCCACGGCCATTATTCCCGTGCTCTCCTTCATCACGTCGCACCTCCTCGACCCAGACCCGCAGAGCTTCACCATCACTGCTAGCAAAGAGACGCGCTGGAAGAAGGCCGAGAGCACCGTCAGCGTCGTCATCGGCATCAAAGACTTTGAGAAGCTGCTGGGCGCACACTCCGTCGTCATCGGCCTGCCGGGGAGAAAGTTATGGGACACGTTTCTCGCGAAGCTATGGAGCATCAATTCGCTCGACCTGCTTCACGAATTCTTTGAACGCCAGTTACAGTGTCTTGCCAAGACAAAGGAAGAACTGGGGCGGGCGGCTGGGGGCGATGAGGGGGCGGCAACGACAGCAGCGCAAGAGCAACAGAAGCAGCCGGGGATCACTCTATCAAGGAATTCCCCTCTGGGACAGTTCGTTCGGAGGTGTCAGCTAGAGTTTACGAAGCTGCGGTTCCACGACGCGACGCAGCTTTGGACGGACTTCGTCCAGTATCGGCAACCTACGGCAGGGTACTTGCGGAAGCGGAACCCTTCATTTGGCCGGCTCAGCTTTGACAATGTGCTCATGGCGGGAGAGCAGGCGGACTGGGATCTACAGGGTGTAGCTGCACTCACGTCCGTTGTGTACGGCGACATGGTGAGGAGTGGCACTCCCTCCGCTGTGCCTGTGAGCACAGATGATATTGAGCTGTTGCTCGAGTTCCAGATCGAGCAAATGCAGAGTGAGCATTCCCATGAAGTCGAAATAGAGACCAGACTGACCGATGAAGAATTCGGTAACCGGATACCGTTAGAGCTCCGCAACCAATTTCACGACCTCCTCGGCGACAGCTTTCTCGTGCCTAGCTTGAGACACTACTTGAGGTTTGTCTCCATATTCATGATCAAGCGTTGTTCTGTTGACACTCTGCAGTTTCCTCGACGCCTGGAGATCCGGTGATTATCCCACTGCATTTGATTATCTCCATCAATACTTCGACTACACCATGCAGAACAGAGACAGGCTTTTCTACCAGTATGCTTTGATGAACCTTGCCGTTCTGCAAGCAGACTTTGGTTGCTACAGGGAAGCCGTCGCGGCAATGCTCGAGACTGTCTCTACGGCCCGTGAGAATCGCGACATGACGTGCCTAAACTTTGCCCTTAGTTGGCTCTTCCACTTTGGCAGGGCACACCCGGACTTGGTCAGGGATTTGGAGGCCGACAGCCTACTAGGTACAGCAAAAGAGAGTCTTTCCTATCTCCGCGTGAAAGCGAAAGAGACGGGCATGTGGACTTTGTGGGCATCCGTACTGCTGAGTGAGGCGAAGCTCGGCCTGGCAAATGGCGAGAGCGTAGCCACGTCCGTCGAGCTCATGGTCCGCAGCTCACATCTCATCGTCGAGCGGAACATGAAAAACATGTTTGGCGCCCAGCTGTCCATTCTCGTCGCCTTATGGGACAGGCTTGGTATCGCACAGCTTTCGGTCATGGACTGCGAAATTTTCTTGCGGTGTCACGCAAGACACTCCATATTCGACGACGAGCTGAAGCTTACGTCCCGCCTGGCTTCACAACTTGCGGCGAAAGGAAAGTTCGACGAGGCGCTGCAAAAGATGGAGGCCCTCGATGAGAATTCGCTGCGGTCATGGAAACCGAGCCAGTACTGGTTCAAGTACCGTGGAATTATCAAGCTGAGGCGGGATCTGCACCACAATAACCTTGATGGCGCAGAGCAGCTTCTCTATCAGCTTCTGCAGTCCAAGAAGGATGATCTAGAACCGGACATGGCCTTCGTGGTCGACTTCCTTCACATAGACTGCCTCACTCGACGGGGCGATCTACAAGCGGCTTTCAACAAGGTCGAAGACATGCTCGCATCGATACGAGACGATAAGAGAGACATCTCGCTACGCGTGAGGCTGATGTTGATAAAGGTCCATTTGTACGACAAGTGCGGCCGGCCACAGCGAGGATTCACAATCGCCATGCGAGCAGCCAGCATGGCCTGGAGGGCGAGGCTAGTGTCCTGTCTGTGGCAGGCCATCGGTGCCATCGCGAACATCCTATCGTCACTGGGAGAGTTCGAGGCTTCAGCGCGACTCCTCACCGCCATCCTCCCGCGCAGCCTCGAGTGCGACTCTGCTGCTCTGAGCGGACAGCTGTATTCGTACCTGGCAGACGCCAATATGGGCATGGCCGGTAAGATGGCGCCGCAGTCGGCCAAGAGGAGGGAATACCTGACAGGGGCCACGGGGGCTATCCAAAAGGCGTTTGATCATTACTCTAGCATCGAGGATATCACACGCCAGTGTGAGATGATGGCCAAGAAGGCCACTATTATGAAGGTTGCCGGAGACAAGGTTTTGGCTGCGGACTATGCGGCCGCTTATGTAGCTTTGCGGGAAAGCGCGGCGGTGCTTTCAATATGATGTTTGGGCCATGACGGGCACTGGGGAGGAGGATATGACCAAACATATTCACATGGGAATAGGCAAGAGTAATGCGAGGAGTTTTGAAAGGCTGCATCTCTCGATTGCTGTGACATAGGGAAAATTTACAGATAGTCTACCCCTCAACAGGCGTGTCCCAAGTCTATGGATCGCTCCAGTCCCCCATGGCGATATCACGCGCTCTGGTGCTTCTGGCACTTCTGGCACTTTAAGCCTTGTCCTTGTTGTGGTAGTTGACGTTGTCGTTCCAGCTATTTCCGCTGTGTCAGCCATGTGCCATTGGTCCTCCCGGGAGTGTTGTTGAGCCATTTTTTGCTTCCCAATATCGAAAGGAGGGTTTTCTAAGGTTGATACGTACAACAGAGTCTTGTCACCGTTGCCCCATTGGAAGTTCTTGGTGCGGATGTTCTGGTAAGAGTACTCAACACGCTCCTCCAGAGGGGGGAGGTGGCTCCAGTGCTCCCAGTGCTCGTTCCAGAGAACGTAGGCGTTGGCCATGGCGAGACCGAGGGCGGGGATGCAGGCGCTATGAGGGACTCTGTCAGTTGTGCCACCCAAAACGAAGTTTCCCGTCAGCCCCCGAATCAAATCCCGCGTCCTTGAATATCTCCGTCTTTAGCTCGGACCGGTCATGTTGCGAGCCTCGTGATCTTGACCGCAGTTGCAGGACGGAATGTATTCGGGAAGACGGAGTCGGTCATCGGGGCTCCGGGGGGGAGTCAGTGGGAACGGGTGAGTGCATACTAGATGGAGATCTTGCGCCAGAGGGCTATTGACTTGGTCAGCTTCCTGCGTTCATTCAATCCACCCGGAGGTCCAATTGATGCCCGTTGAACCCCTCCTAATGCAGACGGATCTAGTGACAGAGGCGGGGAGGGTAGACAAACCAGTGGTCTCAGCGGCGTGGTGCTTGGCAGCCTCGCGCTCCTTGATGAAGGTGTTCTCGACGGTGCTGGCGAAGCGGCGCTGGACGGTGGAGCGGGTGGCCGGGGCGCGGGCGGCGCGGGCGGCGGCGGCGAAGAGCTGGCGCTGCATTTTGATTTCCGATGTTTCGTTCGGTAGAGGGGAGAGAGTTCTTGTTCGGGCGGCCGACGGCTCGGTGGTGGATTAAATGTGGTTTTGTGAGGTTGAAGTTCGGGATCAGGTCATTTTAGATCCGGTATGGAGCCGCGCAGAGCTCGGTTAGCGGGAACGTCACGGATTTGCGGCCTGGATTGTGAGGCAGAGAGAGGATAGTGTCCTGGGACGACTAGGAAGGATTACTAAATGATGTCAGGTCATTTGCGGAGAAAATAGGAAGGGAGGGCCCCGGGCACCTCTCGTCAGTAAGTAAGGGTAGGCACCATGGGTAGGCACGACAGGTCAATACGTCTAGGGAGATGTGAATAAATTGACCAAACCTTTTTTATGGCTTGATTATCAAATTTAAAGTATGTACTTCCATCCATGAATCGAACGGCGATTTGCGGCATGAGTGCAATTTTTGCAAGGAACAAGTGATGCAGTGCCTGGTCACGTGCCACCGCGCTGAAGCTCGCGTTCGCCCCTTCGTATGACGGCAGCTGCGTCGCGTTGACTTGGGTGTCACACTCTCAATTATACGCCGTTCGCAATGCCATGATAGCCTGTGTCTCATGACAACGTATTCTCTCGTATAATCGATAAACTGAGTGGTGCAGCTTATCCCATTGTGGCCGATAGTGTCAAACAGCTCAGTCCCCTGATGTTTCGTCACCCCAGTCGACATCACTCGGATAACTTGGGCATGGAACCGAAAGCTACGTGACTAGGGCGTTGATTATTTCGACTTGCAAGTCGGAGCATATAAGACAATATGGGGCTCCGCATTACAACGTGGAACGGTGAGTGACCTGACGGACTCGTGACAGCGAGCAACTACTGACATTCATTGACCAGTCAACGGCATCAGGTATTCATGCCTCTTATGAGTATATACATATGTGTGTGGTTTGTCTAACGTCACCCAGGAATCCCTTTGGATACCAGCCATGGAGAGAAAAGCGAACGTTCCAGGTCCGCCCCCATAAGGTGCCGAGTTGATTGTGAATCTGACCAGGCCGCTAGGCAATGTTCGACATCCTGGAAGCCGATATTGTAGTCATGCAAGAGACCAAGATTCAGCGCAAAGATCTCCAAGATGACATGGTTCTTGTTCCAGGATGGGACGTCTTCTTCAGTCTTCCGAAACACAAGAAAGGTGAGCCTAACCCAAATGCCCTCAATGTGGCGGGATACGCCTAAACCCTGCAAACCAGGGTATTCCGGTGTCGCGATATACACCCGTAACACAGCCTGCTGCCCCATACGCTCCGAGGAGGGGGTTACAGGAACTCTGACGCCCCCAAACTCATCCACCAGTTTCCGCGACCTGCCAGAGGACCAGCAAATCGGCGGCTACCCCCGACCCGGCCAACTGTCCAGTGAAGTGGACGAGGCAACCCTAGATTCCGAGGGACGCTGTGTCATCTTGGAGTTCCCAGCTTTTGTGCTTATAGGCACCTACAGCCCCGCAAATCGAGACTCGTCCCGCGATGGCTTCCGACTGGGCTACCTTGAAGCCCTCGACGCGCGGGTGAGGAACCTTGTGGCCGCCGGGAAGCAGGTCATTTTGACGGGGGATCTGAACGTCAGCCGCGAGGAGCTGGATTCCTGCAACGTCAAGGAGATGCTTCGAAAGGAAGGCATGTCGGTGGAGGACTGGATGGGGACGCCAAGTCGGCGGCTGTTCAACCACCTCGTTTTTGACGGCCAGGTGGCAGGCGCCCGTGACGAAGGGAGAGAGGCGCCTGTTCTGTACGATCTGACCCGAATATTCCATCCCTCTCGACAAGGCATGTTCACATGCTGGGATACGAAGAGGAATACGCGGCCGGCCAACAACGGCAGCCGGATAGACTACATCCTCTGCTCCGCCGGTATCAAAGACTGGTTCACAGACTCCAACATCCAAGAGGGTTTGATGGGTTCTGACCACTGTCCCGTATATGCAACGCTAGGGGATGTTGTGAAGGCGAACGACAAAGACACGTCTGTTTTAGACTTGATGAACCCCGGCAATATGTTCCGAGACGGCAAACGGCTCAGAGAGTGGTCGGCAAAGGACCTACTCCCCTTGTCCGCCAGACTTATCCCTGAGTTCGACCGTAGACGGAACATCCGCGATATGTTCATGAAGAAGCCCGCTGCGAAGCCTGCATCAAACTCCAAACACCCCCTAACTATAGCTACCGAAGAGCCCCACACATCAAAAGAAAAGGAGGATCGGAGCCAGTCACAACTACCAGTTGATGAACCATCCACTTCCCAGGCATCCATACAATCAAACGCCGCCAAACTCCCTCCCACCAACAACAAGCCATCGTCCCTGCAAACAAAGTCGCCTACAAAAAGGCCGGCAGAGATAACAGCACCCACCAAACGAGGCCTCAAGAGGACAAAGACCAACGAGAGTGAGTTGGCAGCCAAAGCCAATGGCGGCCTTGCGCAGAGTAGCCTAATGGGCTTCTTCAAACCCAAGCAACCGGCCTCGAGGCCGCCACCCCCACCACCATCACCATCGTCAACCGCCGGGACCGACACGGCCAACAACGATGTGAGATTAAGCCAGCCGTCCCCCGCAAAGAACAAAGACGCGGGTCTAGTGCGTTCCCTCTCAGGGATATCAGAGCCCCCCTCCGTGAGCGCAGGATCACCCAGCAAACCGGCACCGCCGCCGCCTTCAGCTTCGAGCACCTCTGCACTCGACAGCTTGGAAAGGGTCTTTGATCCCATCGAGGTCAAGGAGTCGTGGTCCAAGTTCAACTTGGGGAAGCGGGTCGTGCCTAAATGTGAGCATGGGGAGCCCTGCATGATCCTTCAGACTAAGAAACCGGGCGTCAATTGTGGTAAGTCACACCACCTCCCCGCTCATCACGCGCCCGACGGCGAATCGTCAGTGGTCTTTTGGGCACCCGAGCTGACCCCCCCGGTGTATAGGCAGATCGTTCTACATCTGCCCTCGCCCCCTCGGGAAGTCGGGGGAGAAGGAAAAGGGTACTGAATGGAGGTGCGGTACGTTTATATGGAGCAGTGATTGGAAAAAGGACCAATCTTAGGGTGTGGCTTCTCCATTCCCCTTGATGATGTCTGGGAGCAGGGTCATCAATTTCCACGGCGATTCAAGCAACGTCATGTTTTTGAGGGCTTGTTTCATTATACATTGTTCGAAACCGGCCTTTTCTACACCTTTCAAGACAGCCAGAAAAATTCAGGTATGAACACCAAAACTCCATCATAATGGAGATAACAAAAATTGATTGATGACGCCTTGGACCGATATTTCCCCTGTGCCTTTTTAAACACTTCCAATCTAGGCAATAGCTTTTGACAATAATATTCTCGGTCGTTAGGCACCCCATTTGCTTCCTTCATGTTTTGATCAGGGCAAACCACTGCTTTGACATAGCCAATCATGGCAACGAGAATGACGGCCATCACCGCACCTATGCGGTGTTGAACTGCCGACTTTGTCGTTACAAAAGAAACCTGTGGCTTTCTGCAGGACTCGAGTATTCCCAATGCCTTCTAGGATCCGCCCATCACACGATTAAGTGTGAGAGAATTGAAGGAAGAGAACATCGTTCATCCTCCTTCGATCGATTGCTGGATACGCCCCAAGTCCACAGTCGACATGAATCTAGGCTTCCAACAGCAACACTCTGCAATTCAGAGGCAAAATGCAAGTGGTTGTGGACTTGTGGAGCCTCTCGCGCACTTTCTTTGAGATGTCCATCGTGAAGATGAGCATAAACTCCCGAGGTGGCCGGAGAAGCGTGCGGGGAGCCTACGTCTCCAGGATGCAACCTTGAGAACAGAGTGTCGGATCGAATCACTTATCCGTAGGCTGCAGCACAAGATTTTGACCTCTAACCATAGCCCGAGATCCCGAATGCCATGTATGATCAGGTTTGATGTGCAATTATTGAGACCAGCCGTCCTTGTTTCCAGAACCATAGGTATTTCTCAAGCATTATGAGGCCGACTGAGAGGATTGACTGGGTGTGATCTTGCGGTTTCGACGACGTTTCTCTGAAGGCTTCCGTGGCGTGTACCGGTAATCGGGGTGCAATTTGTTATGACGCTCCTTGTACGTTTTTGCGAGAGACCTGTATCGCTCCTGTACCTCATGCGACTCGTTGTTCCAGGCTTTTCCCAAAATTCCGGCTTTTCAGAGGTCAGCTTCCGCGCCAGAGGCAAAGTGAACCTGCATGTAGACTTACAGATGTCGTTGTTCATGAGGCGAGGATTCATTGCCTTAATCTGGGCTTGGTAGTCTCTTCGGTAAAGAATGAAGGCGTTGGGGGGCCGAGATATCTTAGGCTTCCGTTCAGGAGTATCAACGTAGTGCAGCACTGCGCCAGGTGCTTCTTCGAGTAGCTGTGGTGGCGGTCGCCGCACGACGATGGCGATACCATTAACCGACACAATCATGTGTGGCCCGGTAATGAACTTCTCACAGGGGCCGAGAACCCATCTTTCGACGTTGGTACACATGCCATCCTTAACCCACATGACAGCCTTCTGTAGTGTGCGTCTGTGATGACCGGTCAGCAACCAACACCAGCCAAGAGCGATGTACCCTAGTAGATGGTATGCTTACGCCATCCGTAATGCCATGAAAAGTCGGCCCTCTTCGCCAAAAGCAATGTAATCTCTCCCCGAGACTGCGATGGTAGACTCGAATGAGTTCAGGTGGATGTTCAATATGTCAGTCACAATCCGAAGGATTTCAGGGTGCACTTGAGTAGGGTCGAGATTTCGGGCAACGATCTGACCAGGATTGAAAGTCAACGCCATGATGAATACAAAGGGCGGTGTAAGAGAGACTGCCAAGAGAAGCTGTTGGTGCAGGTGTGTCGTGTCTTTTGAATGCTTGAGAAGCAAGCCAGGGTTTACTTTGAGAGACTAGATATGTTATATGTCTCGGGCACTGTTGAAATATTTCCGAGTTGGTCGGACTGCTTCGATGGTCATAAATAAGATACTAGATCGAACGTGAGATGACAATGGAGGATGCCCGGGGGGTAAGAAATTCAAGGGAGACAACATCACAAGGATGCATTTGGAATGGCTCGTGGGAAGGGCGAGACCTAAATTTGGGTGAACGCCACCCTCCGGGATGGCATTGCCCAGGTCGGTTGGTCTTGGCCGCCTAGCCAGTGTTTTTGTGGGACGTTGTTTTGAGCCATAAAGTGCTCCTGGAAGGGGGGGGGGGTTCTTTCCACTGCAGGCCCGGCCAGGCTGCCAGGGCATGTGCTTGATGATTGATGGAAGGCAGGTGTGAGGCGGTTGCCAACCAGCAGTTGCACCGTATGCATTACACTGTACTATTTTCCAACTAGTATTCAGGAAGGAGGGTACTTCAATACTTGTCTGAACTACGGCCCGAAGATGCAGGTACCTTGACCTGGGTTTCCCACTCAGATAGCATCAATATCTTTGCCTCTGAAATATTGCGGAAGCTGTCTCGGGTCACACGTCCAAGAGTTCGGGTAGTACATAAATACCGGGAGTGGGAGCAAGAGGGTGGGAGGGGAGAAGTCACCGCATGTCATGGCACGTTACCCTTGGATACGATGTTCGGATGGCATACGCCGCCTACTTGGCGATCAAGCTCCGTCAAACTGTTCGCCTCCATCGTTTCCAAACGACTTTGATATCCCTGCGCACTCGATGGGTCGCCCTCAACAGACGAAAGCAACCGATTCACCGTGCTTTGACTCATCTTCGCGTATTATTTCTGTTGGCGGAAGCAACACCAGCGGGCTGGTCGAGGACCAAACAAGCAGTCGATAGGATGCAGAGTGGTCTGTGCCGAAGAGATGCTAGGTTCGATGTAAGAAAGTTGAACCATCTTGACTTAGTCTTGACATTCTGGGTGAAAGTATGGTATCGTCTGAGCCTTTTCATAAATGTCACTGTATTCGACTTTTTCGTAAACCGACGTATCATGGTTCCAGAATTGTACGAGTTGTCTAAACTGCTTTGAAAAAGTATAGACGACATTTTCGACCATCATTTGGCTGCCGCTCACAGCTCCTTCCTTCTCATCATTCGTCATTCGCCACTCAGCTACACGTTCTGAACTGGTTACGGCGAGGGAAAAGGTCATAGTCCGATGTCCCTCATTTCCCCCAACTTGTTCTCGCGCGTTTCCACAAATGTCATCGCGGCTGCGGCATCTGGTTAAAGGGTGGCTGTTCTACTTTGTTTCATCTTGTTCTCTTTCCTCTCCCTTTCTTCTAGCATCCGATTCTCAACTTATTTTGGATTCGTATCTTTTGATAGATTTCCCGTCACCGTTGTCTTTCCATACCTAAGGATTCTTCATACCTACATCCATTCATACCACATCCACCGTGGCACTCTGCTAATAGAAACCTAAAGTCATTTTATCGCCTTCTCAACCCAAAGATGTCTCATCACGAAGAAACACCGCCAGCCGAATCCCGTGGTATTTTAAGGACACAGGGCATGAACAAAGTCCTACCACGCCATCATCTCGACCTATTCACATCGCCAGGAGCTTTCCCGCCTGGAGACTGGATTCTTTCGGAATTCGGGCACTCTCACCAATTTCAAGCCGCATACTATGTGCGCAATACCCAGGGGCAGTTGGTGAGAGCGCCCATGCCACTGGTCAACGTTTCGGCAGTCACGAATCAGCAGGAGATCTACGATCACTGCACAGTCTACCATTATGATCCTGGTAGGTCGCTTGGTGATAGGAAAAAATAAAAGCTGACAGCAATGAGCATTCCAAAGCCGAGGTGGCGCAGAACAACCTCATGCTACCAATATCGTCGGTCAGTTTCACCAGCATCATGACCGAGATTTGCCTCGAGAGCATAGCAATTATCATCAGGCCTCGTTTTGCTCCCAGGCGCCTGACCAGCACCACATCGATGTCGATATCAAGCCAGAAATTATCTCCCCGGACGAAAGTGCTCTCTTTGCCAGCCCGCCGGCATACATGTCAATTGCGATGCCACAGGTGCACGCCGGTCCTCACGAAAAACGGGCAGAGACTGCACATGCACCGATTCATGGCCCAAATATTATTAGCTTTCCGGTGGAAAACAACACTCGAGATTATTTGTCTCACCAAGAGCCGTTAGCCGCTGGCAACACTTTCCATGGCTCTGCGCGTCATGATTCCTTTCATCAAGACAGGCAAGGAGAGGTGCACGGCCTTGAGAACTGTACCCCGCTCGAGGTGTTCAACCCCGACCTGCATGGAGCCTCGTTTTTGCCGATTGACTCTTTTGACATGTCACTCTCTCCCACAATGATGTCACGGCTCGATGAGCAAGCTTTTGACGAGCTTTTTCACTCGGGAGACGGTACGGATTATGATATTGACGAGACCTGCATCAGAGGAAACACTAACGACTTGAACACCGAAAATTTCTTGGAGAAAACGCCGGAATAATTCTTGTTTTGTTTTTGGTCTTGGCTTTGACACCATTCAGGCAGAATGTGGGCATGTACCATGCTGCACCACGGGCGCTGAGTGGAATTTCTGTAAGACTGGGGCATGAGTTCCAGGGAACGAAAGCGGGATGAACAAGGTGGGATAACCTTCATTCCCTTTAAAAAAAAAAACAGCGGGCTACCTCAAAGAAGCTGGTAGTCTTCAGCAATATCCTGAAAGGATCCGCCTGGGGCAGTGGAGGCTACAGTTGGTGGGAATCCATCCTGACCCTGCAAACTTTTGTCAGTGGTTAGCAATTAATGTGGATACATCGTTTTAGGCGATGGAAAGTAATGGGGAAGCAGGAAAGCAGAATTTAGAAGAAATGGCAGACGCCTCACTCGTCCGGTGCAAAAGTGCAAACGCTCGAAGACTAGACCAGACCAATGAACGTGGCGGCTGAGAAAATTAGCGTCCTAAGAACCTTGCAAGTAGCAAACAGACAAACGCCGTGATTTCCAACGGTGAAGTTTGATAAAAGACATGATTGGATACCAAGAGATGCAAGAAGGAGCAAACGTTGGTGACTCCAACAGGCGTGCGTGCATGGGAGGACAATCGAGGGGTCGTCGAGATTAACATCTGGGCCAAGCCGAGCCTCAGTGCGCTTAGTGGCGTGTAATCCCTGCTATGGACCCCACATCTCAGCTTGAGGGTCTGGCCGATCACGACGAGTGCCCCGTTTATTTCCCCAAATCTTAGCAGTGTCTCAGCTTTTTCGGCCTTTCAGATCAAGCGGAAGGGGGCCACGAAATACCAACATATCTTTCTGGGGAAAAAAAGGGTTAAAAAAAAAAAAAACCAGGCGATTGGACCATCTTGGCGGTCCACCCCTCTCGGCATCGACTCGAAATATTTCTGGGGTGGTGGGCACACCCCCCTCCAACCTATGCAGGACAGACTGACCACAACCTCAAAGCCACCAGTGCCAAAGGCGCGCAACAAATATTCGGCTTCTTTGGGTAGGATCGACACCTGGATCTAGCACTCTGGCCGGGGATACCAAAACAAGGGTAAGGCTGCGCTCCACTTCAAGAGGGGGGACGAGGGGAAGCCGTTGGCTGAGTTTGGGCTTCGTGGTCAAGCCACCAGTCAGGCTTGAGATGGTCAGTTCAATCTGAGCCTCCCCAGTGGGTCGGCTATCCCTGCTGTTAATTCATGCGCCGCCACCTTTTGGACGTGGGTACGCAGTTTTCGTGGCAGTCAACCAAATTGTGCCTATCTAGGCACTGCATCTTGGTTTCCCCAAGCTTTGTCTTCACCAAGCGGAGCAATGAAGGGGAAATCGACACCACGTTGTCTTCCTCGTCGACACAGGCAGGCAGGTAGCAGCTACCTACCTTTGTGATAAGATGGCCCCGCCTTCCCTAACTTGCGACATCCCGCCGTCTGCAGCCGTAGCCCTGGAGGGAAGGCGCCGAGGGTCAACAAGGCCTTCCGCGTCTTGAGATGCAGCGAGACAACTGCTAGTTTATATTGGAAAAAGCTATATTAGGAACGGCCCCTTCGGTGGCCGACATCATCTGTCGAGGGGAGAAGATGATGCCAGTTGCAGCCATTGGCCGATGCTCCCAAGTCATGCACGCAGCTCATTCTGGCCCATCAACTTCCCAACAACCTCCGTTAGCCCGACACAGTAATCGGCAAACTGTGCGCCTTGAATCTACTACCACTGCCGCTTTGGACTGGCTCTGGCACCGAACCGGTGAGAGTCATCCGGATTGGCGATTACCATGCCAGCCTGCCCAGGCACGCAAGGCAAAAGGTCTGGAAGCCATCAGTTGGTGAAGAGGTAACATGGCCCACCCCCACAGCAAGAAAGATCCGCCTATCCCACATCCGATGATTGAGACTAGCTACCAGTACCTAACCCCCCCCCGATACATCGTTCTCCAGGTTAGCGTTGGCAGCCTGTCTGAAAGCCACAACGACAATCCAAGATGCCTGAACCCGGGCATTTGAATCCTGTACTGCGGCTTCAAGCTGAGAAAGGTGGAAACCCAGAAGCCGTGACAGTCATGCGGTACGTGTATGTAGCATTTTTGAGTCAGACCGCCTCCGCGGCCATTGTCTGACATTCTCTATGCTGGTTAGGGCAAGACTTGCACAGGTGGGATGGTACGAATTGTGTTGTCCCTTCACTTCTTCGAGGCTTTACAGCTTAGTTCGTAAGGGTTACTAGCAGGGAAGCATTCGCTACTAGGTATTCGTGGCTACCGACTGGAAGCAAAATGAGAGAAAGAAGGTAACCGAGAGAGGGGCAGATCTGAAGCAACGCCTTCTTTGTTGAGGGAACAGCTCGACGAGATCACTTGCTGCACGCCATTTTCTCATCCAAGGACGGTATACCTGCATCGGAGCAAGACGGGGCAGGGCGTATTTGAAACTCGGATCTGGGTTTGCCCAGGCCATAGAGAAGGATGCGGCGAGACCGCTAAGTGTAGCAAAAAAACAACAGACAATCTCTTAGCAGTTGACGCATGTCGTCGGCATTGCCAACAGCTAGCATTTGGCGCTAGGCGCGTGTTCTGCCAAGAGAGTAGCCATCGTTTGCTTGCCCTTAGCCGACAGAACACAATCCAGAACCTGTCTCAAGGATACAGGCGAGGCTACGTTACTTGCGAAGCTATCGCCATTCGAAGGTACTATCATATGCGCTGGATAAGCGCAGTCTGTGTGACGGTGCGGTTGGCGAATTATACGATCGCGCTTTCCCTTGGAATGGCCCATTAACGCGTGGTTACACAGCCATCTGTTTGTTTAAAAAGATCAGGGATCGGTGACAGGTTGAGATCCGAACTCTCTAACGGCTAGTTTCAATGTGGCTGCTGCAACCTTTGGGAGCCGTCCCGCCCCAGGCCTTTCAGTCGGCTTTTGAAACACATGGAAGCATTCAAATCGGATTGCTTGCAGCCTTTCTTCGCCAAGACGTGCCCCCGTGCCTTTGATTGTCGCCGTCCGAACCAACTTCGGGACCGAAGGCTCGTCTCAAGGCCGTTGACAAGGTTTCCCGCCTGGAGACTCAAGAAGACAAGGCGGAGGAGACAAGGAGGAAACGAGTGGGCTTGCGCTAGACTGTGTCAAAAGCCGAGACAAACAACTTGTCTTTGGGTTGCCATAACGTATTAATCAACCTGGGTGTCTCGACCAAACTGGAATACTCGAGGGCAAGATCCGGGCGCAACAGCTTGCTTCAACTCGACAATAGAAAGCCAACTTCACCAGAGACCCTGTTCCAATTGCTCCTCGCCGCCGTCAGAGGATTTGTGCCAGCGTGACCGCCATCCATCACAATGCGCTCGCTTGGCAACGAGGGTTCTAAAAGGCAGGCCAATCGACGAACGAAAGCACACGCCACCATTAGCAAAGGAGCCTCATCTGATCGCAACGGTACCACTCGGGAGAGTGACTATCGCATCCGAGTGGCTGCCTGACCGGTGATCTCGGCGGCGACTAAAATCATAGGCTTAAATACTGTCGATGCATATACGAGTTTGTGAGATAAGGCTTTCCACACGTCGAGTCAAACGACCCACCAATGCTCAGACCCTTTTCAAATCACCAGACCAGGGGTACCTTTGTTATTCTGGCGTCTTGGACGCAGGAGACCTGGACCACTCGGGTCTCCACACGGCAGCTCTGTCGAATGAAACAGAATGAATGAACCGTGGCGAAGGTGAGAACGAAGGCTGCCCTGCCCTGTTCACTCTGTGCATCGGCTTCCAAGAGCAACCGGGGGTGCGTTGTCTCCTGCCCCCTCCATTGTTCAACTATAGCGAGGCCGGTGGGCGCAGGGACCGAGATACTAATGACTCCGTCCCAATATGAGGCATTGGTGCTCTCTGCTTTCAAAGACAGATTGTTGAGTTCGGACGAAAGCCCGGGGGTAGAGCTTGATGACATCTTCAGATATGCATATTCACCCAGAGATTCGGTCCGCGCTCCGTTGCGGGAGGCTATTGCCATCTTGAGGGGTCTAATTCAGTGCAGGACCCCCAAAAACCAAGCCGCATAGCAAAGGGCACCTCCAAGCTCTGATAGAAAAAATATGGATGGGAACCGTATAAGTCTGGAGAATGGGGAGTAAACCTTTTGGTTGCGACAACCTCATCGCTTCAGCCACCACGGAAACGATCAAGCCACCGAGGTGAGATGGGGAGAAGGGTATCGGGAAATCAGACAGGAGAGAAATGGTTTCCATCCACAGTAAATGCTTACGCAGGGTTGTAAAGCTAAAGTAAACTACCAGATAATGACCTAAGCCCAACCAATCCCCGACATCCCATTATACAATGAAGATCGAGGAAGGTATAAACGAACACCCCTGGATATAAACGACCGGAGGACACTGAAATGCAGTCGGTTTCACAACCCAATGATCCCCTCCTTGGCCGGAGTTCAACGAACACTAATGAGCACTGCCAATATCGCTGTCTCCTATTCCTCCTGGTAGGAGATCTTGCGCATCTCTCCTAGCCTGTGTCTTGCGGCCGAGAGGGAATTCTCCAGCTGCAGAATCTCGACCTAATTGTAGTAGCACACTACGCGTTAGCATAATCTCTTTCTTTAGTTGCCAAGCAGGCGGTTTGGCTTTCATCCTCGTTGTCCTCGCCAAACAATCAACTATGCTATCGCAGTAAGCACGTACCTGTTGTTCCATCTCCCGGACCTTGAACTCGTGGGCTCCGAGCTTGGAGTAGTCGACCGCTTCGTCGTCCTGGTTGCGGTCCTTGATCATGCTCTGCACCTGGCGCACGAGCGCTCTGCAGGCAGCACCAACAGCCTTGCTAGCCTGCTCAAGGTTCTCTTGGCTCTTGGACATGAAGCCTGCCTTGACTCTGCTGGCAGCGACGAGCTGGGCTGTGGATGCAGCCACATTGTTCGATGCCACGATGAGTTGCTCGGGGCTGTTGCGGTTCGACAAGACGCCGTCTGCGGTCTCGATGAGGGTGTTTGTGGAATTCGCGACGGCCTTGGCGGCCGAAATAAGACCCTCGGTCCATCTGTTGTTCTTCTTGTAGAAGGCAGTTCTCGACGACGAGCCACGGCCTGCTTGGACAATCTCCTGCTGAGTCACCGTGGCAGCCTTGATCAGCTGCGCAATTGCAGTCGTAATGGCCATAGCAGCATCAAGAATGCCGTCGTGAACCTTGAGCTCGTAGGAAGAGTAACCGTCGCGGGGCTTGTTCTTCAACTTGGCCAAGCGGGCAGCCGCGGCAGCAATGGCATCAGCTGCCTTGCTGAGTTCCGAGTCGACGATGTCGCCCAAGTCGCCCTTGCCCGCGAGCTTGCCAGTGTTCGGCGCGAACGTCTCAACCAGCTTGTTGAGCTTCTGCAGGTTCATTTGTACATCGTTGTTGCTGTTGATGACGACGTCGGTCTTTTGGATGGGGTCCATGCCTTCAAGACGGAAGCTCTGTAGGCCGCGGAAGAACTTCACAGTGGACAAAGCGGACTGCCGAGTACCGTTCATCAGAGCGTCGCTCTTCTTCTCGTCGGTCGCCAAGCGAGTGATTCCCTTGGCGTTACTGCAGACATCGGCGACGGCGCCCGCAAAAACATTGATAGCTTTGATCAGTTCGGCATGCGTGGCATTAGGGCCGTCGGCAATGAAGTTGTTGAAAGCGGTAGCAAATTCCATTGCGTTGGACGAAGCCTTCTCGATCTGTGACAACACATATGAAGGCGAGGCGTTCTGGTTTCCAGCCTGCATCGTGGAGTCCAGCTCGTAGAGTGCATCGTCCACCCTCTGCACACCGGATTGCAGGACAGAGTCAATGATGTCGTTGATCTTGTCCAAGTTGGCCATGATCAAGGCATCAATCTGTCCGTCAATCACAGTGTCGGTATCGCCTTGGTTCTGCTTAAGCTCGTTGAGCTCAATAAGAGTCTGGTCCATACCCGCCTTGTACACTTCCAGCTCCTCTTCCTTGTCACGAAGAAGCTGCTCCAGATCCGAGCTGCCGTCCCTAAGCTTCGACTGCGCATCGTCCAGAGCTCGGGACTTGAGCCGCAGAGCTTCCTCGAGATCGGCCATCTCACGGTTGTACTTCGATAGCATTGTCGAAAGCTCGTTTCCTTTGCTTCTTTCAAGGTTATCGGCGCGGTCCAAGGCCATCCGGAGCTCCCGCTTTAGCTTCTCGACTTCGTCCTTGTTTGCTCCTGATAGACGATCCTTGTCATGAAGTGCGCGGTCTCTCTCCCTGATCATGTCCGCGAGCTCAAGGTTCTTTGTCTTGATCTCACGCTCGAGCTTCTCTCGCCGCTCAATGGCTTCTTGGGCCGAGGCAGCTTTGAGCTGCACAGACTTGAACTTTTGAAGCAAATCCAAGTGCTCGTGGCGAAGCTGGGAGTAAAGTTTCGCAAGTGCCTCATACTTCGTGCGCCACGTGTTGACCTGCTCCTGAAGAGCTCTGATCTGGTCATCCTTGCTCGAGATCTGTTGGCCATAGTGTCCTTGAATCTGGGCTAGCTCGCCTTCCAAGGCCTTGACTCTCTGATCATATTGCTGGAGCATCAGCTGATCCCGCTCATACTGAGCCCTGGCGTTGAAGTTTTCCTGCTCCAGCTCCGCTAGTCGACCCTGGGTTTGGTACTGCATCTGTTGCTGCATCAAAGCCTCCTGCTCGCGACGCTGTTGCTCCGCTAGCCTGCGTTGCTGCTCCTCAAACTCTCTTTGCGCTTGATCTTGTGCCTGCTGCTGCATCATCATCTGCTGTCGTTGCTGCTCTTCTAGAACCCTCTGTTGCTCCTCGTACTCCCGGTTCTGACGCTCTAGTTCATTCTTCCAAAACTCAGAAATGTCATCTGGCTCCTGAGATTTCGGCTCAGGGGGCGGGGTTGGGCGCCTCTCGATTTCTTGCTTTGGCCGCGCCGGCAGTGCGGGTGCCTCGTCGTCCTCCGCCAACAGATTGGGAGGATCTTGCGGCAACTTAGGGATCGTGATTAAGCTAGTCAGATAACGTAGGTTTGAGCATTCGTAGTAGAACTTGACGAGACGGTAGTGCTGTGCGTCGTATCTCTCTCGCAAAGGCGAAAGCGCCTCGCCGTCACCAGTCGCTGACCGAGTTAGTATACTCGTCATTGCTTACTGACGCGCAGAGGAGTTTGGGTAAGACCTACTTGAGTGCATGGCGCGCAGCATGCTTGTGATGAACTTGTAGATACCGTAGCTCTCCTGCACAAGGGGAACGAGAGAGGAAATGCGACATTCGTTGTTTCCGACATGGCGGAAGTGCGAGAAGATCAACTTCTGGAACTGCTCGATCTTGTCTTGCAGCGTCATCAGGTCGGTGATCGTTTCGTAGCCCTCGTTGGGGTCATTGATGGCCTTCAAGCTAAGATATTCTTCGTATTCGAACGTGCCGTTGAACTCCGGGTGCTGCTGGTGGAAGGAAAGCTTCGCAAGGAGGTAATAGACGTATTCTCGGATGAGAGGGCTGTATCCTCGTACTCCCTCGCCTCCCATACCGCGATTCAAGCTGTCAATCCACCCCCTTTGCGCCATAGCCTCCCTCAGCGTGTTGGGGTGTCCCTCCTGAAGGACTTTGTGCACCGTAATCAGGGCCTTGAACGTCTGTACTTCGTCGGCAAGAATGGGTTGACTAGAATGCGACACCGTCAGCGGTCATTCCGAATAACAGCGGTGCCCACTTACACCTTCATCCCAGCCCAGAAGGCCTGGGAAGACCGATGATCCCAGGTGTAGACAATGCAACTGCGGACATGTTTTCGCTTCGGCGCGGTCTCGTCGGGGTTTGTTGCCTTCTTGATGTTGATTGCCAACTCTTGGTCGGTCCTTCAAACATGTCAGTGCACTGTCAGAGAAACAGAGGGCCAGCCAGCTTTGGGCCGCAGAGTGCAGGAAATAAGAGAATGACGGACTTTGTATGCCTGGTATCGGGCACGGCGGCCATTTTGGCGAGTTTCTATGCGCGCGGCCGCTGGTGTTGTCGGAGATAAATGTCGCTATGGGGTTTCGGATGGGTCGAGGAAATGACGTCTCCCGATGGCTTAAGGAGGAAGCTCCACGTGCACGCAATGCTGCCCGAAAGTCGCAAAGAAGCAAGAGAGATGCTTCAGGGAAACACCTTTGAATTGCAAGAAAAATCACTCACGACTTCCGTGCCAAGGTGAAGGGGCGGAAAGAGTCGTCAGCTTTGACAAAGCTCTAGATTGTCTGGAGCAGCTCGAGTGTGGCTGGGTTCTGCAACATGCGCAAGCTCCGGCGATGCGCCAAGACATCGTCGTTGCGATCCGGCGTACAGGTTGGGCATAAAGCGTGGAACAATGCTAATCCGGCGGAGGTGTTGGTGTCAGTGTCACCGTCACCTTACTAACGTCCCAGCGCAGGCCAGACGCTAAACTCGGTGCTCCAGGCCTATGCCTGACTGATCTGATGACGATAACGGTGGGGTCAGGAGGTCAGAGATACCTAGCCCCGAAATGGCGCTGCGCCGCCCTTACCCGACCTTTGTCCACTCTAGCAATTGCAGATAAATCAAACAGACAAAACTGGCAAACCATTGAAACGAAGACAATATTTAATGCCGGCAACCCCCAGCGACAGAAAGCGAAGTTGGCAAATTCACTACTGGTACACAGAACCGCAGCCGCATTTGTCATACCAGAAACACAAGGGTGTTTAAGCGACGACACTCACTGACACTAGTTAATGGTTTTGCTCCAATGTAAGGTTTGTGCTATTAGTTTATTCAAGTTGGCCGATCATTGCAAGGTACACTCAATTACAAGACTACAGAAGGCTTTTGTTGCAAGAAACCAGGTGGTTCGTGAAAGAACGTTGGATCAATCACTTTGATATTACTCTGCGGATCAGCGCATATGTTGATTTTGACCGACTGCAAGAATTCGATACTTCAGCACATATACGAAGCACATTTCACAAGATCTTGTGTTCTTCAATTGACAGAGGGTATCATGAAGGCCCGACAGGCAGCAGAGCCAACTATTTCGCTTGCCTTGATAGGCGCACAGGAATGACCGTGTTTCCCAAGAACACAACACCAGACACCGGGACTTGCGCCATGCCTCAATGCTCGAGAGACCTATCCAAGTCACCGTAGCAGGGTCGCATGGGGGCCACCAGGTCTCACACGCAGCATTTCCGAATACAAGTAAACGATGAAGTGCCATTGGTTTTTTTTTCCATTCCCTATGGACGTTGCCGAAAACGTGATGCCTTTCCATGCTAGAATTCTTTCCGTTCCTCATGTAAAAACCCCTTGCAAAAGAAGAACCGCAATCCCCAAAAGACACTTTAAATCGTCGTCTCGTAAGGAAGAGGGGTAACCGTCTCGGGCTTGTTGTCCTTGAAGGAAACGGTGCGGGCGTCGCGGGGCATGGCGGGGAGACGCTTGAGGGTAAGGGGCTTGCCCTCAGCCTGGGCCTTCTTCTTCAGGGCAGCGTTCTCCTTAACGCGGCGGAGGAAGTCGTCTCTCGAACGGGAAGGGGAAACGTGCTCGATGCGAAGGTTGATGCGCTTCTCGAGGTAGCGGTGCTTCACCTTCTTGTAGATGATGACACCGACGGCGGACTTGGTGACGTTGTAGATGACACCAGTCTTGCCGTGGTAGACCTTGTGAGGCATACTGTAATAATACGGTCAGCCTTCTGCGCGTATTACACACAAAATTCCCCCAATCGCCGAAGTCTCGTTGTCGTAAAAGAAAATCGCGGGTTTTCGCTTACCCCTTCTGGACGGCACCGTTGGCCTTAATGTCGACAATGTCGCCAACCCGGTACTCGCGGAGGTACGTGGAGAGCTTGATCATGCCCTTCTCACGGAAGTTTCTGCTGAACGCATACTGCAAACCACCGTCAGCAATCCGGCCGGAATCTCGAAATAATTCGTAGCAAGGCAATACGTACGCGCGTTCCCGCGCGAAGACCCGCTGGGTGACCCATTTTGCCGTTGTGTCGTTAAGGTCGTTTGGTGATGAACTTTTTGTCGGAGTCTTGCAAAGATCACGAATTCTTCTGAGCAACATGCAAAATCGTGGTGTGTGCCATCCGGGAATTTTCTAGGGCTGTCGCCGAAAGCTCGGACCACCTCGGCTGCGGTCACGTGGGTTCCGCTGCCCCCTCTCCACAAACCAAATTTCCAAGATTGAGTGTGTTGAAGTTGGAACTTTTTTTCAAAGTTACTCTTTTCTCTTCGACAACCTCAATTCCGAAGGATATCGACGAGTCGGCAAGATGGCGCCGTAAGTGCAGTGATCGCAGTCGCGCATCTCAGTCAATCATGCTAATTATGCGCGCAACAGTCTCACCTACTCCAAGACCTCCAAGGTCCCCCGTCGCCCCTTCGAGGCCGCCCGTCTGTCAGTATTCTCCGGCCACTGAACTTGAGCTTGCTCGGTTTAAGTCGTGAATCAACAACTGACATCGATGCGATAGTGACTCCGAGCTGAAGCTCGTTGGCGAGTACGGTCTGCGCAACAAGCGTGAGGTCTGGCGTGTCCAGCTTACCCTCTCCAAGATCCGTCGTGCTGCTCGGTATGTGAATTGTCGCGTGCACTGCTCATGAGTGGAGGGGCAGTCTTTGGCTAACACCCATCCTAGTGAGCTCTTGACCCTTGACGAGAAGGACCCTAAGCGTCTCTTCGAGGGCAATGCCCTCATTCGCCGTCTCGTGCGCGTCGGTGTCCTCGACGAGTCCCGCATGAAGCTCGATTACGTCCTTGCCCTTAAGGTCGAGGATTTCCTTGAGCGTCGCCTCCAGACTTGCGTCTACAAGCTCGGTCTCGCCAAGTCCATCCACCACGCCCGTGTCCTCATCCGCCAGAGACACATCCGTGTTGGCAAGCAGATCGTCAACGTTCCCTCTTTCATCGTCCGTCTCGACTCCCAGAAGCACATCGACTTCGCTCTCACCTCGCCCTTCGGTGGTGGCCGCCCCGGCCGTGTCCGCAGAAAGAAGGCCAAGTCCGCCGAGAAGGCTGACGGTGGTGACGACGAGGAGGATGAGGAGTAAATGCATCGCCATATATGCTAAGGAATGGTCTCAAAAACTCTGGGAATGGCTGGAAAATAAATCCAACCACGGGAATCGGGGTGTTGATAGTTACGGCGTTCGCCAGAGGCAAAATGGAATGATTGCATCAAATACGGATACCACGAATGAATGTTATAAAAGTCTTTCTTGTTCAGGGCACACAACCAAGATACTCTTCTTGCATGCGAACTTGACAGGGAAGTGGGTATCATGTTTGTCCTATGCAATGCCTAAATAGTCTAAACCAATTCATCCTTGCCCAGGAATTTGGCCATTGGGTCGTCCGCCGCCGTCCGTTTCCTTCGGTACTCGTCCATCTCTGCTTCTGAGACGCCTCCCATCATCTCTTCCACTGTCCGTTTCTTCGCGGCCTTGTCGGCCGAAGGCTGTTCCTGTTTCCTATCTTCCACGCTAGGCTCCGGTGCCTCTTCGTCCACCTCTGCAGTTAAGGCGGCACCAATTCGTTGCCTCTCAGACGCTTCCCACGCCAACTTGCCCTCCTCGCCTGTGCAGTAGCTGTTCTTGACGACCGAATGACAACAAGCATAACCCCACTGAAAGTTCGACCACCAGCTACCCCAAACCGAAGTGTGGTTATGGATGTAAACATCCTCGGGGTACTTTGACTTCGCAATGACCTTTGGCGCGCCCTTGATAAGGCCGCTCTCGTCGTACTCAACGTACTGCTCTGACTCGGTGATGAGGTTCTTCATCTCCGCCGGCATCGTGTATTGTGAATTGTCGCCATACAGCTCCTTGAGCTTCTTTTCCTTATCTGCGCGTTTCTTCTCGGCCTCCTCTTTCTCCTTCTTCCGGTAGAACTCTCCTGCGGTGGGGTTTGCTTGCAAGTGCTTCGTTGTGTCGCCACTCTTCTCCTGAGCCTCCCAGGCGTATCGTTGCGCGTTCTCGAACTCGCCAGCATCTCCCGAGCCCCGCATGAAGCCCTCTTCCGCGTAAAGGTTCGCAGCCTTGTCCACAGTCGCGCCGCCGTCAACCAGAGATCTAGTTTTCGGGTCGTACTTGGCAGATTCCAGGTCCAGGTTGATCAGATACTTCGCTGTGTCCTCTCGTAGCCTGAGTTGTCGCGTCGCTGTGCTTTGGTGCTTGCTCATGTCGTTCTCCTCAGCGTACTTGTCTCCTTCGTCTTGTTCTTCTTCTGTTTCGCCCTTGGCAAGTGCCTTCTTTCTCAACTGTTCCATCTCATTGAATTCTTCAACGACGTTGCGGTACTCCTTGGGGTCATACCCATTCCAACGGTCACGCTTGGCATCCCAGCCTAACTTAACGTCTTGGACGACCTCATCTGCCTGGATATCCTTGCCGGTCCATTTTGCGCCTTTTGCTCTCGGTCGACTCAGGCAGTCCTTCGCCTTGTGCGTCATAGCGCCGCAGTTCTCGCAGGCACCTTTCCTATACTTTGTCGCCGCGGGGCCGGCCTTCTTCCCGCGATCGTACCATTGCGACTGCTCGTTTTTCTTTTGGAGACGCTGATGCTCGAGATAGTCGGTTTGGTCATCGCCTTCTTCGCCGGCGTAGAAAGGGCGTTTACTGATGAAGGACGGGATGTAAATATTTTCCTCCTTCGATGCGGCGCCCGAGGCCTTTGGATCCGGCTTCCGTGGCGGTGGAGGCATCTTGACGTATTTCAAGAAATGGCGAAAACTAGCGATTCGATGCCTACAGGTGTCGGGACTTTCGTTATTGCCGGTGGATAATTCAAAAGCGTATTTGTATCAGAGGAAGGAACCCGTTCGTGGTGGAGCAAATGGGAAAAGAGTGGCTGACGCCTTTCGCTTTCGCGTAATACGTGTGTGGCTTGAGACTGTTTTCACGGAGCCTTATCTATCCATATATCTCCACGTGACTGCGCGGATCCTGGGCGTTAGTACGCGCCTGGTCCATCCAGCAATCCACCCGGTTTTGTCGCGTCACTGCAGGCATCTATCTATCTTTTCGTCCTCTTTCTCCTTTTCATTCCCTCCATGTCAAACCCCCTCAGTTTTCTCTTTCATGTGTACTAGTTGGAGACCTATCTAGACGAGAAGAGGGAAGTGATAGACCTGTTGTCTGGTATCTTTTGTCAATCGCAGGACGGTCTCGCTATGCGCAAGTCCAACCGCTTCTCTCACTTATCATGACATTACCTTCTCTCCCTCGCTCCCACCCTCCATGAGATTCACCGGAACTCATCATGGACCTGTTCAGGCTTAGGCTGAACTGCATAGACCATTACCAGGCAACCCCAACACACTTTGACCCCCAGCTTCGAAATGATATTGGCCCTGCGCAGGCGAAGAGAGGCCCAAAAGTCCCTGTGGTGAGGGTCTTTGGGTCGACGGAAACCGGACAAAAGGTTTGCGCTCATATTCACGGTGCCTTCCCATATCTTTACGTTGAGTACCAAGGCAGCCTGGAACCTGATGATGGTTAGTGAATCTTGTTTCCAGTCGAGGCTTGGCTAACGAGAAGTAGTGGGTGCATACATTTATCGACTTCATCTGTCTATTGACCACGCCCTGGCTGTCAGCTATCGGCGCGATCAGTATGGCGATAACGCCAAGTTTGTTGCCCGCATCACCCTCGTCAAAGGAGTCCCGTTTTATGGCTACCATGTGGGGTACCGATTCTTCCTAAAAGTCTACATGTTCAATCCAATCGTCATGACGAGACTGGCCGATTTGCTTCAACAAGGTGTTATTCTGAAGAAGAAATTCCAGCCATACGAGGCCCACCTTCAGTACCTGTTGCAGTTCATGACTGACTATAACTTGTACGGTTGTGGCTACCTGGATGCATCTGACGTCTACTTCAGAGGCCCCATCCCGTCTTATATGGAAGATAAAAACCCACTGCATCTCTGGCATGATCGTTCCATTCCCCGAGATCGAGTTCTGGATAATCTGAGCCTGCCTAGAGTCAGCCACTGCTCCCTCGAGATCGACATTGCCGTCCAAAACATAAACAACCGGCGGATGGTCAACGAACGTCGACTTCATCATGATTTTGTTGAGCGCATCAAACCACTCCCAACAGATGTGAAGTTGGTCTACAGCATGGCCGGCTTGTGGAAGGATGAAACTCGTCGACGGAAGATGAAGATGCCCAATGCAGATCCCGGAAGCAGTCCTTTTCCGGCGGAAGTTTTGATTTCTATGTCTGCAAATCCGCGAGACTCACAACCCCAGGGATGGATCCATGAAGAAGAGTATAGAGAAGAAGTCGACAGACTCATTGAGGCCGAGAAAAAATTGGACGACACTCCCGGGCCAAGTTTCGACACATTTGTCAAGCAAGTACCGCTAGAGTCTACCATCAAGACAGCACTTCAGTCTGTGGAGGACTTGTACCCTGCTAATCTTTTACCTGCGCTTGGCTTACCATTGAAACATGTTCCAAGCTTACAAAACGCAGCAAGCAGTATCGAGGTTGACGAAAAAGGCGTTCTCGAGCTTGGCGTTGACGATTTTGATCCCTACCCTGCCGACTCTGATGAAGAGGCTCTCATCCAAATGGGCGAATCAAGGTCAAAAAAGGATGACCGCGCCAAAACACCAGCTATTAATACTGAGAATCATCAGTTAGAGAATCGAAGAAAACCTCTTACGAAAGATGACAATCTCAATACATCTGAGAATGATCGAAGTGTGCCCCATAAAAAGACAGTTAATCCCTCGCTTCCCCCTTATGAGGGTGTCTGTACCAGCAGACTCAAGACTGGCAAGCCACCAATGGTCCCAAACTGGGATGAGCTTCTGAGCACAGCTGAAGAAGAAGGGCTCGTATCCAAAATGAAGGGGGAGCAGAGATCAGGTCGCCAGCGCACAGCGTCAACAAAGCGGTCAGTTTCACCACATGCAGAGACACCTCTTGCGAAGCGTGGTAGAACTGAGACTTCAGGGCCATCGGTTGCCACGACGTTTGTGGCTCGCATCCCAGCCAAAGAAGATTCCAATGCAGGTACCATTTCGGAAGACCTCCAGGTCAAAATTCTGCCGCCCAATTCCCAGGAGAACTTTCGGCCATCACAACTTACGGGTTCGAAGCCTATGGCAAATCAACTGCTGGCCTTTCCGGTAGTAAAAAGCCAGGAAGATCCGGGGACGAGGCTTCGGTTGAGCCAAAAGAACGACCCCAGACCCTCGCAACATGTCGAAAAGGATTTGCAAAAGCATGTTTCCTTCAATATAGTGCCGGATGGGGCAGATGACAACAAGTACAATGGCAATACCACGACAAAGAAAGTACAAATCGAAACTTCAGCAACAGGCTCGGCTGGAACAGAAACGATCTTGCACCGAATACAGACAGCCATTGGATCATTTTGCACCAAACGTCAATTTATGATAGGGTACTTGCCTCCGGCTCCAGGAGACGTCGCGTCGACGATGAAAAACATGGAGACTCCAGATGTGATTTACCAAGAGGCCTATTACAGCGAAGAAAAGGACGTCCCTATTCGACCAAGAGAATACGCTGGTCGAGAATTTCGACTTGAGAGCAACACTTTGCCATACTTGGCCGATTTTGACCCAACTGGTACATCCGCAGCCAGCATGGGTATGAAATCAGATGTGTCAATCGATAAATCCAAAGCTGACTCGCTATATGACACGCACGGCAAAGTATGCTCTTATCGAAGCTGGGAGATAGGCCATCCGCCGCCGAATTTCAGAGAAGTTCAGGAATGGTGGGATAGGAAGCAAACTGCGCAGCGGTTAAGAAGAAAAACCACTGCCAAGGCCACAGACAGCTCTCAGGCTACAAGACGCTACCTTTCGCAGATTGACGGCCCAACTCCCAGGAACAAACATGGCTTCAAATACTCTCCAAAAAAGAAATCAACAAGTGTGAGGCATGAGGCGCAATATATGAGTACCATGGCTCTGGAGATTCATGTCAACACAAGAGGCAAATTTGTTCCAAATCCCGATGAGGACGAGGTTCAGTGCATATTTTGGTCTGTCAAATCAGATGGCACCGCCAACAGCAGCCATGAATCAGCAGGAGGCATTGTCGCTGGGGTTGTCGTTCTGTCACCAGATGGTGCTCTCGCCGAGAGAATCCGGCGTTATATCCCCGCAGATGTTGTGGAAGAATCTTCCGAGCTTGATCTCATGGTCCGTATGGTGGAGATTGTCAGGGCTCATGACCCGGACATTCTTACAGGATACGAAGTCCATGGTAGCTCATGGGGCTATCTGATTGAAAGAGCTCGCTTGAAGTACGATTACGACCTCTGTGATGAGTTTTCACGAATGAAGAGTAACTCCCATGGTCGCATTGGGAAGGAAAGTGATCGCTGGGGCTTCAATACGACCTCAACCATTCGTGTGACTGGCAGGCACATGATTAACATCTGGCGAGCTATGCGAGGAGAGCTCAACTTGCTCCAGTACACAATGGAGAACGTCGTATGGCATGTCCTGCACTGCCGCATACCGCATTATTCGTGGAGAACCCTCACGGAATGGTACCAAAGTAGCAGGCAACGGGATCTTGACAAGGTTTTGCGCTACTATTTGACACGAACAAGGATCGACATCCAAATCTTGGAGTCAAATGAACTCATTCCCAGGACCAGCGAGCAGGCAAGACTATTGGGAGTGGATTTCTTCTCTGTCTTCTCGCGTGGTTCTCAATTCAAAGTTGAGTCTATCATGTTCAGGATTGCAAAACCGGAAAACTTCATACTTGTTTCTCCCAGCCGGAAGCAAGTCGGTGGCCAAAACGCACTCGAGTGTCTCCCACTTGTCATGGAGCCCCAAAGCAATTTTTACAGCAGCCCGCTCTTGGTGCTCGACTTTCAAAGTCTGTACCCCAGTGTTATGATTGCTTACAACCTCTGTTACTCGACATTTCTCGGCAGGATCGTCAACTGGAGAGGAATGAATAAGATGGGCTTCACCGAGTATCAGAGGCACAAAAGACTGCTTGAGCTTCTGAAGGACCACATCAATATCACGCCCAACGGGATGATGTACGTAAAACCAGAGATTCGCAAGTCTCTCCTGGCGAAGATGCTTGGCGAGATCTTGGAGACTCGGGTGATGGTCAAGAGCGGGATGAAGCAAGATAAAGATGACAAGACTCTCCAACAACTTCTTAACAACCGGCAACTTGCATTGAAGCTTCTAGCAAATGTCACCTATGGCTACACCTCGGCGTCTTTCTCCGGCCGGATGCCCTGCTCTGAAATCGCCGACAGCATCGTTCAGACGGGCCGGGAAACGCTGGAAAGAGCTATTGCATACATTCATTCGCAAGAGCGATGGGGCGCAGAGGTTGTTTATGGGGATACGGATAGTTTGTTTGTCTATCTCAAGGGTCGTACCAAGGATCAAGCTTTCGACATTGGCAACGATATAGCCAAAACCATCACCGACATGAATCCTCGGCCCATCAAACTGAAGTTTGAGAAGGTATACCACCCTTGTGTCCTTCTGGCCAAGAAGCGCTACGTTGGCTACAAGTACGAGAGCAGGGACCAAGTTAAACCAGACTTCGATGCCAAAGGCATCGAAACGGTGAGGCGAGATGGAACGCCTGCTGAGCAAAAGATCGAAGAGAAAGCTCTCAAGGTTCTCTTTGAGACTGCAAACCTCAGTGAAGTTAAGTTCTATTTCCAGAAGCAGTGTGAGAAGATTATGCGAGGATCTGTGTCCATACAGGATTTTTGCTATGCAAGAGAGGTCAAGCTAGGGACGTACAGCGAAAAGGGGCCTCCGCCACCTGGAGCCCTCATCAGCACGAAGAAAATGCTCGAGGATGCACGTGCAGAGCCACAGTACGGAGAACGAGTACCATATGTCGTTATCACGGGGGCACCAGGAGCACGTTTGATTGACCGCTGCGTGGCACCGGAGGATTTGCTAAATGATTCTCACTCCCAGCTGGATGCGGAGTACTACATCTCAAAGAACCTGATTCCGCCGCTGGAGAGAATCTTTAATCTGGTGGGCGCCAACGTACGGCAATGGTACGACGAGATGCCCAAAGTTCAGCGAATCCGTCGAGTTGACCAGACACTTGGGGCTGGACTCAACAAGAAGACGCTGGAGTCGTACCTGAAATCGGCCTCGTGCATCTCCTGCCATGTGAAGATGCAAGTGGAGGGTGTGCTATGCTCCAAGTGCCAGCAAGATGCGCCCTCGTCAATATTCAACCTTCAGAGCCGATTGAATCAAGAGGAGAGGAAGTTTATGGACGTGGTCAAAATCTGTCGAAGCTGCTCGTCGATGCCTGCAGTAGATGAAGTTCTTTGCGACAGCAAGGACTGTCCCGTCTTCTACTCACGCATCAAGCAAAGCACGAGGCTCAAGACGGAGAAGGGTGCACTAGAACCGGTCATCCGAGACTTGATCGCGACGGCCGGAAGGGCTGCGCTGGAGTGGTAAGAACAAGAAGTGGTGGGTTTGGAATGTTGGCTTCCGAGCTTTGTTGGCTGGGCTAGGGACGGTTCGGCAGGTAGATGCGCAACGGCATCTCAAGGATAAGGAAGTTATGATGTCACGGCCCGGCAGGGCACTGTTTTAGGTAGACGGGATTGGGTTTTGAGCATAGCATTGGAGGCCGGGGGGGAAGCTGGAGATTAGGCGGGCGCAACTTCCGTCCCATTTGGTGCAGCGCTATCAGACGCACTAAGACGTGTTATTGACTTCATAGCATCGTGGAGATGAAGTGAGGTCGACCCGAGTACAACGACAATATACCGTTAAGCCCTTTAGTGAGGAAAGTTTCCTGCTGAGTGACCTCACCGCCGCCGCCAGGGGTCCCATCTCGATATTTCTCGCGGGGTATACAGGGATGTTGTTACCGGCTCGGCCGATTCTGTGTTGAGACGGGAATAGGCGGTCTGGTCTGCGGGTCATTCGGCACCTTTCATTCACTAGCTGCCCTGTGCCCCCACATCGGATAGACCTAAGAACGCCGCCCATAAGGCCATAATTCAGCTTGGTAGCGCTCAGAGAGCTTACCTCTGCTGGGCTGGAGCTGCCCGCCCTAAACAGTTTCCATGTCGTGCCGCCTACCTCGCCCGCTGCGGCCAGCTGTCATGAGGCAACATCCATCACATGACGCAGTTCCGGCAACCCATTGGACACCAGAAGCTCCAAATGACTTAGTTGTCTTACCTGATCCATCCTCGCCCAAGACCCAGATCCGCGGTTTCTGTTCATTTCGCAAAGAGTAACAGCAGCACCGTCTGCTTCCGTCCTGAAACAAGAGCCTCTCTCTCTCCACCACAACCGAACGATACGACCTCGACCATCTGTCACGCAACGACTAAGCGCCGATGCTCCCGCCCATCCGCTAGCAGCACCGCAAAAGTGCCGCGCGAGAGAGGAAGAAGGCCTGGGAAGCGATGGGGGGCTGGACGGGCTTTCTATTTACCTACCTCCTGGGAGGCTTGACCTTCATACCCTTGGTGGTCTTTGTCGTCCTCGCGCACGCCTACCTGACTCTTCCCTACAGACAAGATGCAGATACGAGTCGTGAAGACATCGACGTCGACCCGGGCTCCATCGTCCAGCCCGGTGACGACCTTACGGCTCTCGAGGCCGTGAAAGCTGACGAGAAGGATGGGACGACAAAGCGGCCGGCCCAGGAGAACGATGTAGCCGCGGGCTACTTTGCCGTCTGCAGAGAATACACGCCCATGGGGATCAACGCGAAGCCTATCGAGCGTTCTACTCCGACTGGGTCGACTACCGTTGCCGCCCCGAGCCAGAGCGTCTACCAGACCATGTACAGGAGCATCTTTGAGCGCAAGCCGGTCCCTGGGCCCTTGGATAACAGAAACGGGCTGAGCCAGCGCCCCAAGAATGCGGGCAACGTCTTCTATGTAGTTCTCAGGTATGCGCCCGCGGCCGTTTGTTCTCTGGCGCTTCTTGGCTGACACGCTGTAGACATGGGCACCTAATGCTTTTTGACGATGATGAACAGATTGAGGTCCGGCACGTTGTTTCGCTTGCTCACCACGACATCAGCATATATTCTGGAGGAGGTGTCACCCCGGAAGGCGAGCTGTATATCAAGAGAAATGCGCTGCGTTTGTCGCGGAGGCTGGACGGGCCCGAAGTTGGTCCGGATAGCCAGCTCTCTAAACCGTTTTACCTCTTCTCGGAGAATTGCTCAGCGAAGGAAGACTTTTACTTCGCTATGCTCCGTAACCAGGAGCAGACGTTCGGCGCCGAGGGGAAATGCCCCAAGCCAAAGCAGTTCGAGGTCAAGAACATAATAGCGCTGGTCCAAAAGCTACACTCATCAGAGGAGCACCTATCGGCGCGATGGTTGAATGCCATGATCGGCCGAGTGTTCCTAGGAATTTACAAGACGGCAGACTTGGAGCACTTGATCCGAGAGAAGCTTACCAAGAAGATTGCTCGCGTCAAACGGCCGTCTTTTCTAACGAATATTGCCATTCGCGGGATCGATACCGGCGAGTCGGCCCCGATCATCACCAATCCTCGCCACAAGGACCTGAACGTGGAGGGAGAATGCACTATGGAAGCCGATATCCGCTATACCGGAAACTTTCGCATCGAGGTTGCTGCGACGGCTCGCATCGACCTTGGATCGCGGTTCAAAGTTCGCGAAGTCGATCTTGTTCTTGCAGTGGTCATAAAAAAGCTTGAGGGACATATGTTCTTCAAGATTAAACCACCGCCGAGTAACAGGGTATGGCTTTCATTCCAGAGCATGCCCAAAATAGAGATGACGATTGAGCCGATTGTTAGCGCTCGGCAGATTACATACACCATTATCTTGCGACAGATTGAAAATAGGATCAAGGAGGTTATTGCCGAGACGTTAGTGTTGCCGTTTTGGGACGACATGCCTTTCTTCAACACGGAGCACAAGAAGTGGCGGGGCGGCATCTGGGAGGATGACGATGCGGTTGTTGGCTCGCCCAGTGTGGAGACCAGCGTTGCACAGGAAGGCGATGTGGAGGGCGTCGACCGCCTGGACGAGACGGGAGACTTACACAACGACATGAGACCCTTTGAGAAGAGCCACAGCATGCCCATTATTGAGAACTCGCCGCCCACCGGCCTGTTCGGTAGGAAAATCCAGGGCAAAGGACCAAACACTCCCCCAAATAGCTCTTCTACGAGTGTTGACGTAATGGGCTCTCCGACGTCGACAATATCTGTTCCTAAACCGTTCAGATCGCCCTCTATCTCAAGTCCTGCAAACCCGGTGGTCGGCACGGATGAGGCCCACGCGGACGTGTTCAAGCCATCATCTTCACCGCCTGACCATGCAACGAGCATGATGGCTGCGCTGTCGGCAAGATCCACGCCAGCGACAAATCCTTCCGATGCCCCTGTTAGGCCAGCATCCACCGCAAAAGCCCCGAGTCAATCATCTGCCTCCTCCCGTGAGGCGACGGACAACGAGAATGAGATTGATCGGACACCGATGGCCAATGGACGGCGAGGTACCGCCTCCTCAACTGAGTCGTTGCGCGTCACCGAAAATACCGATCCGAGTTCACCATCCTCGTCTTCGAGAGCCTCTGTCAGAAGTGCTACAGGCTCTATCTCTAAAGGTCTGTTCCGACGCGAGAACACGGGAAGCACGAACTCAACTGTGTCAACAAACGGCGAGACAAAACGGACTACTCTGTCCGCCGTTGCGAACGCCGCAGTCACGGCTAGGCAGTGGGGCTGGAATGCGATCCAGAAACACAAGGACACCAAGAACGGCAACGCAATAGAACAGAATCCTCCGTTGGATCTGAACCAACCGATGGGAAGAGGTCGGCCACTGCCACCACCAGGCACACCACTACCACCTCCCGAAAGGGGATCGAAAGTCACCACGATCCCCGTGCCGAAGCGGAAGTTGATACCCCCACCAAATATTTCTGATCGGCCTCACTCAGCTGCTCTATCAGAGAGCAAGACAGAACGCAGACCTGTGCCGCCCCCTCCCCTGCCATCGCGACGCCACATCGACACCAACAGAAACAGCGATGGTGGCGGGGAGAACCTGTTTGTCGTGGAAGCACCGCTAGATTCGGAGCCGTCGACACCGATGGATGAGATGCCGCCGCCGGCATACGTCCAACCGTGGGCCGAGGACGCTACCGACGATGAAGAGGACCTTCCTTCAACGACCGGTCTGCGGTCGCAAAGTAACGGAGAGAAGGAGAGTAGTCGGACGCCCCCACCCCTGCCGCAACGACGCAGCAAGGAAGAAACGGCAGTGGAGCAGCCCATCGAGGCTATCCCAGCCAGCGTACCGGAGGACGATGATGATTATTCCGCATGGATCGATGAAACTCAAGATGATGAACTTGAGAACAACCCGAGTGTCACAGCCTCAGGGGGGGGATAATGGCACGGCTACCGCTGCAGCTACGAGGGTTTGATCACATTTTATTCATTCTCCTAAGGGCGCCAAGAAATCTTAAACTGGGAATGGCGCGCGTATGATGACCATGGGAATGGGGATTTCGGCGGCAGGTTAGGGGAGTTGAATATGCAGGATACCATCGAACATCACTCATACATACATATATATATATACCTTTACCTTTACCGTGCCGTCTTCACGCTGCGTGGATAAGCGAGACCAAAATGACCATTGCAAACACTCTTTCATGACATTCCTGTGCGGGAGCCAACGCCTCTTCTGCTAGCACCGCCGCGTTACACGGTCCAATTCGAATGCCACCCCTCCCCTTTCTCTCCCGAGAACCTCCGCATCTGACGCTGCCATTTCTGGCCCAGCCACAGCTGACGGTGATCCGACTCCATGGCTGCAAACTGGGAGGGGGGTAGTTAGTCAAGCCGCCGACGAACGGCGGGTCCGGGTCTTGGCTTTATTCCTCCCGTTTGGTCTGGACGGTGCCACTGTATACGAAAAGGACTGACTCAGGGGAGGGAGAGGTGGGTGGAAAGGTGGTTTACGGGGGTCTCATTTATGGGGTGATCCCGCCCGGTCACCGGTCAGCATCACTACGGCCAAAACAAAACCCCGTTTCCAGCGAGGAGACTTGCAAATTGCGGGGGAAGGGTAATTCGCTGGCTTAAATAGGCCTGGGCATTTAGCTGACACTTTCGGAGCTTCATGCGATTAGATCAAGTATCATGCGTGGCGGAGATGTTAAGTCAGGGCAGAAGCAACTAGGTATTACATCTACACAAGGCACTCCAAGTCCTCCTCGCCCCTTGTGGGAGGAGAGATTTGGGCCCTAATACTACGAACATAGAAAAGAGACAGAAAAAGGTACATAAAGGATGGAGTTTTTGGATGGTGCCAATAGCTTGAGACAGTGAAAAGCAGCCCCTATTGCAGTGGTACATAGCCATGTTCCCCCCCAATTCGCCACCACCATAAGCCCTGCAAGTTTAATTAACCTCCCATGTGAATGATGACAGGTTGCTCCAGCAAGGCAAATAGGACAAAGCATGAATGGTAATCATCCAGATTTAGTCGGTTTAGCAGTGATGTGTAATCGAGACAGGCAAGACGCGTAAAGAAATTTGGTCGTAGGACACAAGGTCCTGGATGCAGTCGTAAGTGATTAGGTCGAAACCGGAAGGAGAAATGGCCTAGGCTCTAGCGGGAAGCAGGGCATCCTAGGCGTAGACGGCAAGGAGATGGTTGTCATAGACGTCGTGATCCGTTGCGTGGGAGCGAATTGATCATGAGTGGGGAGGGTCCCCATGGCCAATTTTGGCGTAGCGAGTGGATTTGAAGAGTGCTTCATTGGTTTTAATTACTTGGGCAGGCTGCTCAACAGCCGCGCGGAGACGTCGATGGGCCTGTTAGCCGCCAGCTTAAGCTCGCGACCTCAAGGTGCTTAGAGGTGTAGACGTGGAACCAGAGTGAGAGTGGGCATGGGAGGCAGAGGGCCGACCTCGCTTAGTGTGGTGATGAAGAGTGCCAACATCGTGCTTGCCTAAGCATTTGTCAATACACGTCTCCTCTATGAAACATAAAATAACGGGAACAAAACTTACCATCGCAGCAGGCTCGCACATTTTCAAGTCGGTCAGCATCCCGATCTTGCCTCTCGATCATTTCTCGGAGGTCTTCGGCGCTATCATGTACTTCGCTGGCCTCGTAAATGCTCGTGTTCGTGGCGGCAGCTGAACGGCTTCTCAGAGTCGAGAAAGTGCCAAAGTAGCCACTGATCCGACCCAGTGTTCCCACAGAAGGCCTCTGGCCCTGGGCAGCCTGGTGGTGCTTGTTAGGAGTCAGAGTGGGAACGTTCATCGACATGTCCACTGCTGGAGACTGGTTGCGGGTCGTCCGCGAATTGTAAGAGGACAGCGATGGTGGTGGTCTCTGTCGGGCCGTGGAGTTGGTGCGGCGACCAAACTGAGGGTTAAATTCATCCACGTCGGCCTGCGTAATGTTGCCAGCCATTTCCTCAACATCGGATTGCCCCTCATCGGTTGTGCGAAGCAAGAGGTACGACAACGCGTTGAACCAGGTCTCGTGTCGCTGGCCGGTCGTGCAGGTGAACTTGATAGTCCTACCAGGGGAAATGACAATCAAGCTCTTGCGGTGAAGGCCGGGTGGCATGGGGTTATCGTCAGTCACCACGCGGACGGCCTCTATAGGTACACTCTTGCCGCGAAGCTCAGAGCGACCGGCAGTGGCCGGGTCACGGTCGCTCCAGTACAGGGTCCTAGTATACGGGTGAACCCAGAAGTAACGTCTGTGTCTGTAGTCGGAAATTTCTCCCCGGCCGGCTTTGCGAGTGTACTTCCACAGATATTCACCAATCATGGTCTGCGTGATGGCCTGGATCATACGAGGGTCGGTATTGGGACCGAAGCCCGCCGCAGCGGCGGCCATCTCACTTTGAGGGTTGAACCGATGGTCGATCTCGGAGACAAATGAGGACACCGAGGAACGTCTGCTCCTGGTCGAAAGCTTTGTTGGCGAGTGGATCTCTGCCGTACCGTGAGATACACCACCCCGGGCGCCGCGCGGAGTAGACATTGCTTTTGTAGAGATTGTCAGTGCGGCTTGCATTGTCGCGCCGTTGGGAGTCTGCGGCCGGTGGTTCCTCGAGGCAGAGGCGGGCCACAACGGAGGGCCCATGGCCGAGGCACTTCCATGCGATGACCCAGTTCTGGCAGCCTCAATGGCTTCCTTGTGGTTAGGCGGCAGCGGGGGCAGTTGTTGAGTGGGCAAGAGGTTGCTGTTGGCACTGCCTGGTCTTCTGAACGCCGTGTCCATCTTGTTCTCGGTGGAGAAGCTGCTGAGGCTGTCATGAGACGGCCGGCGGATGCGAACGGTGCCGGGAGTGCTCGGGGTTCCGAAACTTGACAGTGACTTGTCAGAAGTGGCCTTGGTCTTTGCGACTAGCATTGCGTCGATCGCCTCAGCAGTCAAGGAAGTCTGAGCGCCAGAGTCGGACATGGGAACGGCTGACTTGCGTGCAGGCCGGTTGTTGGCGTTGGTAGAAATCTCCTTGAAGGGCCGCTGAGACTCTGGAGTCTCGGACAATCGAGTCTGGCTGGGCGATTGCCGAGTTTCGTCTTCCGCAATAATAGGGTTGTCGGATGTCTTGTTCTTTCCCCGCCCAAAGACGGAGCTCATCAGAGCATTCTTGGTAGGCGTCCTTGGCGCATCCTTCTCATCAAACGGAAATTCGATGTCGCGGGGAATAACAAAGGCATCCAGCTTCGGGCTTCGAGGCGCAATAGGTTGCGTCTCGATCGACTCAATGTTCGAGAAGGCAAATTTGGGCTTCGGTGCCGAAGTTTCCGGCGCAACGACAGGTTCTACTTGCTCATACAGGACAGAGGAGAAGTCCAGCGCCGGAAGAGATGCTGCGCGAGGCTCCACATACTCAGAGTGAATATTGGAGTACGCAAGGATGGCGGGAGGAGGAGCCGGGACCTCGGGCTCTGCTTTCGGCTCAATGTCCTCGAAAGAAATGGACGAAAGGCTAAGAGCTGGCGGTGGCGGTGGTGGCACTTCCGGCTCTTCTCGAGGCTCGATGTCTGCGAATGAAATCGAAGACATTGTAAGAGACGGCGCAGGCTCAACCTTGGGTTCAATGTCCTCGAAGGAAATCGGTGTTAGGCTGAGAAGAGGGATGGGGGGGATCAACTCAGGCTCGGCCTTCGGTTCAATATCCTCAGCCGCAATCGACGAGAAGGATAGAGTCGGCACATCCAAAATGACCTCAGGTTCGGGCTTGGGCTCAACGCCCTCAGTGACAATGGACGACAGGCTAAGGACCGGGGGTAGAACTTCAGGCTCTGCTCTCGGCTCAAGGTTGTGAGAGTAGAGCGCGGAGAGGCTGAGAGCGGGGGCCGGCTGAAGAACCTCGGGTTCAGCCTTAGGCTCGACATGTTCCGATGCAATTGCTGACAGGCTGAGCGTGGGTGCAACAACGGGAACGTCAGGCTCGGCTCTCGGCTCCACGTTCTCAGACGCAATCCATGAGAGGGTAAGTGTCGGTGCTGCTGCCGGCACTGGTACTGGCACCGGGATGGGGGCAGGAATCGCGGAAAGAGTCTCGGGCTCCGACTTGGGCTCAATGTTCTCGGACACAAGAGCCGACAATGTAAGGTCGGGCATTGGGGGTGCGACCTCGGGCTCGACAACCGGCTCAAGGTTGTGCGAGTGCAGAGCAGAGAGGCTGAGGGCTGGAGGAGGCACCTCAGGCTCAGCAATCGGCTCCAGGCTGTGAGCATGTAGCGTTGAGAAGCCAAGCGTAGGGAGCGGGACCTCAGGCTCGGCCACAGGCTCGAGATTATGAGAGTGAAGGGCCGAAAGGCTCAGAACCGGTGGCGGCACCTCAGGTTCGGCCACAGGCTCGAGGTTATGAGAGCGAAGGGTTGAAAGGCTAAGAGCCGGTGGCGGCACCTCGGGTTCAGCCACAGGCTCGAGGTTATGGGACTGAAGGGCCGAAAGGCTAAGAACCGGTGGCGGCACCTCTGGTTCAGCAACTGGCTCTACCGCCTCTGACACGTAAGATGAAATGCTCAGTGTCGGGGGTGGTATTTCCGGCTCAGCCTTTGGCTCGACAATCTCCGAGACAAGCGGCGTAAAAACGAGGACGGGTGCTGGTGGCACAATCTCGAGCTCTGCCTTGGGCTCTACAACCTCGGACACGATAGACGTCATGGTGAGCGCAGCCGGTGTCGGAGGAGGCGTCTCGGGCTCAACAACGGGTTCGATATCTTGAGCGTCAATCGAAGAGAGGCTTAGCGTCGGTGGCGTCGGCAGAACAAACTGCTTCGGCGTGGATGGCGGCATCGGGAACTGTGCCAGCTTATCGTCCATGCCACGGTCGTACTGAGCACCCGCGTCGCTGTATGACGTTGTGGACAGCGGCCGAGAGCGATCTCCGTCTGTAGCGTCGTCTTGTGACAGCCAGTGACCCGAGATCTGGTTGGCGGCTACCATTGACCCCATTGACACAGCCCTATCGTCATGAACAACACTGACCGGCGAGAGAGGAGGCTGCTCGGTCAGGGGCTCTGTCATCATACCAGCGTCGACCATGACAGGCTTCGAAGGTGCGGGCGCCGACATCTTCTTGATAGGGTCCGCCACATTGCCGCCGTCGACCACATCAACTTGAGACAAGGTAGGAACTGGCGGCGTAGACATGGACTCGGCGATCGTATCCGTGGAGCCGGCAGTAATGGATCTAGCACGGCCAGGAGTAGCCTCGATAGACTCAGCGTCGCTGTTCTCAAGCTCGGCAAGCTCTGCGAACAAGCTTTGGCCGCCAGGCTGAGGTGTTCCTACAGCGCTACCTGTGGCGGCACTGGCAGGACTGCTCTGGAAGTTTGGCTCTTCGCTCACCTGCCTCGACCGGCGGTTTATTATCCCTCGGCTGAGCTTGACGCGCATGCGTTGGTGAGAGTGCTGCGACGTCGGGGTTCTGTACTCGATGTATTCCTCCTCTTCGTCGGCCGAGGTGGAGGCAGTGCTGTCGTATGAGTTTCGACCGCCGGCAAGCGGCAGAGTCTGGGCCCGCAGCTCACGACCCTTGGAGGGGCTCTCAGTTTCGGTTTCGGTGTCTTCGCCGGAGAAGTCCTCGACGCCAGTCTGGAAATCCTCCGTCTCCGTGCCGCGCTCGTTGGCAGTCTCAAATGCGGCATCGCTGGTCTCGTTTGCCGTCTCGAAGTGGTCACTGACGTCTGTAAACTGGGGCCTGTAGCTGCTACCCGGCCTGCTACCCGGTCTGCGGGCAGTTGAGGTTGAGCGGATGGTTGGCGAGGTTCTCGGGCTACCGATTTCTGTTGCTTCTTCCCAGTCAGGGTCATCTTGGTAAACCTCGTTTCTGCTGCTTCGGTGGCCGCCAAGCAAGCCGCGGGACGGCTTCTTGAACTCCCTCGACTCAACCTTGCGGTTCCGACGAGCGGGCGCGGGCGCGGCGTCCGTACGCAGCTTCTCCAGTTCATCGCGGGTGTCCTGGAGCAGTCGCTTAAGCTCGAGCTTCTCGGTCTTCTCGCGGTGGATAACGGTCTTCTGGCTCTGAATTGTGCGTTGCGCATGCAACAGAGAGCTCTTGAGCGTCTCCGACTCCAACATGGCATGACGAGGAGTACCCTTGATGGGGGAAGGCGGCGGGGAATGCTCGGGAGTAAAGCCATCTGTCGCGTTCTCGAGGTCCTCGTCACTTACACCGCGAACAAATTCGCGATCTGATAGACGGCCACGCTGTACTGTGATGGCTTTGGCAAGCTCCTGGTTTTGACTCATCAGATCATCAACCTTCCTCCGCAATGTGTTTCTCTCGGTCTCGGCCGAGGCAGCATTCCGCTTGGTAGTAGACAGGTCCAATTCGAGGTGCTTCACTGCTCGTTCATTCTCCTCGGCGAGTTTAGCAAGAGAGACCTTAGCTTCGTCGAGCTCCTTCTGCGCCGAGTTCTTCTCTGCTTGGAGAACATTAAGACTCTGCGCCAACTTCTTCTCCCGGTCTGCGGCATCTTTTTGAGATGCGATCAAGTCGTGAATTTGGGTTTCTAGATTCCAGTTCTCGTCCTTGTACCTATTCTCGCTTTCGTCCAGCGTCTTGACGCGTTGCTGGAAGTTTTCGGTCTCGATTTCCAGCCTGGACTTTTCGACTTTGATATCTCGAAGCTCCTCGTCCTTCTCGGAGAGCAGGGATTGAAGGTTGCGAACCTGGGCGATGAGCGAGGTGCTGATTTCGGCAGCGAACTCAATGTCGTGTATGCGATTGGCGGGTTGGTTCCTGACTTTGCGGTTCGGGACATTGAGCTTCGAGGGCGATCCAGTGGCCTGACTCTCGAACTTGGACGGGCTGACGGAGCGCTACACAACGGTCAGACACAGAAAAGCGCCACTTTCGAAGAGCGCGGACTTACCCTTCCGATTCTTCCTTCGGGCACGTAGGGCGAGCCTCCAGCGGCCTCGTTGCTGGGAACCCTCTGTTTGGGCAAAAATGCCCTGGCGGTCTCTCGAGCAACATCGTTGTACTCTTTTTCAATCTCGGCGAGTTTGGTGCGCAAATCGGTCGTAAGTTCCCCGTCCGTCTGCTGCTCTTCTACCTCCTTCAATCGCTCTGCGAGTTCCTTGCGTTGCTGAACCAGGGCAGTCCCTAGCTTGCCGGCTTCGTCGAGGCGTCGTTCGGTCTCGGCGATGTGAGCCTGCAAAGCGCGTTTCGCCTGGTCTGGTGATGAGCCGAGGCCGAGGGCGAAGGATTGAGTGTCGTAGCTGGAGTAGCGGTGGTGAGCAGGGCCGGGCGGAGAGACGAAGGGATCGGTCGCATCCGCATCAGCGGGCGGCAGATGGGGTTTATCGACGGCGAGTGAGGTAGCCATGTTGATAGAAACAATGGGGGATGCCGCCGCTAGATGCGTTGTGGCGACATCCAGTGCAGGTATTCGCGGTGCGTCGTCTTATGGCCTCGGTCGCTGATGTGTGGTTGTAAACAGACCGTGGTCGCGATGGTCGGCCGAGTCAAGCAAGCTCAGGTGGAAGTAGCGTAGCCAAAAGAGGATGGATGGGGCGGTGCTGCAAAGCAAGCACGGGGCGTGCAGAGCCGGCTGCCGTGTGCAGAAGGGAGATGCCGTCACCCACGTGGGAGGGAAAGGGGAAGGAGAGTGAGAGAGAGGAATTGAAGGCGCAGTCGAGTTGGTCGGAAAGGTGTCGAAAAGGGAAGCAAGGGAATGAGCGAGGGGGGTGTGATGTTTTTTGTTGACTTGACTTTGTTATTTGTGTCCCCCCTCCCAGCTGAGAGGAGTGTTGTTGACTGGAATGCGTCCCCAGTGGCTCCTTGCACGGGTGGTGGTTGTGGGATCGAACCGCTGGCCGAAAAAAGGCGCTACGCGACCAGCAGAGGCAAGGCAGTGCCTGTCGGCTTTGTTATTTGGCCTTGATTGAGTAGCTGCACAGCGGATGCAGCTAAGACGATGGGACGGGGTGGTGGGATGAGCTAGACGCGCCCGCACCTTGCCTTGTCGCAGCGCTAGAACCTCAGGTTGGCGCTGTACTCTTATGCCCGTTCTCTGTCCCCCACACACAGACACTCTCACTTACGTATTGATGAGCTGAAGACGGACCGGACGACGGAAAGCAACAGGACGCGGTGTCGAAAACGATGACCAAGGAGGTCGGGGAAAGACAATGAGGAATAACCGGTGGTAAAAAAAAAATAAGACAATGATATTATTAGGGAAAGGTCTGCCGTTTTCCGGAGTCTCAGCTGACGGGCGAACGATGCCAGGGGAGAAAAAGCAAATGAGCTGGCGTGTTCGAGGAGCGCAGAGGTCTCAGAGGGTGGTCGGTGTTCTGCACTTGATTACGGGCGCGCGGTAGGAAAGCGACGGCGGTGAACAGAACCGTTGTACCCCTCTAGCTTTAGCTCGGACTCTAGCTTCAGTTATAATGGCAAGGTCGCAAGGTCGCAAACTGATCGGTCGGAAAAAGAAGTGAGGCGATGCGGCGGCGGCGGCGGTTCGCGAAGAGAAGGACAAGAAGAGTAAATAATGAACAATAAGGGCAGATGCACGTAGTAGTGAGGGAATAAGGTCGGGTAGGTGCAGGAAAGACAGCTGTAAGTTTGGTGTAGGGACGGTGGGAGTGGTGCAGTTGTGCAACGAATAAAGGTTAAAAAAATTATAAAACAGAAAGCCCCGAACCAGCAAGGAAAGCCCAGAGGCAGAGATTGTTACGTCTCCAACAAGGAACTTTCCTGTTGTCGCGCTGGTCTTCGATCTTGGGGCGGTCGGTCCAATTGACTCGAGTCGCAAAAAAAAACGATCCGATTCAGACTGGTGGCCCGGAATGAAAGAAGAGGGACGAAGGAGACGGTCGGCGGGTGTCGGCGTCGGCAGCAGAAACAGACGGGAAGAGGGGAAGGGAGGAGAAGGAGGGAGGAAGAAGAAGGGGTTAGTTAGTAGACGAGGAGAAAGAAGAGAGAAAGAGGGAGGATCCCCCTTGAGAATGTTTTTGGCTCTTTTCCTGTTCCCTTTCCCCTACGTTGATTAAACCAGACCAGGACGGGATAGACCAGGACCCAGATTGAGTGAGGTTTAGACGAGAGCTCACGCCTCCCCGTCCCCTAGCAAAACCGAGACCCGTTTTCATGTTCCTGTTCCTGAGCCTGAGCCTGTCAATTGCCTGTCAGTTGCCTGTTCATGCCTGTTGGGGACCCAGGGCTTTTGCAAGGTCCCAATGTCCTCAGGTCCCACCGTGGAGCAGCGAATGCCTGCGCCCATGACTGTGCAACTGCACAACTTCGGGTACCTTACAGTGTGTGGGTTTGTTGCCTGTATCTGTGTCCGTATCCGTATCTGTGCTATCTGTACTATCCGCATCTGTATCTGTATCTTTACGGATACCGTGTCTGTGTCTGGGTCTGCAGTGCGTGTATTCCCGTTCCCAGCTTCGTTCATCTGCACCTCAGCCACAGGCGCGCAAGCCGGTTGTCAACAACTCAACAACATGTCGGCAACCAGTAGAACAGCTTATATTACTTGCGCTGCACCCTCATCAATGTTACCATTGCTTTTTTGCAAGTCCCGCCAGGGAACAGGGCCAGCTTCCCACCCCGTTGCCCGCTGGGCGCTGTTCGTCATTATCGCCCTCGTCCTCGTCCTCATCATCACCAGTTCAGCTCTCCTCTTGTGGAAGCCTTCAATTTCACCATGCCTTAGCGAGGGACGCCGGGTTCCATACTTTGAGGCACTGCGATGCCACTGGCTGTGACGACAGCTGCAGGGACGCGGCAATGAGAACATCAGCCTCAGCTTGCACAGGATGGTGGGGGTATTGACGCGGTACTTGCGGGTGCAAGAGGCACACTGCTCCTGCATGCAAAACAAAGGCAAGCTATGCAGCCTAAGTCGACCTCAGCATGGCATTTGTTTTACGACAACCTCATGCACCACTTAGGGGGCGGTTCTATTCGTCCAGCCAATGCGGTCGCGTCCCTCGGAGTCAGAGCCTTTGCGGCCCATTTGTAGCTATTGCTCCCACCTCCGCATCCGTAGCCAATCCAGAAGGCCGAATCGAACAACACGGCCTCGCCCTCACACACATACGCTTCCCCTCAACCCCCCAGTGTGTCCGCTCATGCAAGCAATCAGTCATATCATATCGCATGCGACATGGCATGGCATGGCAAGGCATCGACAAGGCATTAGCTATCCGTCGTCGCCCGCTTGCGCTCTTCCCCGCCAATCCATACCGTCACATCGCATTGCTCCAAAATAAAGACCACGCGCCCAAGTGTTTTTCTTGGTCGACTTGCTCGGTCGCATAATTATGGCCAATCTTAGGCTGTATCCACCTCAAAGCCAGCTCTAACCCAGCCGGGAAGCTCATCCCTGCAATGCTCCTCGTAGTGCCCTGACCTCCATCCAATCATTCCCTTGTCTTCCAGCCTCCCGATTTTCTGATGTGTGCTGGCTTCGACGCCGCTCCAGGAGCAGCTCCACCCATCACTTGATTGGTTCCGTCCCCGGCTGTGGCTTTACAACCTCACGCCACACTATTTGTCAGCCTTGTGGCTCAGTCTTCAGCCTTCTAGAAGGTATTGTTTGACCTGACAGTATGCGATTGCCCTCTGGTCTAAAGAAATGTCCAAGGATTACCCAAACTTCCATTCCAACTATCGCCGTTGCCTAGTCCCAGCTGGGGATCATCGAAGGGTTCAAGAAATTCTCCAACACATGGAAAGGAGTATTCCATTCATTGCCGAACACCAACTTGCGCGATCGAGCAGAACCCAGATCCATTAGCCATGGATGCCAACAGCGCGGCCGCACCACAACCAGCAGCCGATGCTCCCGTCGCCGTCTTCAAGAGGCGAGGCGCCAAGGGCAAGGCCAACATCCGCAAAAGGCCAGCGACGCCGCCCCCGGCAAACAGCGACTCCGACTCAGACTACTCGTCCTCCGAGGATGAGGCAGGACAGCGGGTAAAGAGGCGAAAGAAGAACTCGGGCGCCATCACAGCGTCGTCCAAGGACCACACTACTTCAAATCAGGACCTCTCCGCAACAGTATTCGCCGCCGACCGAAGTGTGCCTATATCAGACTCCAACGATGCGACAAAACACAGCAACTGGTATGACGAGGAGAGGACGGACGCTCTTTCCTCGAAGAACCTGCTAGGCACCACACGTACCGTGACAAAGGGGTCGCAAGCCCCCGACGGAACATACAAGGGTCTCGCGAACCAAACAACATTCATCCAGAAGAACCCAGACGCGCCCAACAAGACAGTCGGCCCCATCAAGGCGCCCACAAATATCAGAACCATCACAGTTACCGACTTCGCCCCCGACGTATGCAAGGATTACAAGCAGACGGGTTTCTGCGGATTTGGAGACAACTGCAAGTTCCTACACGCGAGAGAAGACTACAAGCAGGGATGGCAACTAGACAAGGAGTGGGAGAATGTCACTAAGGGGAAAAAGAATATCGGGGGTACCGTGGTGGCCAGCGCAGACCGGAACAAGGGGGAGGTCGACGAGGATGACGAAGAGGAGGCCATGCTGGAGAACATCCCGTTTGCCTGCATCATCTGCAAGGAGCCGTACAAGGCGCCGATCATCACAAGGTGCGGTCACTACTTTTGCGAGCCCTGCGCTCTGAAGCGGTATCGGAAGGATCCGACATGTGCGGCGTGCGGGTCAAGTACGAATGGTGTGTTCAACTCTGCATCACGGTTGAAAAAGTTGCTGGAGCGCAAGAGAGAACGCGCGGCCAAGAGACGTCAAGACGCAATAGAGGCCGGGGAGGAGGTTAGTGACGAGGAGGAAGAGGAATGATCAACTTGGAACAATAGATACACCAACGGTCCTATGAGACCAAAAAATTATGAGTCTGGGTCCATCTGGCCAGCAAATCGACAATGCGTATGGCACCTGCTGCTATTCACCTGTTCATGAGCGGTTTCTGTGTGTGTATGCTTTGAAACTTGCGGCCCATGCAAGGTAAGGACGTTTGGGGGAGCTTCTACCTGTATCTAGATGATGGTGCTCCTGGGAGCTCCAAACCGAGTTATCACCTAGAAAGTGGACATGTCGAAAGCAGGGACGCGAGGTCAACCAGCTGGTGACGCAGCGATTGACGCACTGCCCACTCCAACCCTTTGGGCTTTCAAATCATCGTCTGGATCCGTCGCACCGGCTTGCATGGTCGTTTCTAATTCGATTCCAAAAAAGATTGAGTTTCCGACTAAGAAAACCCCGTAATCTAGTAAGAACAAGTTTCAGGCTGGATCGAAATATGCCTGTGCTGCAGCAAACCATCTCCGACCAAGTGCGATCCGTGCCCCTCCACTGACTCCATGCGTAGATGCGAGTGAGGTGCTCCTGCAGCGGATTCCGTCACCTTGCTTTCAACGGCCGATAAGATAAGCCCCCAGGCCAAGCCAGGCAGGCGGCAACAACCCCGCCACCAACTTCCCTGTCCAATCGTGCGACAACCCCGCCATCCATGTGATCGCCCGGAGCAGCTGCCACAGCTTGACTCCCAGTCATCGACATCAGGCGGACTCTACAAACTACATCATTTCTAGCGTCGGCGGAAGATTAAACGTCCTCTTCATTCTCATGAACAGTTCGTACTCTGCAGCTGCATAAGCCTCACTGGAGACAACCTCAACACCACAAAACAACGATACGCAATACATATACTACGTACTTGAACCCTACATAGTTATACCGACTCAAGTATCTGGGCTTTACTATCACGTCTAGGCAGCTAGGGGACACCATGAACCTTCTATATTCGACCGTGAACACCCTCCGCGACCGGTATACACCGGTTTCGCACAAATCAACATTCCGCCAGACGGGCCAAATCACCCCCGAAGAGTTCGTCGCCGCGGGCGACTACCTCGTCTACAAGTTTCCGACTTGGTCCTGGGGCGACGCCGACTCCGAGAGCCGCCGCGTCAGCTATCTGCCTCCCGGAAAACAGTTCCTCGTCACGCGCAACGTCCCCTGCCATCGCCGGCTCGACGACGACTTTGCCGGCGACGCGGGCCACGAGGAGGCCGTTGTTGAGGGGGGCAAGGGCGGCGCCGGCGGTAGTGGTGACGACGACGAGGATGGCTGGCTGCGCACTGGCGGGCTGGCGAGTTCGCAGCCCTTGAAGGTGAAAGAGGTTCGAACGATGGACGACTCGGGCAATGTTGGCGACAGGGAGGTTGTGGACGATGATGAGATTCCGGATATGGAAGATGAGGATGACGACGAGGCTATCATCCGTGACGCGGGAGACAGTGGGAAGAACAGGTATGAGATGCCAAGTAAACTTAATCTGGACACCTTATGCTAATGGCTGGGACGCGCAGCGGCCGGCGGACGTATACGCTCTACATCATGTACTCGACCTACTACCGCACACCCCGACTCTACCTCTCGGGCTACTCACCTAACGGCCAGCCCCTTCCGCCTCACGCGATGATGGACGACATTGTAGGCGATTACAAGGACAAGACGGTGACACTTGAGGACTTCCCGTTCTTCGCCAACAACATCAAGATGGCAAGCGTACACCCCTGCAAGCACGCCTCCGTTATGAAGACGCTACTCGACCGCGCCGACGCCGCGCTGCGCATTCGCCGCGAGAAGCTCAGGGCAGGAAAAGCCGTCGGCGTCGACCAGGGCATGGAGGGTCTTGTTGACGAGCTGGGCAAGCTTGATGTCAAGGACGCTCAGGCCGCCGCCGATAAGAACGACGAGTGGGAAGAAGTTGAACAGAGCGAGGTTGAGGAACAAGAGGTTGCAATCCGGGTAGATCAGTACCTCGTTGTCTTTCTGAAGGTAAGTTTGCTCGATCCATAAATTGTGTCAAAGAGAAGATGCTAACGCGTTGCAGTTCATGGCCAGTGTTACTCCTGGTATCGAGCACGACTTCACGATGGGGGTTTAAGTAAAGTTTTGGGGGACTGGGTTTAAAGCTTTTTTTTAAGGAAGGGGGGATTTAGGCACCGGTGTGTCGGTTTTTTTGTGATATTTGGTTACGGGGTTAGATTATGGACTTTCGACGGCGATTACGAGAATTCAGTAGACTACAAAGTCAAGAGAGTGTGATTACATTTTATATGTGCATAGGTCTGTCGCATGGACTTATTCCTAGCGATGTGATAAGAAGAGTTGTAAGACACCAGACTCAAGGCATGGGATGGTCGAACACACGTTATGGTAAGATCATGCTCGAAGGATTGTCAAAGACCACATCCGCCCCATGTAAAGTTGGGTGGAAGGAGAGCCAGGCTTATCTGCCTCCCGTCTTATTCTCATGACATGATGTAGGTTCCTTCCTTTCTGCCTACCGTACGTACCTTTATATATGAAAACCCCCCGTCGAAAACTCACCAGGGGAGGCGGGTGAATGGAAAACCCATCACCTCCCCTTTGCCGCAGTGGCCAAGCGGTTTAATAGCTATACAACCGGATAGTAAACTGGAAAGGGCCTGTTCCAGCGCCTCAAGGCAGATTAAATGGACTTGCCTGACTAGGTTTCATAGGATCTCGAACCTCGCAAGTTCGAGATCTAAAATTTTGCCTTTTTTCAAGTTCTATTTTATCTTTGTTCCCCTTATTCGTTTATTCAATGAAAGGAGATGATCGGAAACTTCTATTTCTGAGGGTTGGAAAGATGTTTTCTTAAGGTTAGGCGCTGCGGGTGATGATTTGTTGATATCGTGAGTTGCATGGAGAGATTCTGAAAATGCCAAATCCGTGGTGTTTGTTTGGTGGACGTGAGTGGTTGCCGTTGCCCCTTTTCTCAAAGACGCAGTTTCAACTCGATGTAAAAGACGCTGTCTGAAAAGGCTCCGCCTTGACAACACAAAGGGTGAAACTCCGTACACTATCCTATGTGTTCTTGTCCTGTTGTTTGGTTTGTTCTTTGCTCGTCTCGCCTAGCTACGTCGAATGGCCCGATGGCATGCTCATGGACATGTATCTACAATCTTCCGCCCACGCTCGCCGCGGTATTGCATCCTGGGTTTCGAGGTCGCAACTCGCGAGTCTCCGTGCCATTCAAAACTCCGAGAGAAGCCCGTCTGGGCTTTCGGGATGGAACGAGCCACCGAGACTCCTCCGTTTCCCAAGCACAGCCCAAGAACGCTCACCTCTGGAGGTTTCCATGGTGACCAAGTGCCTGCTCTTGGTTTCGGTACGCCATAGACATTTCTCATATCTTTTAATGGCATACTGGAAATATGTCAGTCCAACGGGGCCACCACATATCCGCGCATGGCTGTTTAAACGGCCTGCTCGTTTTGGGCGGTGCCCATACCGTACCTGTTCTAATAGCAAGCGGCCAGGCTTGAAGTCATTGTCCCAACCGATTTCGTCTCCGATAGGGGGTTGTGGCTCAATCCTGTACTGAGGATGCTCCTTCGAGGCTTGCTTCTCAGCCATAACATTGTATCTGGCCCAGGCCAATGTTGAGGCGATTGAATGATTTAGCAAGACCCGGCGCCGTGCAATATATCCTAAACCATCTGCAGTGGTAATAAAATATCTCTATGTATCTATTGTATTGACTAGTCAGTGTTTTGTTGCTTATGTGTTTCTCGTCGATGGTCTGAAAAGAATAGAAGGGGAGAAATATGCATTCTTGCACTTCAACCTTACAACTATATGTGTCTCGATAAGCTCGCCAATTAAGTTAACACCGGTTTCTACATTCCACAGTCGGTAACTTTGCATCCAGATGATGCTTTCTCGTTCAGTGACAAGGCCCTGGTTCTCCATGCGTTTCCACTGTCAGAAGTCAAATGTGGTAACGATTACTGGCTTCATTCTTCAAATTACACTACCACTCAGACAACTTATACATGTCCGCCACGGCAAAAGAGCCCACCAAACAGAAACTAGCCTTCTGATTATCAAACTTGTTTTTCACTGCTTGTTCCTCGATTCAGTTGCATGTGCTATATATAGGCAACAAGTGTCGTGGCTAGGCAGCAAGGCAGTACTCATCAGCGCTGGTCAACTCCAATATCCGCTGACGATATTGGATACAAATACTGGAACGCAAAGATAATATGGCATGTGACCCATCGATTGCGCTTCGTTTGTAAGACTGCAGAGTAATAGATGCTAACTGTTTACTGGCCACAATGGAACCCACCATCCCACGCAGCCACGTGCTCAAACACTGCTGTGGTATCGACAAGTTCACCTATCCCAACCTAAGGGACACCAAGCAAGACACAACTCTGGCAAAAGATCCATGAGTCAAGACCGAGCAGCAGCATGCGAGGCTTCGACCGAACCAGCCAACGGCACATACGCCACTTGTCAAAGTGTGGTTTGGCAGCGCCACACCTCGAAAGACGCAGAACGTAGGTATCACGGCCCACGGAGGACAATACAGGCAGACGCAAACTCGAGAAACCTCAAATAGCACACGGGCATGCCCAGCAACTTGACCACGGACAACCGACATATGCAGTCTCCCCCCCGGCCGCCGACCTCGGAACACGACGTATGGCGGTTGCGGGGTAAATGTCCGCCGTGTTGCCGTCTGGAGGCGGCGCGGGGGGAGGCCGTTGTCCGTGTTCCGTAGGACAAACTCCCACTTGCATCCTCTGCCATGCTCAACGACACGTCCTGCTCGTACCGCGCACCGGGACGCCACGTCCAACGCAGCACGGCATGATGAGGGCTTCTGCAAGTCCGACCAGGCAGGGGGGCTCTTCGTCCCAATCATATGCCAGTCGTCACAGGCCCGTCGTATTCCCAGAGACCCCTGCCACGCCCTACATATGCCGCCACCTTCATCACACAACATCCCCAAACGTGCGGCGGCAGCACGCATCCTCTCACAACTCGCCTCGTCCTACACAACTTTGCCAGAACCTCCCCCTCCTCAGCCCAGAAAATTCCCTCGTACCCAATACCTTTTGTCTACCTCTACCGCAACATGCCTACCTCTCTCGTCTCTTCCACCCCCCTTTCGTCCTTTTCCCACCGCCCTGTTCCAACGCTCCATCCCAGGCCACGCGTCCCATCCCACTAACAAAACACCATACAGCCGCCATCACGCGCGCCAGTTCAACAGACTAATGCGCATGCTAACGCACCGCTCGCCAGGCCGGCCGGGTCACATCGTATACCCTCCATAAAAGAGAGACAACGCACATGGGAGCTCGGCAGACAGACAGGCGCGTCCCAAGCCTTCCCTTTCCCCCACCCCTCCCAGCGTGCTTTGGAGGGAACCGAATCCCGCATGGCACAAAAGCCGACAAGCCTTTTCCTCACCCCCCCTAACTTTGCTGCCGACCTACCCGTTTTCCACCGCCGTCTTGGCAGAAGCTTGACTCGATGTCATTTTTCTTGGATCCAACCCCCTTCCAACCCCCCCACCTCCTTCGAGCCTCAATTGCTTGCCGTCTGTTCCGCTCGGAGCCGGTCAGAGCATCGCCGGTTCCGGTCCAAAACGGCTTGTGAGCGCACAGCAGACAGCCGCTTGCGTCTGAAACCCATCCTCTCCTTCGAAGGGGCTTCCCCCTCAAAAAGCCGTTTGCCTTCATCCTGTATTGCGCTGCCCTCCACATGTATGCCTTTTTATTCATTCATCTAATATTATCCCTCCTTTTTTGCATATCCGCGAGGATGGGGACAAGGACGCAAACTGGAAGGTATGAAAAAGAGAAAGCATGAAGCTCCGAGGACGGGCGCCTCAGTGCCGGCTTGGCGCGGACCACGTCCGCCGCCGCACGAGCACCACCGAGAAGATGACATTTCCTCCCCTTCTCCCTCCCGCGCCGCCGCGGCGGACCATTTCCTCCCCCCTCCCCTTCCTCTGGCGAGACTTAGACGCGCGATGATCCACACCCCGCCCGCGCCCTTCACGGGCCATGGGCAAAAGGGAACAGCCGTTGCCAAGACCACCCCGTTCAACTTCGGTCCCGCGTCCTCCGATCTTGCGTGCGTTGGACTAATTAAACAAGTGTCGGTCCCTCGATCGGCCGGGTTCGCCCACGGCACACACCCACACGCACGCACGCACGAGCGCACACCACAGCACATGCATTTTTTTTTCCTCTTCCATTTTGTCATGCGAGACTATCGCTAGCCGGCCGCTTGTGTGGGAGGGATCTGGAAGCGGATGAAGAGAATGAGAGCGAGCGAGCGAACGCGCGCGAGCGAGATAGAGATAGAGATGGAGATTGCACATCTTGGAGGAGGGGGGCCGGCCATCTCACTCGGCGCGCGGTGCAACAAGCTAAGGCGCCCTTAGCCTCCTGTTCTACCGTACGTTGGGAGGGTGGCCCGGGCCATCCTTTGCTGCATTCTACATTTCCTGCATCAGTCCGACCTTCTCCCCCCCCTTATTCTTTTCAGCCCATCCTATGCTTAATCAATCGCGTGTGCGTGGCTTCCATCCGGTCGCGGCCAGCGGCCAGCGTGTTACCGCCAGTCATCCCTAAGGGACGGCACCACATGCTGCTCCGACCTCACCAACAAAGCCCCCTTCCCTCTGACCAAAAGGCGGAAGCTGCTAAAAGCCAAAGCACCCTGTGACGAGGGGCAGAGGGGAGGGGAGGGGGGAGTGGGGGTGGGCGAGAGTGCGCGGGCGCGCGCCGCACCCCCAACGAAGACACACGACGGAAAAGCCTCCCCCCTTCCCCAAGAGGAAGAAGGAGAAGAAGGAAAGAAAAAATTAATTAATTCACAGGAAAACTAGTGCGGGAGCCCGTCGAAGCAGTACTACTTCCTGGAAGATCCGGGACCCGAGACTATGGGATGCACACAGGGCCAGGCTGGGGCTGACGGACTGACTGGGCTGGCTGAATGTCGCTAATCAGTCGTCGGTCACTAGGCAGTTGCCGAATGTTCGGGTTTCGCCATCTCTCACTCCCTCTCTCCCCCCTTCCTAATTAGGAGATGACCGAGCTATCGAGATGAACGTTGAGAAGAAAGAGAGATAGAAAAAAAACAAAAAAAACACCCAAGGGTAAACGAAAACCGAAAGGCGGGGGAGAAAAAGGATATTCATTGGGTCCCGCGCATGCTGGCTGATTGGGTCGCATACAGAACGTTTGTCGTGGCGCCGGATGCTTCCAGCTCTCTCATCTTGGCTAATATGGATTTATTTACCTTTGTTTGTTTGGGGAGGGGGGGAGGGGGGGAAGAAGAGTGGGCGGATGCTGGCTGGTTTCGCTCTCGCGCTGCTTACCCATCCCCCCGTCCCTCCCCCCCCCTCTCCTGCTCCTCCTTCCCCCCGTGTCCACTCCAACGTCACTCTTCGCGATAATTCAGCGGCGCCAATGCTCCCGGTCTGCTGGGACGGGAGGGGTCGGATACGTCTAGACCATGTGCTGTGGGCATGTGTGTGCCGTACTCTGCATACCTGCCCTGGGTTGCTAAGCAGGTGTGAGTGTCTCCCTGTTGCTACCTCTTTCTCTCCCACTGCGGGGGAATTCTCTTGAGTGCTCCCTCACCTCTCAAAGGTGAGCCACATACGTCGTGTCTAGACAACTTGACGGATCTTTCTCGGGCCAACAAATGAAGGAGACCCGAGGTACAGAGTACTCACCTTGAAAGTGGGTTTAGCACCCGCGAGCATGTCACGCAGAGAGACGAGGGACAAGCCGTCTTCATGTTAAAAGGTATCTTATTGTAGAGACTGCAAGTGCTTTTTGCGTACTGGAGAGCTTTTGTCTATCCCATAAACGCCCAAGTAGTAATCTATGCCTTCTACTTGCGCGTGACAAAAGACCAATGTACTGCTTCCCCTGCGTCAGACACGCTTCACGCTTCACGCTTATCCCTCCCTTTGGCGTGCACGTCACTCTGGACCGGCAGGCTACGCGTGTATTATCAAAGAAGGTGATTGATTATGTACGGCGATGCACACCCATTGTGCCTCTACTTCAGCTTGGAGGTTTGGTTTGATGTGTGCGTGTGCGTGTGCGGCAGGTTGTGTCGTAGCCTGTGTTGCCCCCAGCTGATTATGGGTGTATTCCAAACAAAAGCCAAGTTCCTTTCCCTTTGGCTCTTTTCCCAAGAGCCTGTATGAACGCCGTGTGTCGAGCGAGCAAGCCTTCCCGCAAGCTCACAACTTGGAGCCGACGCCGAATGATAAAATGGCGGCTATGCAGAAAACAAAACATGTGATAAATCGTACAGTCATGACCGGGTGTAGTCAATAACCCATTTGGCCTGGCATCTTTCCTAGCGAGTGGCCATGGCTCTCTAGTGGTAGGTGGTTGTGGCAAAACACCTTTTTGGTGTTGAGCTGGGCGCAGCCCTTTGTCGCATCGATCAGGGTGCCCGGGTCGTCGTAGCTCTCGAGCTGACAGCACTCGATGTTCTTGACCCAGCGGTGGTTGGCAATCTCCGAAATGGTTGCCCGCTTCTCAGGATTGGGGTTGAGCATCATGAGAAGCACACGACGCAGCGCAGGCGGGGAAACCGCCAAGTCAAAGGCTTGGAAGAATGGGTAGTCCGAGTCGGTGATGCGTGCGTTGGGCTCGGGGTGCTTCGCATACCACTTGTTCCAACCCTTGACTAGTAAGTCGTACATGGGCTGGCCTTCCGAGGCTCTGAGCCAGAGGTTGCCTCCGAAAGTGAGATAGATCATGACGCATGCGGAGCTCCATACATCCAGGCCCCGAGGGTCGTACTTGCGATCCTTGCTGAGTACCTCGGGTGCTGTGTACGGCTCGCTACCACACATGCCGGGAGAGCACAGGCGGAAGTCGCACATGTTCTTGCCACATTGTCCGCCGGCTTCCCGAAGGCCGGGGTGGGTGCCGGAGAACACTTCCGACACGCCAAAGTCGGTGATCTTGAGCTTGCTGTCCTTGGTGATGAGGAGGTTCTCAAGCTTGATGTCTCGGTGGGCGATGCCGTTGGTGTGGAGGTAGTTGATGCCCTGAATGAGCTGCTTGAACAAGCAGAGGCGGTCACCAAGTCTGGCTGGGTCCTTGAGGTATCCCTTTTCGATCAATCCGTAGAGATCGCCCTCTGAGCAGTACTCCATAATGTGGTTCCAGCGGCCGTGGTCCGAACAAAGCCGAACCGTCTCGACAATGTTGGGGTGGTGCAAGCTCTTGGCGATGCTGTATTCGGACTTCACCTTCTTCTCATACTCTTCTTCCGTCTCCTTCTTCCTCTTGCCTCTGAACTCCTTGACGGCGTAAAGCTCGGTCGGGCACCCTTTCCGGCTCATCAGAGTGACCTTGGAAGTGGCGCCCTTACCAAGGTGCTTGCCGTGGCGGCCGAAGAACTTGTGCTGGTACTCATACTCTGTGAGGAGATCGGCGACGTCGACCTGAAAGTCGTCAGGCAGACTCAGGCTCATGCGACGAGCCTTGACGCCGACACCAGCGTCGGGCATCTGAGCCCATGGAGAAGATCCCTGCATAGGGAGAACGGGGTTGTTGTGGCTGGCATGATGATCCGACACAGGCGCAAGGTGACGGTTCTGCGTGCGGCCCTCGAAGCTGCTGGCACGTCTTCTGCCTAGAACTGGCTTCTTGGCTGCCTGCTTTTCCCGTCCGGGGACATTGGAGCTGACGAAGTTGACAGCTCGTCCACGCAAAGAGAGGCCGGTGGAGGCCCTGTTCTTCTTCTTGAAGTCGTCCGAGGTTGGCATGTTGGCGGCCTCCTTGTACGAGGAGACAGTGTCGACAGGCGAGCTGGGCGACGGAGGCGTGTTGGACCTTGTTGTGTTGCGTGACTTGTTCATTGAGGAGCGTCTGCCGGCGTTCTTGGGGGGTGACGGGTCAATCAATGCACTTTCTGAGGCGACGTTGGCCTGGTCCAAGAAGCCAAGATCCGGTCTGTTGGTGGAAGAGGTGGATCTCCGGAAGATGTTGGACATGGTACGCTTAAAGCTGTGAGTAGAGCCTCGGGTGGGCCGTCTCGACAGCGGAGTCGGTGGCGGATCTTGGTCAGCGGCAGCAGGTGCAGTAGGAGTTGGAGGATTTGTGGCCTTCGGTGTCACGGCCGAGTTTGCGGGCGAAACCGAGGGTGTGGGTGCGGTGTTGACCAAGAGAGGCTTTGGCGTGGTCTGCACCTGATGGTTGGACTGGCTGTCAGTGGTGAGATTGATGTCGTGATGGTCTTGGCTGGGGTGGGTGGTAAACTCCTGGGACTGTCTCCCGCTGCTAATGGGGGTCACAGGTTCATTCGGAGACTCGCTTTCGGACTCGTCAGCTTCGAAGATGGGAGAAGTAAGATCGGTGGGAAATTGGCGGGGAGACGAGGACAGGCTACTCGAGTTTTGTTGCTCGGAATGCTGCTTGTCTAGAATCGCAAGCGTTAGTTAGCGACCGACGCCTTCAGGGATGCGGTGGACGGAAACAGGGCGGGCTGGCAGCAGCAGCTGAATGACGGAAGCACAGCAGGGGAGTGCAGTGACCAGTAGACGTACCTTGGGGGATTGAGGTGGGCTGGGGCACCGCCAGGCTGGTGAGGACGGCGGCCATGGCTGTCCGGAGTGTGGCCGGTGGCCAGGACGACAACAGCGGAGAAGGGTGCTCTGATCAAGTATAGGCCAATACGTAATTGGGCCACACACCACCAAGAAAAACGCTTGGTGCTGGTGCTGGGACTGGTTGGGTTTTGTGAGCGAGTAGTAGTTCGCGGCGTTTCCGAGGGGTCTCCAATTCTTAGGCGGCCTGGGCCCTTGACAAATGGAGGGGAAGGATGGGCGACGAGTCTGTCCCCCAATTATCGGTCCCGAAGCGCCAACGTGAGAGGGCCGATAAGTCAAGTCAAGTTCGGCGAAAAGGGTCGTTGTTTGGAGCGATAAGCCTTGGGGCCAAGATCCCAAGGGACGCAAAGGGAAAAGAAAAAAAAAATAAGGACAAGAAGGTTGGATTTCTTTAAGTCTTTATCCCATTGCTTGTGGCTGCATGCGTTGCTTGTCGGACTCGTCTGGAAGTCTGTGTCGAATCAAAACTGGTTGAGGCTTTTTGTGTTGACAGCTCTTGCAGTACCGTAGCAGAGAAGAGGCGGCAGAACAAATCGACCGTTTGGCCCGCGTATAATGTCTGGGCAAGCGGAAAGCTGTGCACGCGAGCGACTGCGTTTTCTGGTGTATCCGAGTAGGCAAGCTGGATCGCTGGTCCTTGTCGAAGGAATGTCGTCTGGGTATCGGCACGACTTGGTAGGGGTTGAGGAGGATTGCAGATGGCAGCGGGAGTATATGTAGAAAAGCAAAGTGAATTGCTGATCGACCTTCTCGAAATGTTGGACAGGGTTGATGATGGCGATGAGGTAAGAATTTGGTGTCGGATGAATAGGGTATTAGTAGAGAGTTAGGTCAGAGGACGAGGCGACGGGGAAGAGAGGACATGAAAACAATTCAGGCTTCCATTCTTGGATCCGTCTGAGCTTGGGAGGTGGGAAGGCTGCGAGTTTTGAATACTCGAAGGGACCATTCGCGAGCGAACGAGAAGGGGGGGGACGGTTTCTCGATTTGGATGAAGAGAAGCTCGAGAAGGACCCCGCTGCTGCGCTTAGAGGGGCGTGTGTTTGGAAAAAGGCGCTCTTCAGAGCTATTTTCCGCCTCGGTGGGGTGTGGGAGACCAAAAAGGGTACTGTATGAAAGTGGATGGGTATGGAGATGGGGGAGACGGGGGGGGGAAAGGATGCTGCAAGTCGGTCAGGTACGGAGTACGGAGTGAGTTCGGAAGAGGGTACTTTCTTTTCGGTGCTGGGTTCTGGTACTCTTCTCTGGCTGTTGTGTCTGGGTGGGGAAGGGATGGGGGGTGAATGGGAATGGGGGCGATGGGAGGCAACAAATGACGGGGCGGGTTGAGAATGGGAGTGGATGAGTGCGAGTGTCAAAATGTGGTGTAAGTACTCCGTACTAGAATGGGCTGTGGTGGTGGTGAATTGGATTGGGGGGTTGTGGTGGCGGCTTGCTTTCCCTGCTTGCACTGGACTTGGGAATCCACGGAAAACAACAACGGCGGCAGCAGACAGACAGTACACGATACCAGCAGCGGGCAGCAAGCAGAAAAAACACCAGCACCACCACGACGTCCTTGGCACATGCTTCAGCAAGCGACAACGGAAGCAAGACTGCAGCAGCAGGCAAGACTCTGTCTGGCCAAGCCTCTGGGCCAGTCCAATGGCCAATGTCCAATGTCCAATATCCGAATGCTCACTGTCGAGTGTTTCCCCCATGTCCATTCAGCAAGCAGCATTTGCGAAGGGGGTGGTTGCCGCCAAGACGGTGTGCAGCCAAGAGTCGACCGAAGACACACAGAGCCCGCGGCAGGTAACAGGCCAGACGGCTGCCAAGTACTCTCTACCTTTTCGTCTCGTACGGGATGCATTTGAGCGAGCATTCGGCGACACTCGTGAAGGGACTGGGCCGACTGTACGAATAAGCCTTGACACCCACGGCCTGGCACCGCACCGGCCCTGGGACACTGGATGAAATAAAGTGGACCTGGAGAATGCCCTGGAGTGGGGACGTTTCCATAGACATCTGGGGGATCCACTCCGCTGGCACTGCACTGCACAACAACCCTGACAAGACACCTCGCCCACTCACTCACATACACTACGTACTATGGGGACTATCTTTGTATTCGCGCTCAGCAATTACTATGTATGCAGCAATGACAAGGGCCGATGGCCGACGGCTGAGGTATGAGGCCTGAGAGATTGCCTACTGCGCCAATGAGCCCTGCCCTACCCCCCCTGCCTGCCAGTCCAGTGCTGCGTATCCTCTCCTGGAGTAGTGCACAGCGCACTGCGAGCACCTCAGCCCGGGCAGCACATCGGACGGCACGCATTCTGTGCCTATCATCGGCTGCTGCACAAGACCGGGGGCATCGACCCTGCGGCCTCGCACCCTGTGCAGTGCAGTGCAGCGCTGCCGCCGCCGCCGCCGCCTCCTCGCCAAATGTCATGTCATCGCCGCTGCCACTGGGCCCTGGCCGGGCGTGGCCGAGTCGAAAGAAAATTAAAATTGACTGAGGAACCGTGGATCCTGCCAGGAACAGCACGAGGGTAACAATAATCGCCCGAAACCATGGCCCATGGGGACCCCTAATGAGATGGGGGGGGAGAAGCTTCCAACTTTTTCCTCGACGGCGTCCCAGATGACAGGACGATCGGCCCAAATGACTACCGCTGTATAGAGTAGTGTACAGTGTACGAGACGACCACTGACTCCCGTGTGCGTTGGAACATTTGGTTAGCCAATCTAGTACGTACAACCCGGGCATGTATCCGTAACAGCAACCACCATGGAGAGGCGGCGCTGGTGTTGGCATTAGCATCTACCTCATGTATTATTGGCATTGGCAGGCCAAGCAGGCAGCTTCACCTTGCCCATCCATGTCTTAATTACCCATCGTCTGCGTGCCCTTGCTGCGTATTCTTGGGAGGGGCGTAGGTGGGCGGCCATGCCCCAACCTGCGTGACCGCAGTCAATGATCAATCCAACTGATACAGACAGGCACGGCGGACAGAGCGCGGAGAGAGGGAAACAGCCCGGGGGGCGTGAACGGGGACGTGGAGCCCGCACCTGAAGGTGCATCCGTCTTCTACGTACATACAATAGACTACCTACATGGAATATGACATGGGGGGGGTTCCAACTCCCAATTCCGACTCGACTCTCTGCTGCGCTCGCAGGCGAGCGGACGAATGAGACACACGGAGGGCGTGTGGGGTGGGTGATGCGATTAATTGCTTGGCTGCAAACCGCTGCTCGGTTTTCCTTGGAGTCTTGGGCATGGAACCACATATCTTTGCTCAAAGAGGATTGGTGCAAGTGGCACTTCCTCGTCCCTGCTTCTCTGGGCTCTGGAGAAAAGGAAATGCGAATGGGGAACTTTGCCCTCGCGTATCTGCGTAGCGCGCAGAAGGCATCTGGGGTTCTCTTGTCTCTCGTGCCCCTTCTCTCCCTCATCTCCCATCAAACAAACCCGCCCACCAGCGGTCAGCTAGGCGAATTGCCGCATCGTCGTTGGTCGAGCGCGCCCATCAACTAGCTGGTGGTGCTGGCTGCATCCACCATACGCAACACCCATCCGCATATGCAATCCACCCGCGTATCCATGCTGGCCCGTGGATGACGATGGCTCTGCTTCCTTTGGGGAAAAGAGAACCCGTCGACTCCATCGTGCTCCCGGCCTGGACAATATCCGTATTCCCGTGTTTCTGTCTGTCTGCCAGTCCGCGCAGTACCCGCCCAACGGGGCCCGGCTGGAGCAACCAGGGACTGGATGCATCATCATACCACCCATCACCCATGTACACTATTACTTACATTTCAGCCTGCCGAGGCACTATCCGCCCCCTTGAGATTCGGATCTTCTTACCTCAGACCGGCGAAACTCGTGTGTTTCTCTAGACTAACGACAGAGTCATTTACTGTGCTTGGCTGTGCTTGGCTGCGACTATCATGACGGGTGCTGTCTGTACACACAAATGTCAACTGTCAACGAGCCGTGTTTCTCCTTGCTTATTTGATTGCGACTGAAACACCTGCAGCACACGCGGCGCGGAGCAGCGGAAGTGGGCGACGGGAATCCGTCCGCCTGGCTCTGGCTGCGCGTTGCCCCCAAGGGGCACTGCGACTGCGACTGCGGCTGCTATTGCGGCTGTGGCTTCCATTTGGGACAGTTGAGCGCTTGTCATGTCTCACAGCGCTGAGGCAGGAGACGATTGCAAGCGGCGCGAGAAGGAAATAGCGGGCAAGGAAGGGGAGGGCACTTGCCATTCCGGGTCCCCTGCCTGCCTGCCAAACAATCCCACCCCCCTAGCAAGAACGGCGAGGACAAGAACAAGAACAAGAACAGTAACCGCATGGCATGGCCCACGTTCCTCGTCATGGGAAAATCCCTGGACAAGGCCCCCTCTCTTTCTTTCATCATCCTCACTCATGCCCCTAGTGCAGTGTGGTATGTATCCGTATCCCTACTCCTCCACCACCCAGAGCCCATGATCCATCCCGCCCATGGCCATTGGCACCCACACATCCTCAACCAAGGGCCGTCCAACCAGCCGCAATCCTCGAGGTGGCTCAGTGGACCTTTCGGGGCTCTACCTCGGAGGATGCTGACCAGAACCCAGATAGCAGAGCCAAACTGGGAACTGGGTTGATTTGACAGCCACTATCTGGAGACCGAACAGATGATCGAACACGGTGAGCAAACAAGTCCCGCTACGGTGTTGGCTTGTGAGTGGCCAAGCGGAACACGGTCTCCGATAATAATAATGGCGCCCTAAAGGCCCGACAGGGCCGACTGGCGGCCTGCTCCTCGGCTGCTACGGCGCGAACAGAAACGTCTTTTCCGCTGCTTCAGCATACTCGGCAGACCCGGCACATGTTGCGCCTGACAGTCGCCTCAATGCGGTGTGTGCAGTATCTGCGCTTGGTAATGCACTTGAGAAGCAAGACGCCAGTTGGCGTGCTCGCCAGCTTGAGATGCCCTTCGCAGCGGTACATGCGCCTAGGAAACACCGAAACCCCTAAGTACCGGCGCCACAGACACGGTGAAAACCACACATCCACCAAACGCCTCGCGCCGTCCGTCATCTTGTCACCGCCAGGAACAGCCTAGCACCCGACCGCCACATCCTTGTCGGTCGCTGTCGGGGTGGAAGATGCTTCATGCGAGAGCTCTAGTGTTGTCGTCGCTCTCGCTTGTCGCTGTAGCTGCCAAACCTCCGAATTCCGATAGCCTTCGTCAAACCCCAGGATCTGAAATGAACCCTTGGGGAGGGCCCAAGGTCAATGGGAACATGTCCCGACCGGTGCGTCAAAAACCTCGCCACCTTGCATCTCAACGCTGCCTCAACGGCTACTTCCTGTCGTCATCTCGGTCTTGGCCTGCAATCTGGCATGGTGGTTCTCACCTTCAGATCGGCTACACAGGGAGATGAAAACTCAATGCTGTTGGAATTGGATGCTCTTTCGGCCTCTCTCAAGCCTCTGTTCACTGTCGCAGCCAAGCCCACGTAGAATGCTCCAACAACTGATCAGTTGTGTCCATGCATCGCTATTCGATTACTGGTATCGCACCCCGCCAGGGACTCCTTGCTTGAAAACAAACGGCCCTAATCTGGACCCTGCGCCGACACCTGTCGCCTTGATCTCACACCGAGTACGTACCTGGAACTGTCCGTCCGTCTTCGGAATTCATCTCTCACATCGCTTCAGCATTTCGTCAACTGGCACTCATCGTTCACCCTGCCTAGACCACTGTCACCCGTTTGTTGTCGTTATTCCGTGAAAAGCACATGTCTCAGCCGCGTGATCTGCTCGATAAGCCGTCGAGAGTGCAAATGAGGATACCAAACGTTTCCCTAGAGGCAAGACAATGCGGCGAACACAAGACGATTCTAGAGGCGCGTACTGCGGCACCTCTATCCAAAGGGATCTCGACCAGGGTTGCTGGTAGTGTACCAGCTGCCGAGTCTCCGACGCTCCAACCTCCCTCCTCTGAGCATGGGAGAAGACGACGACAGGGGTGTCTTTCACGATGCAAGTGCGTCATGCTCCCCAGATCACGGTGGGGATCTTCAAGTCGATACTCACCAATGCCGAACGTCGAGAACGTCGCTTTCGACAGCACATGATATTCAACACCTCCTTCACCTGCTTACCGCCTCGCATCGCCTCAACTTTTTATCAGAAGCGTGATGTTGATCCGCTGTCATTGCATCATGGTTGGTCTCTGAGAAACAAATAAAGTCATCGGCATTTTCATATGACAACACTTTGAATGGGGGTCAAGGCTGTCTGACACACAAGAATGGCAAATTCCTTGGCCTGTCCGTTGTTTGGATGATAAGGCTAGTTGAGGAGACTATGCCTTCGTCTCATGCTCTCTGCCTTGTTGCTTTTTCTGCTTCCGGTTGCCAGCGTACGAGCGCACTGCGCACTGCGCAGTCTCTCTTGGCAGTGTATTACGCTTCACGAGTGTTTGCTCTCACCAAATTGAATGGGGGGAAGGACTTTGATGTTCCAGGGTGTTGAACCCCGCCAAAGCTCTCGGTGCTCATTCGCGGCAAAAGCCTCGTCTCCTGATTTACCTCATCTGCTTGAGCTTGCCGCCCCAATAAATCGAAATAAGGCTGTTCAGATCGTCAAAATATGCTTGGCATTGGCGAGCAAAGCGCACGCCGACCAGCCCAATTTCGGCGCAAGCGTCGAGGCTAATCAAACCGCCAAGAAGATATCCATCTACTTCACAATAAAATGTTGTCTATGAAAGACATATGTCGCAGTGTTGTAGGATCCATGGTGATATACAGTCAGTACAGACGTATTTGCTTCCCTCTGGGCCATCATCCTCATCAGCCAAGTATGGGATTAATACATGCATACCAGTACTGCCGGCGGTGCGTTGTCTGTGCCACTTCGCCGGTGGCATGCTTCCGGGACTCTGCAACGGCACCGGGGAAAAGCAATACCCATCTATTGGAACACGGCTGGCCCGCAGCGCTCTGTCTCATGGATGAGTTTTTTGATCGGTGCCGGTTTCACCAGCCTCTGTCATGAACGCACCTGTTGATCGTCATCAATGGTGTTTCGACCCAACGCAGTGGCCTATTAACAGCGCGTTAAGCCGGGTTACTATTAGGCCCGGCTTGAGAGAGAGCTGCACCGGGCATGCAGCCAGTACATAGTACCTTACATGGAAAGTGTCGAAGAAGCACTGCTGGTCGGGGCACCACAGGCTCGGCGCCCCAAGTTTAGTGGTTGAGCGGGAGGCACGTTGCGTACGCCAAGCATTTGTCACTGCAGCAAATGCACATCCCGTCGGCCGAACTCTGTTCTGGTTGACAGTTTGTTTCACCACCAGACTGGAAGGATTTGGGTCCTCAGGACCGGAAGACCTGAGAGAAGCAGCCGCCGCCATATGACGTCCAAACGAAGCTGAGAACGGAATTCGCGGCCGGCACTGATAATTTGCGTCAACGTCCGTTGCGTCCAAGCTTCGGAGAAAATTCGCAAAGACAGGTTCGGGCCATCTAGCTAGCTGCCTGTCACCGCCACTCTCTCTACTACGCATTATCTCTCTGTTGTGCTTCACGGGTCACCCGCGCCATATCCAGTGACATTTGCATGGGCCGGAATTGTCCAAAGCGGCAGTCGATGGGAGCTGAGGGTGTGCGGAAGTGGTTTTATGAGCAGCCCTGTTGGCTACAACTTGTTTCAGCACACATACGCGACCGCACTCCTCCCCCACGCTTGTTGAGACCGTAACACACCTTGGGGATAGACGGTGAATGGCTCGCTTGATGCACTACTGCAGGTGACTCAAAAGAGACACCCGACGCATAACGAAATGAGCTAGACATTGGCGCTGGCGGTGCTGCGCCGTACGGAGAGGAGTGGAGTGGGCTACGAAGGGGGAAGAGGACGGATCATGGATCTCGTCACTTGACCGTGCCAACCCGAGAGGGCTCGCGTTCTGATTCTCGCCGACGACCTTGGCGACCGAGATGCTCCGAAATGAGCCCCGGAACACTGTGTCAGTGACCGACAGCCGGCCCCAGAAATTAAATGTCCTTTTTGCAGGCTTTTTAGTCGCCGACGCTGGAGCCGCCGGTGGACACACGTCTTTATCAGGCAAGGCCGGGCAGGCGATATGAATAATATTCAACGGTCAGGGCGGAACCGAGAGGAAGGGGGCTCCCGCTCGTCGCGCCATCAAGGATCCCCCAGGCCAGATTCCAATTGTGTCCGTCCCGTCGCGTCAGTGTCGACGTACGGAGATACCAAGACAGCGGCGGTTCGCTCGAGCTTCGGTGTTCCTAGCGTAGTTGTTCGACCCTCATACGCGCTTCTAAGCTTAGCTACACTAGCAGACAAGCAAGCGACGCAGTCCAACTCGTTGATGGTCATTGACGGTGTCTCTGATAAATGCCGCTTGTCGTCCAACTTGACCCCCGACTTTGTGGTTGGGACTTGTTGAGATGGCGCCGCTGAAACTCAAACCTACCCAAGCTGTCAGCTCCAAGCGGATTGGATCTAGGTATGCATATTTTCGAAGCGCTTGTTGCATTGAAAGTGCAATCTGGAACAGCAAGTGACAGTCCTTGACCGATTGCTATGAAGACGCGTCCAGGTGGGCTTATCCATACCGTTCGTTGTACCCGCCCAAGACGCGTGTGACGCCTTCCTGTCGCTGCTACGCATGCCACACGACAACTGCCTTGGATGAGTCTAGGAGGTCGCAACAGACAAGGTCCACGCCTCATATTGTAGTGGACGGCAGAGGAGATCTGCCGGGACGTTGGGGGTATCGGGACCATCGATAAGGCGGACGGCTGGATGGCAGCGGGGTTCCCTGAGTTTAGCCTCAGTCTCATTCCACGGCACAATGAAAGTGTCCATCGCCTTTAGGAGTGGGGGGCGGGGTTCCTCATTGCTTGAGACTCCTGTTCTCTTCGTCTTTCGGTTGGAACAGAATGCTGGAATGGGTTGGGACGTGTGGTCAATGTCACTATGGATGGTGGGCAGTCTGGGCCCAAGCGAGATGCGTAAGGATTCGGGACTCAAAAAGCAGCCAAAACGACGTGTTCGTCCAATTGAAGAATCCCGGTTGCCATCAGCCATCATCACCAGCCTCTTTCTCATGTCTCCCGACATGCCGCTTCCCTCCGTCCGCTCGAGCCTCCCACGGCGACAACTCCGCACTCGACGACGGATTCCCGCCAAGCCAAGTGGCGGTGAGCTATAGACCCGCGATGCCCTGGAAGCGTCGGCCTGCATCTGATCCTCGCCGGCTGCCCTCCTTCGTTTCCCTCCAATCCCCCGTCTTCAGCCGCCCTTCACTCACTCGGGTCTTTGACGTCGGCGGGCCTGACAACTGTCGCTAGCGTTGCGGTGCCATCGACGTCGGTGTAAATGCTGTTGGTAAAAGGGGTTGGGAATCTCGCTTCAATGCTTGCTGCATCTTCCAACTGGATGTGCCAAACAAACGTACTCGATGTGCCCCCGGCCTGATCCTAAGGAGTCTCATGCGACCTCCTTCTCGTTTCGAAGAGCCATTTCATTACACTGCAGCTTTCCGCGATGCAGACCTCTGACCACACATCAGGGCGCTATTTCAGCTTTGTTGCACCGCAGACGGCGAGATGCGTTGAGATGCCCCCAAATATTACACGGGGGGCATTCCCACCGCACACCCCCAAAGCAATGGGCCAAGAGTCTGGGGTCGCGGGGTACAAATGGCTTACCGGCGAGCCCTATCACGATGCTCCTTTGTCCGATGCAATCACACCCACGAAACACTATTCGAGGTGGGAGGGAACAGGCCATTCCGACATCCCCGTACACACGGTGTCCGAAAATCCCTCACGGTTCTCATGCACCATGATGGTGATGGCGAAGATGACGGCGGTGGTGGTGGCCTTGCCCTTTTCCACAATTTGCGAATCATCCATTGCATGTACTCCCCCCAAGTACCTAATACATCTCGCCTTTTCCCTCGCGCGCATCTGCCGTAAGACCTCTGCGGCTCAACAGTTGGTAGGCGCATAGGCACAATGCCCGAGTTTTATGATGTCCCAACCCTTTCCTGTCTGGAGCCTCTTCTCCCGGACGCCCGCCACCAGAATTCGCTCATCTACACAGGGCTTTGCCATCTACAGTGGGGGTGGGTGATGAGTTTGGCTATGAGCCGACAGTAGCGGAGTTTTGCAGCTCAATGGCTTATCTCTGGTGGCAAAGAAAAAGACAGAGAGAGCCTGGTCCTGGTCCTGGCCCAGATCTTCCAGAACGATTCTCCAACCTTGCCTGAGTCGGAGATGTCCGCATATCTAGTGCGCCTGGTGTCCAAAGCCTAGCGACGATCAACCACCAGAAAAATACAATCCGATGGCGACCTTGGCGTCCGCCAGCACCACCATTCATCATGCAAAGCCAGCCCAGCTGAAAGGGCTATCGGGGCCAACTAAGGGAAGCTTGTCTCGATATGCTCGATATGCCCTGCGAGTGCCGCACCATTAAGTTTTCTTCTTATTTCTTGGCTTATTCGGGGATTCCCATTGACCCATAGGTCGCCAGTGGGCATCCTTGGTAGTCACTGCGCCAGAGATTGGTTAAAGTTTTTTTTTGTTCAAACCTTTAGCTGCCTCCAATATTTGTTGCGCGGGCAACACCGGAGTGCAGGATAGGCCAGATACGCGGAGATCAACAACTGCGCAAGTACGCAGACACCCAACTCCCGAAGTTTGGACACACCAAAGTAGGGAGAGAGATCGGAGAAGCGATGGGGTGGGCTGTGCGGGGACCGGGAGAGCACTCCGAGACCCGGAGCTGGATGGGTGCAGATCTCTTTGTGTTGATATTCATCCGGGTATAGCTTCCGGCGAGTTGTGCGTTGCCTTGGAGGTGTCTCAAGCTGTTGCATCTCGGCCGGTGGGGCCTATATGTAGCTGCGGCAACAGCTGTCGAGTTACCATGTCTGCCGTCGGTTTCAACATTAAGGTATGGGGATTGGGAGAGGCTTGGATTTGAGCCGGCATGGCGCGGGCTGTTTTGCACTTTCAAAGAGGTACCTGTCCGTGTTTCCTTGCCCCTTTATTACATCACGACGCGCGATGGTAAGGATATGAAAATGCATTCGAGCCCGGGCGATGGATGTTGCTGTTATCTTTCACCAGGCTTTGCTTACAAAAGGGATAGAGGGTGTCTCTTCTGGTGGACGACAGGCGTTCACAAATCGGCCATCATTACGGGGGGTGCTGCTGAAGACGGAGCCTTTGTACTCCTGCGATGCTGGTTTGATGACTAGACGAGTGTCTGCCTGCGTAGATGGTAACTGTGCACGACGACATGGCCAGTATTATACCTAGCTCTTCGGTATGGTTTTACATATATGAGGTGGATGTGTGTTCGATTGAGGTATGACGACCCTATGTAGCTGGCCTACATGCTGGATGTGTCGTCTTTTTGTTGGCATCTGCCGGGGACCTCTGTCTTGCCAAGATCATCAAGATTTTTTGGACTCGGAGCGAGGCGATATGCATGCATCGCCATCGCACAACCAAGCCAGAGTCAAGGTTGCAGAGATCGATGTGTGGGCATCGAGCAACTCGATATCAAGTTGTCGTGTCGGATGTGTCTTGAATTTTGTACATCCCGGATGGCATGCGTGAATCAGATAGATGGCTTGAGGAGCAGAAACGGAAAGGAGGAGATTCTATATGGCCCTAGCCCAGGCGGCTGCTCTTTTGGCCAAGTTTGATTCATTTGAACGAAGGAAATTGTTGTTGGTATGGAAGCAAACCAACAACAAACCTGTCAGCACGAGGCCTGATGCCGAACCAGTTCGTCGCCGTACTTACGGTTGTGGGAGGGGGAGAGTCCCCCTTTTTCCTTCCTTTCCCTCTCTAACATTCTGACATGCGGTGGCACAGGGAGCATGTTAAAGAGCAATCAATACCTGTCTCGGAGACACCTTTGCGAGCAAGCGCTTGCTCCAAAGCTCGAGGGCGTGCCTCCGTCGGGAGTCCTCTTCTGAAGCTGATCGGCCTTCCTGGACTGGCTTCCGTCCAAATTCAATGAACATCTAGGGGTATGGAGGGGTTTCTAAACACCATTCGTTTATAAGGATCGTCTTCTTGGGAGTACCTGTGTCCATCTGAGGAAAATATTATATTCTGGATAGTGATGCGTCCCCAGAGGCAGGACCAACAGACGCTCATGCCGCTCGTGTACGCAGAACGCCCCCGATCCCAGACTGCCGTTAAGTGGCATTTCTCAAGGCTCATAGCCGTCTGTTACAAGTTTCTCTGTCGAGGTATTTTGAGAGGGCCTTTTTTGGTCTCGGCCACCATCTCGGTGCGGTCGGCCGTAAAGGGGGGATGGAGGTTCAAATGTCCTTCCCTCTCACTCTTTAAGTTCTAAGCTGCTTTCTGGTTCCGTTAATGGTTGCTTCCCGTACGGCCTGGTTCGAAAGGTCGCTAGGCTGAAGGCAACCGGATCTCGGTACGATGGTTGAGTCTCTTCGTTCTTGGACCGTGGGGGTTGGTGGAGTGGCCGGTGTGCTAATAAGCTTCTCAAGCGAGCGGATTTCGGAACAAAGTACTCAGCACGTATTTGATCTCGATGTTGATGTTGTTTCTAGGAAATGTGTTTCTGTTTGAAGGGGGACGCACTCGGGAAACCAGGTGTCCCTGTGTCGCGGGGGGCAATTTGACGATCATGTGAATACGGGGGATCACCTCATGCTTTCAGAGTCGATAACTCTCAAGCTACCAGAGAGTTTTGAGGCCCATAATTATAAGCCCCGTTGTGCCTGCGGGAAGGCCATCAGCATGCTCACCCATCCAGCTATCACTGTGATCCCCATCCCCTCTTACGGACTCTGCCGAGTCGTTCCCATCACACTAACGGTTTTCGACTATGAGGGGACGGCCGGCATAGCAAAAAAGAACGCGAACGACTGGCACAATTTCCAACATACCTGCTTCTTCGAAGCCGCGCATATTGACCACGTCGTATCTGCGAATCTCTCCACAGCACGTCGCAACCTCGTGGACCCCAGGTCCCGGCCAAGCGAGTCCGGGCTCCGCACGCCGAGGTTCAGAAGCTGTTCTCGGAAACCCCGTGGTATTTGTGTGTTGAACCCAAGTATGAGGACTGGGCTCCCCTCTCTGGCATTCCCGAGCAGGACACTTCAGATACGGCTGGTATCAAGAGACGTGTAGCCCCGCTTAGTGACTCTGTTTACCACCCGAGTGAACCCTTGGGGCCGGCGAGGCATGGCAGTGAGGATTCGGAGCCGCTGTCAAGTCGCGAGTCATCGCCCGGGAACGGGATGGTCTTCATTATAATAATACGGATGGCAAATTCTCAAGATGTTCCCGTATCGCCATGTTAAAGTCGACAACGAGACGTTTGATGCCCGCGTTATTAGCCGCGCAGAACCCCCTGGAAGTCTTGCTCGTCTGCTTGAGTCCTCCATAGGGTGCCCATGAGCTTGTAAGGGCTGAATATACACTCTGGAATACCAATACAGTTGCCTATAGACCTTGGGATGTTCACGGCCCCTTGGTGAATCACGCTCGTATTCTCCTCGGAGGTTGTGTAGTAGGTGAGTCATCTGACAAGACATGGTGCCCAGATCGAAGTCACTGATCGAGCCTACTTCGAGCAAAGCCAGAAAACTACATTTAGATACAACTTTTCAACCCAGCGTGTTTTCCCCATGTGTTTGTAGCTTGGTGCGAATGCAAGTTTATCAGGGAACCCTCCTGCGTCATAGGGGGTTGTGCTCTTGATCTTCGGGCCATGAGTAAGGTTTCAGCGAGTCCGCCAGGCCCACAGGATCTGCCTGGCTTTCATACAACATCTCGTCAATAGAGGCAGTGGAGTGCTTGAGCTGCATCCAGCAAATATCAAACTGGCTTGTGAGGTCTTTGACAAGGGAGGCAGAGTTTCCGCATTGTAGTAGGCACTCACACACACATTTGGGGGTTTGTTCTTGCAGAGGCCACGAGACACAACAGCGCCGATGCACAAGAACCAACCAATCGAAGAAAAAGGTATGGATAGATAACAAGGGATGGATGGGTATGAAAGAAATTAGTGAAATTGACAAAAGGTGAAGGACCGACCGCGATTCGAACGCGGGGCCTAGAGATAAACTGCGTGTCACTGCAATCTCTCGCTCTACCACTGAGCTATCGATCCAACTCAGTTGATTGGTTGATGCGCTCCATTACTGGACTAACAAGGATTGCATGGTGGGTTGGTGATCTCCACTCGACACCTCACCCATGCAACAGCAACAGCAGCAGCGTATTAACGCCAAAAAGTTGCAGGCAGGAAATGATCCGTTCAAGAATTGTTAACCAAGTGCTTTATTCAGCACACAGCTTTGCACATGTGACAAAGCATCGCTGCAACCAGTGATGATTTGATGGGCGGGATTGGGGCCGGGAGTAGAGAAAATATGGTGTAGGTTATTAGAAGGGCCTTCGACACAGAGTAGACAAAGAAGCCACCAAGTGATATTTGTGTAAGAATCGTTTATAAACATCATTTTGAACCGGAATCAAACTACACATTGTGCAACTTTTTTCTTGTTTGAAGGAAAACCGATTCTGGATGCACAGGGAGGAAAGGCAGCCAAGACATTCTCGATGGTCAACCGGTCCATTGTTGCCCCCGGCTCGACGCCGTCCGTGGGTCCCTTCATTGATATCGTTTGCAGAGCTGTCTGATATACGGAAACGCCAGAAAGTTCCAAAGGTCGCCCAACACTTGAGGTCATAAGATCTATGTGGTCTTTCCTGGGGGCAGGTCCTAACAGGGTGTGTACGCCAAGCCCTCAGCAACTAGACATCTGCCTTGAGCACAACCAGAATAAATACTTTCCCCAAGCCTCATAGTACACTTCATTCGTTGTCTTGGGTTCCAAAGTCCCATAGCTTTCATCTTACTCTCTCTAACCGTCGCCGCCACTACTAACGATACTATGATCTTGATATGCAGAAAGACCGGAATAGAGATTCTACCATATATATTCTTCGGCTACCTGGTATTACAACAAAAAGACTTCATATTATAGAGTCAGATGCGTTGAGAAAGACGTATTGATATACTAGTAGCTGAATTGAGAGCCATATCAACAACTTTCATGGCAGGGTTTGGGCCGTCTCGGTGGAAGATCATCAGAGCTGATAGTATTGAGACCCAGCCCAACCATCGACTCCATTATATATCAGTTACTCATTGCCACTAGAGTATTGAACCAAGTGTCGTTTTTTGTATCGCCTAGAGGATACGAAAATGACCTAGTGGGAGTGTATGGCATGGCAACAATACAGCAGGGTATGAAGCGACGAGCCCGTGTAAAAGCACGCCGCCTACGAGTGCATCACAGAATCCGATATCGACGATGAGCTGAGCTCGGACACAGAGCATATTTCAACAGAATTGCTCAGACAGGACCCTGGACGAGGCATGGCCCTGTCCCAATCAAGACATGCTTCGGATGAGCCAACCTCGGATGTGATTCTGTCATCTATTTCAGGAAGACGTCCCGAAGCTCAGCTGCGAACGAGAATCTCGGGTGCCAAGCGTCCAGGCGGCGTCAGAGGGAGCTCGGGAGTACGACGCCAACCTCCTCTCGTCACACATGCATGGCTTCACCGTGCTGGTTGCAAGTCTAGACTTTGAGAAGCTGTCGCCGATTTCAAGGATTAAACAGCAGGCGACGATTATGGCGGTCCCGTCGTTCTTGCTGGCCTCCTCCTTAAAGGCCAAGTTGCGTTGCACCGAAATATGCCTGGACGACGGCCGACTTCGAGCTTGACCACCGGCCCGTCCCCGGAGACGATGACACTAAGATGTTTAAGCGGAAAGGACTTTGCAGTAACCCCCCTCTCTAAGACGGCCGGCTTGCAGTCCCAACAGATATGGCGCCTCAACGTCAGCCGCCACGGAGAGCGCAGCATATCAAGCTTTCCCGCTACCGGATGTTCTCGACACCATTTGGGGAAACTCATCTTAGTCGACCCTAACCATGGCGGTGAGGCTCCGTCAGTTGAGGAGGCCAAGAGTCGTGGAACTTCATCCAATAATCTCTACCATGTACCTTATGAGAGGATTCTGAAGCCACACTGCCAAAAGAAAGAAAAAGAAAAGAAAAGGAAAGGAAAGGAGGCTTCTCAGGCGTACGGAACGACCCCCCTTCGCCGTCGAACGGGATGCCAGCTATATCAAAAGCCCAAAAGCAGTCCATTATGACCGCCACGGAGGTCCCGAACCATATCAAGACACTCATCCTTCATATAAAACCGCGTGTGCTATAACCTTTGACCCCCTCAACCACCCTCCACCCGCCCTGCCAAGTCACAGCCGGGGGTTCTCCCCTCTCTCTTGGCTGACTATACCAAGGAGGCAGACATGACCATTTATGTAGCGATGGCACTGGGCGGACGAAGTCAAATGTCAATCGTGAAAAAGCAGGATAAAAAGATAATGGCCCCCAAAAATCCGATCACATACCTAGAGTATGGAACGAGTAAGATGCTAAAAAGCGACAGACGAACTCCCCCAGGACAAAACTGCAGTTTTGGGATCCCTGAATCCTTGAACCGGACCAGTCGAGGAACAGCAAGTCGTGAAGCAGAGCGGGCGTCCAGGAACCGCCAGGATCTCCTGCGGACTGCCACGTCCTCTCCCACCATTTCATGTTTCACAGCCAGTATTCATAATTGCTGGGCAAAGCGGACGATGAGTCAACATCGCCCGTCTTTGCTATGTACGCGGGCATACCTGCCTAGCGAGGACTCCCTGGGCTGATTTGATGCAAGGAAGACCGCAGACGGTGAGCTGGCGAAAGTGGGGTCACGATGCAGGTCTGGAATGCGGGTTGGGTGGTTGGGTAGGGAAGTCGGTGAAGGGAATCGCTTTGGATTCCCTTGGCGTGGATTGGCCGGTGCCCCTTGGGTAAAAAGTGAAGATCAATCCATGCCCAAGTCGACTGGATGGCCGGTCCGCCGGTCCTGCTTAGTGCGGAACCAGATGCTACTGATCGTGAAGTCTTGCACGTTCTGCACACAATCGTGCAAGGACACAACAAATGTATGACATCCAGACTGTATGCCCAACAGAGCAAGGGAAGGGGTATTCCATGGTTTCTAGACATGCATTTGTGACATCAATTTTGCAGTCTAACTTGAAAGGTCACCAGCAGGGTCAAGTATAGGAACGACGCGAGTACTAAACTGGAAGGCGACCGACAAATGACGACCACGTCGCAAGCAAGTAAAAGTCCTTTTTTTTTTATTTTATTTTTTTACAAATATGCCGAGAAAGGGTTTGAGGGGCCTGTGCTGTGTTGAACCGACAAAGTCGTCAGGTTCGCTTCAGTTTCGAGGGGCGAGATGACACGAGCGAAGCTCGCGATTGCCGACGGACGGCGCTGCAGAATTTGTTCTAGGTGGACTCTAGAAAGACCACACCTGGCGGATCCATTCCATTCTCTTCCTGACAGGTTGTGTGGGAATGAGTGTCACCGGAATGCGGAAAAAGGACCGACAGACTGCCGCGTTTCCGGATACAAAGATATGCCCGGCGACGGTTCGGGCCATAACTCGGGATTGACGCCCGGAGGCGTCGGTCGCGAAAAGCGGGCCATTCGGTACAACGAGTCAGACGCCGGCGAGGCAATGATGCTGACCTGGTGGGAGAGGATTTTCACCGTTTGCCACAATGTTGTGTGGCCTCCGCCGTTGAATTTCGAATGCGTTACCTAGAGGTGGTTGATGGATGGCATAGGACAGAACCCTGGAGGAATCGACCCTTTCTGATCAACCAGCACCACAAGTTTGTGGGCGAAAACAACAACGAGTGGTTTGAAATAAGACGACGACGTCACGCGACCTCAAATCCTACGCTAGAGTCAGGTCCGCTGCTTGTAAACGGAGTCCTATTTTCTTCATGAAGCATCGCTATGTTGTGGAACGATCTGACTAGCACTTAGGCCACGGGGACGACCGAGATAGCTTGTTGAATAGGTGGGCATGAAGATAGTGGACCTTGTTATTTGAAGAAGGCCCGATCGATTGAGCGAGGGAAAATGTCCCGAGAATCACATCGATTGGTCCATCAAATGGTATGGTCCTGGAACCTGACCGAGAACAAGCTCCAACTTCCAAGGGACGCACACCGCCCCAAACGTCTCAAGAACAAGCAGGGAGGTGTGGCTGGCAACTGACAGCGACAACGCCCATTCCGTTTTCTTCCCTCACGGCACCAATGCTGTAGCGTGGACGGCGATGGAAGCGGTTGGTGTGGGACGATTCAGGCACCCGGAAAGCTGACCGACGTGGCGGTTGGGTGTCACCGGTTTTGTCGCCGGGGATTGAGAGCTGCGGCCGTCGTCCGTCATAGCGGTACTTCGGGGGTTGCGGGCACTGCTTGTTTGTATTGTATTCTTCTGATCTTGATCTTCTGGAACGAGGCGTGAAGGTAGCAAGCCTGTCACTGTTGCGAGGATCCGTCGATGGGCTATCCACTGTGGACACTAACGAAGAAAAAAGATGAGAGACGAAAGAAATGCTGTTCCCGTCCCTGTTCCCGCTCCCGTCCGCCTCGTCGCAAGTTTCGAGCGAGCGTCCCAGCACCATGCGCACAATAATAGGGCCGCGAGAATCCCAAACTGGATTTACCGTGGACCCACGACCCTTCCGCGGCCTGTGGGGGCCATTGTTCAGGAGAACTGACTGGATGCTGCAAGCTGAGGCACTGGATCCCCCTGCGGTACTTGCATGGTGATGGAGTGTTTCTATTGCTGTTGGCGTCTCTGGGTGGCCATTGCAACTGCGATGCCAGCTCAGCACTGCCAGGTCGGTCTCCTTGCCGCGAGTTGCAACTCGTTTCGGCCGCCCTGGCCAAGCCTGGACTCGGGACTTGGGCAATGCCCTTGGACGAGGAAAAGGCCGGCGACCATACCTCGGGCCTTGACAGAGCTGCGTGCGTGGCTCTCGTCCCTTTGTTGCGGCCAGGCAGGCCGGGCAGACGGAGGCTAGAGGCAGGCGTCGATGGTATGGGGTTAGTGAGTTTCTGGCTCCCTGATAATTGTCTAGCCAGGACCGCGTTGGGATTAGCTTTGGAGTGGGTGATGGACTGGAGTCAGCACAAGGCGAATTTGAATCCCCCAAGTAGATCAAATATGTGGTTGTGCGTGGGCCAGTCGAGGTGCTGTGCTGAGCAGGAAGGATGACCGAACGATGGATCGCGCGGTTGACGTTGGCTGCAATCAATAGATGGCGAGGAATGGCGGAGTTGCTTACTGGGACACGGGCTGGCTGGCTAGGCTTCAGGTGGAAAGTGGTAAGATACTCAGGTATTGTACAGTAGAATCCCTCCGAAGGGGCACCAAGGAAGGTACAAGTGGGAAGTCACTCTCATTCTTGGTCTCATTCTCACTCTCTCTTCCACACTCTGATGGACAGGGTGACGGGACCGACCCTTCGCCCCTCACCCCCTCAGCGGGCAGGTCCAATAAGGCCGGCCCAATAGGAAGCGATCCAATAAATGCAATCCAAAAAGACGGGTCGGCATCTTATCGCCCCCGGACCAACGTCTCGACGGTGGGCGGCAGGAACAGCAGCAGGAACGGGCTCCGTTATCCCAGGCACAGTACTCCGTCAGACAGGGCAGGCTCCTCATAGGCCAGCCAGCCACCCTTTCGGGCCGCCGAGTACGTACTGCTTCGCGTCTCCCTGCTCCTCCCTCCGGCGTCAAGGTGACGAAGAAGGGTACATTGCTCGTCGCGACATTGCCAATCATGAGGCAAGTACTCCGGACGTATATCCGGACCCAAATAGACTTCACAAGACAGCCCAGCCAAGTTTGAGCAACTCCCCGTCGAGGCGTTTCGAGCTAAGAAAACCGCGGGTACGTACTGCGAGTATATTTGCTGCATTAACTGGCACGGGCACTAAGAAGAGGCACAAGCAGACAAACACTCGAGTTGCTAAACCCATTTCACGTGTCAAAGACAAGGACATCGCTTCTGCGCCCCCGTTTCCATCGGATTCTTTGTACCTCAATCTGAAGCATGGCTCCGGCGGAACTGGACAAGGACAAGGAAAGGACATGGATGCTGGGAAGAAAGGAGTCGAGTGTCGGCTGGATCATCAGTCAAACCAGGCGGCCCGAAGCCGTTCCCATCCGATTGGGACTCAAACATGAGCTCGATCCAATGCAGTTGAAAGCCCCTCCCTTGCCTCTCTGTGGCTTTGGGACGACACAACGCACATAATATACTCGCCCACAATGTCCGGACGCCGGGTACCCCGAAAGCACTTACTACCTGTCACCTAGTCCTCACCGGCAAACATCGCAAATCAACCATTGTACAGCACACGGTGGGCCAAACTGCTCTACCAGGAGACGTACCTCTTGAGCGATTGACATCAGAAGATGAAACGGGCCCGGGTTGTTTGGCACGTAGGCAAGCATATGTTGCGTACACAAGAACCTCAGGCACACATACCTATACACGCACACACACACTTTTCTATCTTCTGCTTCACCACCTCCTCCCGTCCCTTCCAAGCGGCAAAGCAGACCAAGAAGACAAACTTTAAAATCCGTAAGGGAGGTACGGGTGCCTTGAACCAGGGGGTTGGTGGACCCTGAGACTGGCAAGGTGCTACCCAACTCTGTACACGTGTAGAGGCTGAGAGGTAAGGAACCTAGCAGCAAAGAACGGCCAATTAACCGGACCTCATGCAAGGGAAAAGGCTCAGACTCACTCAGATGCAAAGTACTGGTAGGTAGCATATTCAGGCTATTCCATGGCTCTGCCGCTCCATGCCCAGGCACACTTCATCAAACTCTCCACGAACAGAAGCCACCCGCACTTTTCTTTCCTTTTCTTTCCAAGTCCATGTGATCGCTCCTGGTCGATCAAAGCAGCGAGGCGCGTCTAGTCTCTTACCCCGGACTCACCCATCGCTGGATTCTCTCCCGTCTTTCCTTCGTTATTCCCTCGGTAATCACACTTCCCCGGCTTTCCCAACACTTTGATCCTCTTTGCTAGCTGCTCTCCCGCTATACCTAACCGACCTTGTCTCACCTTCCTTATTGCTGTCCATACATTTGAAGCAGTCTTGCCTCTCCCCCCGGCTAGATCCAGATATTACCACCAATTAGCACTGTTATCCCATACCACCCCTTCCGCCCCGTTGGCGCATCTCCCCCAACTTTTGCCTCCAACATCGTGCCGCACCCCCTGCTCGATGGTCACCCGCCCTGTTGCACTCTGAGCTGTCATCTCCTGTCTTGCACTCCATTTGTCCCGACGGACAAATCCCGCGACACCTCCCTATCCCCCATCGGGCTGCTCAGCTTCAGGGTCCATCTCAAAGGGAATAGGCGCAGGTCGCAGGAACAGGGACGTTCGGCTACCAGGCAAACCGTTCCGTTTGGCGACGGCTTGCGCATCCCGCGACATCCTCTGCACCGCACGTACGGATAGACTGCAGGCCCTATTCGTTCCAGCTGGCAGCTGCTCCCGCATACGCCGCCCCCAAACCCTTAATCTGCTTTCTGCCCGCCTTCCCCCCCCCGGCCGATCGCGTGTCACGAGGGCGACAGACACGGCCCAGAAAAAGGCGGTCCGCCATGGGAGTTACCGCTGGCGCTGCCCTACCAAAATATTCGGATTGCTGAGGTTCCCCGTTTATTGCCTTGCTGGTGCCGAGTACCTCGTACCCCCCCACTCCACACCTAAGGCAGTCCAGCCCAACCTCCAAGCCAACGTTGCGGTACGGTTCCGCCGGCTACTCCTCTACTCTGCTAAACGCACATCCACCCAAGAACCCGCTTTTGAGCCGGCAACTGGTTGGTACGGATACCTCATCCACGCTTTAGTCGGGCCCCGAAATTCACCTCTGTCCGGCTGACCACCAAGTACCTAGGACCTTCGTCACCCTAGTCCACCTCTACTGCGGTACACAGAACCTGAACTGAAGCCGCAACACTTATTACATTTTACAATAACCCCCCCATCGCCGCCCTCTTCTCCTTTCCTCCTCTCCCTCGCGATTCCTGACATCCAGCTCATCTCGTCTGGTTGGTCGTGTCATGATCTGGATCACAATTCCACACATCCTCAAGGCCCTCCCTCGACTCAAGCTCAGTACACCCGACCCAGCCAAGTGAACACCAGTGGGGACTTGTCCCTGATTCACCCAAGGAACGGACGACTCTCCGCCACCCAACGCACGATACACTCGGCATTCTCCCCCAAGGCACTTGTACCAGAAATCCCGGCGAACCATCTTCTAGGTAAGTCCAATACAGATTCTGGCATGGCCTGCCTCCCTGTGGAATTAGAATCCCCAGGAATAAACCGCGGCCCAAGGTGTAGCAAAGAGCAAGGCACAAGGAGGCGGCCGCTCCAAAAACCACCTGCGCTAACGTACCATTCAATAGATTTGCGTCATCTTCCTGCACGCTGCCTGCCGGCAACCCCCTCCGAGACCTCCAACCCACCAACTTCGATGCTCGTTTCCCGGGTCGCAACCTCGGACCGCCACCTTCTTTCTCGCGAGTCTTAACCATGTTTTCCTCCGACACTTTCCTGCCTACGGGCTTTACCGACCACGACCCGAACGTGCTGCCCTCGGCCGTCATCTCGCCGCTGTCATTATCGCACATGGCCAACTCGCCCTCCTATTTCGACAACAAGCCGACAGCGAATGCTGCAAGCAACCCCATCTACTCTCCCCAATCGGCTGGCGCTGTGCGTTATCCGTCGAAATCGCAGAGCTTCCTCTCGCCTCATTTACCTCCCAACGGTTCCAACGGCGTTGCCTCGTACGATCGAACGTCGACAATCGTCTCACCAACATTTCCTGACAAGATGGCTATCCACAGCCCTTCGGCAATCATGCCGGCCGTTAGAGTCTCTCCAAATGGCATGCCTCACCCGCGCTCAGTCTCCGCTGATGCAGCCTCGGCGCCTGCGTCGGCACAAATCATTCGGCGCCTTGCCCAGCAAAATGAGCGGATACGGGAAGCGTGGGAAGCGGAGCGCAAGTATATGGAAGCGAACCGCGAGCGCGTTGAGGAAGTCTACAAGGAGGAGCGTATGATAATGGAAGACGAGCGCCTTGCATGGGATGCCGAGAAGAGCAGCCTGTTGGAGCAGATCCGTTTCCTCAAGGAGCAGGCTGCAGCGACCAACGGCGAGAAGATCAGGCTGCAAGGTGCACTGCAACGATTCGAGCTAGAGAAGGCGGGCAAAGTCGCCGGCGTCACTGTTGCAATTCCAGGAACAGGAACGCGAGGTGGTGGGGCCGGTGGCTCCACCGAAGTTTCCTTTCCAGGATTCTCCTCGCACTCCAATGACGCGCGGTTTGGCTTCTCGAACGGGATTGGGGAGCGGAGGCCAACAAATGGCTCTGCCTCAGCCTCCGTTTCGCCAGCCCAGATCCGATCTCAATTTATTAGTCCTGGCAGCTCCAGAATCTCCCCCTCTAGGCAACCAGAGTTTTCGCCATTCATCCCACTCAATCCCAACATGCAGCCTACAACTGCTGATCCCGTCGACTTCCTGGGCTCTCCCAAGGACGAGGAGCCGGTTCCTATCGTCGACATCCAAATCATCAACCCCCAGCTCGAAGGCGTCCCACTCAAGGCACCTGCTATTCAGAAGAGCACATTTACCGACTCCGGCATAACCCCGGAGAACTCGAGGAACTCGTCTAGGAACGTCTCGCCGACCGGAGAGTCTGGAAAGTCGAGACGCAGCCCTACCAAGGAACACACCATCGAGGTTCTCGCTGCGCCTGAGATCGACCGGCTCGTCATGCACGCCGGCCACACTCCCAGCCATTCTCTATCTCAAATGGGAACCGCCCCCGGCACAGAAGTCTCGACTGTTGCTGATGGCACTGGAGGTTCAACACCAACCTTGGCCCCGACCGATATGAGCTCAAACCCGGCAACACTATATGATGTCATGGCTAGAGGGGTCGACTTGTCTGATCTTGATGACGTCTTCGACGGCGCCGAAGAACCCCAACCCACCTTGGAGGCGACGGGCGACGTCGCGCTCAAGGGCCCCCTCATGGTACGCAATATCCCTGCACACGACGAAATCTTCTTCAAGCGGTTGTCCGAAAAGCTTGAAGATGTAAGTCGTGGCGCAGATGCCGTCCCGACATGCATGAAGGAGTCGACCGGGGATCTCTTCGATGGCCCGGCGGAACAGCAAGAAAACCACCTCGTGGTGAAGTCGGACGCAAACGGGGCCAGCGACAGAGGCTCAGCTGCCGACAATGATGCCGAATTCCAGTCTCGGCAAAAGGCTCAGGAGGTTGACATTCCTCTGAAGCTCAAGAAGAGCACCAACTTTGGTGCCCCTTTGGGCTCCATGTTCTAAGTGCGGCACGACCACTCTGCACAAATAATCTTCAGCGGAGCTAGTTCTCCTTAACTTTACAGACGACACCCCCGTATACACTCTTCATTATTTCGGACCCCATTCTGCACATATGGTCCGCGTCTTTTGCACACACTTATATGGACGTCCGATCCCTCAATTTGGTTTCGGTTTTCATGATAAACCGGACCACACACCTTTTTCCTATGTACATTGCCACACAGTGGGTGGCTTGCTTTTCGATTCCATGGCGATAGACAGGGATGATGGACAGAACTCCCAGTGCTCCGCGGAGCAACATCACTCGATTTCTTGACGAATGAATTTCACGGTGTTTACAAAAAAAATGCACAATACCCCCCTGGAAGATTGGAATTCCTTTGCAGGAATTGGCTTGGTTGTTTTTCAAATGGATACGGTGTCGACGGAGGCGCATTCGCCTGGGTATGGGCCGGGAGGCACAAGAAGGATAAGATATGGCGCAGGAAGCGTCGTTGAAAGGGAGGAGTGGCGTACAGAGCGTAGCCTGGAATACCGGTCATTGACACTCTCTGAGAGAATTTCAGATTGACAACGCATCAACTAGAGGTGGCTTGGAGCATTTCCACATCGAGAGTTGACTGCAATAGAAGCAATGTACACATTTGGCCAAGAAAAACATATATTGCTTACACGACCCTTCAATGGGCCGTGTTTCGTTAAACTTTTCACCCTCATGCCACTTGCAAGACAATAGCTCTCTCGCGGAACGTCATGGCTAATCGTACCGGTGACACTTGGGGCGTACGCACTTGATAAGCCACGTATGATCAAATCGCTCGATATGATTGCTCGTAAACACGAAAAAGTACAACAACGACATTTCAACATGGGTAAATTTTGGCTCATGAAGCAACACAATCTCTCAATCTAACTCGCACCTAACCCCCCAGTTTGCAAATGCCCGGCCAGTCCTGGCGTTGATGAACCGTTCACAGGGCCGGTGACTCCCAAAACCCATACCATGTCCCCCCTCTTGTGTCATCGTCTCCTCCAAATCCAGCAGCAGCAGCTGCTGCGGGTGTTTGACCAACTTGCGCAGATAATGCCGCGCATGGCGCACCCTTTGCGCTTCCTTCGATGCTCCGCGGACGGCGAGGTTGACTTGGGCCATGATGATCTTGATCAGCTCAAGCAATTATCTAGGAGGAAATAAACCTCCCATACACAGCCATCGAAGTGTATCCCATAACGGGGTGGGTGGGTGGGTTGGAGGGTTAATATCTTTCCTTCCAACGATTGCTGGCTTGAACCCGGTCCTTCCCTTCTTTTTTTCTTGGTTATTGTTTTTGTCGTTATTTCTTTTTAAACTATATTAATATTTGGCGCCTCAGACCTTCTACACACGCTCGATCAAATCGTCGAGCAGATCGGTCGTCTCGGCAGGCGAGGCGATCCACGCCGTGGTGCCCACGGACCGGGCCTTGAAGTCGTTGCTCCCGGCGCTAAGGAACTGGTCCCCGATGTGCAGCGTGTTCTCCCCGGCGATGGGCTTGTCGGCGCGGCCCGCCTTGGCGGCGAACCAGCGCTGGCAGACGGTCACGCCCCAAGACTTGTCGCCGATGTCAACGAAGACGTCGCGGCCGCCATTGAAGGCGCAGAAGGGGATGCGGCGGCGGCGGCCCCCGGGGGGCGGCGACTCGGGGGAGTGGCCCGCCGCCTGGGCGGGGGAGCCCAAGGCGGAGAGCTCGAGGATCTTCTGGACGACGAGGACCGTCTCCTCGAGGGACTCGCGAGGGATGCGAATGGAGGGGTCCGTGGGGATGATGCCCACGGCGCGGTCTTTGCGGAGCAGGGTGGCGGGGAGGTTCAGCGTCTTCACGCAGTCCTGCAGCGCGGCCTCAGCGACGTCGAGGAGGGCGGAGATGTCTTCCTCGGACCAGGTGGCCATCTCGGGGGTGAGCCACTGCTCGCGGGGCACCGGGGCCAGGAGGTAAGGGGACGAGGGAGAGTACTCGAAGAGGTAGTTTGCCTCGCCGCCCATGATTACAATGGACTCCTTTTGGGTCGGTGTCAGATCCGTGGAGGACGCGATTGCGTCGAGGAGGCCGTGCAGGCGGGCGTGGTAGCGATCCGCTGTTGTGTAGCCTGCTGCTGTGACGATGCCGATCTTGATGTCCTTGCGGAGGAGGTCTGGGCCGGGTGTCAGAGAACGGCACTTCCAGTCAAGTGATAGTGGGGAATCGATGGGAAGGGGGGGTCTTACCGAGCAGACGAGAGATAAGTGGGCTTGAGGGCTCCAGACTCTCGCCGTCGTCGTAGAGGGTGACGTCTCCGTCGAAGGTGGCGAGCTGGAGGGAGGAGCCCGCGGTGACGGCCATGATCTGGGCCGAGTTGAGGATGAGACGGACGTCGTTAAATGAAGGCGAGACGTAGCGACGGGACGAGATGAGGCGTTTGGTGTCCATGTGGTTAAAGGCTGCCTCGAGGGGGAGGCGGGTGAAGAATGGCCCCGCGCTTGGGACAAGCATTTTTAGTTTTGAGGGGAGGTTGTTTGGTTCATCTTGACGGTCGACTGGGGATTGGTGTTAGTGAGGCTTGATTGTCGGGAAGCGAATGGGGGACAATGCGGGCACGGAGGCGTTGAGTGACGGAGAGACATACTGTGGTCATCAATCATATGTTCCACGTCGCGGAAGATTTCTGCATAGCGGCGATGAGATTCTTCGGCCATGCGGGCTATGCTTGTCGCTTTGGTGTCAAAGACACCAGTGGGCTGGGAGTAGAGCACGAAGGGAACGGCGAGGAGTCCCTTGATCCATTCTGGAAATATGTTAGTTGGGACTCATAACGGAGGGGTGAGGCTTGGCGCAAGGGAACAAAGATGAGTGCTGGCGGTGTGTTGGGGGAACATCATTGACAGTAGCGGCTTCGCCACCGGGCATCAGTAAGTCTGTCGACTGGTCTGGCCATTTTTCAAGTAAGAAATTGGCAGTCGGTGAGCTGACACGGAGTCCCAGGGCACTCATCAATGGTAGGGCTGACATAGTTGATGACTGGGCTGCCGTACCTATGAACTGATCCCGCCTGTGGGTTTTGAGGGCGTCTGAGCAGGTGTCAGTCCATAGGTTCATCACAACTGATTGTAAACATCGGGGGTTCTTCTCACACTCTACTCTGTATCTTGTCGTCATGATGAGCTACGGTGGAGGCGATGACGAGGATGAGGGGGTAGGAGGGCAACGTCTCTCTGAGAGTCCGAGTTCGTTCTCTGGGGAGATTTTCAGGTCTGATATCGCAAAGTGAGTATAATGACTATGAGATAGCAAGTTCCGTCGCAGTTTCTTGAGGTTCAGAGGTAGAGAAGAGGTGTAAGAAGGAATGTAGTCAGAGTTGACATGATGAGCAAAGACGAAGTGATGTCGAGGTTCCACTGCCCTGGGTGTGGACCCCCCACCTCCCAGCTGCAGCTGGGTGGTCCGGGCAGTTTGCCATGCACCTGTGCCCCCCTGGTCGTGGTCCAGATTCGGTGGTTGACGACGTGCCCCTCGACACAGCTGGCGCCGGAATGCACCAATGCCAGGGGTGCGCTGCAGCGCTAAGATGTACCGGAAGCCGCCGCTACCCGTAAGCTGTCGCTGGTATCATTGAACCCCGCATTGCCCCCCTGTCCCTTGTGACTGTTGCAGCTGACATGGCCCGGGCCGCGAGGACCTTCCTTACTGAGTATTGTTGAACGACAACGACAACGACAATGGCGATAATAATGGTTGAGTAGCTACAAAGTGCGAGTGCCAGGCCAATCTCACAATTCGGATTTTATTATTATATTGATTATAGGTGAATCAACCAGTTGCGGACCGAAGCATTTCATGGTGACTGCAGATGGCACGATTCCGACCAATTACAAACGAGGGCGCATGTTAGATTCATCACGGTGGCCATCAATCTCTCAACACCATCTCCTTCAGAAATCCAGGGTTTTCTCTAGTCGGAGATACAATAACCCCCGTGCAGCCCCCCCTGGTTTTCAAGGCTAGCCACCGCAACTCCGAAGTTGCGACTGCCGTCAGACCGACCGCCCACAAGGTTTGCTCGCGACACATGCTTCAGTCATCACGGTTGCTCTCAAGTGGGTGGAAAGTGAAAACAATTTATGTATGCAGTAAATTTCATTCATATATCAATCAATGCAGAGCCGTGCGATTCGACTGCAAGTAGAGCTTGCGTCAAAGAGCACGCGGTGTGCAATGTTCCTTAGAGGTTAATTACCTCTGTAGCTGGTCTGAGTAATCGATAACTCACAAAGCTACAGAGGTTATAAGAATGAGACCGAAACGGGGACAGAACAGAGCAATCATATAATAGTAAAACACATTGGTTAGAGGAAGCTCATTAACATCAGATATTTCTACTAAGACATCTTGGACTTTATTCGTTAAAGCTCTGTTGAAATGGCTTTTCGGGGAAGCTGACTCCCTTCGATGGTTGAATGGTACGTGATACACATTTAAAAGTCACTGGTGACTGACATTATTACCTTAGTCCGTCGCCCCCTTTGTGTGTCCGACACCCCAACCATGCTCTATTTCATTTCTTTCATGAAAACTCTCCTTCTAAGCATCGCCCAGTATGTCATCCAAAGCCTTTTCGCTAATCATATAGGTTGCCAAGCTCGGGACTTCTCCTGGTTGGACAGGGAAAACAGATCCATCCACAACACGGAGGCCATCAACACCCCTGACGCGGAACTTGGAGTCCAACACAGCCATTGGGTCGTCATCGGCCCCGATAGCACATGATCCAGTGACGTGGTGTGAGTATGTCTGGGCACGGAGAAACGCTCTCTGATCCTCATCTGTGCAGCTGGCACTTCCTTGGCGGCACGGCCGATGTTCCGTGAAGGCGTTGTCGGTCAAATTAGTAAAAACAGTTCTGACCAAGTTGATAGCCTCAACCATCGAATCCAGGTCTGCATCGTCGCCCTGCGAGAACAATCCCAGGTGAATCTCGGGCATGTCGCGGGGATCGGCGGACCGCAGCTTGACCGTCCCGTTGATGTTGCGCGGGTGAAGCTGCATGAAGCCGCATTCAAACTCGTTCTCGTTCCAGCCAGGCATTCCTGGGAAGAAGCCAATGAAGTTGAAGCTCCCGCAGTAGAAGTGAATATCCCGTGTACGCTCCGCGACGGAAGTACGCATGAACATGTCCCAAAAGCCGGTGACTGGCTTTTCGAACGTGCCGTAGAGGACTCCTTCATAGTTATCTTGCATGTTGGTGCCGACTCCGGGGAGATCCTTAACAAGGGGTATGTTGAAACTTGCCAGCTCCTCCGCGGGACCAAGACCGCTGAGTTTGAGGATCTTTGGGGTGCTGAAAACACCGCCGGCAATGATTACCTCCTTGGTAGCAAAAGCTCGACCAGGCGTGCCCTTTTGCGAGGGGTTGTGACGCGGGTCTGCCGAGAACAGACTTGGACCCTCCAGATATTCCACCCCAATTGCTATCGGAGTCTTTCCCTTGCTGCCCGACTTGCCAAAGATGATTTTCGTTGCGAGCGTGTTCAACTGGAGAGTTAAGGGGAACTTTCTTTCGTCGGCGAGAGTCGCCCTGATGTAGTTACTCGGGCTGGATCGCACGCCGTTCCGGGAGCTCGTATGCGGCGTGAAAATGCCGACCGTGTTATCTTTATCGGGATCGTTCGAATTCATGTCTCTGCCGAGAAGTTGTGCTAGGTCAGATGGACTGGTACTGGACTCGTATCCAAGAGCCTCGGAAGAGTACCGTGCCAGCGTAGTCAAGTCCGACTGATTGTAAGCCCAGGAGTAGTCGGCCTGAGAAGTTTCGAGGTAGCCGGTGAATCCATGGTCCTGCGTGCTTCCGTTGACGAGATAGTTGCACCTCTCCAACCTGACCAGATACTGCCGCATATTGGCCGAAGACCAGGAGTCGTCTCCGGTCAAGTCAGCGACGTCCTGCCAGTCCACTTCTGCAGGCAGGGAGATGGACGCAGCGTTGTGCATGGCGCAGCCTCCGAGTGTCCCTGCACGAGGGTAGTAAACCCCCAGCCGCTGAGAGTCGGCAGGTGGATCGAGTCCTACATAAAAGTCGCCATCCGCTGTCCTCCAGGTGGTGAAGTCGTAGAGGCTGTCAATTTCTGGCGTATCGCGTGTTACGAAGAAGTCCCATCTGGTTAAAGGATCATTGATTGCCGGAGTGTTGTTGTAAACCATGTAAGAGTTCGGGTTGTCCAACTGGTCGTCTCCGGCTTCTAGGAGTAACACTGAGTGACCGGCTCGCGCGAGGTTGGCAGCCAAAGGGCCTCCACCCGGGCCAGATCCCACCACAATATATTCATAGGTCTGAGGGGATTCAAGACTGCGAGTCCAGACTGATGTGACGAGGAGAAAAAGTACTATCGACAACATGTTGAGAGCTATTCTCAATCACTAAATGCTAGAGAGATGTGATTTGAGTTGTTTTTCAAACGAGATGATGGAGAACGTTTGGATCTTTATATCACAACCTGCCTGAAGACCCTTGGCTTTGAGGTACATGGAGAATCGACATCTCTGCAAGCTTGCCGAAGCTAGGACTATGATTCCAAGAATAATACCATTTGGTCATGCTGACGAAAAGAACGCACCGCGTGATGCATCGATATTGGAAAGTGCGCTCTTGGGCGTGAGGTTTCGGTACATGCAAGCAGACTAACGGAAGATTGAGTTTACAGCAAAGCCGTCTCCGCCACCATCTTGACAAACAGACTGCTAGTAAAGTCGAGAAGGAGTTGAGAACGCCGCTAACCCCGGAATTTCACATAGGATGAGGATATCTCGGAATTACTTCAACGATTCATAGCCTAAATCCGAACCTGGGTTCCCATGTCCAAGGCCCCATTCTACGACTTCCACTAAATGTGCAATTTACATTGCCCCTCTCTTCCAGCATTTATCGGTTCTTTTCTTCCCCCCAAAGAACAGCGCAGTCTTCCCGAAACGAGATGTCCATTGAATGGCTACCACCACCGTAGCGTATGAAATTGGACGCCTGGCCAAGATCACAAAACTCGTCATGATTGTCACTTCTATTTCTGAGCTCGAACAAGTCTAATTTCCGACATGAACCCTACCTTACCAACATGTGACAAGGTTTGCCAAGGTGATGGGAAAACAACAGGCCTTTCATCTGACCTCGATAGAAAATAAATCTTGAGTCCAAAGTTCCGGTCAAGTAGATTTACATGGTCTGTATTGCGGATCTACGCCTATAGTTGTATTGCCTCTGTCAAGGAGCTTGAATCTTGAAAACAGGGGGAAAAAAGTCTGGTTCTAATTCTAAACGTATCCGAATAGCTAGGTGGCTCTACCATCCACCGCCAGGAATTGCTTCAATGTATCTACTACCGTCTCTGAAAGCGGCCGGTATTCGATGCCAAGTACTTCAACTGCTTTACTCCCATCAGCCTGGTACAGACTTTCCAGTGCCTCGCTTCTGCCAGTTCCAGGTCTTCCCACGGGAATCCTTTTTTTGGTTTCTTCTGGGAGCAACTCCCTTGCAGCATCAGCCACTGACTGCCAGTCAAAGTGATGTGCCAATAAGAGCCTCTGGCCACCTGCCGAGGGTTTTTGAAATGCCGCAACGAGCATGGCAGCGGTATCGCGTACGTCGATACACCCGGCGAACTCGAGATTTGGAAGTTCAGCTGCGTCTATGATATGCCATAGAAGCTTGGCTGTTGAAGTGACTTCTTCCAGGCTTCCAATGGCCTCGAGATGCGGACCAAGCACCATGGAAGGGTTCACACAGGTGATGTCAAAATTTGGCTTCTTCTCCTCCATCCAAGCCCATACGGCCTTCTCTGAAAGCGCTTTGGAGGCAATATACAAGGCCACGTGATTCCCCAAAGCCGCCGCCTCCTCGAAGGTTATCGGGTTCCAGTCAGATTCGGTGTATACGTAGCCGACCCGCGGGCCCTTTGTGGCATCGATCATAGCCGCAAATGAGGAGGTGTGAACCACACGCCGGAACGAAGCACCTCCGTATAGCCTACTGGCTTCCAAGATACCGGTGGCACCCTTGGCGGCCGGTTCCAGCATATCGCGGACATTGTCCTCGACGTGACCATAGACTGGGCTGGCTACATGGATAGCACCCACTGTGTTGCCGTCAAAGGCATTGCGGAAGTGCTCGGGATTTGTCAGGTCTTCGATGAACACAGTCGTCAGCCTCGACCCGAAGTATGTCGGGAATGTGGCTTGGACCTTGGCGTTTGCTTTATGGGACCTGACTGTTCCGCGTACGTTGTAGCCCTCGATCAAAAGCTTGTTGATGAGGTGGAGGGACAGATAGCCGTTGGCCCCCGTGACGAGGATGGTTTCGGGGCTGGAGGATGACATGACAAAAAATAGCAGTAAAAGACACTAGCATAGGCATGCCAGAAAGGAAAACAAAAAGCAGCAGAATATAGAGCAGTATTTATACAAGATGTTCGCTCATTCAATAAACATTTGTGGCTAGAACTATCAAAGTATCTGCCGGCTGGAGAATGTGATAATGTCAAGAAGAACAACGAAACAGGTGAAAGATAACTTGGCATTACCCACAAGCCGCACCTAAAATGTCCGAAGTCCGCCTTCCGTGAGGTCACTAAATCCTAATTCCGGATGTCTGGGCAACGTTGAGCTTCAAGTCTAGCAAAACGTACCCCCCTTGACATTCCATTAGTCGTACTAATTCGCCTCGAAGACACCGAGAATAAAATCTCGAACAAATTCTTCTAAGTTTGTTTTCTGAGAATTCCGACCTGTTAGGAGAGATGGGTTAAGCATTTATGGGAATATTATTGTGGTATTATCACAAAGGGCAAGCACGTTTATCATGATGCATTGGTTTATTCTCCGTAAGATCTGTGGCCAATGCTTGGCTACCTCATATCGACGAACCGCGCCCTTAGCCGAAGCGAGAACAAGAACATTAAGAGGACGTGAGGGACGGGGAACGGCCAGTACTTAGTTCGGCCCCGGAGCTTGTTGAACAGCCGGCCGGATGTGCACGGAGTAGTCCGCCTGCGTAATATAACAAGATTCCTCGTTGTGTAACGGCCCGAAACAACGGATAGCTCCTTTATCAACGCTAAATTGCTTATATCAACCTTGATACAATAGGTCACCGTGTAAAGCCCCTGTCATACTTGCCGTTATAATGGGTATTGTGCGGTTGGTAGAGTGTTGTGCACGTCCCCAAATCAGCAATGGAGCAAATCAATGAAGCCTGCTTGGGGGAGGGAAGACTGGCTACGACTCGGCGCGGGCAACACAAAAGACCGATGGAAGATTTCACGCCATGGCGGTTAAATAAGTAGATCGTGGCATCATATCAGAAAATGAGAACTGAACATTAAAACCCCAATTGCACCCGCTGCTCTGTGTGAAGCTGTGATATCTCACCTTGGCTTTTTTTCAGTCACCTAGGTGCTCATGTTGACTCGACAATCTTAGAATCCCGCTCCTGTACACACTTGCCTAGAATCATGATGCTACAGTCTCTACGAATCGATGGGTTAAAAATGCCCGGCGTTCTGCAAATCCCAATATTCGCAGTTGGCGTAGTAAGTTTTGACCTGGCAAGAAACAGAAGAATGGGTTTGACTTATAACGGCCCGATTTGTTAGTTCGTTGCGTATTACATTGGCTATTGTATTTACCAGATCTTCCTCAACCCACTCCGCAAATTCCCGGGACCGAAGCTATGGGCAGTATCAGGTATCCCTTACGTCCGCTTGTTTGTCTCTGGCAATGGCCACCGCAGGATCTTGAAGCTCCACCAGCAATACGGTCCAGTCGTACGAGTTGGGCCTAATTTCCTGTCAATCAACCATCCAGACGGCATGCAAGAGCTCCGGGGCCATCGCAAGGGCGGCACCGGAGAGAACCCCAAGGACCGCATCAACGCCATCCCCAATCGTGACAACATCATCGGCTCCAACCGCACTGACCACCAGCGTTTCCGACGTGTACTGGCTCATGGGTTCTCTGCCCAGTCTATGCTGGCGCAACAGCCAATCATCAAGCAATACGTCGACTCTCTCTTCAAGAAGCTGCATGAAGAATCCGAGTGTGGCACAAGATCCGTTGACGTCGAGAAGTGGTTCAACTTTACCACGTTTGATATCATTGGTGACTTGGCCTTTGGCGAACCCTTTGGATGCCTGGAGAAGAGGACATACCACCCTTGGATTGCGCTCATTTTCCAGAGCATCAAGAATATGTCCTACGTCACCAGCTTCCGGCGTCTTTCTTGGCTTACACCGTTTCTGATGATGACACTTCCTAGAGACTTGGCGAATAAGTTTGCCCAGCACAAGGAACTATCGCGAGAGAAGGTTCGCAAGAGGCTGGGACTGGGAAAGAGCAGGCCTGACTTCATCGATGCGATGGTTACGAAATCGGAATCAATTAGAAGTGTAAGTTGAACCTGGGCTATTCGTAATTGTCGACTACGACCGCTGGACAAACGGCGCACCGCGTTCATTAGGAAATTATAGACTGACCTTTGGTCCGCCAATTCCAGCATATTTCTTTTGAAGAGATTACCTCCAACGCTTCTCTGCTCATTATTGCCGGTTCGGAAACAACAGCGACCCTGCTGTCCGCAGCGACGTGTTTCTTGGCCACTCATCCCGAGGTTTTGGCTAAACTCAACCACGAAATCCGTTCCACATTTGCGACGGAAGACCAGATTGATATGTTGAGCGTGCAGAACCTCTCGTATCTGTTGGCTGTTTTGGATGAGAGCATGCGCGTGTACCCGCCAGTTCCTAGCGCCAGCCCACGCATGATTGGAGAAGGCGGCGACACGATTTTGGGCGAGTACATTCCAGAAGGGGTAAGATACACTCAGACAAGACTTACCTATATTGTATGTGCGCCATGTGCTGAAACTAGGATCCTGCCAAGACCACCGTGGACATCTGGCAATGGGCCGTCTATCACAACCCTGCCCACTTTGCACAGCCCGACGAGTTCATCCCTGAGCGATGGTTGGGCGACCCGCGGTTCGCCAACGACGCCAAGCAGGCACTCCAGCCTTTCTCGGTTGGCCCTCGAAACTGCGTTGGAAAGAAGTACGTACATGAAATTGCCAGCCTTTTTGCTAGAGACAGGCTTGAAATTGTGTTATAAAGAAATTCTGCTAACAACTTGTTGGAAAGTCTCGCGTATGCCGAGATGCGGCTAATTCTGTCCAGACTGGTCTGGAATTTCGACATTCGCCCTGCCGCAGACACATTTAACTGGTGCGACGAGAGTCAGGTCTATATTTTATGGCAGAAAGGCGCCGTGAACATTCATTTGACGCCGAGGACCGACATCTAAGTTGGAAACAAAGTATCCCATCAGGTGCTCGCCCATCTCAAAAGTGCCTTTGGTCCCGGAGTATGATTGACAGCACCGGGTACGAACGAGAACATCCTGACTATCTTTATTAGTCGCATCTTCAACTTCAGAGTCCGAATTCGCCAAGCCTCACACTCGCATTTTTATTCCACGAACAATTCCACTGCCCTCGTGTTCGCTGTTGTCCGTGATATAACAACTGAGCATCTTAGAGCAGGGCTCTCGGCATATCGCCCTGGTGGCAGCTTGGTTGGCTTGAAATATGTTCAGACTCGATTTATGCAGGTAGAGTAGAAAACAACCTCGACAGTGTTTTAACCGGTTTTTTAGTCGATGAATTTCAGCACGCCATTAGTATTTAACTACACATCGTAACTATGGGAAATGCACTTTTAGAATCATAGAGAAACCCCATGTACGGATGAACGTCAATTTGATACAAGTTGATACAATTTGAAACTAGTCTAGCTTTATAGAAATGCGGAGAATTCATTAAGCCGAGGCTAGACAGTTACCTAAGTGTGCAGAGATAACAACTAAAGAAACCAAATCGGGCTACCTAACTGATTCATCGGGTGTCCTCTTTCCATCATATTTCTTGCTTCTCAGACCCAATTTCAGTTACAGTCGTTGGACGAAACTGTATCAAGTAACAGTGCAAACCAGGGCTAATATATGATTTATAATGTCAACTGTAGGCGATCTCTCATTCATATAGGTTGTATGACTTTTAGTACGCAGTTTACGTGAAGAGTTTAATGAAGTTGCAGCTGAATTCCAGTCCTTTGCGTCAAAACACCCTTAAATCCTGCCTAAGGATGAAATACTATAGCCCTACTATTGTCCCTCGGCTCTCACCTGCCCTCTTCCTCTCTTGAAACCTCATAATGGAGGACTTTTCCAGCATTAGGGGTCGTAGGGATCTAGCAAGGTTTTCTTGCATAAACACAATATTACGCAGAGACAATGCCTCCTATCTTCAACCTTAACTGTTGTGTACAATTCAAGCTCAAGCTGTGATTTGCACCTCTTCAAAGCAAAAGTGGGATGGCTCCAGACAATACGTTGACTACAATACGAAACGTGGACAGCTCGGATAGAAAACAACGCGACGCAGATTCGGGCCTTCATACGATGCTCTTGGCGGACTTAATTACCCGCCTTGATAAAATCCCCTGTTGTTATCCCCGTCATCTTGTTGTCTGGAATGTCTTCCAATAACAATACTCGAGAGCGAGAAGGGTGAAATTTATGAGAGCTGGTTTCTTGATTTCAAACAGGTGCCTGGATCCCGGGCTGTCAAGGGCAGAGCATGGCATATTACTCGTTCAATGGCTCTCAGGTTCGCAATTTCAAGGACTCGGAACAGTCAAAAGTTGTTGTCGCAGGGAAACATGAGTGTAAGCGCTCGGTGCATCTGCGAAGCCAGTGGGCCTAACCGAAACCTCATTGGTCAATTCTCAATCCACACACCAGGTATGGCGATCCACCTTAGTCATGTGAGTGGTAGGGTTCGTGTGGAAGCTCGGGCCAGGCTCCCAGGCTGCCAGGCACCAACCCAGCCTCCCCGAAAAGCCTATATATATCTCACCACCCTCCGCCCGTCTTTCAATTTTCTCTTCTTTTTCTTTTCTTCATACTTACCTTGTCCGGTGTTCTGGCGATCAACAATACCGGAACGCAAAGAGGGAGGCCTGCATTGCACATCGCGGAGTCGACCTCTTTCGATTGTCCTTCGGGGCCATCGTGGGCGGAATTTTTGATTTTTACTACCTTAATGGTAATCCCCTTTTCATTATGCTCATCGCCTTGTGCGATGGTATGAAGAAGAGATCATGCGTTGTCCTGTATAAGAGTACAGAAAATTGTGGCCCATGGTCCTCGAGGACACTGAGTATGTCAACGTTGCTTGTTGCATAATTACTTGCCGACCATAGCTAAATAATATTGTTGTTCTGCCTGCTGACTAAACATGAGCTTCTTTCTGACAGCTGCCAGTGCTTCATCTATCAGCCCACCATGGTCTCCATGCCGTCTGATGGAAGGCCCCCTTCGCAGACTGCTCCCCACAACTACCTTATGACGACGGGCGGCACGGACAGTGACACAGAGGGTCATTGGTTTGTTTGTATATGATGAATTTGTCAATGCCCACGACACTCGTCATTTTAGGCGGCTAAGTACTTCACCCCAGCCGCGAGCTTACGGGTTTCATTCATGCCAACCGCCGCTTTGAAAAACTGACATCTTTCGGTCCTTTTTTCTTGTCTTTTCCCATTTTTCGAGTGACTATTGCATTGTCACTGCCAGGTTACAAGGTTAGTAAAAATCCATCCCACGTCGCTTCACTCTCGAGTTCCGGTATTTGGTCGTTCGGTCCTCCTATTTGTATACCAACCCTCCCTACCTTGAGTGAGAAGGGGGTGAGTGGTCGGGCAACCAAACACTGGCTTCACATAATACGCAATGAAGATGTTGCCAACCGTGGGGACGGCCAGTAAGTGAAGTGGAACCTCTCTTTTCTTATCATCTCTACCACACACTACAGAATCCAGACAGCTTCGTATTCTCTCCCTCGCCTCAAGCGATGAGAGTCGAAGAGACCAACGAAACGCGGCAAAAATGCTTCGCAAGGAAGAACTCGACTGAGGACGCTATGCACAACGCTGTACAGTGCTGTGATGTGTTGCAGAAACCTGGTATCCTTAGAAAAAAGAAGAAAAAGACGATGTCGCCTAGTCCTGAACCCCAACGCCACCGCCATTACGCTCTGCTAAACCTGATGAACACGGACGGTTGAAAACCAAGGTCATGATTATCCCATGCTTCTGGCAGGTAAAAGTCACAAAGACTTATTATTCACCAGACGCGATTATGTGCCCGGAATACATGGGTTGTATGTACGTTTCGATCCTTGCTTCGGATGGTTGAATATACAGGTCGTCGCCCTGGAATAGGATGAAGAGATGAGATAACCACCGATGCCGCTATGCTCGTGTTGAGTCGAAAAAGACGCTAATGCGAGTGCAAGGAAAGGCAATTACTCGTCGTCAAAAATCTCATAGGTGTTCTGGAGAATCGTGTCGACGACCTTGATCTGCCATCCCGCGTCGGCAATGCTCGTGCTCGGGTCAGTGCCCATGACTGTGGGACCGAAGATAACAGAGAGGTTGTGTGAGTTCATGCGGTTGACGTGGGAGTTGTCCATGACACGGTGTAGATGGAGAGTTAGCGAGCGCAGAGTAGCGTAGTTGGGGTCCGGCAGGCTGTTGATGATGGCATGGAGAGAGTCTCGGCGGACAATGTCGTCCTCGTGTTCTACCAATAGTCAGTTATTGTCTCTTATATGAACTTGGGATAATTGAACTCACTGGCTGCCTCGATCAACTCGCTATGGTGCTCCGTGGTGAGCAACGGGTTGGGTAAGTCACGCAGAAACTGCTTCAGCAGACCGGTAACACTATTGACGTCGTGATAAAAGTTCTCGGGATTTCTGAAGTCCAGCGCTGGGTTGCTCGAGTCGGTGTCGAACATGGTTTTGAGCTTGTTAATATGTGTCAACGAGCCAGACTGTCGGTAGATGCCCTCGACTCCTAGTCCGTAGAGGTCCACTGCCTGGATACACTGATAGACGACCATAGGCACAGGCAGACCGTCTCGTTCATATAGGCGAGACAGAGTCAGTCCGAATACGGGCCGAGCGGCATTGGGCGACGGCCCTGAAGCACCGCCGAGAGGAGGGGATTGTCTGTTGTGCGGAGGGTAGCCACCGGCCGCAGGAGGCGGTCCTTGGGGAGGGTATTGTTGCAGCGGGTTGCCCTGACGCTGTTGAAGCTGCTGAGGCTGTGGGGGCTGTTGAGGCTGCTGAGGCTGCTGAAATTGGCTCGGCGGCGGCGGTGGCTGTTGTTGTTGTTGCGGAGGAGGCGACGACGAATTCTGGAATGGCAAGGCCCCGAGCTGCGGCGGTCCCTGAGATGACATCGTGCCACCGTTATACCTGGACGTTACAACGCCAGAGTTGCGGTTCGACTGGAACTGCTGTTGCTGACTTGGTTGGTTCAGCATATTGTTGGTGCTGAAGCTGCGACCGTGCTGCTGGGTCTGAGGTGCGGGCTGCTGCTGAGATGACGGCCGTTGCTGCTGCGCTGCGGGTATGTTTGGCGGGGCAAAGCTTGGGAGAGATTCGGTGGGCTGCTGGAAGCCGCCCTGTCTGGCAGGAGGGGGCATCTGCTGCTGCTGGTTTTGTCCGGCTGGCTGTCCGCCGAACTGTCCGGACGGCGTCATCTGCGGTACATTCGAAACTGAAGCATTGGGTTGGTGGCCCATTGCAGGGTGGCGTGCTGTGGCCAAAATCGGGTTCTTCTCGTACTTGACCTCGCCGTTGTTGGGGGGTAACCTCGAATGGTGAGATGTCAGGTAGTCGTGAAGGTCCTTTTCGTTGTCGATGGACAGGACAGCTTCGCGAAGGCTGCGCGGTCCTCCAGATCCTTGGCTCTTAATCGGGCTAATACTGAGGCCGTTGCTGAGTAGGAGCTTCTCATTGAAGGACGCTGAGACGGTGTTAGCTTTGGCATAGTCGCATGATCATGGTCCACCTACCAAACTTCTGCATCTGGAGCGCCAGGCCAGAGTCCGTCTCCTTGACCAAATCTTGAAGGGCAGAAATGGCCTCTGGCCTCGTTCTCGTGATCAACTCGGCCTTCTCGCTCTGCAGCGTCTGAACCTTGGCTTGGTAGTCCTGGTCGGCGCCCTGGGCCTTGCGCAAAAGATCCTCCTCATGCTGGGGGCCTGACTTGGACTTCAAACTGAACATCTTGCCACTATTTCTACTGGTGTCGCCGGTGCGCGCGCGGTCGTATTCCTCCGCCAGACTGTCGTATTTGGCCTTGGACTTGCGCATGGCAGCCTCCAACTCTGCCACTCTGTGCTCTGCCGCCAAGCCGTTCGCCTTCCATCCTTTCCTGCTGCGCTCTGCAACGGCAGCCAACTCGAGCAAGTCGTCGTGCATCTGATGTAGCGAGACGGCAAACTGAATTCCGTTCTCGGCAATGCGGTCGTGGATGCTCATCATCTCTGTGTATGCCTGGGCGAAGGTGCCCTGCCTGTGATCGGGCTGGTGCATAGTCTCCTGGCTAATACGGGACAGTTTCTTGAGGGATGACGCGTGGCTTTCTTCGATGTGCGATCGCTTCTTGAGGAAGAGAGCGAATTCCTGGCAAGGTCTTCGTTAGCAGTTGCGAGGGAATCGCCAATGACGAATGCTCTGTTACCTTTGCCGAGGCGATGCTCGCCTTGAGCTGGTTTAACATGGTTGCTACTCCAATCTGTACAGTTGTCAACAATCAGGCCATGCGGACCAAGCAGGCGACTTCCTTACGTCTGATGATAGCACTTCCTGTACGTGCCGCAAAACTTCAGGAGTGGGCGCCGGACTTGTCTCGGCACCGGCGGACGCGGCGTCATTGACTGGGGCGGCTCCCCCGTTCTGGGAGGGAGCTGCGGTATCTGTGTCTCCTAGCGACATGCTGCCTGTCCTGTCGCGCTGTTCGTTGAGGGAGGGTAGGTTGTCGTCGGAGGGGGAGCGAACGTCGGCCATTTTGAGAGGTCGAGGGCGGGTAGCAACTCGGCGCAACTAGGTCAGGTAATACGAGATGGTTGCTCAGTTGGTGGCAGGCTGCTTCGGAGGTGAGATGGACAAGGAATCCAGGATGGGCGTCGTTTCGAGCCGAAGGCGTGAGCTTTCGCTGGAGGCAGATTCCCGGGTGGGTGAGTTGGGATCTGTTCAGGTGGAGAGACAGGGGGTGAAACGGGGGAAATTCATGCGAGAGGTCGACGTTGGGTTCGTGGGAGGATGGGTCGTCCAATGTGATCGGCCGCACGGGGTAGTGATGGGTATCGCGCGGACAAAATGTGGCCTTGGATACACGGATGAGCGCGGGTGGTGAGTGGTGTGGTGTATCCTGTGCGTGGCCAGCTGCGGTGACTGGGGAGCACGCGGAAGACGGAAGAATGTAGGACGAGGGTGGGATGCGAGGAGACGAACGGGGATTGTACGTCAGGGCCTAGCGAAGTCCGTTCGGTTCGGTTCGACCTGCGTGGGCGCGCAGACGGGAGAAGGAAAAAAAGTTGATCTGGAAGGAGGATGGAATCGATAATGGAATAATGTCTCGGGGGTTTGGACGAGACTACTGTGCCTTGGCCTTAGCGTACATAAACCTCAGGCAAGGTGAGGTAAGGTAATTATTAAGGCGCACAGTAGGGCAACGGGAGGAAGCCGTGGAGGCCCCGAGGAAGACCAGCAGGAGCTTATTAGCACCAAGCACCAAGCCGGGGTTGTGGTTGGGAGGCGACAGGAGGATGATTCGTTGTCGCGCAGCCGTTGCGCAAGACGCAGATAAGATGCAGGTGCAAGTCAAGGTGGATGCAGCCACTGCGCTATTGCAGTTGCTGATGTTGATGCTGGGGTGGCGATGGTGCGCTTTTTGTCGCCTTTGTTTGACAGGCGCAAAGGGGGGAGAAGCCAGGCCAGAACAAGCAGAACAAGTCCAACACGAACCAAAATGATTTGCGACGCGATGCGAATGCGCAAGATCAAGGAAGCAAGCTGGGGCGAGGGAGAGGGCAAGACAACGAAAAGCTGCTGCTATGCGCCTCAAGAGATGTAAGCACGACACGTAAGACACACGACACAAGGAATGAGAGGGGACAATTGCCCCGTGCCCAAAGCCGCTGGTTGTCTGTTTAAGTCGGCCTAGATGCTATGAATAGCGACAACTAGTAGCGAACGAGAGCAAGTCGGTGGTTGGGAGTTTAATCTGATCGGTCTCCCGGGGACTGCGGAACATTCTCCCCTCTTTCCCACCCTCCTCCCCCTCACAAGCACCTCACCCTTACCTTGCCTTACCATGCCACTCACCACTCACACTCGCTCTGCTGAGGCGTCGCTCTCCACTTTGTGGGCTAAAACGAATGAATCGGGGCCGGTCATCCCACTCACAGACCTCACACGCGGCACCACCCACTGACAAACGGTACGTAGTCTCTTTCGAGCCTAGCTTCGTCTGTTGTGAGCTCAGCACTGCCACCGGCTGGCTGCTGGCGTTGAAGAAAGGGGAGATGACAACGCGGGATGCAACGGGGAGCCATTAACTGTCGACACGGCACCAACCATCAGCAACGCGGAGAGAGACTTCGCCAGGGCTTCTCAACCCGCCATTGCATGTTCGTCCCCTTGCTGGCACAGGGTGATATGAAGCAAAGCAGGGGATCACAGCGCACGGAACATAGCCGCAAACTCGGTCGCCTCAGCCCAGTGACACATCGCTAAAGAGGCCAAGGCTCGGTAGCTATCGAAGCCGCGTTCGCAACCGGCTACAGTTTAATTGAACTCAAGATGCCTTGAGTGGGCCGCAACCCAGGTCAGGCCTGCTTCCTAGCCTCGTATTCGATTTCTGGGCCGACTATCGCCATTACTATGTAATTAACGAATGGTTTGCTGTAAGAGGCCGGCCAGTTGCAGAATGCATTATTCCAGCTTCTACAAACATCCCTTGGTCTATCTAATAGTAGGCTTTGGCAACTACCTCGATGTCGTGAGAGTTGTCAACGTTGGCCCCACATACGCATATGTTGTACTGCACAACCTCAACAGCATTTACTCATCACCAATCCTCTCATCATATTATGCAACCTGGCAACCTGCTGTGAAGTCGACGAGCAAGCACCAACCCTGAACAAACGCAAGCCCCAACTGGCCCCCGTCACTCTTGTCGTCCCAAAACCGTCCCCCCCTCGCTCCCCTCGGCGTCGATCTTGGAGAAAGTGTATCATGCCGCTCGCCTCCTTGTCCCAGATACCAGCAAAGCGTTCAGGCCGATCTCTCTCACCCAGCGGACCTTTTTCTCGCCGCTGCAACCACACTTTCCAAGTTTATGGTGCACCATGAGGCTATCTCTACATGACCTAAATGCTACATGGGTTTCTTGGCCCCCACCCACCTCCCTCATTCTGACCACTGTATCGTCCACTCCGTCGGCACTTTCCAAGAAGCTCACGGTCCCTGTTCATCTAGACTATTTCAAGATGTCATGTCGATAGTTCAGGCCGCCCCCAAGTGGCCCTAGTCGCCAAAGCACCAATCGAGCCGAGGCAGCATCGGGGGCAAGCATTCCCTGCCATCCGGTATGCCAAGACCGTTTGACAACATGCTCCTGACCGCTGAGTGTCGCATGATATCAGGACTTCGGTCTGTTGCCACCATCATTGGCATCTACCTCGGCGGACGCATGAGGCTGCTCAGACAAGGCATGGCACATATCTCTGCAAGCTGCTTACTGGATGAAGTTGAGATTCAATCCCAACCGTCTCTCGCCTGATGACCAGGGTGACCCTCTCCATGAATGCCCCGGGAGCAACTCCAGCCACAGATCTAATCCGCATGCCGCATTATCAAACGCCCCTCCGCCACCACTCAGTGGTCCACTGGTACTGTTGGGAGCATATGAAGACGCCAGCGAATCACGTCTTATCACGATGATATATCCTCAAGGGGGCCGAACACGAGACGGGGGCTAGTCAATGTGACGTCTGAACAATAAGTGGCTTCCGCCATGGATTCTGATTTGCCCTAGATTCTTGCCGGGCCGTTTTATGAGACGGCTGGCCACTCGTAGCATGCATCCTGCTGCCTCACCCCCAGATGCCCCGCAAGCTCAACTGATCCTCCAGGCTCCAATCCCAGGGCCGTAAGATCGGTTCATCGAGCAATTCCTTCAGCCGTCTGGGCACTGAAAGAGCAGATTCAGTCCCAGAGCTTTTGCTTTCTTAGAGAGCCTCTCCCTCCCACTGCCTCATTACCTTCCCTCTCAACCCCGCGCCTACTTAGTAAAACATCAAGTCCAGCGGCCTCTTCTCATCCGCATACCGCTCCTTGAACTCCTTCCGCGTCAGCCACCTCGCGAGCGGCAGCATCGTCTCCTTCATATCCATGACACCGCGCTTCTTCTGGTCAATGTGTGACGCGTCCACCACGAGACGATGCAGCTTCTCCAGTGACAACGCTCCTGCATACATGTCAGCCTTCTTCGCCGTAAAGCGAAAAATCCCTTGACTCGGGAGAAGGGAGGGGGTCTACTCACCATTGTCCGCCAACTCCATGAGTCTGGCCGGCGTGCCAACGGCAATTCCCGTCCGCGTGTTCTGCAGGAACTTGACCTGCTCATCAACCTTCATGTGTTTCGCAAACTAACACTCCTAGTCAGAAAAACTCCACACGACGGCCGTGTAAGACAAAGAAGGAAGAGAGAAAACGAGGAAAGAAACGAACACTCGGTGGTGAGAGACGGGACGGGATTTCAGACTTACAAGCTTCGATACGGTGTTCTTCTTCGACTGGAACCTCCTCACGGCCCTCACAATGTCCGCCGCCCTCAGGCCGGCACCGGCGACGATGATGGTGTGCGGTGCGCCCTTCTTCTCGGGCGCCGTTCCCAGCTTCTCGGGCTTCTCGGCAAACTTCTCCAGGAAATCGGAAAGCTTGTCCAAGGACCTTGGCTCAGTCCAAGATGTAGTGTCCTTGATAGAGTTTGCTATAAAGAGGGATATCCCTCTTCGTTAGCTTTGTTTCTCACTATAATATTGGCCAAGTAGAATAGTAACATCTTTTGGGCCGGTTTTCATGGTTCAACGCGGCGGGAAGAATTAAGTGGATGAGGAGCTCACCTGAGATGGAAAGATCAGACAACTCAACGGAGCTCAAATCCGTGCCGAACCGGGTGAGCTTCTGCGCGGTGTAATCGGCAAGAAGCTGGTTGTCCATGACGGCGAAGGACTCGTTGATGCCAAGCTCGCCGTTCAGGAGCGTCTCGTCCACGGCGAAGGCCGACTTCTTCTTTTTCTTCTTGCCGCCCTCGCCGTCCTGGTCAGGCGCCGCTCTTTTCTTTGGGTTGGACATGTTGAATGCGCTGTGTGGGGTCCTGGTGAAGTCCTTTTGAGTTGCGGTTCAGAATATGACGCCTCGAGTTGAGTGCAGCGAGCAAAGTTTTGCGGAAGGGGTATCGGTGAGGTTTGGTGTTGTTGAATGAGAACTCGCCTATGAAAATTTCAGCATGTCGGAGAGAAAGAAAAAAAAGTCAGTTTCGCACTGTAATGGGTCGGCGGAACCACCTGGCGGGCACCTAAATCAACGGCCCGTGGTGCTGGGGTCGCCCACTACTCGACGCACAGTGCGCAGCCCGCATCTGCTAGAGCATCCTAGCTTGAGCAGCGCTTGTGACACGGCAACCGGTTCCCTTCATCCAGGGATTTTCATGCCGTTGGTATTTGAATTTGGACGCAATAGGCAGCTTCAAGTCGCTGTTGGTGACGTTAACATCCCTAATTATCGAGTAAAAAGACCTTAATTATTTCGGATTCACTCTACTTCTTAGGCAAGGCCCATTTCAGTCGTCGCACGGTTGAGCAACCATCTTCAGTCGTCCCCTGATACCTATGAAAAACGACGACTTCAACATGGATTTGTGACTGTAAACTATGTCTTAGGCCAGACATATCAAGTTATCTTAGACTTAAACTGTTTTGTATTCAGTAAAAGGAAGCACTAGGAGCATGATGATTCAAAGTATGTTGGTTCACTCGAAATGATAACTCGGACAATTAAGTGCTCTGTTCAACTTGGAATGTCCTCGTTTTCACTGCGAGATGCAGGCGACCAACTCCAGCATCCAAAATCTACGTTCACGTAGCCTCGACCCCGAAAGTACATCTTGCCAAAGTATCAGTACCTCAGACCACATCGGAGAGATATCATGGCCTGCAATGCAACCACCTGAAAGCCACGTACCCAAGGGGCCCGGAAACGAGCGCCCGCCGAATCTCCCTCCCTTCCCGTCCGAGATCCCTCGCCCACCGCCGAAGCGAACAGTCCCCACCAGGCCGCCGAAGAGGCCGCATTCCAGCCGCCCACCCCTCCAAGTCGGTGCGCGCTGGTCTTCCGCCCGACACGCGCCACCCCACTAAAATTTTCCTCCCTTATCCCCCCACACCGAAACTTTTTTTTCTGCCCGATAGGAGAGAGAGAGAGTAGTAGTGTTGAAGTCCCTTCCGCTGCTAGTCCCTGGGCAACAATTTTTTGAAATATTTTGTCCCCAGTTCCTATCATCTTGACCGCGTCTCTTTTGCTCCACACAACCTTTTTGGGCAGCGCGACTGATTGAGTCCTCTTTTGCCCGGTCAATTCGTCCAGTAGTAGTCTGGTACATCATTACCCAGCAGACACCCTCCCACCCCGTAAAACTCGACATCCCTCCGACATCTCGAGTTGACCCCCCCAGCAACAATGGCCTCCGCAGAACTCTCCTCCAAGAAGCGCAAGCGCGCCGAGGCCGCCGCTGTAGACGATGCCGCGGCCGCCGTGACCAAGAAGTCCAAGTCCGACAAGAAGGAGAAGAAGGAAAAGAAGGAAAAGAAAGACAAGAAGGCCGCCGAGCCTGAACCCACGCCCGCCGCCGACGGTGACTTCATCGGCCTCGAGGAGTCCAAACAGGAAAAGAAGGAGCGCAAGCGCAAGGAGAAGGAGGCCCGCAAAGCCGCCGAGGCAGCAACAGAAGACGCCAGCGCCGACGCATCGGCAATGGACATCGATCCCCCTCCCGCCGCCGCTGAAGACTCTAAGAAGGCCAAGAAGAGTAAAAAGTCCAAGACCGACGGTGAACCTGCCGCCGCCGTAGAGGAGAAGAAGGAGAAGAAAGACAAGAAGGATAAGAAGGACAAGAAGGAGAAGAAGGAGAAGGAGCCCAAGGCCGAGATCAACGGCAAGGCGGAAGAGTCTGCCGACAAGTCCTCCAAGAAGTCCAAGAAGGCGAAGAAGGCCAATGACGAGCCCGCCGCACCCGAGCCCGCCGCCGCAGAAGAAGAGACTCCCGCCGAGGGAGCCAAGAGGGAGAAGTACATCGTCTTTGTCGGTGAGTCTCGATCCAAACACATCCATCCCCGGGGGCACTCGTCCCCCCTCCTCCATCATGGTCTTCCCGAGCCTTCCTCCGCTCTCCAGCCACGTCAATGCATGAGTATAGGGAAAACACCAGCTAACACCCCTTTCTCTCTAATCAGGAAACCTCCCCTACACAGCGAACAAGGACTCCATCAACGCTCACTTCGCTGCCTACAAGCCCACCGCAGTCCGCTGCCTCAACAAGGACGGCAACCCCAATGTCTGCCGCGGCATCGCCTTCCTCGAGTTCTCCAACGGCTCCAACATGCGCACATGCCTCGACAAGATGCACCACACCGAGTTTGACGACGGCCTGTCCCCCGCCCGCCGGATCAATCTCGAGCTCTCGTACGTCCATCACTGTCCTCTCCTGCCCTTCTAGCCCTAATGCACATTGCCATTCCCCCTTTTGACTGGGGAGCCCCCAGAACCGTAAATCGCAAAAAGAAAACAAAAGAATAAAGACTAATATGTCGCCCAACAGCGCTGGTGGTGGCGGTAAGAGCAAGTTCCGCAAGGAGAAGATCAAGGAGCGCAATGTTCACCTTGACGAGAACCGCGTCAAGCGGCTGCAGAAGGAGGAGGAGTACAAGAAGCAAAGGGTGTCCGAGGGCGGTGCCAACTCCCAGCAGGATAGCATACACCCGAGTCGCTTGGCCATGATGTACCAGTAGGCGGTGAAAATATGGTGGAGCTTGTCTGAGGGGTCATCACTCGATATTGGATACCTACAAGTAGTAGAGCTTGTATGGATTCGAGGGAATACCCAAACCCACACTGTTGCAACATCTACAAGGTCTCATTCTAGATACCCCAGGGCATTTGCAATAACAGTCAATTCTCAAGGCGAAGTTCATATCCCGTCCTCCGTTGTCTAGTTTCCTCCATGAAAAATGTTGTGTTTGTGAGACTGTGCTATCTACAGAAAAGCTTGGGATATCCTTGTGTGATGAGATGCAAAGCTTGCCTGCTACCAACGTTCCGCCCCTTTTGTTTCTGTTTCCCTCTTGGCCTTCTCAAAGTCGAAAGAAAAGGAAAGAGCAGCAACAAAAAACACTTTCATTCGCCACACCGCCACTGACCATCTGCGAGAGAGACATCGTTATGCCCGTAACAAATTGGGAGTGGCAGGCGGGCAAAATGAGATAATCGGGGTTCGTTGTGATCTTCGCAGGCTGTGATCAGCTGGCTCTTCCTGTGGGGTGCCTCGGAAAGTAGTGTCGTTCTTCTTTGGACAAGCGCAAGGCACAGGGTCGTGCAACATGGTTGAGCCCTGACGGTCAGGCAGCGAACAACTGTTCATGTAATCCACCTCCGTACGCCGTTTCCAATGTGAACCCGCAACGCTCAAGATCAATCGAACGCATTTACAAAATCGTGCACTTGGACTTCTTCTTCTGCTGCTGGACGGGCCGGGGGTTCAGGACAGCACTGGAGCGACTGGTTAGCGGATTGACGGCAGATGGAGCGACTTCAAGTGACAGCTTCTTACCGAATAGCCTCGTCGAAAACGCTCTTCAGATTTCTCTGCGTCAGGGCGGAGCACTCGAGATACTTGTGTGCCTTGATCTCCTTAGCACAGACCAAGGCTTGATCGTAAGAAACCGGCTCCATTCGCTTTTGTCGGAGCGACTCGAGGGTGTTGGGGTCCTCTCTGAGATCGAGCTTGGTGCCGACGAGGATGATGGGAATGTTCGGCGCATGGTGATCGATCTCGGGGTACCACTGCGCATGATTAGTGCTGATCGCCATGCAGTAAGGCTGCAGAGCGTCATACCTTGGCCTTGACGTTGTCAAATGATGGCGGGCTGACAATGGAGAAGCAAATGAGGAAGACGTCGGTCTGGGGGTATGAAAGCGGCCGCAGTCTGTCGTAATCTTCCTGACCAGCAGTATCCCACAGTCCCAAGCTAATTGGTTTTCCATCGACCATCACACTCGCGGAGTAGTTGTCGAAGCTAGGAGCTCAAGGTCAGAACGGTCTCGACCGCGTAGCCGCTTCGAGTTTTGCTTACACAGTAGGAATATATTCGCCGGGGAAGGCGTTCGTTGTGTAGGAGATCAGCAGGCATGTCTGCAAGGCCGGGTTAGTTGCGAGGTGGCGGGGTCTCATGAAGAAGAGAGCTCACCTTTCCGACAGCACCGTCACCAGTCACCACACACTGCGAAATGATGCCCGTTAGCCTTGTACTCCTTTCCACCGATGGCGGGACGATGGCCATCGTCAGAGGCAACGCACCTTCAACGACTGGACTCCTGGTTGAGCCATTTCTGCGATATTCTGGGCGATGTGTAGTTCGATTCCACAACAGTTGTTAGCGCGAATAGAGTTCGCGGGTTAGGGAGGCTGCGTCGAATTGGGTGTCGATCCGAAATGGGAGTTGCGAGGTCAAGTGTGACACAAGGTTGCTGGAATGGAAGGACAGGGGAAAATGGCGAACGTTTCTCTGGCGGCGCTCGCTCGGGTACGTTTGATCCTAGGGGCTCGCAATTATGGGTGTGGTATAGAGAGCTTTGTTGTAGGATGGTACGATGTGGGCGGGCTGGGCTGGGCTGGCGACGGGCGCTGTGTCGTGTCGAACAGACCAAGCGGTGCTGGTTCCAGGTAGTATGGGCGGAGCGAGACGAGGCGAGAGCGGTCGGGACGATGCTCTCTGTTTGATGGGTAAGGTCAGGCAAGGTAGAGTGAAGTAAGGAGCAGAGTTGGAGTGGCAGAGAGTAGAGCAAGCACACTGCGCGGCAGCAGCAAAAGACAGTTGCGGAGTCTAAGCTCTGGTGGGTTCCGACGGCTGCATAAAAAGTCGAGGTCAGAAATGTTTTGACACAGCGGAAGGGATTAGTGCCGCAGGAGGTGAAGCTGAAAGGGTGATAACGGTACCCTGTATATCTAACCTTCTTCTCAGGCAAAGAAAGTGGAGATGGGGGCAATTGGGAAACCTGAGGGAAGGGAAGTGGAGGGGGGTCGGGGGTGGGTGGGCGGCGGTTTAGAGTCGCAGTGCGGTAGGGTCGTTGTATGGTACAGGCCAGGTGCGGTCAAGCCAAAAGGCAGGGCAAGGGGATGCCGACTGGGGGGGGGCGTTGAAGTGGTGGGAAGTGAAAGCGTTGGACTGTGAGGGACGGACAGGACAGGACAGGACAGGACAGAACGCACGGAAGCGGGAGGGAGACTGTGTGCGAATATGCTAGTGCAGCACAGCCAACAGCAGCAGCACCTTGGTAGAATGACGAATGACGACCTTTGTATCTTCTGATTGGGGTGGGGTGTTTGCTCGGTCGGCAAGCTGTTGAAGAAGGCGGGAACGGGAGGAGGAGGAGGAGGAAGAGGGAGACAAAGGCAAGATGCAGAGACAGACAGGTGACTGGCGGCAGCAAGAGAGGTAGAAGCAGACGACAGACGCTTCGAGAGTGGTGGATGGGAGGATGGTCGGGTTTGCTTGACGGACGAGAGATACGGCATGGTACGGTACAGGTAAGGCATGGGCAAGGTAAGGCATGGGCAAGGTAAGGCATGGGCGAAGTACCTAAACAGGTGTGGGCGTGGATTGGGTGTATGGATGGCACGTACCGGTGTGCGGTCTGCGATGCGATGCGATGCGATGCGCTGCTGCAGTGCTTTGCGGGCAGCAAGGAACAGCAAGGAGCTCCTGGCTGCAACAGTTTCGGCGTCAACGCGCTGTCGCCCTGTCCCAATAGGAAAGCGGCGGCAAAGAGGGTAGCAGGTTCTCTGTAGGGGGTTGCCAATGAACAGACAGTGCGGGCCAGCAGCAGTGGCAGCAGTGGCAGCAGCGGCAGCACGACCAGAGGAGCGAAGGGCACAGCGGTAGACGACTGGCTGGAGGGTGGTGTGCAGGGTGAGGCGAGAGGATGAGACCAGGCGGCGTGTGGGAGGGAGGTGGTGTTGGTACCGCGCAAGGTACCGGTCGTACAGCACTGCGTTTGAGGGCGTATGATGGATGGGCTGGCAAGGAGGACAGGCTGGATTGGGTGGTGAAGATCCGGCAGGCGGGCACGGTGCAGGCCAGTGAGGTGGGTGTGGATGTTTGGATTGTGGATGGGCAATGGTGGACGGGGTGGGAAGAGATGTGGGTGTCGACGAGGATGGTGGTGGCACGACGAGGAGGATCTTGGAACTGGAACAGAAGCAGGGCCGGAACTGGACGTGAGTGAGAGCGCCCTGACTCTGGCGAAGGCCAGCCAGACCACCTAGACTACAGACATGCCAGGAAATCGACAGGTCGTGAGAGAAGAGGGCTGGCGTGGTGGTGGCCCGTGTTGAAGTGCCGTCGTCTTCGGCGGTTTGCTGCAAATGGTGTTCCTGCCACTGGCACTGGCAGATGTCATGGGCCGTGTACGGAGTACTTGCCGGTACGTGCAAGTACCGGCTGGTGCAATTAGGTCGCGGCTATGACGATTGCCATGTTATTGTAGTACTTTCAGGAATGAACCCGACTTTACCTTAACCTACCCCGGATGGTGGCGGATTATGAATATGAAAGGGGGAGCCACTGGTCTTTGGTCGATAAGGAAGCCGGGCCAAGAGTAAGCAAGAACATACGCAGCCGGATGGTCTAGTAAGTCTAGTGGTTTTCTGTTGGCAATGGCTCGCTCGCTCGCTCGCAATCTACAACCAAAAGATAGCTGGTGCCGCCGTAGCTGGAGCTGGAGCTGCAGCAAGCTCGACCGACGGAGCGAATGAGAGGTAGATGAAGCTCCTCGATTGGCTGCAAGTCAAGGCGGCAAGATGGGCCGACGACGTATCAGCAGGAGCAAAGAATTTTTATTTAAAAATTACTCGAGGCGCCAAATACATACAACAACTGCTTAGATGGTGTGGTTTGGTGGCATCGAGAGCTGGGCGGAAACACTCCTGATGTCGAGTCTGCGACAATCACGACGGCAGGTCCCACAGGACTCATGATCAGTGAGATGAGTAGACCCAGAGGTGCTCGCTCTGCGGTTGGGCTGACCAGACAGACGGAAGGGAAATGTCCTGGAAATAGTCTCTCGCCGTGTGTTTCGTGCCGGCGGCCTGCCAGCCACAAGATGGATGTTGACCCGTTCTGGGCGACGCAACCAACCAGCTTGTGATTGACACTGCTGGGGATTGAGATGCAATGCGATGCGACGGGACAGGAACACTGAGCAGCATCACCTCCCTCATGCAATGGACGACGTCCTCCCTCCACTAGCCTCTGAGGTACTAGTGTGTGTAGGCCAGGTACCTTGCCTGTAGCCCGTACTTGTCGCACGCAGCTCACCATGGGCCAACCATAGGTACCGCCGCGCACAGGGAGCTCTCGCGTTCTTTCCAGGGGAACCATGGTTGATCCCTGAGAACCCCGTCCATGTTCAATCTTCAACCTCTATCTTTCTCGCTGGGCAGCGGTCCGGCATATTTCCACGTAGAAATTTGAATCGGGAGAGCTTGCCATTTCTGGGCGGCATCGAGGGCCCCTTTCCCATTCTGAGCAGCCCCATCCCTGAGGCTTTATGTCCTGTTCCTTACCAAAGAAAGAAAGATAGCTCCTCTCACCTCACTTCACTGGAGCAGAGCGAAGGGAAAGGGAAGGAGAGGAGACAGGGAGGCCAGTACTACGAGGTGGATCCCATTGCTCAAAGCGGCATAACTCCGGGATGGCCATCGAACTGGGAGACTTTGCGAAACCTGCAAGGGGCCGCGCGCGATATCTGTTAATCGCGGCAACCGTACTAGAAACCTGTTAGCCGACCGAGTCTTCTCCCACTCTGTCCATGTCCTCCTATTGTTTCCTTCATCGCCGAGGTTTCTGATGAATCGGGTCTCCTTTGTTTCTTCAAAGTATCTCCATCATCCTGCCTACCACTGGGGCTCTTTCCACACACACACACATCCACGTCCACTCACACACACCTACCTACCTACCTATCTACCTACGTGCCATGCACACACACTAGGGGAAAAACGTCCGTTCCCTTCGCCGCCCGCTCGCTCGCTTCGGAATGAGAGTTCAGGCGCCACTTGACGCACGTCTTGTAACAAACTACTGTCTTCGATGGAACACTTGAGGAACGGTTTGGGGCTCCTTCTTCTCGCCTTCCAGCCCGTCTTCGACGATCCTCGTCTCCAAGGACTGCCCGGTCTGCCCATTATTGTCGCTGGTCTAGCACTTACACCCACTACCTCATTCTTCCTCCCTTACGCGAAAGCAGGTGCTCCGCAATAATGAGATTGACGAGCCCAAGGCGGGCAGACGGTTGGTCTGATTTGCTGAGGGAACCACATGGCCCGGCGCTTTATTGATTCCCACGGCCTATCAACCCACATGCTCGACTTTACCTCAACGTTGGTGGGTACGGATATTGATTGAGTCGACTCCATCCAATATCCTGGTTGTGGTCTCCTTCGCGCCACCCTCCGCCGACTACACCAATCATTCGTTGTTCAGTCGTGACCGCCGCTATCCCGGACATTTACCTCAGCCACCCTTCGGAGTCCATCCGCTTGGAATCAATCACACCTTGTTGCTGACTTGTTCCGATCTCCTTTACCCGTCCTATCTCTTCCTTGCCAAACACCTCCTGTCAAGCCAAGGAAACCCTCGTCAGATCATCCACTTGCTTGGCGTCAACGACTCACAGGCATGCCCATCACGACGTTTCCCCGTGTCCATGGAGGGGAAGTCGAGGAACCATGGACACGCAATGTTGGATTGGAACGTCGGCAACAAGCACATGTTCCTCGAAACATTGCCTGGTATCATTCGTTTCCTGTCACGAACCCGGCCCATTTCGTCGCATGTCGCACAGATCGCTTCTTCACACGTAACCGCACATGTTTCCTCATGCGCCTGGTTACAAACCCTGGTCCACGGGCATCATGACATTGCTTCGCCTGATTGACCATCCTGAGGAGCTCTGTCACCACGTGCAGTGGTGTTTAAACTTCGCAATGCCAGAACTGCTAGCTGGATCTGGTTACCGAAATTTAATCTGAGACTCTGCATACGACTCCTTGTCTTCCCCAATATGATTCTGATCGTGTGGGCTTTGGGATCAGAGGACGGGAATCGGCCTCTGCTCACTTAATTGCTACCAAGTTGCAAGAACTATCCGGTCACATCCCTCACCATGTCTTCCCCGCTTACTAACTCTCAACCAAGTAACTTTTTACCACCGGAAACATCCGCTGGAATGCTAACTGTAGTTTAAATACTTTCTCGCTTCAAGACACCATCTGCAAACGCCTGGGGAAAGTTGCTCTTGGCAATGGCACTGGCATCCTCCATCGAGATTGTCCTTCCCGGGAAAACCCCTTAATTGCCGGAAACCAATGGGGTCAACCCTCGAACATGGGCAGCAGCTACATCGTTGACCGACACGAATGTTAATGTGCATATGACTCTTTCCGCCTCTCGGGCACTCGAGCAAGACGCTGTTAGAGCCTGATAGCTGCGACTCGGCAGCTGTAGAAAGCTTTCCGTGCCCTCAGATCCACGCTGGAGCCGCTGGGTTGTGGTTAAACTCTGGGCAGTGTTCATTCATCCAGCCCTGAATGCATTTGGGTGGCATCCCCTTGCCGGCGCAGTATCCCCCAGATCCGAACCCGTATGGCTCAACCGGAGTCATCGACTGGGATTCTTCGTCGAAAGCCAACCGGTCTAAAATATTCCCCATGGAGCATTCGATCGGGGTGGCGGGTACTATGGAGCTTGACAACTGCTGACTTAATCTTGTTGGACGCCTAAGCTACGGCACTCCGGAGTATGCCTACGACAACTGGAACTGCCGGATTGACATGTATCTGCCATTCGTTCTCTAATGCCCATGTCTACCGAAATTAGGCAAGGGAAACGCGCAATGGATAATGTACTTGACCTCCTCCAGAGCCTCGTCGTTGATGCCAGGGGCTGATATGCTGGGCACAATGATTCATAAAGATGCCGGCTTGTCGGCTTGAGATTTGAATAGTCGGGGACGCTAAAGGTATGCTGATACTGATCTTTAACCGGATGGCGCATCGAACGCGATAGGCTGTGTTGGGGGCCGTCACGGGAGTCTTATAGCCAACAAAGTTTGTCTGCGCAGGTCAGGGGTACGAGGCCGCCGGACATGTTGCGGGATTCATCTGAGTATTAAGAGTTGTGGGGAGGAAGTCGAAATCTCAGAGTAGGCTCTGATCGATAAGCTCATATTCAGTCACAGTTTTCCTTTGAGAATCGAAGCCTGTGTATCATGATGGATTCCTCGGGAGCCTTTGGAGGGATGGACTCCACTGCCTATGGATTCGCTTCATCCCCGGAGCCAAACCTTACACAAGGCTGACAAGCCGGCAAGAGGCTGGGGAACAAGGTGGGTGGTTTATAATGATATACCCGAAAAGCGTTGCCATCAAACATTGTCCACGGTGGTCGAATTGAAATACATGTAAGCTGAACTGGGGGGATTGGGGTCGACAAACAAGGTAACATAGAAAAGCCTCGGTAATTGCCATAGGGCTGGGCAGAAAATTCATGGGTATGAAGCTTGGTTATATCTAGCTTGCCACCGTAGCCCAACCTATAAGGGCTTGCGTAGTTGACGAGTTGACGAGTCAGATTTTGCCCCTGGGGCTCCACGGTTTCGTTTACAAACTATGAACAAAATACCGGCTGTCGGTGTAAACGCATGATTCTCCTATCACAACATAGGATGTTGACGTAGGACGTCAGCTCCCTTAGTCGCGGGAAACTCTCAGTGTGAACTGTGCAGTTGAGGACCCGTTTATAGTGCCGGCGGTGGGGCCGAGAGACATGGTCCGTGCACACAATACCCTTGTTGACGACAACCCGCCGCACGGCGCAAGGCGCGTCAGGACCGATCCAGTCGCGTTGCACTCTACAGTTCCGAGTCCGCGGGGAACATTGCACCGCGCCCACAGGCCGTCGCCAAACTCCACAACACCCGTCTTCCGGATTGCATTTCAACGGAGCGTAGTGCCGATCTGGATTTGTTTAACGGCAACAGAACCTACATCCCGATTGCGCCGCCCGATACCTATCCATCACCCATAATCTCCACGCCTTGCGAGAGTGGGCAGCCAGCTACCTCGCCGCTGCTCAACTTCAACGCAATCATCAGCGATGTCTACATCACCACCCCTTCGTACACCCAGGGGAGGCGGCGGCGACGTCGACGACGACCCCCTCTTCTCCTCCGCCCTCGCGACAACAACCCCGAACCGGCGCGCCCTCAACTTCGAACCCCCCTCAAGCCGCCCCTCCCTCCACACCCCGTCAAACAACCCCCTCCGTTCCTCTCTCCGCAGCTCCGCCTACCGCAACGGTCTCTCGGCCTCGGGCCGTCGTAGCCTTGCTGCGACACCCCACGCCCGCGCTGCCTACCGCACAATAGACCAACGCCGCGCCGCGGCCCTGACCCCCGGGAAGAACAAACGCCGCGAGAGCTTCCGCCCAAGGCGGGAGTCCATGCAGGATATTCTCCGCGGGCTGAGCAGGGTCGTGAAGCACAATACCCAACCGATATCGTCATCATCGTCGCCGAGCGACCTAGGAGCGGCACCGACAGCGAGTCTGCCGATTCGGACTGTGGGCGACAGGCGGAGTCTGGCGTACGACGACGACGACGACGATGACGAGCTTCCTATCGATAGGCCGAGGTTGTCGTTACCGTTGGACGTCGAGGATGACGAGGATGATCTGATTGCGCCCGAGCTGTCCCAGATTGACGAGAACGCGACGATTGAGTTCCCCAGGCGGGCGTATACGGACCAGCCGTCGAGGATGTCTATGGGGAGTGTAAGATTAAGCGAGTATAGGAACTACGAAGACTTCGACGACGATGATAATGACGGTGGAGAGGGCTACTTCCCCGGGTTCGAGGTTGGCGCGTTGGACGAGGAGGGTGGAAGGGAGCAGCTGGAAGAGTCGTTTGACAGGTGAGTGCGAGAGAGTTAGCATGGAGCAGTGGACCTTGTTTGCTGATTGCGATTATAGAGTGGAAGACGACAACATCCGGCGGCAGACGCTGGCTTCTGCGCGGGAGAGCGACTTCGGGTTCGAGGTGCCCGTCGACGCGGACCAGACAACGTTCATGATGGCGGTGGAAGGCCAGAGCTCGCCGGCGCGACCACTCCCCGAGTTCACCGACGAACAGCCGTCGCTCAACATTGAGCCGGCGGACGACGAACCGAACGCCCCTCCACCCTTTGACGAGGACGTAGGGTTCGGAGGTTCCTACTATGACCTGCGTAGCTCCTCTCCGGCCGAACCGGCGGGCGAGGCGACCGAGCTCGAGGAGCAGACGGATGTCAGCGCGCACTTTGAGCAGCGGCCGCGCAAGACGAAGCGCGGCATCAAGCTGTCGAAGTACAACATGGAGTACCCGTCCCTGCCGCCCGCGGTCGTCAAGCGGCTCGCGACCACGTTTGCGAAATCCAGCGGCATCAACAACACCAAGATCAGCCCCGACACGCTCGCCGAGATCCAGCGGGCGTCGGACTGGTTCTTTGAGCAGCTGGGCGACGACCTGTCGGCGTATGCCAAACACGCCAAGCGCAAGACGATCGACGAGAGCGACATGCTCACTCTCATGCGAAGGTACGTTTTATTTAGCTTTGGGATTCCGTACCCTCTTTTGGGGTATCGACTTCCTTTTCTTCTTTTGGCCCTTTATTCTTTTCTTCTACAAGCTTTTGTACAGTGCAGTATGTGTCTAATACTCTTACAGACAACGCCAGACCGGCTCAACGACCACGCCCTTTTCTCTGGCGCACAGATATCTGCCCCGGGAACTGCTCCAGGAGTTGAGGATGCCCAAGCCGCTGCCACCGGCGGAACCGAGAAAAAAGCGCCGCAAAGCCAATGGCGACGGAGAGGAGGAGGTGACCTGAAATCTGAGCGGCCACAGTATGGTTCTCCCAGGGAACCAGCGACTTTTTTTATATATCTTACCAATGCTTGTTCATGCGCACCCGTCGCGAGATATCGGTAGGGGGCTTCTTGACTACCATCCACAGCATGATTGAAGTGGCGAACGCGAGCCCGTACCTGCAAATTGCGGCATCAGCATCGACTGTGAGGAAATAACGAAAGGGGAAGGGGGGAGAAGAAGGGGGTTCTTACCATGTGAAGATGTACTGGGCATGGTTATTCCGCAGGTTCACCTCGGCGGCTCTCCCGATTGGGATACCCTTGGACTTGAGGTCCACGATACGGAAGAATTCGTGCTCTGCGAAAGCATCAGCATCAGCATGTATACCATAGCAAGCCCGCGCGAGGCCGTAGTTGCACACATACCGATAGTAGCCTCAATCCACACAGGCTGACTGCCCGTCAGCGCCGCCATCTGGTGGACGTCAGGGAAGAAAAACTGCCATCTATCCGGCCTGTTCTCGGGCGTGAACATGTTCTTCTTCCACGGCTCCCGCAGCAAGCCCTCGACCTTCACCTCACCCGTGGGCAAAGCGTGGGGCCTTTTCTTCTGGTCCGCCATGTCCTTGCTGATCCAGCCGCGGTTCACCAGCACCGTCGTGCCGTCTCCCTCGCGCTCAAGGGGCGTGACGACCATGTAGCCCTGCTCGCCCTCCCACATCCGCGGCCCGATGAGCATTTCCTTGTCGTGACGGAAGTGGCCCGTAGCGTAGACGCGGCGGTAGTCGAACTCCTTCACCGCCTCGGGGTCGATGCGTGGCGGTAGGGGGAGGGGGTCGCGAACGAGGCGGTCCTCGTATTTTGCGATCAGTTTCGTCTTCCAGCCTAGGCGCTGGACCTGCCATGTCCCCAGGATGAAGGCGGTTATGGGGATCAGGGCGAGGAGGATCAGACCCGGCCCATGGCGCCTGCCGGCGCGGACGAGCTCGGGAGGGTTGTCGACTATGGAAATGAAGTCGGGAGGCGGTTGGGAGGCGAGGGGGCGAGGGGTTGTGTGGAATGCGCGGGCGGCGACATGGCGCGATGTCGAGGTTGATGATGATGCTGCTGCTGCTACTGCGGGACGGCGGAAAGCTATGGGGCGAGCAATTGACTTCAGGCAGGTTTGCGCCGTGATGCCGGGCGGCCGGAGGAGGGCGCGTGGTAGTGGAGGCGGCATTGCGGTCGCTTCTCTGGGTTCGGAGGTTTTTTTTTTGGCGTTCGGTGGTGTAGCAGGGAGGGAGGCAGAGGAGCGTCGGAGCTTTTCGCGAGCTTTTGGGTAATGAGGTCAGGATATTTCAGTTTTGGGGGCCGATCATTTCTTTTGCAGGGTACCTTGCGCGCTACGGCGGCGCGAGCGGGCAGGACGGACGAGCTGGAGCTGCAGAGCTGCAGCAGGAGCGTGGCGTCCAGGGTGGGGCTTTGCCGATTCGGTGGCGCTCCCCCGGAAGGGAGGGATAGCGGCACTGAGGTCCCCTTGTCCGTCCAGCCCAGAACCAGCACGACAACACCTGTCCCCCAGTCATCTTTACCAAGCCCCTTGATATCTCACCATACGGCCTTGAATCTCATAGCATCTGTGTGAAGGGCTCTAGTGATACGGCGGCGTCAAGTTCAAGTCCCCTCTGATCCAAAGACACTCTTCGGATCCGGCAATTCCCTGGAGCTACAGTTCCCTGGCTCTACTGTCTTCGGTCGAACCCCACAGAATACCTCAACATACCTTATCGGCCTTGCTAAAGCCGTCGGACCTACATTTCAAGCGCGGCTTGAAAGACGATTTTGCAACCAGAACCAGGCTCAACATGTTCTTCACGGGAAGTCTACAAGAGGGCATCGCTACGGCGTTGCAGCAGAGCAAATGCGTCTTCTGTTTCGTCACAGGTGAGTATCTCATACCTCCCCTGGCCACATCCGCAGATTGCCTAGCTGACACAAGAATAGACGAGGAAGCCGAGAGTCAGACCTGGGAGACTGAGTATCTTACCGAAGACTCAGTGAGTTTGACCAGCCTTAATTCAAAATGCCAAGATCTAACACCCCTCCTTAGATCGCAAGCTTGCTCCGGGATGAGGCCGTCGCCCTTCGGTTGACGAAGGGCTCGGAGGAGGCGGGCTACCTGGCCGCCATCTTCCCCCTGCCCAACACGCCCACCGTCATCATTATTAAGAACGGTGATCTGAAGGAGTACGTCGTGGCCGGGACCAGTAAGGACGAGTTTGTCAGGCGAGTGGCGACTGCATTCCGCGGCGCTCAAGGCCAACCTACAGTTGCTCAACCTGCGGCAGCTGCTCCGGCACCGGCCCAGGCTCCCGTTCCGGCGGCCCAGTCTACCGACGATTTGTACGACGAGGCCCCTTACAACCCTCCATCCGCGGCACCCTCGAACGACTCCCAGCCGCAACCTGCCAGACCTGGCACCTCTGACTCCAGCCCGCGCGGCCCCGCCACGCCAACCCAGGAGGAGGTCAACGCCTCCACACTCCGTACTGTTCTCGCAGAACGTGCTGCCCGTCTTGAGGCACAGCGACTGGAGTCCGACCAGAAGGCAAAGGAGGCCCGCGCCGCCAAGCGCGAGAAGGCCGAGACCGACAACTCCAAGCAGGCCGTTGACACCCGCAACCACAAGGAGGCTCTCAAGAAGGCGCGCCAGGAGGCCGCCGAGGAGAAGGCCCGCATCTTGAAGAAGATCGAGGACGACCGCGCTGAGCGTCGGGCGCGCGTCGCCGAGCGCGCCGCTGCGCGGGAACAGGCTGCGTCGCCGAAGCTTGGCGAAGTGGCCGCCGCGCTGACGAGATCCGAATCCAGCTCTTTGGCGCCGTCAGCCTCCGGTGCGAATGGCATGACGGCGCTGCAGGTGCGCCTCCTGGACGGCTCGACGATCCGTTCGCGGTTCCCCAGCAGCAAGACCCTTGGCAGCGACGTGCGAGCATGGGTTGACAGCGAACGGACGGACGGGAGCAAGGAACCGTACAATTTCAAAGTCGTGCTCGCGCCGCAGCCGAGCAAACGCATCGACGATACGGAGGAGGGCAAGAGCCTCTCTGACCTCGGCCTTTCGCCGTCCTCGACCCTTGTGCTGGCGCCTGTTGGCACGCATGTCAGCGCGTACGACAGCTCGTCGGTGGGAACGACAGTCGTAACCTTCCTTCTACTTCCCTTTACGCTGCTGCAATGGCTCTGGGGGCTCATCTCCGGCGTGTTCTCGGGGCTCGGGGCTCGGAGAGAGGCCGCAGAGGAGGCCGGCGCCGAACCCGTCACGGTGAGGGAGCAGCGAAAGGGGAAGTTCTCGCAGTTTGCGAACCCGGATGATCGCAAGGGCGACCATCAACTTTACAACGGAAATTCGGTGAGTCTCTTTTCCTTTACCCCAGAATCCTGACGGAGGATGAACGCTCGAAGATGGTCGTGGACCCGGATGCTAACTATCGCAGCTTAATTTTGAGCCGCGGCCGGACGAGAAGAAGGATGAGTAGGTCGCGAGGCACGAGAGTCACGGCAAAGTCATAGACGAGAGGGCAAACGAAGCTGACGAGTGGGAATTGTCATCTATTGTACACCGTAGGAGATGTAATATTTCAAAGGCTCATTTCTCAATGCTTCCGCCAATGCAAATGCCGCGTGAATTCCTTGAAGCTCCAAGCCCATGTTTTCGGCATTGTTTTTTTTTCGGTTTCCTTCCATTGCCTTTTGACTATTAAGATACATATAATGCCTCCCTTCCGACATGGGGTCTGTTCGGAGGGAAGGTTTTCAACACCCAGACACTACCAAGCTACGGCAAGGTCTAGTACTGGCTGGCAGCAGCCTGGCAGGCCTTGAGCTGCTCAAGGTACCAGTTGCAGATCTGCATGTTGCCGCTGTGCTCGTCCATGCACTTGGTGAACTGCTGGGTCGCGCCGGCACAGTTGTTGCCCCACTGCTGCGTCGTCTGGGACTCGCCCGTGGCGGCGGGGGAGTTGGACTGGGGGGAGGCCTCAGCGGGCGCGGAGGAGCCGCCGCCGAAGAAGCCGCCGATGGCGTGGCCGACGGAGGAGCCGATTGCGACACCACTGTTTTGTGATCCAGTTAGCAAGTCCGATCCTCAAAATTACGGGTTTCTTCTGGGTGTGTGATGGGATGGAGAGAGTTCTCCCGAGCTTAGGGGAAGCTTCAACATCCAGCTTGGAGGGCAATGCTTCGGTGGAAGGGAGATCGGGGAGGTTGCGGAGTAGACGTACGCAGCGGTGCTGGCCATCTGGCCAAACAGACCAGGGCCCTGCGAGGGGGCGGCGGCGGCGGGCGCGGCAGCGGGGGGAGCAGCGTGTTGTTGAGGGGGAGCGGCCATGGTCGTAGCCGGGCGAGTCTGGGTGGGAGCGGGTTTCGCGGCCGAGACGGTAGGGCGCGAGGGGGCGCTAGGGCGGCCGGAGGAGCGTTGACGAGGCATTTTGATAGAGGTTTGTGTGTTTGTCGAGGTGAGACGAAGTGGCTTGTGTTGTCTGTCGTTTGGGAGGGAGGGAAGAAATCGGTGGTATTGAGAAGTTGAGGACGGTCGTCGTGGATATGGAGGGAAGTCGGCAGAAGTTATGCGCCGGGGTTAACAGAGTTGATCTGTTTGGTAGCTCGGCTTTTTTTGGGATTCGGCCGGGGTGGGTGGCAAGGTCTGGCCAATCAGGGGAGGGTGAATTTGGTCGTGGTCAGAATGTGGAGAAGGGTCTTTTCTCGTTTGGTGGATATTCGGTCAGGGGTATCGGTGGAGTAGGTATATTCATCAAAGCGGGCTTGGGTGTTTGCCACGGGAATTCATGCAAGTTAAGTGAGGCAGGCAAGTGAAGTATCAAAGCATGTTGAGAATTCGATTCATTAAGTGATGTCTTCATGTCTATGTTGAGGGTATCCATTATTCCCGGTGCGCAAAACCATTCCGTCGTCCTTTTTCTGTAATGAATCCCTCAATCAGCCTAGACCGAAAGTCCCGTCTGGGACTAAGGCCTTACGCTGTGGGCAAACAACTCGATCTCGATACTGGCCTTTTATGGTCTGCTGTGGTTCGGTGTTACAAATGTCGAGGCGCCAGCATCTCCTGGGTTTGAATGCCGCAGATGCCGCGTGTGCGACTCAGATTGCCATTTACGCAGTTTCAGCTAGTCAACCAATTTCTGTCCTTAGTTCAGGCTCATTCTTTCCGCATAGTAATACTTCAAGGCTTGCTCCTGCCGGAGCTCTTCCGCCTTGAGCTCCTCTGCTTCTTCTCCGGGCCTGAAGAGCTGGCGGACGGTGACTCCGGCGCCGGTCTCTTGGGTTTCTGTATGGAGTTGAGCAGCGCCTTTGCGCGCTCCTCGGCCAGCTTCTCTTCCAACTTCTTCTTCAATACCTTGTCGTTTTCTCCCTATTATATGTTAGTTAAGTCAAACTCTCACATAGCTTGTCTTGAAGGGCCACTTACAAGGTCGGCCTTGAGGATTCTTGTCGCCGCCTCCGTGTTGATGGTCAAGGTCCGCTGAGCTGGCGCTTCCTCGACACCCTTGATCTTGCCGAAATACTGCTGCACACGCTTAAGCTCCGTCATGACCTGGTGGTCTTTGGCGTCCACGCCCTGGAGGCGGAGGGAAGCTGCGAAAGGGGTTAGCGGGGGTTTCGGAACTGCGGCAGGAAGAACCGACAAAAGAGGAGGGACTCGATGGCGTAAGCCGTCAGGGCGAACATCTTGGCCTTATCGAGAAGGGGAAGTTCGTTGGACATTTCGGTAAGGTTATCAATCAGGGGCTTGAGTGCATCTTCGAGAGAGTCGATATGAGAATCCAGCCTCTCCAGGTCGGGCGTCATATCCTTCAGAGCCATGTTGAAAGGTTCTCCGGTTCAGACTGAAATTTGTAGTATGCGGTAAAAAGTAAAAAGGCCTGAATGACACGAATTGCTAGAGTCGACGCGCTATTGTAAGTGACTTTGCCGTCGATGAGACCCGTCTTGCCGATGAGATGGATGCTGAAAATTCAGAAATCCGGTTGTTGAAGGATTTGCATGCATCTAACGAGGCGCTGGGGTCGCTGCATGCTCGGTGGGTCTCCTGCCGGCCGGGATTCCACGGCTACGACGCGCCAAATTTTAAGGAATGTCCCCGTCATCCACCCTCGAAGCCGCCTCTGACTTACGATCGAGATCACACGCTCATTACCGACGAACTGACCGCCTATAATACCCGAGCCCATATCTCGACACACTCGCCAACGCACGGTTCAACCGCCGAATCGATAGAGTCGCAACAGTCGACAACCACCCTCAATCCCCCGATGAACACCGCGCAGTGAATGCGCCGATCCCCCGATAACCTCATTCACCGTGGCAGTCAATCTGGCAAGCCTACCGAGACCGCGGCTCTCCGCGCGGATACCCAAATCACAGTCGTTATGGAGAAAAGGTAGCGTCTGTACCGGCCGGGGAGCCATCAGATATGTCTCGGTCGATTCCTCGACCAATGCTGGCCTGGGGCCGGGAGCTCCGCCACATAGTATTGCTCCTGGCAGGGTGGCACCCAAGGAGATGGCAGCGACGGTACCCGGTGCTGCGACTCTGGGCCTGCCTGGAGATAAGAAGCAAAAGTTCAACAAGGTGCTGGGACTACAGCCCGAACAAAACGAGAAGGAGCTGTACGCCATTTTCAGGGCGGACTCATTATCGCGGTTCTATGTGCCAGCAGTTATGATGGGGCACAACTCACCCCCACCGCCCTCGTCACGAACGGTTCACATCTTGGGGCAAGACGAGCGGTCGAAGTTCCTGTCACACGCCTTGCACGGCATCTACGACTCCGTGAAGTCGGTCAACGTGTCGCGCAATACCCGCTATCAGAACGTATCAGGAAACATGGGGGTGAGAAAGAGCGACGGAGCCTGGATCGAACCCAACGCTGCAATCGCACAGTCTAAGGAGCCGGAAGAAGAGAGTGGACATATCAGCAACCTGTTAGTGGCGGGTAGACCCAGTCAAGCCGTCAAGCTGCTGGAAAAGGTAAAGCACCGGTTGGATGACCGGACGGCTATCTGCTACCTTCAAGACGGGCTTGGAGTAGCAGAGGCCGTCAACAACCGGGTCTTCACGGAGGCGGAGAAGCGCCCGTCAATTGTACTGGGACACATGAGCCATCCTCTGGCGTACGACCGCAAGACGAAGTCCGTCAAGGTCATGACACCAGAGTACGAAACTGCTCTGACTGGTGTACGGCCATACCTAGGCAAGAAGAAGGAGAAGCACCTTTCGACAGACACCTGGCTGCGGACACAGGGCATGCTGGAGAAGTTTGCATCATCAGACGTCCTCAAAGCCAAGGGCCTGGCGCTCGACAGCTGGATGAAGCTCAAGATTCCCTCCTTGATGTTTTCTTCCGTCATCGACCCCATTTGTGTTATGCTGGACTGCCGTTACGAACAGCTTCTCTACAACCCGACGGCCAACAAACTTATTACCCAGCTACTGAACGAGATCGCCGACGTCGTGGCGCGCATGCCCGAAGTTAAGCAATCGCCGGAGCTGCAGGCGGTTTTGCGGGGCGAGGGCATGCGGAAGGAGATTATAGGAAAGCTCAGGGGCAAGGGTTCGGCGCCTAACAAAATGGCGCTGCAGATCCAGCGTGGCATGTTGACGGACATTGACTATTTGAACGGTTTCTTTATCGAGAGAGGACGCAGGCTGGGTGTGAAGCTGCCGGCCAACGAGATGGTTGTGGGCATGGTGAAGGCGAAGCACAAGGCGCAACTGGAAAAGAATCGGTCCTACATTCCGTTTGAAGTGACCTCGAGGAGGTAGATTTTGCCATGAGCGGGCTGTAAGACTGTGGGTTAAATGTATTTTCATGGGCGGGATAGCATTTGTACTACTATCTTTAGACATAAATCAAGGCATTTTTCAAGCAAAATACAAATACTCGACTGTTGGAGTGAGAGCCGATGTCTATGTTGTAAGATTAGGCATTGGCCATTCAAACCAGTCGATCGACTTGCAACGGTCAGACCACGCAATGCACTTTACTCCACGCCGCTGGGAAATTTGTAAGGCGCCAGAAACCCAAGGTAACCCCGCCAAAAACTTGCCCATTTAGCAGGACAGCCCCGCGTTTTCCTTAACCAAACACCAACACCGCGCAAACCGGCGACAGATACCCTACAAAATGGACGACGCCGAACTTGACCAGGTCAGAACCCATGTCTCCTTGTGTAGACGTGCATAGGCCAAGACTAACCCGCGCGATTCGCAGATCCGCAAGGCTCGCCTCGAGCAGCTCAAGGCACAAGGCGGGGCGGGAGGCAGCTCCGGTGGCGGCTCAAACCAGAAGCAGCAGCAAGCCGAACAGAGGCAGTACGTTCGGCCCCTCCTCACGCAGCCTCTCCTTTTCTTTTTCATACCCTCCCGAGCTTCACATCGCTGTGTGCGTGCGCGTGGATAGAATACTGACTTGCATGCTCAACGCCGTAGACAACAAGAAACCGAGGCTAGGCAACAAATCCTCAACCAGATCCTGCACCCGGAGGCGGCCGACCGCCTGGGCCGCATCCGCCTGGTCAAGGAGCAGCGCGCGCAGGACGTCGAGAACCGACTCATCATGCTCGCCCAATCAGGCCAGCTGCGCAGCAAGGTCACCGAGACCCAGCTGAAGGAGCTCCTCTCCGCCGTCGCCGAAAACAAGGAGGAGGAGAAGATTGTCGTCAGCAGGCGCAAGGGGTGGGACGATGATGACGACGACCTGTTGGACTTGTGAGCGAGGTGTTGCCTAGTGGACCGTGGAACATCAAGCACACATTCTCGTCCTCATGCTGGCGGGCAGATCCTTTGCGGAAAGGGCCTCTTTGGGTAGCGGCACGGAGTTGGACTCGGAAGCAAGGACTTACCGCTGCGGGAGAGATGATGTGCCGGCGTTGGAAGGCGTTATGAGCATGCTGCAAAACCGCAGGTTTGTTTCTGTCCGAGTGGGATTTCCATAGGACACTACAAAAATACTACACCTAACATACACTACTTCTACACCCCGTGTTTGCCTGCCTAATTTACATGCTCTTCAAAGCCTCCTGAGTCTTCTTCTTGCTCTCTCGCTCTTGCTTGCGAATGGCTCTCATGTTAGGCGGTCTCTCAATGCCCAACTCGGCCCTCAGGTCATCCACATCTCTCTCCAACTGCTCCTCCCAGTAGACATTAATCACTTCCTTGGCCCTCATTCCATTCTTCAACGCCCACGGTCCATAAATCTCCCGGAACCTCCTCCTCTCCCCCTTCTTCATCGTCGCATAACTCAGCACGGCAAACCCCGTCATCGGGATCAGCGTATTGGCAAATTCGAACGCCTTGAGCGCCACCTCCCCCTCGCGCACAATCGGCAGGCCCGTCAGAGCATGGTAGAAGTCGTGGCACTCGCGGTACCGCTGCATGACGTAGGCGCACTCCGGGTCATCGATGTACCGCACCGCGGGTCTTGTATCAGGGCTCACGCCCTCTGCGTCCAGCCAGCTGACGTACGCCCTCCCGACGCTGTTCTCGGGCATCGCCCTCAAGCGGTCCAGGTTAAGGGATGTGGAGGTTATGCTCGGGCGGTCGCGGAGGATGCGGCGCCCCGTCGGGTCGGCGAGCATTGCGTCGCGGAGGCGGTAGATAAAGTATGGCGTCGCGGTGGTTTCACCCACGGCGGCGATGAGGTCGGCGCGGTAGGGGCTAAGGAGGGACCAGATGCCTGCGCCGATGGCGAGGCTGGTGCGCTCGATCTTGTTGAGAGGGACATGGCCTGGGTAGTTTGGCGGCGGCCGATTGAGGACTGAGAATGGGCGGCGGGAAGAGGGCGAGGGGGTTGTGTTTGAGGAGCAGGCGGCGCAGACGGCGGGGAGGGCGCGGCGGGCCTGCGCCGTTGGAAGAGCTCGAATAGCTTTCATGATGGTTGCTTTGGAACTCGATATAGACAGTTACATGTCATGGAGGGATGCCGGGGCAGTTGGGGTGAGAGAAAGGGCTTCGAGGAAGCTGTAGGGAGCTATTAGCTCACTTCGGATTGGAGTGGTTCGATAACCGGAACACTTTTTGAAGCTCGGGGCAGTTCGTTTACCTCACCTCGGTGACGGGTCCGATAATTGGGGGTCGGGGTATCGGCGGACACTAGCGCCGACATGCCTGAATTGACAACGGAGGGTGGTGTGCTCCCACTTCAGGGCAGCGCATTGCCATGGTGGGCAAGACAGGCCGTTCCAGATCGCTGGGACTCCCGGCTTCGGCGCCTCTGATTCGTCGCCAAGGGTTTTGACGGCTCCTCGTCTCAACTCTAGTTCTTCTCATTCTTCGAACCTTTCAACAACCTCTTATAAGTCTAAATGACCCGACTTTAGATTCTGCCTCGAATCTCAACCAGCATGCAGAGACCTTGAAGATGGGTTTTAAAAAGTCCTGTCCTTGACCCATCAATTCCGGCTACGCTTGCAATCAAGCCCCCTTCCATTGCACTCTTCAGGTCCATTACCTCAGAGTGAGAACTCACGGTGAGAGACATCGACGTATTAGACTACCAATATTCATCCGAAGATATCCATTAGTAAGATTTCACCAAGACAACGAGATTCAAAGCGAGAGAGCCTTCAGACATATTCAGTTCTCATAACTTTAGTTTCGCTAAACGGCTCTTTCAATAATTCTTCAAAACGGGCTTGTCACCGCAGTGAAAGCATCATGGACGCCATCGAGAACCTCCTGGGCTGGGCCAAGACCCAGGGTATCACGATAAACAACGTTGGCCCGCGCGCCCTACCAGGCAGAGGTATAGGTCTTGTCACAACAGCCCCTCTCAAGGTACACTTCTCACTCCCGTGAGACACGGCGTCCTTTATCCTCACCTCTCACTAACACCTCCCCAGGCTGAAGACACAATCCTCGACGTCCCCATCCCCTGCCTGAAAACAATCTCAACAATCCCAAAACCCATAACCCGCCCCTTTCCTAAAGACACGGCAGTCCACGCCCTCCTCGCAGCAGACATCGCCCTCGACACCTCCCCCTCCTTCAAGACCTGGTCCGCCGTCTTCCCCTCCCCCCAGGACCTTTCCTCGTGCCCCCTGTCCTGGCCCGTCTCCCTGACCTCTCTCCTTCCGCCCACGGCTCTTTCTCTGCTGTCTGCCCAGCGCGAAAAGTTCGAATCCCACTGGTCCCTCGTCTCCTCCGCCTTCCCGGACATGGAGTACGAGGCATACCGCCACGCCTGGCTGCTTGTGAACTCGCGCACCTTCTACCACGTCACCCCCAAGACTGCGAAACGCTCCCGCGAGGATCATATGGTCCTCCAGCCTGTCGCGGACCTCTTCAACCACGCCCCGCGCGGCTGCGGCGTAGCCTTTGACCGCGAGTCCTTCACCATCACGGCTGACCGCGATTACGCGGCCGGCGAGGAGATCCACATCTGCTACGGCCGCCACAGCAACGACTTTCTGCTTGTCGAATACGGCTTCGTCATGGCCCAGGGAGAGAACGAGTGGGATGAGGCTTGCCTCGACGACGCCGTCCTCCCGCGCCTCGACGCTGCTCACAGGCGACGTCTCGAGGACAGGGGTTTCCTGGGGAAGTACATGCTCGATGCGGAGATGGTTTGTTACCGCACCCAGGTCGCGTTGAGGACGCTTGTGATGCCGGCGAGGAGGTGGGCGCAATTTGTCGACGGGTTTACGGACGGGGAGGCGGAACAGCCTCAGGTCGACGGGCTGCTGCTCGAGATAATGACTGCGTACGACGAGGAGATTACTTCCAAGATCGGGGAGGTGGACGGGTTGGATGAAGGGGAAGAGTTTCAGCGGCGCATGGTTGTGGCTCGCTGGAAACAGATACAGGAGCTGGTACGCACCACGATACAGAAACTCAAGACATGAATTGAGGAACACGAGCCCAATGTTTGTGGAACGGAAGACGTGAAATTAACGAAGCGCACCCGCCAAGTGTGCTTTTGTGGTTTTAACAACTATAACGCCAGGACCGAGCTGCTGGGATGCCATTCCCACGCAACCAAACTCTAATAGTACACATACATTGAAACCGGCGACTCAGCGAGCGGGTGAGAATAGAATAATCTCATTGTTTCCAGCTGCAGTAAAGGCTGGTGCCCATAGGGTAGATATCTCATCTCCTGCCATCTCATCAAACATGCAATGTTACAAGGCCTCCATATCTGTGGCTGGATGCAGAGAGAAGAGATATCGCCATCAGTAGAAGGAGGAACTCATCCAGAATGATTGATCGAATGTTATGTGTGGAAGGGCGGGCTTTCTCTCTAATTCGCAAAGCTTGTCGTGAGTATAGTGGAGTGGTGAAGACTGCAGTCTTCAACCAACGCTGTACTTCCTAGGTGTGCGCCTCCTAGGGCCGTGTAACGTCTCTGAACCGGGGGTTCTACTCCGGTCGAGGTCGCTTCGCGCCGTGGGGATTGCCCCAGTCGTTACCACCGCCCTGATTTCCACCAAAGAATGCCGGGTTAAATTGTTGTGGCATGTTTTGGAAGCCTAGTTGATAGTTAGCCCGCCTGTTCCTCAGAGGTAGAACGAATGAAAATGCAAACTGAAGAAGAGTCATTCAGGAGGTGTTCAAATGAGCGCGTTGGCCTTGGTGCGAAGGCGCCTTCGAGCCGGACGGAGCAGACACAGGGAGCGAAGAGGCTCCCGTAGTAAACTCCAAGCCGCGCTCTTTGGTCCATCGGCACATCTCTGGTGCCGGTGCAGTGCGAGGCTGTAGCTTCTGATGCTTGGGATACAAGGAGGGGTATTGAACCTGGTCGGGCTTGGCAGCTTTGCTCTTGCGCCGGCCAGGCAGCTTGTACTTCTGTGAAGATCCAATGATAGGCTGAGGTGGTGAAGGGTTGTGACTTTGCTGAGGGTTTGCAAAAGAAAGGGGAGTCGTACCAGGCATACCGCCACCCATCATGCCCATGTTGGGCATGCCTCCCATGGGCATACCACCCATCGGGCCCATACCCATGCCGCCCATGGGGTTGTGCATTCCGCCTCGGCCACCACGCATCCCGGGACCGCCGCGCATGCCCCCTCCGAAGCCGCCGCCTCCTCTCTGGAAACCGCCGCCTCCAAAGTTACCGCCGCCCATACCGTTGTTAAAACCACCACCCATGTTGTTGTTATTGTTGAAGCCGCCTCCCATACCACCGGAGAAATTGCGGTTGAAGCCGCCCTGGTTCATGCCTCCGCGAGGACCGTTGAAGCCTCCACGGCCTCGGTAGCCATTCCCACGGAAATCGCCGCCCATGGAGGGGCCCTGGTTGTTGTAGTTGCCGCCTGGTCGGGTACCCTGGTCCTTGCCCGCGCGGTTTGGTGCATCCTTAGGCAGCGTACGGAACGGGTTGACATGGGGGTTGGAGTATGTCACCTGGTGCTTCTTCAGGACGCCCTGTCCTTCTGTCGACTCGAGAGCGTGTTTAGCTGCCGTTGCTGCTTGTTGCGATGTGAATTCAACATAGGCTTGACTGAGCAACGAGTTAGCAGCCACACTTCTTGAGTCTCTCGTGAATCATACCCCTTGCTCTTGCCGTTAACCTTGTGTTCACTAAACGTTATGTCCTTGAGTTCATCTTCGCAATGGCCAGCCCTGGCATAGCCTCTGATGTCATCGTCGGTGTTCCACCAGTTGAGCTCCGAGATCATAAGGGCTGCCGTCGCGCCGGGGTCGACAGGGCGATCGTCGCCTTTTCTCTTCACACCTTGTTGAGGGGCAGGCGCATCCTGTTGCTCGTGGTAATCCTCCTGCTGCTCGTGCTTCTGTTCGTCATGTTGCTCGTGTTGCTCGTGGTGTTCGTGGTGATCATCGGCATTTCCGTTAGCCTGCTGTCCATCATAGGCCTCAGCATTGCCATCCTGATGCTCTTGCGGCGCATCGCCGTAGATGTCGATCTCAAATTCCTCCTCAGCCATGTTGACGGTGATATCTGGTAGCCGTGAGTTGAAGCAGTGAGCTTGGTTGTGGTTGCAAAAGGGTTGTTATTTAGTCTGCGAGATACAGGAACTGTCTGCAGTCTTGGAACAGGATCATCAGCCACTGCCGTGTACAGGGTCAAAGCCAAATCTTGAGCTAAAACTCGAGCGAAGGATAGAAACAGAGAACATCTGATACGTACACTCCTCGTTCCGCAGACAGGATGGAAGAGGTTGGATGGAATCCCAAGCCAATATTTTCCTTTCCTTTCAGCCAAGTAAAATCGAAGACGAAGCTCTGTGCTTCAGTCTTCCCCAAGGGCGAGATGATGGATTTCCCTTGTTCGGCCCAGAAGCCTTAGGTACAGGCAAAAAGATGTATTTGGACGAGGGAGAAGGGAAACAGGATCCCGAGATACCAGAGACTGTTTGCTCGTTCTGCCACCGCCTTTGGCTGACACTCCACGCGCGTGCCTGCCTTCTCACCACGCAGCCGAAGCTCTTCGCTGTGAGAGTAAAGTTAGTGAGCCTGATTAAGGTTTCTTGCCGGAACAGCAGCGGTAGCGCGTCGCTTCGCCAGCAGCCCGTAGATATTTTGGAAAGGCTGAGAAATCGGCGCGTCGGATAGAATAAGTCGAGCTGTGGCAATGTCGGACAGCAAGTGACGGCTCGGCTCGATGCGAACGCGATGAAAGAAATGCGGTTGAAGGAGAGGAGTGGAGGAGCGTTTGGAAAGAGAAGAAAACTGGGGGAAGCTCCTGAAAGAAGCTGAGGTCGCATCCTGGACCAGGCGGTACCAAGCAAGGGCCACGGGCGCCAGGCTGCGGCAGGCACAGGCTCCGCCAGTGGATGTCCGAGTGGGCCCAAGACTACCCACTGAGAGATACAGTGTTCTATAGTGGATACGTACCCTACCTCCCTGAAATGCGCTGAACTGTAGCAGCCCGTAGTCCACTGGTCCAGACCAGACCCTCTTTGCTTTGCCCACGCTGGCGGGGGAGTCCAGGGGCTCCTCCACTGAAGGGAGACTCTGTACACCTTGGAGGTTAGATAAGCAGCATGTGGCGTGCGCTTCGGCGCCGGCGCATCATTACTCCACGCCTCCTTAATGGCAATCTGGCTTCCTTCCCATAGCGGGAGCTTGACCCGAAATTTTGGGGCCCTCTGGTGACAGCGCGCTCAATTTAACACATCTCCCTTCAACCCATCGACCTCTCGAATCTTCCACCCACCCGACCTGCACGTCTTAAACACACGTCGTCGCGCCTTTCTTTTACCGACCTTGCGATCTTCTCTTATACCGCGGCCCATTGGGATTTCGTTTGCGACCTCCACACAGCTACCCCCTTCTCTTCTCGATACCCACGCGCTTTTATCCACAATGGCCGACCAAGTCAAGGAGATCCTCGAGGTTCCCTCTGAGTTCGCTCAGGAAGGTGTTCAGTTCATGAGAAGGTGCACCAAGCGTACGTAGCGCCCCATCGTTGTTTACACTCTCCTTGAGTACTGACGCATCCTTAGCCGACAAGCTCGAGTTCCTGAAGCTCTGCCAGGCCGTTGGCGTCGGTTTCCTCATCATGGGCGCCGTTGGCTACATCGTCAAGCTGATCCACATCCCCGTCAACAACATCCTCGTGGGAGGCGCATAAACGCCCAAGCATTGTCAAATGGAAGTACCAGAATAATGGGACCGGCTTCTCGAGCATATTTACGTCGACACGGTCGGCCAAGATGAACGTTTTACACGCAAGAAATGGGTCTCAAAAGCATCGCACAGGCAGATTGCAACAACGCGACAGCAAAAGAAAAGCGAGAGACGCTGTGCAGTAGTGGTGGGAGATACCCCGAGACCAGTGGCTTCATCGATCATGTATCATTGCCAAAAGAAGGGGTGACACGTGTGGGAATGTACAAATAATTAAAATAATCCTCCCATGCCGCTCTTCCAAGTGCTTCTTTGTGACGAAATTTAGGTACGGAATGCATCGCCGACTGGACGCAGCTTCTCATCGACACTTCGGCCCATCTGAGGCTCTGCCTCGTCGTCATCGGCTTCATTGAACGAGTGCAACGTGCATGTTCCGTGGGCCATGTTGAACCCATTCCACGCAGACGCTTGAGGGTGTTAGCAATTTTCAGTAACTTCGGGGCAATTTGGCCACTTACCGGCAAGGACTGGCGCATTGGGATGCCAGCTCACATCGCGCACGCATGTATTCCATCCCGGGATATCGTCGCCATGATAAATGCGGTATCTGCGCTCAAGAGGCCTAGAGTCCTTGGTGGCTTTCCTCACGTCAATCGTGCCAGCCAAAGTGGCGTCCATGTTCCAAATGTAAACCTTGCCGTCCTGGCTGCCAGAGTAAACATATCGCGAGTTTGTACTTGACGGGGGTGAGAAGTGGCAACGAATCAGCGTGCGCATCACGCGGTGTCCGCGGAATGTCACAAGCGAGTTGTCGTTGGGATGCGGGAACCAGTCTTCGTCCCGGTATGTTCCCCATCGGTAGTCGAAGTCGCTGTTACCGGTCAATCTTGTGGGGTTGACTTCGTCGAACTTGGCTGTGGACATAACCATTCTGAGATCCCATAGCTTCATGGTCTGGTCCTTGCCGTTACTCAGAATGTAGCGGCCGTCTCCCTTGCTGTCGATGTATGTAAGACCTTCCACGTGGCCAACAAAAGCACCAGCAGGCCGCTGGTCTCCCATGCTCCGTCGATCCCACACCTTGATGGTGGCATCGTCTGACCCGGAGTAAAGAATGTGCGGCGATGATTTATCTGCGAAACATACGGCATTCACGTCGTCTTCGTGACCGATGACGTTGTGCAACACAGTACGCGACTCAATGTCGTACACGACGATTGACTGCATGTTGGTGCCAGCCACAAGCTCTCGGCCGTCGCCCGAGAACCTGACGGACCAAATCCCAAATGAGTGTCTCGAGCGCCATCCCGCGTGTTGTGTTCCCACACTTCTCTCCGCAAGGTCCAAGGTATATGGATCTCCTGTATCGTTGGGGTCTGTTGGTGCCAAACAAACATTGCTTTGGATAGATGTGTAAGCGAGCCATCGGTTGTCAGGGCTCAAAGAAGCGTCTGTTAGTGTCCACTGTCCCCAGGGGTAGTTGACCGTTTTGTAGTATTTCCAGTTGTACGGATTTGATGTGTCGTACATGCGAACCTTGAAATCGTGACCGCATGCGTAAAAGAAGTTGCCATCATCGGAAAACTGGCCTGAATAGACGGGGTCGTCGTAATGTATGATCATCTCGGGATTGGTTGACGGTATCATGCCCTGGGCCAGCAAATCCTGACTTTGCTTCCGCTCCCGCCTGTCGCCCAGTCCAAGCTCACGCTCCAGCATTCTTTGTGCCAATTGCTTCTTCTTCGCCACGCGATACTCGTTTGCACCAAAAGCACCTGAGTGCATCAGCTTCGTACCCTCGTCGCTCGGCACCTTTGGAAAGCGGCTTGGCTCTCGGCGGGGTCGCCTCCGTCTCCGTCCCCAGCCAATGTCTTCATCTTCTTCGTCGTCGATGGTGCTGCGTAGTGATACGTCCCCATTTTGAATTAAGCCTAGTAGTTGAGCTCGTGTGAGGAAGCCCGCTCCATTTCCTGCGCCAGCTAGATCTCTTGAGGTTAGCACAGTCTGTCGCACCGAGAGGCAACATGTTAATTCAACGCACTGATGAGAGCCATGATTCTCGAAATTGTGTTCTCGGATGCTGTGCCTTCGTCGTCGTCGTCATCTTCGTCGTCGCCGGCGCCGATGAATATTTGGGCTTCTATATTGCCGTCACCACCGTCATCGGCATCTGGCCGTGGTAAGCAACATGCTTATTCATATAAAACTGAAGAACATTTCGTACCGTGGTACTCCTCATCTTCCACATCGTCCTCCTCATCGGGCTCGTCTTGGAAATCAGGATCATATTCGTCGTCGTCCATGTCCGCGGCATCTTCCGGATCAAAGTGGTATGTCCAGGTAGGTTCGATATCATCTTCATGAGGGTCCATACTTGCAGAACGCGACCTTAGGTTGTCCTCAGAATCGTCCATTTTGACTTTCTGTTCACCAAGTGAGCTCGGATTGATGCTTAGTGATACAACGGAGCTCGGATGTGAGACGCCAGATGTGTGATGGCGACCTCTATGCACACAATGTCCGTGGCAGTCCTACAACTGCCTGATCGCATGCAGTTAGTATTGGACTGGGCCTCGAGAGGTAAAAGATTGAGAAGTGCCAGCGGTATGTTAAAGAGAAGTGCTCAGATTATGTTTCATGAGGAAGCGGTCTTTCGTGACGACATCCATTCAGTCCCGGGGTAGGTGGGGTCCCTGGGCCGGTCGGCGGAGATAAGATAGCATCGCTGCTGTAAGCTCCGGCGCTCCAGTGGCACCTGCTGGAGCTCTCCCAGCGTAATGTGGTGACCACGAAGGCGATAGGTACGTACCTCGACCTTCGCAAACCGTTTGGGCCAAGCAGATACTCAGAATCCTGTAAGCAAATCTGGGGTCGTCTGGATGCAACCTGGTCCGCGGCAGTGCAGCCCACCTCATACAGGGGAAACGCGACAGACTGCAGTTTGGTACAAACAAGCGCACTTGGCTGCGTGCTGCGTGCTTAGACTAATGCCTTTGGACATTGCGCCGTCTCTCGGGTTGCCGACCGGGCTTGTCTCGATCTCTTGAGACATGAGTGAAGCTCCAATCCATTACCCGAGTCCACGGTGTCATCTATGAAAATATCCCGTATATCTCGTACATGGCCCCTAAGCGGAGACATCCCATGGAGCGCCCGACACTGGAGTTGCCCCTGTGGGGCTGCGTACTATGTACAGCACCATGTAAGGGAGCCGGAACATGGGGCCACTGCGGCGCGTCCTTCAAATGGCTTACCCCGTGGCCGTGCAGCAGAAAGATACGTAACAAATTTAGAACCCGTGGCTCAATAGTCGCAGTGCCAGAGTGCCCAACTAATTTAGAAACCACCGACACCCTTTTCCTCCCCCCTAGCAAGAGCAGAACATTTTGGGGGCATCAACAAACTTTCCTTCACATCCTACCCTCATTGTCCCTGATAGCGAGGCACGATACCCCGAACGAGTCACCATGAGGCTGCGTACTCGACACTCTCCTTTGCTCCTCCTCCTTGTCCCATCTCTTGTCGCAGGTCTCGCGGTCGAGACTGACAAGAATGGCGCCAAGGCGGTAGCTTCAACAGACAAAACCACCGATTCATCTGCTGGCTCCGGCATCAAGACACGGTTTGGCACCGACCATGCGCCCGTCGACGGAAAGGATGGTATGCCTCACGAAGGGCCATTCGTCGATCAGGATCGAGACGGCAAAAAGGAGACTGCCGACGCCGACAGCAAGAAGGATTTGCCTCCCTTGAAGGGGCGCCCGTCCGACCCAACCGTTGTTGATGGCAAGAAGATTCCCGAGTCCAACGATGGAGTTATGAATGATAAGACACGCCAAAAGCCCAAGGAGGGTACCACTGGCACAGAGGGAGGCGTAAGCGAAAAAGACAAGGCGCGCAAGGCAGCGGAAGGAAGAACGGGCAGCAAGGTCGACAAGAAGCCAGAGGCTCCCAAGGAACAGCCTCCTCTGCCACACAGCGAGCAGGAGAAGATCCCAGGCGACAAGGACTCCTCGACGAAGGACAAGGAGCACGACCACGACCACCACACTGCCGACGATGTTGCGGGGCTCGAGGTGAGTTTGGCAATGGCTAGACCATATGCTTGTGAAGCAGAAAGCTGACATGTCACAGAAACCTGCAGGCCTCCCCGACAAGCTTGACGACAAGCCCCATCCACTCCCCAACTCGGCACACAAGGATCACCTCGATCTCCCCAAGTCCAAGGGGAAGCCATCTTCTAGCCTCGATGACGAAGCCGAAGGTGTAATCCAACCCTTCCATTCTTTCGTCCTATCTTTGACGATGATTCTCGTCTCCGAAGTTGGCGACAAGACTTTCCTCGTTGCCGCGCTCATGGCGATGAAACATGACCGGATGGTCGTCTTCTCTGCGGCCTTCGGCGCCCTCCTGGTCATGACCGTGTTGTCAGCCGTGCTAGGCCACGCGGTGCCGACTTTGATCCCCAAGCGCGTGACCAGCTTCCTTGCTGCCGGTTTGTTCTTCGTGTTTGGCGCAAAGCTACTTCGCGAGGGTCTGGGTATGGATCCCAACGAGGGCGTTACCGCCGAGCTGCACGAGGTCGAGCGAGAGCTGGCCGAGAAGGAGAAGGAAGGCAAGCGACGTGGCTCAGCCGTGTCTCCCTACGCCCTGGAAATGGGTCTCACTGGCAGCAGGAAGTCTAGGTCTAAGAGCCGTTTCCCCTCGCCCCCGCGCTCGCCGTCCACCTCTCCTAGCCGCAGCCTCTCCCCCGGTCCAGGTGGGATCAAGGGCTCCCTCCAGGGTCTGAACAACCTTCTTTCCCTCCTTCTCAGTCCTGCCTGGGTGCAGACATTTGTCATGACCTTCCTCGGCGAATGGGGTGACCGGAGTCAGATTGCTACAATTGCCATGGCCGCGGGACAGGATTACTGGTGGGTAATCCTTGGTGCCATGGTCGGTCACTGTATCTGCACCGGTGCGGCGGTCATCGGCGGCCGTGCCATCGCAGGGCGCGTTAGTCTCAAAGTTGGTAAGTATCGCTTAATCTATATGGCCAGGCCACTGCTAATCTGGCGCAGTCACTGTTGGTGGTGCCATTGCCTTCCTCGTATTCGGTTTCATCTACTTCTTCGAGGCTTTCTACGTCTGATCCACGAGTCCAACACCCACGATGTTTACTCCCTAAAAGATTCGAATTTGTATACAACACGCCTTCGCACCTTGTCTCATCACCCTTCCTTCAGTGATGGGCGGCATACGGTACACTCCACGTTCGCTACCTACCTATTTTTAATCAGAAGCCTCCTGTAATTTTTTTTCCTTTCGACGCTGGAGGGGATGAATCACAAGGCTGAAAGATGCTACACGAGGCGGCAAGCCTATTTTCTCATTGTCTGATCATACATACGAAATCAACGGTAAAGGGGAAAGGGTTCTCCTTGGTAAAACTCGCAGGCGGAGCGTTCGGTTGCAAAGGAAAGCAAAACAGAAACGGAGCGTGAAGAATCGGATTATGTATAATAGGAAAGTCTGCCACGAGGTATGGTTTGGGAGTTCAACGGAAAAGATGACCTTTGGGTTTGCTATGCGACCTGGGAGGCTTTGACTCTCTATCTATACATTGCGTTGCCTTTGTGATTGCCTTACTTGACATGGACTGACATGTTTTGCTTTGGAACCTTCCTCCTTTGAATTGATGTGCAAGCTGCCATACTTGATTCAATTGTCGGAAATACGCGTGCGAGGCTGGTTGACGGCTGCTAAGGATCCAAATATGCCATAGTTGGGAGAACCGCCAGCTCCAGAACGATTCCTTGTTGGTGTTTTCCTGAATTCGGATGGCCTCTTATTTAGAGAGAAATAGGCAATTCCGACCGTCGAGTAGCCTCGACCTAAAGAAATAGTGAAAGGGTTCGGACCAACTTTCGTCAGCAACTACAAGTACAAGTCACGTTCAACGGCCGAGTCGCTCACTTCTCTCACCCCACCTTTTCGCATCGTCCACCGAACTGTCATTCATCTGAGGACCAATCTCGCACCGTCTGCTGCGTTTGAGAGACTGAGAATCCGGGTCATGGTTTCGCAGTGGTTCGGTTCGCATCAATAACAGGAATCTCCGGGTCAATTTACACCCCCCTCCGACTTTTCGGCTGAGCACTGTTGGACGCGGGACCGATCTCGCCAAAACCATCACATACTGCATGATCCGAGACGCAATATTTGTTAGTCTTTGATATCCCACCACCGGCTGGGTCCCTTCTTGTAGGCCTAAAACCCAGCCTTTTGAATGCTTTCGAGAACCAAGATACCCGAAGCTGCCTTCTTTTGGGGCGCAGCATCCACCACCAACCTCCCGCGCGTGGCAGAGCTCATCAAGGAGCGACGGCAAGCCAACCCCAACCCCAGGCTCTGCGGGCGATGCCAGGACTGGGACGTTCCGGACTTCGCCGCCGGGTTCGGCTCAAAGGCGCATCACTACCTGTCTTTGGCCGCCATCCTTCTCGATGCGCAACGGTGTCTAGTCTGCCGCGCGGTGGCCGAGGCGGTCGAGGTACGGCGTCGGGAGAGTGAATGGTTACGTGCGAGCCCAGAGCATCGCGTCCATGTGACCGTCCAGGGCCCGTTCTTCCTGGATTCGGGCTCGTCCGAGAACCAGGAACACCGGCTGGACCTGTCAGTGCCGAATGAGGTCTCGGTTGGGCTGTTTCTAGAGCTCACGCTGAGTGTCGTGCCCGACGAGTCGGCGACACGGGGCGGCGAGGGGTCGACACAGCCGCCTTTTGCGGTTACGCCTCAGTTCCAAATGGTTTATTCGAGAGCCGAGCCTCGACAGCTACAGGCTGTTAAGGAATGGGAGGTTAGCTTATTTAACATCAAGACTTTAAGACGATGGCTTGTTGGCTGTGAGACACTTCACGGCAAAAGATGCGTTGGAAAGTATAGTTCGATAGGTGAGCAGCTACTGCCCCTCCCCGGAGTGAATTGAGCCGTGCCAGCTCTAACAGCCGCATAGCCCATCTGCCATCGGGTTTCCGAGTCATCGATGTTCGTGACATGAAGATCACCCGGCCCTCGGAGCCAGTTCGTTTCGTCGCTCTCAGCTACATGTGGGAAGCCTCCGAGGGCACAGGTCATGCCCAGCTCGAGAATGCAAATGCACAAGACCTAGAGGCTCCGGGCAGCCTCGCATCCGTCACTCTTCCCCGCGTCATCTCAGACACAATCTCACTCTGTAGGGACCTGGGGGAGAAGTATCTGTGGGTGGATCGGTTATGCATCGTCCAAGACGACGACGACTCGAAACCGGATCAGATAAACGGCATGGACCGGATATACCAGTCCGCCGCCTTCGCCATCATGGCCGCGCTAAACAACCGTGCCGGCAAAGGGCTGCCAGGCTATGCTGACAACCCCAGGAGGTCGAGGGCCTCCCTCTGGAGCCCGCCGCGTAACCGCAATGTCGGAAGAGGGATCGACCCGAACGGCATGGAGACCATCGTTGACGCCTCCTTATGGAACAGGAGGGGGTGGACCTTTCAGGAGAGGCTCCTCTCCAAGCGCCGCCTCTTCATCACGGACTACCAGGTCACGTTTGAATGCTGCCGCGGACAAGCGACGGAAGAACTTACGTGGAGTCGCTCTCCACTAGACACTCCCGAAGCAGAGCACGGAGAGGAATCGCCCACCAGAGATGAGATGGACCGTAGTGATACTGGCGACGACGACGACACCAGCTCCAATTCGGCACGAGAAGGCGTAGACGGGCCCGTGCCAAAGAAGAAACCCTACCACGTGCCCCGAATCCCCGGCTTCTACTACCGTCGGCCGCTCTACCACCGGGACGCGATGACCAAGCTGAAGGACTACGTGTCCCTGGCCAACTACTGCTCCTGGGTCGAGGACTACACCTCGCGGCAGTTGACCCGCAGCGCCGACGTCCTCAACGCCTTCGCGGGCATCGGCAACGCCGTCAGGAAAGCCATGCACTCCGGGGCCGTCTTCGGCCTGCCGGAGGTGTACCTCCCCCAAGCCCTCATGTGGAGCCACACCGGCCCGGCCACGCGGATCGGGGACGACGTGCTCCGGATCCCGAGCTGGAGCTGGGCGGCGTGGACGGCGTCGAACGGCAGCGCCGCGGGGTATCGGTGGGTCCACAGCGACGCGCGCCTCATCGACGTCAAGCTCGTGCGCATCGCCACGTTGGTGTGCTTCTATCTGCAGGACCCGACGGCGGCGATGGGAGAACGGGACGGCGGCGGCCTGTGCAGGCTCCGGGTCAAGGAACGGTGGCTGGGCACCGAGATGCGCATGTCGGGGATCCGCGGCCTGGAGAAGCTGCCGCCGCTGCAGAGGAGGATCCACGGTGGCAAGGTCAAGGTGTCGGCGGAGACGGACCGGCTGTACGCGGAGATGTGGAGGGACAGCCCGCACAGCCCGTGGCAGGCGCTCGCGCACTCGGAGCTCGACCCGGCGGCCGTGGCCGTGGTCGGCGACTTCCCGGGGGCCCTGGTCTTCAACACGACCGTCGCCTCGCTGCGGGTCAGGCGGCGGGCCCGGGGCGCCCGGGACCCCCCGCGCCCCGGGGACGGGCGGGCGCACGAAGACGCGGAGATCGTGGACGCGATGGGGCGGCAGGTCGGGTACCTGGACAAGATGAGCCCGGCCTGGATCGCCGGGAGGAAGGGGGCGCGGGAGCGCCGCAAGCCGCTCGACTTCCTCGTTGTCAGCGCCTCGCTGGACAGCGGGCTGAGCGAGAGGAACGAGCTGGCGTTCATCGGGGGGCAGTACCACGAGATGTGGCGGTTCAACGTCATGCTCGTCGAGCGGCTGCCGTACGAGCCGTTCGTCGCGAGGCGGGTCGGCGTGGGCTGCATCAGAGTCAGCCAGTGGAAGGAGTGCAACCCGCGCTGGGAGACCGTGGTTCTCTGCTGAGACGGACAAAAAAAGGACTGCCATCTTGCCGTTCGCTAGCCGAAGGGAAGGAAACCGCACGCCGGGCCGCTTGCAGTACTTTGCGTGTTACTCCGTATGTTGAACCCAGCGTTTACTTTTTTGGCAGACTGTTCGACCCATTTCACCATGCCAATGAGTCAAAGGGCTCTAGAGAATTGCGTTTTGCTGTTTGTATCAGCCGTTTGTTCTGAGAAACCACTCTAGGAACGACAAGGTCATGGCCATGCTGCAAATTAATCGCGTGGATAGGGGCTACTCTATGCGTAGGCCTTCACAGCAACTGAATTTCCGACTTGAATGTATGTTCTCCGTGCCGGCTGCTTTCTCCACGAGCTAGGTCAAGGTATTTCAGGTGCTACTTCTATTTCGCATACTCGTGAAGAGAAAATTGGTTATGTTGGAACCCTAGACCTCAAGCTTTAAGGGCATGCCGCTACAGCCCCCCCCCCATATAACAATGCTACATATTCAACATAAAACAAAAACGGCTAGGCCGAGGAGGGAGTCTAGGAAAGGGATATTCTATCACCAAGACAATGCGGCTCGATTGCTTGAATAATTACCTGCTGGCTTGTTTTCTTCTGCACCATCAGCGTATATTATCCATATGAAGGACAGACAGCATCTCTTACACAACCGTTACCTAAATGGTAAACGTAACGGCAGAGATTTATGCCGAGAGACATTAATCAGAGACAATGTGAAACAGCAAAGAAGAAGAAAGAAGTCGCAAAAGGAAAAAGAAACACCAAGAAGAAAATAAAGAAAAGAAACACCGTATCAGGCCTCCATCCGGGGTAAAGCCGCAGCCGCCTTGGCGTCTTCCCCGAGATCGTTGCCTGCCGAGGGGTTGCCAGGACGTTCCAGGAAAAAATTTGCCTTCCCAAACCATCCCTGAAGTGTATTTTTTTTTCCATTTTTAAAGAAGGGGGTCTGGGAGTGAGTACGGATTTGATGGCGATGCAACCGAGTGTGCCAGTCACTGGCATGGGCAGACAGCAGGTATTAGGCAATCCAGCAAGCATCGTCACTTCCACCACGAATTGCGACCCATGAAGCACGATATGTTATGAATATGTTTGTTTGAATGATATGTTGTTGTTGTTGTTGTTGTTGTTGTTGTCATGATAAAGGAAAAGTTATGCGTCGCTGGTACTCTGTACAATGATTCCGACCTCCCCATCTCCCTAAGTCAGCCGACGCCGGCCGTTGCCATCCTGGTATCAAAAAAGCTCTCATTGCTCCCGTGACTCTACCCCGATCTTGACCAGTAATGGTATCTATAAATGAAATTCGTCTTCCAAAATAATGCAATGATTGTAATATATGTATGTGCACCCCCTAAAATCCTCCAATCTGTTTACTGGATCTTGATAGCCTCGAATAGTGTGAGACTTAGTGCCGTGTCGTTCTCTCCGACATTGGGGGTCGGCTCGCTAAGCATCTCCCATTTGCGGAAGATGAACGGCGTTAACTTGTCGGTGCCTTGCATCGAAATCGGAATCTTGGGCCTCGGAGGACCGGTTTGCTGCGTTGCCGGCTGCTGGCGGTGAGCAAGCACGAACTGTTCTGTCGGGCCGGGCATTTGGCTGAACAGGTACCGGAGGCGAGCGTCCGACGACGCCGGATTTTGCATGGTGCCGCCTGTTAGCAGGACTCGCACGCACTGCAGGCGCGCGTCCTCTGGCAAAGTGTCGACAAGTAGCAGGGCGAGATCGAACACCTGCTGGCTTAGAGGCTGGCCGGTTTGGGTGTCTTGGAGCGCGAGGTTGTCGAGCTCGAGTATAAGACCAGACAGGACAACCAAGATGCGTGCCCGGATCTCGAACGCGGCAGCGTTGCCCGGTGGCTTCATGGTGTTGGCGGCTTGGGGCTGGGTCGGTGAGGGCACCGGTTCGTTCGCAGTCGTATGGAGCGTGATGAATCTCAGCAACGCCGGAAGCCAGTATCTGATAATCGAGGCCTGGAGGTCCTTCTTGCCATCGCCACCGGCCGCCAATATCTCCCAGAGTTCCGCTAGTTTCTCGACCATGCCAGAAGTAAGCTGCGATGTGCGAACCGCTGGACGGCCTCGCAAAATTGCCTCGACAACCGACAATAGGCTCCCTGCCAGCTGAACACTGTCCTGCGAAAGGGGGTCCGTGGACGGCGGGTTCTTTTGTGATGGGAATAAGCCCAGAAACCGCAGGTGAGCCTGCCGCTTGAGATGCTCCGTAATCTCCTCGTTCAGATAAGGTAGCATGCTAGTCCACATGACGTTGTTGGCAGATACAGCTCGATCCATTGCCCTGGAGAACATGTCGAACTGTGACAAAGCCTGTTCGCCTCCCCCCGGACTTGTCGTGCTATCCGCCGAAAGACCGACAGACAGCTTGAGTTGGCAGAACGGGAGTGTGAACTCGTTGGCGAGTTCCAGGACAGTCTCGAATGTAAGAGGTGACTCGTCGCTGGCTTCGGGCACTAGGAGCTTGGTGGTGATCTGTGCAAATAGACCAGATAATGCCGGTTCCGGTGTCTTGATCCCTAGCGACTGGACAACCGAGGGGGGGTCCAGTAATACCAAAAGTCTCAGCAGTTCGAGCATGGCGTCCATGAAGATCGGGTTCGCAAGTGGCAAAGACGCAGAGTCGGCGACGCCCTGAAGTCTCGAGTACTCGACCAAGGCGTTCCTAACAAGAACCACCATGTCCTTGTGGTTTTGACGTGTAACGACCCGTTGCTGGATGTAGAATCGGTACGTTTCTTCCGGAGTCAGCGCCGTCTTGGCCGCCAGGGGCATTGTCGTAAGATGTAGGACCTCCTGCATGTAAGTTGTGACGGGGTTGATCGGCCCTGGTGGCTGGATGGCAATTCTGCTGACATCGACGGACGTAGTGGTGAGGATGATGGGCAAGGTCAGGCAGCCCATGCTGATCAGCAACGGATAGATATCCACAAGGGCAGGGCGAGCCTTCAGCGCGCTAATGTGGTGAACCCAGTCAGTCATGCGCACGTCAAAATGCTGAGCATCGAAGATGCGCAGTCTACCAAGAAGCGCGCTGTAAGCGCGCTGTCGGTCTGGCGAGTTTGACCAACAGGATTCCAGTCTGCCAACTACAGTTTGGAACAGACGGTCCATCGTCGGCCGATCAACGCTAGTCCCACTTGTCAGAAGCTTCTCGATTTCTTCGTGTAATTCGCCCTCGGCGTCCTGTAGCTGCGCAGCCATGTTGTCGGACACAGGCGAACAGGCGTCGATGGGGTTGTTGCGGTCGCACTGGTGTAGCTGTTGGCGCAAGTAAACAGACGTGTTCGTAAACCCAGGTAACCGACCCGCAAGGTTTACAAGAGACGCCAGCAGAGGTCGTGCGGCCACACCTTGGTCCTCACGCACCACCTTCAGCCTCTCCATGAGCACATCAAATAATTCCTTGGCCACACCCAACGCTGCAAAAATTGGCAAGTGCACGTTGAAGGTATCAGCGCACGAAGCAAGAATCTCGGGGTTGGAAGTCCGCGCCACTAGTTTGACGATCTCGGCGAGGACCGAGAAGTCAGCAGCCGCTTCGAGAACCGCCCGAGCGAAGTTGAACATGGTCGGGGAGACCTGCGGTCCGTTCTTCGTCATGATGATTTCGGTCGTAAAGATCTGCAAGAGTCTGGCCCCGACTTCTGTCTGGAGAGCTCGGTTGCTGTTGGCGATCAGCCGGCAAAGCTTGCCCACAGATATAGGTTTGCGCTGAAGCATCGGGTCTCCTTGTGGGAGGGGGAGTCCCATAGCATGTTGAATGCATTTCAGAGCCATGTGGATGTCCTCCGCCTCGTCGTTGACGTCGTAAGCCGCGCGCCGAAGAAGACTCGCCCGTGTTGCCTGAGCGGATGAGTTCAGAGCGTGAAGAGGGAGGTCCACCAGCAGCCTTGTCGCGCATGAGCCTTCAGCTTCCGTATCGGATGGCTTCCTGAGACCACCCCTGGCAATGAGCCAGTATATGTATCCCTGGAATTGGAAATCCCCCGTGCGAACGATTTCCGAAACGAGTTTGTGGAATGTTTTCTTCGGCTTCGTCTCGGTCGGTGGGTTGCTGCTGAGGAATTCGAGAATGGCCGCTGTCAAGTCTATTCCCGTTACGATCCAGGCCCGCATTAGACTAGCAGTAATGTAGACCTTTGCATCGCCCGGCCGATGAGACGAAGTGCACCATTCCAGCAAAGTGCGCACGATCATACCCTTATCCTCGCTGACGGCCCAGCATTGTGCAGCCAAGTCGGGGTTGTATAGGGACTGAAACGTTGTGTCAAGGTGCTTGACGAGTATTTGGCGGTTCGCAGGCTGCGAGTTGCTGGCCGACGCAACCAACTGTTCGTTTCTGGCATTGATCGATTTCAATGCGTTTTGCGCATGGTCGTTGTCGATCGGGATGGATGCGAGCAAGGCGTCCCTATACTTGAACCAGGTTGAAGGGGACACAAAGTTGACTGTGTGAGCGGACAGAAGAGGGATAAGCAAAGCGGTCAACCTCGAGGATAGCTGGACGAGGATGTCCCGGTCAGGGTCGTTGTGTATCTGAACTGGTTAGCTGGCTACAGGACGGGCGGGGAGGGGAACAGGCTTACCGTGTTGAGATGGCTGAGCAATGCATTGACTAGTCTTCGGCCATATCTCCTCAAGCGAAGCAAATCCTTCCAGTATATTTGTGTTATGAGTATCCACATCGGTAGCTTTGACTGCGTGCAGTTTTCGAGTCCTGAGACAAGCCAGTCCATGTAGTGGTCGCGGTCGACAAGTTGTTCGGCGTAGAGGTGTGTTGCCAGCCGGATGCTGTAGGATGGTTAGCTTACGAAACGGGTGGTTGGATACAGTGACATACGCGTATTGGACCTTGGGCTTCCAGTCATTGTCGCCAAAGGCGGTTGAAACACCTTCGACAAACTGCTCAACGAATACGGTCCAATCTCTTAACCACTTGGCCTCGCCGCCCAGAACAAAGGGGCCCGGGCCGTTGCCCTTTCTCTTGAATGCTCGAATTTCGTTTGCACCAACGCATTTGACCAGCCACACAGCTCTCTCCGTCGGAACGTTTTTATTCAGGCAGTGGTCCAGCAGCACTTTGCCCCTGATACCGTGGGGAATGGTTCGGCTCAGTCGGCGCAGCGATATTGATGGGTTCGCCAAGTCTCGCAGCCACATTTCTCGTTTGGTATCGGTAAGGGTAACGCGCGGTGGCGGCTTAAAGGTAGAGGGCGACGAGATCTGGCCATTCAATTTCCTCTGGTTCAAGACGCCGACAAATATGTTGGAGAGAAGGTTGAGGCCACTCTTGTGCTTCAAGGCGGGAAACAGAGCGGCCTTGGCGGACGAGGTCTCCGTCGAGGACGGGGGAGGCTTGTCAAAGTAGCCATTCTTGATGATGGATTCGGTATACTGGTCCTCGGGATGATTTCCCGTCCACGGAAAGAAGTCTGCGTGGCCAAGATCGGGAGTCTCGCGCGCACCGCTGCCTGAGCCGCCAAAGCCTGGTTTGTTGGTCGCGTCACTGCGCGGCTTGCCAAAGGGTGCATATCGAGGCGCAGCAATAGGGGTCTCGAGGTGGTAGGGCTTCGGGCGGCCGTCCTTCTTGATTGCGACGACAGGTGCAGGGGTATCTTTGACGGCGGCGGGGACGACAAATCGCGGTCGGCGTTTCGGCATGGGCATCGGAGGGTTATCTGTGTCGACAGGCTGGCCTTTGGCCGAGGCCGGCGAGCTCATATCGGTGAGGTTGGAGGATTCGTTCTTGGGCATAAGGCGGGACGGCGTAAGGGTCTTGGGGGACTCGCTAACGGCGTGCTGGGCGAGCATGGCATCGTTGGACAACTCCAGCTTGAGGCGAGAGCCTCCCCTCCGCGGCAGCGTGCCATATCTGTTCTGGGAGACGGCAGCGTCGTTGGAGTCGCCCGTCAGGTCGATCAAGTTGTCCTTTCGAACGGGAGACTGTGGCAGGTACTGGGCGGACAAGGCGCGTTGATGGGTTGGCCGTTGGACCGACAAGCCCGAGCTGCTCAGAGTTCGCTGCTGGGGGGGCGGTCGCGGCTGGACGCCCATTGGGGTCCTGGAGGTCATCGCAAGCGGAAGTTCCGGGGCGACATTGCTAGTTCTTCAAGAGAGGGTTGGGGTGGTGGTTGAGAGAGGTGGGCAATCGGGGTTGCGATGCCGTGTTCCAACGGTGGACGTTGATGAAAATGGAAGGGGGGGCTTCCGGTCGTTGGATTGATGTCGGGGATCTGACGGCGTCAGCCGCGCTATCTGTGCAGCGGTCGGGTGCAAGTGCGAATTGCGGTTCAGGAGGGTGCAGTGTGCAGTGTGCAGCGAAGGGTGCAAAGTGCGCGCGGATATTTCGTACGGATACGGGCACGGGGGGCGCAGTATCTCCGAAGGTTCCCGCGGCGCCCAGGTTTCGTAGTGTCAGATGACTCGCGACGGCCCGCTCGAAATCTTGGTGAGTTGACGATGGATGTCGCGTGGACGAGGTCGTTGCAAAGCAGGCTGGGAGGGGCGGTCGCGAAGACGATGCTGGGAATAAGAGAAAAGAGGACGGGCAGGAGGACGGAGAAAGTCGTATCCGTCGCCCAGAAGAGGAGACGCAGAGATATGGTGAGAGGAAGGGTGCGTGAGCGAGTGCGACAAGCAGAAAGCGGCCGCGGTTCAGGGTCAAGAGGGTGCAGTGCAGTGCAGTGCGATGCAGCGCGGCGCAGGTGCGTTGGTGCGGGAGAGATAGAGAGAGTGCCTAGAGAACCTTCCTTGGGCAGGGTAAGTAAGTGCGTCCTGTCTTGGCTTAGTCGGGCCCAGGACGAATAAATCCGAATCCAGGGTGGGAATGGGGGGGGGGGATGAGAATGGTACCGGTAATGGAAATGCCCGTGGAAAGGCGGCCAGGGTGTGTGATGGCAGGTAAGGAAGGTAAGGAAGGTGTGGGTGGTGTGGTGTGGTGTGGTGTGGTGTAATCCCAACCCAGCAACAGTTCCAGCGGGATGGGGGGGTAGCGTTGTGGACGCCAGGGAACAGCAGCTAGATTTGCTTTAGTGTAGTGCATTCGTGGGGCGGGACCGATGGGATCTGCGGTTCCAGCGGGACTTTTTTGGTTTGTTTGGGACTTGGGGGAGGGGGACGGGGGACTGGGAGTTGCAACTTGCTCCGAGGCGGGCGAGTTCACGGACTGGATTCCTGGGCCATTTCCATGTCCACATCGGTATCGCTCCGGGGCTAGGCTGGGCTGGTCTCTTGACTCTCGACTCTTGACTCTTGACTCTTGACTCTTGCCTTCTGGGATGCGGGAAGCTCCCACAACGACACCAAGCGCATGGATGGTGTATCTCCGTCCTTATTTATTTATTTATTTATTTGACCTTTCGTCTCACTCAGCACGCTCGGAACAGAGCCTCGTCTACCTTGGCTCATGTTGCCGAAATACATGGGCCGGTCCATGTAAGCAAACGCGGAGAGTGCTCGGACAAGTTTGCAGGGAAAAGGAATAACCTGCAGCAGCGAGTTGCAAAGGCGGCGGCGAGGGGGCGGTGGGAAGCATGACGGGGAATCGCAGGCTGTTCTCCGTGGTGACCGGGGGACGGACGGCTCACGATTGGGATTATGTGATGGGCTAGGAATGGAAGTCGGGAAGCTCGTGAACACCACGGATTGTCAGCGGCCAGCCCAAGATGCGCCGTGCCGGCGGACAAGGTCGCATTTCACCATCAACTGTGCACTGGGCTGGCTGGGGAGGGGCCAGTCCCCTAATGGAGTCGCGATAGGGTCCAAGGGCCACCGATGGTCATCGTCCTTCTTATTGGGTTGTGCAGCCAATGTCGCACAGCTGATTCGCCCACACCCGCGGCCCCCCCTGCCCTTGCTAGGTCCTGGTCCCTCGTTTCTTTCCAAGACTTGCCGCATCGGCCTGAACGGACACCCTCTCTCACCTTACAGCGACTGACGGGAAAACAGGCACGAGATACCGGCGCAAAAGCCACGGATTACATAACACATCTCCATTCTCTAAACACACACATACACATAACACATCATTCACACACGCACACGCACACTCACCGTCATGTCCTCCTCCGTTGGCTTCAACCTCAAACTCGGGGGCTTTCCCAATGAATATCCTCATCAGAACCAGAAATGCACACTAATAGATTAGGCCAAACGTCAATGCTGGCATGGGCCGGTGGGCAGCAGCGTGCTTGGCATGGTACATCCTGTTGTAGTCTAAACACCTCCACCAGCCCCCGGCCCCCCCTTCCTGAACTCTCTCGGCAAACCATACCGCTGGAATGGAGAGCGTCAGAGGCGGACCGACGAGAAGGGATGCCGGAACAGGCTGTTGCTGAGCTGAGCCCAGGCTGACCAGCTGCACCCATCGCCTCGCCCCGGCTTCTACCCAATCGTGACGGGCCTTCTCACACCTGTCCATTCAAGCTGCCACTTTCGGATCCTCGCCCCAGCGCCACCGCCTACTGTCTGTCGCCGATGCATCGTCGCCTCCGTCGACACAGCTCGCCCCCGAGTTGAGTCTGTCTCTGCCTGGTGCATCCGATTTGCTCACAACCTCGCGTGTTTTGTCTCGTCCTCGTCCCATCACCCCGTCTGCCGAACAGGTAGGTAGGTGGTGAGGACGAAGACGAGGCACAGCTAACCATCCACATAACATACCTAATCAGTACCTGAGCGGGCGGCACGGCAGGCGGCACGACACCCCCCCGTTGACACAAAGACCGGCCTTTTTTTTCCCGCGTTTCGTCCAGAGAATCAAGCCGTCCCCGTCCCCAACCGGTGTAAAGTGTGCAGCTTGCTGTTGTCGTCTATGTATGTTGCCTCTGCCTTGTGTCGCCGCATCCTGGTCGTTGGCCCAAGACCCCTTTTTCGCACTTGGAAGTATGTCCGTTTGGGTTCGCCAGGGCAGGCCAAACCATGTCGGTCGTTTACATTTACATACATGGCACATGTACGTACGTACCTAGTGCGCTGCAAACCCCAAACCAGACACTGGGTTGCCGGCGTGCTTGCTGTGTGCCCCGTGTCGATGGCTGAATCGCCGTCGGGTGTCACGCAATCTATCATCATTCAAGCTGACTGCGGGCGATATATGGCGCGCCAGTGGGCGTACACGATGAACACCAAATCTCGCGATGCACTTGGGAATCCCTTCAGTTTGACACCGCCCGATCTCGTGTGACACCATCACCAGCCACGCACGAGATGAGTACTCGGCCGACGCCCTGGTTTGGGCGCTGCTGGGTGCCAAGGTCGGTCAAACAAAATCACGACGATGACAGCTGGAGACCTTTCTTTGGCTGCCGTCCCACCGTTTCTTCCATGCGGCATCCACGTCCCGCAGACCAAGATGTCTCTGTCTGGTCCTTATTATCCGCCCTATGACTGCGTTCTGCATAGGCAGTCTTGGTCTTGTGCCGCTGCAACCAGTCCTGCTAGTATAGTCGGCCGCCTGCACACCAGAATTGCGCAACACCCGACTGGTACACCGCACCTCACACTGAACCCCTCTTGCCACCCGGCCTACGGTCCTGACGGGGACCTGCTGCTGGCTGTGTGGGGTTAGCTGTCGGTCGCTGTGCCTGCAGAGCGGTCGGGCTGCTGTTATCTCATGCCTGCAGTGCGGTGGCCCCCAGATGACGAGACTTTCCGCGCCAGTCAACGCACCATGGTTGTGTAGGGTGCAAGGCACGAAACAAATAGGTACGTCCGCCGCGGCGGGAGTTTTGCCGCGACTGCTTGCCACGGAAAGACGCCGGAGCATATGCAGCTCTCCTCCTGCCTCCTTTCTCTGGCCCTTCCGCTGGCCGCATCTCCCGAAGCCCCGCAAAACCGGCTTCAGGGTCCCAGAGCCAGACATTGAAGGGGAAGGGGGTTTCCCATCATATCTCGGTTGCTTCGTATTATCTCATCTGCTGGGACCTAGCTAATTTGTTGAATGCGGCCACGCTTCAAACTCTGTCGCCGTGCTCGTGAGTTCGAATCCTGTCACGGAATGAACTCCATGCCTGGGGTACGCCCGTCGGCCGGCGGCGGCGGCCCCTCGCACCCGCACTGGTCAGGCGGCGATCCTACCTGGTCTCAGGTCTGGATGGGCTTTTCGCCATTCGGAGTCAGCGTCCCTCGGAGAGGTCAGCGTGCACAACTTGTCAGATCGGTTCGTGGGGCGGGTCGGAGGGGCCGCTGGACGGCTCGCGCAACCACCCCTGGGGCGTGCGCACATTGGAAAACGTGTCGTCGGCTGAATGCCAGTGGGGCACCGGCCAGATGCCTTCCCCAGCTCTTGGGGGCGGTCTCTATATTGACGCCTGATATGCTAGGCATACAACTTTGTAATTGCGCCGTCACTGGGGAGAGCTTCATTCGCGCATCCAGACGTGGAGAACCAGCGACGCACCTCCCCTCTCCACTGCTCCGTTGTCCTTGCCCGTCGTACAACACATCATCATCAATTTCAATATGGCGACCAAGCGGGATATGCGCCGGCCGGACCTGAGTAAGTCAATGTTCTGCCGTTCACAGCCTTGACCGCCACTAACCTGCGCGTTCTCAGTCGTCCCCTATCAGGAGCCGAGGGCAAAGGGCGAGACCACCGAGCTCTCGTCGACGCTCTCCTCCACCCTGCCAATGGCTGCTATGCTCACGCGCAACAAGTTCATCGGATGGTACGCGCTCCCCCAGACCCGCCACCGGCGCCCGATGCCCAAATACACTCTGTCGGCGTTGGCGCCGTGCCAAGCGGCGGAGTGACAACAATGCAACGGGTGCATGGAGTTAGGCAGCAGAGCAGACTTACTGACACTGGTACTTGCAGGGCTTCCGTTGTCTTCAGCATCCAGACCTGGCTCGGAGAGAGCGAGGAGACCAAGAAGAGCTCCGCGACCCCGGGATACTTCTCCGTCGGCATGTCCAGTACGTCCCCGCTCACGTCGCGATCTTTGGCATAGATACTGACCCAAGTCGCAGTCATGGCCCTGGCCGTCAGCTATCTGCCTCTTTTCCTGCCGCCTCCCGCTCAACGGGGCGCCGCCACCGGCACCGGCCCCGCCGCCCCCATTCCACCTGCGTAAAGCGACCGTGTATCGTTTGAAAGGGGGGGGGAGGGGTTGAAAGGGGGAAACGCTTCGAGAATAGCATGACATCCGAACATATCTAGCACCACCACAAGGGTTCACGGACGCTGGGGAGGGAAGACACGAATTGGAAAGACAAAAAGAAACATGACTACCTAGGAGTCGACGCGTTGATGAGGATTTGCCAGGCGTCCCCCGCCGTCCCGGGGAGGGGAAAGGCCCTGGTCGACAATTGTAGTATAATATTTCAGAAACCCCAAGACCATGCGGCCAGCGCATGAAGGTTGATACTCAAAATCTTTAATAGCTTCAAGTACGAACAAGTCCCCCCCGTAAATGGTGAGAGCTCCGAGGTTGATAGTCGTGCGCGGCGCGCGGTGCAAAGCGCTTGCTTGATGTCGTCATCCCGGGCCCATAACTGGTTTTGTCTCACTCGGCTGCCGCTGCGACTTGCCAACATGTCAACCTCTTACACATGCACACATACATAGACATACTTTTACATGTATGAACACTGGATATATGTTTATGCATAAAACCTGCGGTACTATCTAATTGGGGTTTTTCTTTTGTAGTTATCGCGAGTTTCGGATCCAAAACAACAAAAGTCGGCGGAAATGGGCTCCTCCGCGATAGACGAGGCCTCCATCCTCGCGCAGTTCGACCGGCTCGTCGAGAACGGGACCGTGCTCTACGCGCCGGGGATGAAGAAGATTTATTACACTGACGGGGGTTTCAAGGTATGTTTACCTTCTCCGACCTCTCATTGTTTATTACAATTGTTCTTTTTGTCCTTGCGCCGAGGCTCTGGACATCACTTGCCAGCAGCCACCTCCCAATACCCACGCCCTTAAGAATCATGAACCCTTGAAGGAAAGCCGGGGAAACCGCCCCTTGAAGCTGACGAACGCCGCTTAGTTTGAGTTCCGCCTCACTTCGGCGCTGAAGACGAAGCCCGCCGCCGTGGGGGGCAACTCGGAGCTGGACGACGCCAAAGACGACGCCGGAGGCGAGGGCGGCGCCGCCGAGGAGGCCAGAGGCGCCTACGGGACCGACGCCGACGGCTGCCTGCCCGGCGGCGACATCAGCATCGCGGGCTTCGAGGTCGCCCCAGTCCGCGGGACGCACGTGCTCGCGTTCAACAAGTTCTGCGCGTACAGGCCGCACCTGCTGCTCCTGACCGCCGACGGGAGGAGGCGACAGTTCGAGGCCCTGGATGCGGGAGATCTCGCGGCCGCGAGGGACGTTCTCCTGGGGCTCAACGGCGCCGGAGGGAGGGGAGGGGATGGGGGAGCCGGAAGAAGCGGGCAGCAGGAGTACTTGGTGATTTTCAACTGCGGCAGGGAGGGCGGGTGCAGCCGGCTTCACAAGCACATGCAGGTCATACCCGCGCCCGATGCCATCCCCCTCTGGCCGGACACGGTCACGTCCCCGACTGCCGCGGAAGGGGCGCAGGGGGAGCCGCCCTTCAGGTACTCCGTCCAGCGGTTCGGCCCGGGCGGCGGCAACGAGGCCGGGGAGGTGCCGTCGGCGGAAGACCTGGCGGCCCGGTACCGCTCCATGCTCCTCGAGGCGACGCGCGCGGTCCCGGGCAGGGAGTCGGTGGTGGGGGAAGACGGGGACGGGAAGGGGGTCGCGGTGCCGCACAACGTCATCCTCGGGAGGCGGTGGATCGTGGTGGTCCCGAGGCGGAGGGCGGATGTTGACGGGGCCGGCGTGAACGCCGCGGGGATGCTGGGCGTCGTGTGGGCCGCGGGGGACGAAACGGTGGACACGTGGAGGGGAAGGGGGCCGAGGTGGATTCTGGGGGAGGTCGGGGTCAGGAAGTGAACCGGGGTGGTTGTTGATATTGCAGGCTGTTGGTTTAAGGACGGGGTTGTCAGAGGGAAATGTGCTCGGGAGATGAAGACGGCCGCGAGGAAGACGGCGGCTGGGAGGATGGCGTGGCCTCTGAAATTCATGGGCTCAAATTAGTAGACATAGAGCAATAAAGATATATACAGGAGGCAACTATAAAGGTCGTGTACGATTCTCTCGGCGTTTAGACTTCTCGTAAATATACGGCATGCGCATGCCTCAGGGATCCTCCGGTGCGTTACTGAATTACAAGCTGTACTTGTTGGATTACCCAGCCAGAATACGGGCAGGCGGTCAGGCCGCGGGAAGCGGCAACAGTCGGGCCTGGAGATTCTACCTCCGGGCTGCTAACGGCAACTGCTGCTTCCGCTGCTTACCTTTACTTTCTTCCTCCTACATCTACAACCAACAGAATACAGTATCAGTTTTGCTCTGTGATACCAACAGTACGCTTGATTCTTTCCATCTTGTATTCCGACTCGTGAGGCAGCAGAGGAGCGATCCCAATGAGCCTCTATCTCCCTTTACCATGGCTTGATGTTGCAACCGAGTGGACTGGGACTAGCTAGTGTTTACCGTTTGATATAAAGGTGCCCGGGTAAGGCCAACTAGGTTAGATGTAAATCATCATGTAAGTGAATATTCCACTAAAGTTCCAGGTATTAAAAAGAAGTTCAAGACTTGCAGTCAATTCACGGTTGGGGGAGCATTGGGAGCATAAGGGGAAATACGAATTTACTGGCCATGACATGCAATGTCCTTTGCAGATTTCTCGGCAGGTGTGGATAAACTGCGCGGGGTTGGTGTGGAAAGAAAGGATATGTGCCAGTTTACCTTTGGTATAGTATCAGTTTGAGAACGTTGTTTCAATACAGCAATAGCTAGTGATTGTAGGCAGCATCTTGGTATATACATTCCAAGGATAGTTCCATCTCAACCAGCTGTTTATTAAAAGGCCTACAATAAGTTACTAATATGTGATTTTCCATCTTCATTGTATTGTAGAAGGTGGTTACCGGGTCGAATGGAAGAAGTCGCAAGGTGGTCTGGGGCCTATGTCTATATAATGTGCTTCTGATGCCCTCATTTCCATACTTGATGCCCACGGCTGGGCTTAGTGGTCGTTACCCGTAGATCCACCCATATGGTCTCCCGTCTCAAGGACCTCAATCTCATCACCAACCTCTACGTACAACCCCACTTTCTGCTCCCTAGCAGTCTCCAGACTTTGGTCCTCTGGCACGCAATGCATCCCGATGTATCCAAGAGCCTTTGGATTACTAGTCTCAACCATGCGGTGTTTGACCAGCGTTGCACTTGGCTGCGGTTTCCCCTTCTTTTTGTTTACGGGCGCGTTGTCCGAATCAAAGGTCCCTGTGCTGATGTTGACATTGGGCATCGTACACCGAGACGTCCGAGATACGACGGACAAGTTCGGCGATACGTTGGCTCGCAGCTCCCTGCTAGATCCCTTCGGAACGATGCGGTAGCGTTTCCAGGTCTCCTCCGCAAACGCCGGCGCGCCGGTGACCCAGATATTTGCACGGAAGCGCCGAGCATCCAGGGGCTGGTTTTCCTGGGGCAGAAGAGCGGAGACCGCGTGGACTGAGGATAAACTGTTGATGTTGATTGGTTGCTGGTCTGTGTAGCCATGCACCGACGGCGAGCCGATGTATTCAAGCGGCGCCAGGTCTTCCTGGGTGCGGGTCAGGCTGTCAGGGGTGCATCTCGTGAGAGTGAGGGCACGTTTTTCCGGGATGGACAAGAACTTCTTCAGCTTAGGCAAAGCCGCGGCGACTGAGGGGATCTTGCCAAGGTCGAGGCCAGTTGCGTCCCGGGAGTGGATGCCGAATGTCCTCGTCTTGATTCCAAACTCATCCACCAGGGTGGGTGTAGGGTGGAGAGGCACGATGAACGACACCTCCGGCTTTGCCGCCGGGTTCCCCGTATGCATCAGTGTCTCGAGACGTCGAGCCCAGCTTGGGGGATCCGGGTCTTGGAAATTCACGGCTAAACACCCACCGGCTTGCACCAGCAGGTCATTCTGATTGCTACACTTCCGCGGGAGCCAAATCTCTGTCTTGATCTGACTCATACCCGGCTTGGTGCGCTGGCTGATGAACCGCCATGTTATCGAGCCCGTGTCCGGATCGGCCACCTCTGTGACCAACGCGAAGCTTCTGTCATACATGAAGCCGGCCTTGGTGAGCAAGGCGCGGTTTACCTCAACAAAGCCGCATGACTTGATCGGGTGGATGTAGATGGACTTGATGCGGATCGGCCCGTTGGTTTCGGTGCTCTCTGGCGCATCGTACTTGGAATCGAACTGGTCCGTCATGTTACTGGCGGACAGCCCGATCCTTTCCAGGTGCCGCAGCTTCCTGCGCGTCGAAGAGATATCGCCATTGTAGTAGACGAAAGCCAGGCCGAGACTTATTGGGAGGATGGCGGCTATTGCTGCATACACGAGGGTGGAAATTTTCAGCGTGCCTTGCAGGCACTGGAGCACCTGAAGAAGCATCGTTCCGGGATGCAATGTGATCGTCCGTCCAAGCGAAATTTATGGTCAGGCATTCATTGCTTCCGTCGCTGGCGGCTTTCGGAGTCCGTTTCTCAGAGGGCGGCTCGAAGTAGAAACGGAGTGACGTGGAAATAATATGTCGGCCACTTCCCGCCATACATACGCGTAGAAATGTGGAGCTTTCTTTACAGATTGTGATACCATTTCTGGGGAGCCGATGCCGATGCCGACGGGATAGGTACTTTCCTTTCAGGGCAAGAACTGCCTTTTTTGGCCTACGAAAGGATCGCCTTACAAGGGAAAACCAACAGCCCCATTGGCCGCACAGAAACGATGTGTCAAAAGAAAGATAAGCCAGCGGGTCTGGCTCTGTCCTACGTTCCGACAAAGTATGATCCATGCAATTACTACAGACGCATGTCAAGTGCAGGGCGCGCCGGATTGACATGGAGATGAAGAGTACTTGTATTACGAAATATGAATGAAACCTCACACGTTGACGTGCTTGAAAACCCTGTTTCTGCTAACCCTTGGAGGTATAGATCTAATGCCGGCTTTCTTGAGAATTGAATGAAAACTGCTATACGTTGGCATGCTTGAAAACTTTAATTCCGCTAACCCTTGGAGGTATAGGTCCAACGATGACTCTTTTTCAGGGCAGAAGACGGTGTAGTCTGGGTTTTACCCAGCAGCTATATGTATGGTCTGCGCGGGCCGGTTGTTCAATAATCAAGATAGACCTTGATTTATCATGGGAACCAGACAGAATTTTGCTTACTCGCTGGATGAATTCAAAAACTACCATTGATTATGGCCGTGCAACAACAACCTTCCGACCTCGGTCAAGAGGTTGTACCATCTGCTGAGACGCAACACATAGCACAAGATGGCTTGACTGGCCGAGGCCAAGTCATGACTCATAAAGAAGAAATACAGTCCGGGCCGATACCTGAAGAACCGACATTGAATCCAGAAGATGAGTACCCAGAAGGTGGTCTACGAGCGTGGTGTGTTGTACTGGGTTCTTGGTTTGCATCGTTCTCGGCGCTGGGAATCTCGAACAGTTTGGCAACCATTCACGCCTACGTGAGCGCCAACCAACTCGAGGGTTATAGTGAAGGCACGATCGGGTGGATCTTTTCGACGTATATGTTCCTCCTCTTTTTCTGTGGGATTTACGTTGGCCCGGTCTTCGACAAGTACGGTCCAAAATGGTTGATCCTGTCCGGCACCATCTGTGTTGTCACGGCTCAGATGTTACTGAGCATTTCTACGAGTTCGTATACCCTCAACTTTCCTCAATGAGTCATATTCATCCGACACTTGAATTGCTTATAATGATGCTAGAATTTTGGCATTTCATGCTAGTGCTCGGAGTACTAAACGGAATCGGTGCTTCGCTCTTGTTTACACCTTCTTTCGCCGCCGTGGGGCACTGGTTCTACCACCGCCGAGGCCTCGCCACAGGTATCGCTTCCACCGGAGGCTGTTTCGGTGGCATAGTCTATCCGATGATGCTCCGCGCCCTCTTCGAGCGCGCAGGATGGGCCTGGGCCATACGCACGATCGGATTCATCGTCCTAGTCTTCTGTGGCGCCGCAACCATGCTCATCGACAGACGCTTGCCCCCTGCGCCAAACGCCTCGCCTCACCCGGACGTTCGCATTCTCCGAGACCCGGCCTTTGCGTTGACGACTGCCGGTATCTTCGCACTCGAATGGTCGCTTTTCATACCCTTGACCTACATATCGAGCTATGCCATCCACAAAGGCTTTGACCTTGATTTCTCGTACCAGATCCCCACGATTCTCAACGCGGGCAGTGTGGCCGGGCGTATCTTGGCCGGCTGGTTCGGCGACTACGTTGGCCCGTTCAACTCGAACATCCTGGCCGTCGTCTTGAGCCTTGTCGCCTGTCTGGGCGTTTGGCTGCCCGCGGGCGCTTCCAAGGCAGGCCTCGTTGCCTTTGTCATCTTGTTCGGATTTGCCAGCGGCAATAACATTAGCATCAGTCCCGTCTGCATTGGGAAGCTCTGCAAGACGGAAAACTACGGGCGGTACCACGCCACGGCCTACACCGTTGCCTCCTTTTCTTGCCTCTTTGACATTCCAGTCGGAGGCGAGATCATTGCTGCTCAGAATGGGGAATACTGGGGGTTGATCTTGTTCACTGGTCTTATGTATGCGCTATCCGTCGGTGCGTTGATTGCAGCCAAGGGGATTTGTGTCGGGTGGAAGGTTTTGGCCATCTTCTAAGAGTCACCAATCTCAGTTGAACTAGAGTACGATAACTATCGCAATCCATTCCAGTTGTGTGATTCAAGCACGCTATATACTCTCAACTATTCTGGTTGTGCGGGGTAGTGAGTTGCATTGTTTCCAACGTATTTATAACGTAGACCACGCGAATTGGGTAATGATTCTATTGAGATCAAAGCCGAAAATTCATTTTTTGTTCCGTCTATGATGTTTCGGGTTCTGTGTGTTGAAATGAAATTGAGAATTAACTCGTCAATTCTTTGTTTAAAGAAACTTGAACATGGACTTAGCCGCCGATCCAATTTTCATAGGCGTTGGCTGTGAGAAGCTGTAGAATAAACCGGCATGTTTCTGAAGACCCACACATAAGCGATGGTTCGTCTTTATTTCGAGTTCTTTTTTGGCATAATCATTCCGTAGTTAGCGACTTCGGATGCTCCGGTATTATAATAATAACGTTTGTTACTAAGATGCGATTAGTGATCCTCCGAGATGGGACAAGCCCTGCCCTTCAGCTTACTGAGGCCATTGCCCCCTTGGCATAAGCTCAATACCAAAAAGAAAGTGGCATCGGAATATTCCAGATTGAAATTTCATTTATTTGGCTTTACAACCGTACTGCCGAAGTTTCCCGAGTGAGACGTTACCAGATATGTACGGCAGTTCTGACGACACAATATCGCTACGTATTCCTCTAATCCACATTACCTAGACTTTCGATATATATAGGACTGGCTCAATTCATTTGGACACAGTAGAGACCCGAGGTAATGGAGCCTTCTAATCATACTTGCTGTGTTATGACAACCCGGACATAGCTCGCCACTCTTTGTTAAGATCGGAAATATTTTGAAAACTCATCATCATGCCAGAAACTTGGGAAGACCAGATTGCCCATTTTCGGGCCATTCCCTGGTGTGCCAAAGTCCTTTCAGAACCAGGCATTATCGCCAGACCACCCGTCAGCCGTCAGTTTGACCCGGAAAACCGTATCTTCGAGTACTGGGGAGTGACTCTCCACAGTGCAGCCACCGTGCCCTTCTTCGTTGGGTGTTATCACCTGCCTGCGTCGCCACCGCATACCAATGATCAAGGCCCGGACCAACGTTCTCTTGAGGAGCGCTTCGTGACGAAGGCACGGTTCTTTCTCACCCTCGGCCACGGCCTCAGTACATCGAAGAAGGAGTGGTGCCACGGGGGCGTGATTGCGTCCATTTTCGACGAGTGCATGGGCGCTGTCGGCTTTATCAACAAGTTGAACGGGCTCATGCCAATGCTGCCGCAGGTGACGCAGACACTAAATATTACCTACATACAGCCGGTGCCGACGATGGCGACGGTGGCCTGTACCGCAGTTTTAAAGAGGATGGAGGGATCTAGAAAGTTTGTGGTTGAGGCAGAGATCACGAATGAGGAAGGGACAATACTTGCCAAGGCGGAAGCATTGTTTTCTGGGGTTCATAAGAAGAAAGACACAAAGGAGAAGCTATGACGGGGGTTCTGCATTTAGTAATGTCTCCAAGGCCAACTTAATACCAAACTTATACTTTGATTAAACGGAATTTGTACTACGATTAGCCTTGGTGCAAGATGATAAGTGTTATTGTGACCGGCTTTGAACAACGTTCCTTCGGACGATACGAAGAGTGACTGTTTTCGGATGAACGATGATGTCCTTACTTATGGCACACACAGTTACAGGAAAACTGATACAGACGATTTGATACACTCAAAACACCAGTGCAGTTCTTGGATTCAAGGTAATTTCCTGACATTCTCCACTAAATATAACTGACAACGACTCTTCCAAGAATTTCCTCTTTTGAGAGCCGGGACATGACTTCAGAGACTTGAGTAAGAGCGCAGTGTTCCACAGACGCCCGAATGGTCCCCTTGCTTGCTTCTTGGAGCAACTCGGTCATCTGCTCTTCCGTTCCCACCATGGCACCTTTAATCGTCAAAGCTAGATAGGTACCTTTAGGTTAGCCTTTGAAGTCAAACTGGGGTCTGTCATCGTGATGAGCAAAGCATACCTTTGAGAGCGCATAACGAGACCGGTATGGGCAGTTCAAAGTTATTGTGTGGCAAGCCCACGCAGACAATTGTCCCCATGGATCTGACCAGCTTGGGGGCGATTCGGTAAGCGTCTTCGGAGCCTGGGACGACGATGACAGCGTGAGCCCCCTCTCCTGTCAGGTCCATCACCGTCTTTTCTACGTTCTCTGTGGCGTAATCAATGAAAGCCTCCGCTCCGCAGCTTTGGGTTAAAGCACGTTTTTCTCGCCCAGTATCCACTGCAATAACACGAAACCCTCTTAATCTGGATGCAATCATCACACCCAAATGTCCGAGCCCCCCTCCTGCGCCTTGTATAATGACCCAGTCGCTACGTGACATCTCCTTCTCTAGCATGGAGACCGCACCCATCATTGTGAGACCGGCGCAAAGTAATGGCGCCGCCACGTCATCTGCGAGTCCGTGGGGGATAAGAGTCAGGTATCGAGAATCGGCAACGACGTATCGTTGCAGTGTTCCTGGGCGATGCTTGCCCGTATTCACTTGATTGGGACAGTTGTTCGCGTAGCCCCGGGTGCAAGCGGAGCACGAACCACAGGCGCTGTAGAGCCATTTGACTCCAACCTTCTTACCGAGAAGGGATTCGGGAACATTTTCGCCGAGCTTCACGACATTACCAATACCCTCGTGACCGACGATCGGGTTGTAGACGCCCCAGCCACGAACAGCGCGGATTTCCGACCCGCTTCAATACAGCATATGTGTCAGTGAGAACTGGAGGCCTGGACGAGACAGGGTGGTTTCTGGGGCCTACCAGACTCCTGTAAAGCTGAGGCAAACGAGAACCTCGTGCGGCCCAGGTTTACCCACGGGCACATCGTCCCGGACAACAATCCTGACGTCAGGGCCGGGATTTTCGATCACAGCTGCTTTCTGCAGCGCGGGTGTATCGTTGAAATCCATTCTATAGAAGAAGAATAAATTGCAAATCTACTTGTTTCGGAGATGTTTGTAGAAGTTGAGGTGCGACGTTAAGTCGTCGCCCAAGGACGGTGGAGTGTACCCCGCGTCGGCAGCGCGCCCGGCAGTGCTAGCGGCCGGGGCAGTGGAGAATACCGCGGAGCAGATGCCTTCGGATGATGCCACGGGTGAGGTGGGAGAGTTTCTTTGGAGATGGAACACATGTTGCAAAATGTGACTTTCGATATACGTCATGTTTATGTTTGCCCGTTTACGGATTCCCCATTTACGGGATGTGATCCATCAGAGCGAGACTTTTGTTTTGTGCGAGTTTGTTATTGCAACTAAAACTTAAGCAGTTACGCCTGCTAGGTATCAATACGACCGGATAGATGACCGTCACACAACATCGGTAGCCTGTTGCTGACGACACACACTAGAAAGAGGCGGGTCTGAAGTTGTATCCCTGGCTGAAGTCCTAAATCAACCTGCATATTGATTCATACCAATCAATCCCTACTGTGTACTTGATTTTTACATGGCCATAGCCCCATGCCGATGGCGTTGCTTCTTCAGGATTAGCGCGGGCTTACTCCCCTGATTGCTGCATCCACGCTCAAGAGGGAGGGAGTCTTTTTATCTAACCCCTTCTACCATACTTCACACTCACATCAGGCAGCCTGATTCTACCACGAGGCAGCTCGGGTTTTCGGTATATTTGCCTACTTCTCCTGACGCATCAAATATACAATCTGCCGTCGCGGCCTCATCAATGCCGTGAAATATGACTTGTCAACACCGATTTGAATTCGTTGCACACTCCAAAAGCACCAGCAAATCCCCAACAAGATTTAGTATCGTGGCGAGATAGCGTTGTGGAAGCTATGTCTGAGCTAGCAAGAAAACGTAAACGGGAAGAGGATTCAAGTCCCGGCACCGGCTCTGGTGATGAGAAGAAAAGCAGGACGAATGCGCAGCGCCATGATCAGTATACAGTGGGCTGGATATGCGCTCTTCCCAAGGAGCAGACTGCAGCAATAGCTATGCTCGACCAACGCCATTCGGGCCTTCGCGACATGGCGCCACCGAACGACTTCAACAGCTATACTCTTGGCTCTATCGGCAAACATAACATTGTTATTGCTTGCTTGCCCAAAGGCCAGGTCGGGAACAATTCGGCCGCAACGGTCGCCTCACAAATGGTATCCACATTCCCCTCTATCAAGGTCGGCCTTATGGTTGGAATCGGTGGCGGCATTCCACCCAAAGTCAGACTAGGCGACGTCGTTGTAAGCACCCCGATAGGGTCGTATCCGGGCGTGGTTCAGTGGGATATGGGCAAGGCAAAAGCAGGCGGCAGTTTCGAACGTACGGGTTCTCTTAACAACCCTCCTTCTTTTCTCCTTACAGCCTTAACTAGACTAGAAAGCGAACATGACATGGTCGGATCGAAAATTCCGGTATATTTGGAGGATCTGAAGCAAAAGTGGCCGAAGCTAGCACCACGGTACCTAAAGTCTGACTCTATGAAGGATGTTTTGTTCAGGGCAGATTACAACCATGTGGAGAAAAGCAGCATGCAAGAAACTGAAAGCTCGGATGATGACGAGGAACAAGAGAATTGTCAGTTTTGCGACCCGGCCAAGATCAAAAAGAAGAAGCCTAGGGACATGCGCATTCACTACGGTCTTATAGCTTCGGGAAACCAGGTCATCAAAGACGGCATCTTTCGGGATAAGCTGAATAGGGACCTTGGTGGTAATGTTCTATGCGTCGAAATGGAGGCAGCAGGGTTGATGACAAACTTTCCATGCCTGGTTGTTCGCGGGATCTGTGATTATGCAGACTCCCATAAGAACAAAGACTGGCAGGAGCATGCTGCCGCTGCCGCTGCGGCATTTGCAAAAGAGCTTCTGGATTTTGTCGAACCAGAAGATGTCCTATCAGAACGTTCGGCAAAAGAGGTGCTCAAAGGCAGTAAGTGAGAGAATTAGAAACTACTTTGGGCTGTTTTTAGAGCACGGTCTAATAGAATCAACATAGTTCATGCTACCGTAACCGCAACTGGATCAAAAGTAGAACATTTAGAACACTGCATCACCAGAAAACAAGATATAGATATCCTGAACTGGTTAACGCCTTTCGATTACGGGCCTCAGCAAAGCGACTTCCTTGCCAGACACCAGCCCGGAACCGGCCAATGGTTCTTGGACTCTGAGCCGTTTCGGAGCTGGGTGGCTTCAAGAGGGAAGACGCTTTTCTGCCCTGGCATTCCTGGATCCGGCAAGACCATAATAACATCTATCGTAATCGACTACATCGTTAAGCAGTTTATAAAAGAGAAAACAGTCGGGTTTGCGTATGTCTACTGCAACTTCCAGAGAAATAGCCAGCAGGGCTTGCAGGACCTTCTGGCAAGTTTGATCAAGCAGCTATCTCAAGCCCAAGACACCCTGACACAGTGTGTCAAGGAGCTTTACGGACGACATGCAGGGCAACGAACACGACCATCTTCGATTGAACTAGCGGAGGTCTTACTCATCACCTCAAAGTTGTACTCTAGGACGTTCGTCTTCGTGGATGCGCTTGATGAATGCCAGTCAGTTGACGACTGCCGATCTTCTCTCTTGTCACAACTTGCCAGGCTCCAAGTCGAAACAGGAACAAGCATCTTTATAACGTCGCGCCACACCCCAGAAGTTGAACAGCACTTTAGAGATTGTCTCGTAAAAGAGATTAGGGCCACAGACAAAGATGTGCGCAGTTTTATTGACAGTCGACTGTCAAAGACCTTGCAGTCCATCCCGGAGACTCCTGGTCTACAGGATGCCATCGAGGCAAAGATCATGGGGCTTGTGGACGGAATGTAAGTTGGAAGTGTATGAATCGAGGGTCGTGTCCTCTCATTGATTTTTGTTCAGGTTCCTGCTTGCACAGCTCTATCTGGATTCGCTCAGAGACAAGACATCGGCGACTGAAGTGCGCAACGCGCTCTCGGAAATTGAGGACCAAAGCAACAAGCAACCAAGCGACGGCGAGAATAGAAACATCTTGTACCAAGCATATAACCAGGCCATGTACAGGATCGAGAACCAGTTGCCAGGCTTACGAAATCTTGGTAAGAAAGCCCTTGCCTGGATCGTCCACGCAGAGAGGCCCCTTACCACCGCCGAGCTTCAACACGCCCTCGCGTTGAACGAAAACGATACCGAGCTGGACCGCGACAACCTTCGCAAGATCGAAGTTGTCTTGTCAACCTGCGCAGGATTGGTCACAGTGGACAAGGAAAGCGACATAGTCCGGCTGGTCCACTTCACTGCACAGGAATACTTTGAGGGGACGCAAACACAAAATTTCCCCGACGCACAAGAGGAAATCACCACGACGTGTGTTACCTACCTTTCGTTCCAAATTGCGGAAGATGATCTGGACTCATTTGTTTTGTTTTCTTACGCTGCAAAAAACTGGGGGCACCACGCTCGCAATTCTCCGACTGTGACCAAACATGTCCTCGACTTTCTGTCCCGCGAGACACGTGTCGGCTTTTCTTGTCAAAAGCTCGAAGTCCCACGCGGAATATTCATGCATGCTGGACAGACTTGGACAGCGTTGCATGCTGCGGCATACTTCAACCTTCCGGAGGTCGCGGACGCCCTGATACAGAGCGGGGCCAACGTCGACGCCGGCGATTGTTACGGGGCAACGCCGTTGATGGTTGCCTGCAAGATGGGCTTTGAGGCTTTTGTGAACCTCCTGCTGCAAAGGGGAGCCAACGTCCGAGGGGTGACCACGGCTGACTCCACGCCATTGCACTTTGCCTCCGATTCCGGACACGAGGCTGTTGCAACGGTGCTGTTGAATTGGGGAGCCGCGGTTGACCAGGAAGGGAATTATAGCCGGACACCGCTGCTGGAGGCCTGTGCAAATGGGCATGAGGCTGTTGCAAAAGTTTTGATTGCACATGGAGCCGAGGTTGACAAACGTGACGTTTTCGGGATGACACCGCTCCTGTTTTCCTGCAAGCTTGGCCAGATGGCTACTACCAAATTGCTACTCGACAGTGGCGCTGACATCGAGCGTGGAAAACAGGGGGACTGGGGGTTCATTGGATCAGCGCCATTGTTCGACGCCTGCATTCGTGGGCATAAGGCAATAGTGGAGTTACTGCTCGATAAGGGGGCCGATATTGACAAGAGAGACATATATGGCCGAACGCCCTTGTGGAATGCCCTGGAGAAACCAACCCCAGCCATCAGGGAGCTGTTGGTTAGCAGAGGAGCCGACATTGAGGCGACAGACACCTTCGGTCAGACACCACTGTCGTATGCTTGTATCCTAAAGAAATACGACAGTGTGAAGCTGTTGCTCGAGAATGGGGCCAGGGCCGATGCCCGGGACGGACAAGGACGGTCTCCGCTGTGTTTTTCCTATTCCCTATCGTCAGTCCCTGCGCGGGGATGGTCGAGAAGCACGGAATGGCCAAGGAAGAAAAGGCTCGAGATTGACACTACACCGGTATGGTCGAGGAAGGACCTGGACATTGACACAACTAAATCGTTGGCTGCGAGCGATGAAACGTTTGCTGAGGGATGCGCCATCACAAAGCTGCTCACAAAGGCAATGACTTGGCATATTCCTTCGGCACCGGTGTGTGTCTTTTTTCATTTCCCTCCTGTACCATTTTAAATATGACGCTGTTGTAGATGATTGCATTTTTCAATATAATAAGGGCTTGCAGATCGAGCAAGATATGCGAGGATTAAGTACGTTGATGGATGATATATCTGGAGTTGAAACCAAGGTTCCGTATGAATAAAGGCATTCTGAGTCAACCTGGCCTTTTCCATCATCTCCTATCACTCTGTATTCTAAATCATAGATGTATAATAACTATGATGATGGTTGCGCAGACTATTTTGGCAGATGCCGCCTAGTATTTGCGCCAATAACTCATGGTATAGGGTGCGCACTCAATGGGCCCCCCATCTGTCGTTGACTCTCAACGCCAAGACTGGGAACACAGCGCAGCCTACAAGGCAAAGTATAACAAGCAAAACAAAATTCCCTCCAAGACGCCTTGATACACTCTCTATTAACACCAGAGGCTATTGCAGCGAGGGAGGAAAAGGACGGTTGAGAGGGGCAAAAAATGATCCGGCGATCCTTCAACATCAGGCGGAGAAACAAGTTTCGGGACTGGCTAGTCGGAGGATAACACCAAACGACATCGAGTTTCAACGGGTCCTGTGGCGTCGCCACCGCCGAAGGCTGATTGGGGACAAAGAAGGATCGGGAGAAGTGGCTGTAACGAGCATGTCTCTGAGGTAGCGCCGATCTTGTTTGCGATGGAATTTTTTTGGTTCTTTGACGAGAAATGTGAATTTTGACTCTGTCATTTTTGCGCAAAAGAAAGGAAGAAGGTAGAAAATCCCACGCGGCGGGTAGGATGAAACGACGATGAGTTGTTTTGCAACGCCACGAGAAGAGGCGGCACTAAAAATCGCGGCTTTTGGCAACTGAATTCACTGGGGGAGTTTACCACAGCGGGAACCCTTGCAACTGACGGACGTGCCAGTTTCTATTCAGCGAGCCTAACGCAACCATCGCGGTCAAAATTACAACGCCTCGCCAATTGTGGATTGCTCAAGCCTCATCAGACAGTTTGAAGGTAAATCTAAACCGTTTGCAAGGCGAAGGGCCTCGAGCGTTTATTGTAAATCGTCCTGAGTGCGGTACTGCATGTTGCGATTTGTCGCTGCGGGTAGTATGGAGCCTCGTCTTCAACAACTCAACGTGGGTCGGTTAGCTCAGTTGGTTAGAGCGTGGTACTAATATATCATCTGATATGTCTGGTAATGCCAAGGCCGGGAGTTCAAGCCTCCCACTGATCATGTCTTTTTGTTTTTGCAGCCATTGCGATGGTTGAAATATTCGAAACATCAAAGTGCGTTTTTTTTTTTGGAATCCTGAATGGAGTGGGTGTATGAACGTCGGCAATATCGCCTGACAGTGTCGCATCTCGTCAGTATTGATCAGTATTGATAAGGAGGCCCGTAACGAAAGCGGGCCAAATAACTCTCATCCGGTTCCTTTCTCTCTTGTGTACACTGTTCCTTTTGTCTTTATCAAGCATTTGTTGCAATCCAGCTGTTTCAAACGGCAACCATTTAGCTTCGATTGACCTAGAGCAAGGGACTTGCAAAGATCCGCTATCCACCAGAGTAACAAACGAACAAACCACATCTGAAGTATTCACGAGCCACATAAAATATATCTCCCAAGTAGTGTCGCATTACCCTGGGCTCTGCTCCCACGAGCCGGTCTAGCCACTGGTTGGTGACTTGTCTTCTTCGTAAAGCTCCGTCCTTCCTGCTGGCTGGTTGGCGGAAATATGCCGCTCCCTTGGAACACTCAACTGCTTGATGCTTGCACACGTTCGCACCGCGATCCCCAACGATGCCGTGATTTTGGTTGCTGGTGTGACTGGTTTAAGATAGAGTCTATTTGTGTCAGATGCTTTGCACAGATTCCTCAGAACAGTAGACTAGTCATAAGCAAGCCATATAACACTAAAGAACTTGCTTGAAACAAGAAATTTGTGGACAGGGACCAACAATCTCAAAGCCAACGATGCTATTGATGGTCAATATTGCTGATCATGTGTGATAGCACACACAGAATCGAATGGGCCACAAGGATAGCCTTCTTTGTGAAAAGAACAACGCGGAAGGCAGATGGTGGTTAAACCGTCTTTACATCTCCGTCTGTCCTCACGACGGCATCCTGCCGTATCTAGAAGACTAGAGCGTTGGCACTTGTCCCAGATCCTGGGAACTTCCATTGTTATCTCCGCTTTACTATGCGACTATCCCGCATCGTTACGCCCATGAAGTAGTAGTATATCCGCGGACTGATTGGCTAGTACACATTGCCTTTGATCAATACATCCCGTTTTGTGTTAGGGCACCTTGAGAGCTGTCATGGGGCATGAAAAACGGGGACTATATGCCATTTAAAAATGGCACCCTAAACGCTAAATGCATGCCATCCTTCCTTTCGTTGGCGCAGTACGTTATACTGGTTGTACGCTCCGGCAGGCTTGGCGACAATTTTCTTTGTCCCGAATTCTCGATGTAACAGGGGCGCGGACGAGCCGTGAAAGAGATTCATGACACGGGCTGAACCCCGCGGCCACTTGAAGAGACCACCAGGTCCGGACGTAGCTAGCCTGCCTGGATCCTCATTTCGAGACAGTCAAGTCTAACCGTCGACGCGATACTCACAAACCACAGCCGTCGTAGACAGCAGGCGAAAGCGAGGGGGGCCAAACATCGTGCCACACCCTCGCGAATGCCATCGTGGCACCCGAATATTGGTCGCGACGTGGACGTTGGACAAGATTTCTGGCCTGGCAAAGTTTCTTCTGTAGGGTTGACGAGAACGAGAGCCTTCGGAAAGGATACCGTAAACGGAAAGCAGGCAGACAATAGACGTCTCCAGGATGACCAAGCAATATTCCGCACTATTGATTGCGCCCACGAGCGTCAGAAGTAAGCGCCAAGGCGAAGCGACAGAGGAGCCGCAGCCGGCAACGGAGCTACGGGCACACAGGCAAGAAGTCGAGGGACGGGGACGGGATGCAGGAGCTCGGGCGGCGATGCAAGGTGTTTGTGACAGGCACGACGACAGGGTTGTACAATGTAGTCGCGTCGCAGCAGCCCAGGTCGGACAAAATCTACGTTGTACGCGGGCGCAGGGACCCGTAGGCAGATCTTGGTGAATTTTTGATGGCTGCCATGCATCGCGAATACGCTTTAGGAAAGTCAAACTGGCTGCAGCGCCCGAGGTTCGGGATGCGACGACCTGTCATTCGATGAGGTTAATAATGAGGCGGCCCTAGTAAGCAGCATGTCCTGGATTAACTCGGAGCGTGCATTGAGAGGCTGCCGCATGTCGTCTCACTAGATTTCAGCTGGCTGCATGGCCTGACTTCGATTTCGAGGGTGCCGAGTGGTACGAGCTGTCCCTCTCCTCTGCAGCCGCATCTCGCGGATTCTGCCTCAGGGCTGAAAACTAGCGCGAGGAAAATGGCCAGGGACAGGCGCCCGAGCATCCCGTCGGCCGTGTCCAAAGTAGGTAGTGCTGTATACGGAGTATCCGTACAGTACGGGACCTTAATCAGGCTGCCTGCCTGGTCTCGGAATGTATCCGCGCGGGTGAAAGAAGCATGATTTTAGGACAGCTGGTAGGCTGAAAGGCTCATGGGGCTCGAGCAATTCCCGGTTTGCCTCTCTCGCGCTGCTGCCGACCTAGCAGGGCATGCCAGGCAGAGGCGTGTTAGCGGCCCGGTCTGGAAAATCGGCATCTTTCATTCCCCACAGCAGGATCCATACTGTGGGAGATCTGCGCCCCTACCACAAAGGAGCGGCCTCAGCCTTTCCGCTGAGCGAGCTGGGCGTCACGAGGTGGATGAAGGGCAGGGCAGCATTGGAAATGAAAAAAAGAAATGGGGAGCCTCCGTATGCCAAGACCCAGTTTGTTCCGATGCCAAGGCCTCTGGACGGCTTCACGGTAGCAATAGTGTGGGCAGACAGAAGCCGAGGGAGGTGTCCTTCTTTTGTGCGTCATAGATTGGCTTGCTGGCTGAAGCAAGCCGCCCTGGCTAGGCTAGGCTAACAGAGGCACGGCGTTGGCATGGAGGCGGATGGGTCCTCTCCCGACTCGCGGCGACAGGTTCGCTGTTCTTGAAACGACGTCGATCAACTCCATTCTTTGATTGTTGGTTTGAGCCCCGGCGACAAGCTGCAGCCGCCGATGGCTTCCAGTGCTCCACTACCAGTGGTATTTGCCACGCAAGCCGAGGCCAACGGCATGGCAGGCGAGTCTTGGAAAGCGTCCACAGTCAAGATATTGTGTGCAGCGAGCGGGTGCGAGTGCATGCTACTCGGCCGATGCGGATGACAGAGAGTGGCTAGCGTAGCAGACTATGGAGCATAGTTGCCATGGCCGCTGTGCCGTTTCGAGGAAAGGTGCCAAGCGCCCCTCCAAATTCCCGGCAGGGTACAGGCAAAAGAGAGAGATGAGGTGACAGGCCCCAACGGGGTCCCATGGTGGCCTGTGGCCGATACGTGCGCGACGGCGAATGGTCTTGGCATCTGTTCGGGGACGAAAACTGAGCGGTAAGCCGGCGGGATTGGGAGAGAGAGAACGAGGCGATGGGAGGGTGAGTGTCGTCGTAATGCTCTTGCCGTGCCGTCCAGTCACGATAGAGCTGGGCGTGCACACGTTTGCTGGTTGCAGCGCATCTGCTGTTAGTCGCCTCGACCTCACCGACAGCGGCGTCTGTTGGTAGTGTGCATACATACAAACACTGTAATGAGGTAGGTGCCGAAGGTCCGCCGAAGTCCTTGGGTGGCTGTGCACGGCCATTGGTGCAGTTGCCACCACCGTGCTCGCCTGTGGCTCTGGTTCTAATCTTGGGTGCATCGTGCGAATCCTTTTCTTCTTCTTCTTTTCCCGCACTTACTGTCGGTGTCGGTGTCGGTGTCGGCTAAGCAGGCGGATAGACTCGGCCTGTCATGCTACGGATGGCAGAATATGGTAATTGGACGCTGAGCATGGGACGGACGCGGGAGCAAGGCCTGGAGAGGTTGTTGCAGAGGCACCACCCCGGCCCTCGTTGGTCGCATTCGCGGGGAATGCTGCCAGGTGCTGCCTGCTGCTCTTCCCAACCATCCCTCCTTTTTCCCGCAAAAGGAAGACGAAAGACAAAAAAGTCGCCGATTCTTTGGGAGAGCCAGCCCAGCTTTGGACGCATGTCCCAGGGACCTTGCTGGCTGTCGGGTCCAAGCCACTCCCCGGCCGCCTGTGTCTTGAGCATTTGCCCCAATCACCGGCGCCTCCCAAGCAGGTCCCCGCAGTTCCTCAGGGACGGACAAATGGCGTTGGTGCGTGGCTGGCGGTGGTTGCAGTTGTTTACATGGAAATGCCTGCTGAGACCGCCAGCAGAGTTCGGCTGAGCTCAGCCTCAGGGAGCTGCTGCTTCCTTGGTCAGCTTGAACTGAGTTGCAGGGCATGTACTGTTTTGCTGCGCGCCCGTTGCAAAAGGTACTTGGACCAGCCATTAGTGTATTCCTCCCATGGCACGGCCGCGCACCACACAGTGCAGTGCCACTTCCCCCATACCCAATCCAGTGAGGTCATTAAGCAACGGCTACCTGGCAATAACATCCCTGGTCTCTTTCCCCTTAGGGCCGCCCACGCTGATGCACAGAGAAGGGAGGGAGGTGAAGGGCGCCTAGGTGGACAACCACTCCACGCGATCCTTGGCGCCTCATCCACACTCTCTCGTTCGCTTCCAATTCACGCTACGAGCCTGGGCGACGCTCCGCCAAGGCACCGCCGAGGTGCTTAAAAGCGATTGCTATCCCACTCTTTTTTCTTGGGCATACCCAGTTGCTGTGGTCTGCTCCCCCCCCTGGTCTCTAGGTCTCTCATTCTTGGGATCTCTATCGAATTCGCTTCTGGGTTTAGATTCTTGCATTGCATCTCCAATCTCCCCTGCGTTTCCAAACCGTCCTCACCGTCGCGTTTCCTCCCGCATTCCAACACCCTCCGATACCGACTTCCCGGCTGCGATCTAGGCCTCAACATCACCATGGCCGCTCGCCTCCTGCCTCTTGCTGCCCTCGCGGCAAGCGCTTCCGCCCTCACAGTCCCCCGCGACGACTCGACCTCGACTCCCGGCGTCCTTTCCCTGCCCGTCTACCAAGATATCAGACTGCAACCTTTGGAGCACCTGAGGAGGAGACAAGTCTCGGATACCGATGTGCCTGTTCTCAACGTTACGTCGACGACGTACCTGATTGAACGTATGTGCCGCTCTGCATACGCCCTGAGCTTGCAGGTTTTAGCTAACTCTACTTCGTAGTCATGATCGGTACCCCCGGACAAGACACCAAGGTCGCCCTCGACACCGGATCTTCCGAACTCTGGGTTAACCCCAACTGCGCCAACGCCGGCAGCACCGCCCAGACCCAGTCCTGCAGAGCCAACGGCCAGTATGACCCGAACGATTCTTCGACTTCGACCGTTTACACGGAGACTGGTCGCATTAAGTATGGCAAGGGAGAAGTGGTGCTGCAATACGTCAGCGACAACATCACTCTTCCCGGCAGTGGTATGTACATACGACTTTCCCTGACCAAGGACCTTGGCTGATGTGAATATACAGACATCGACCTGCGTGATACCATCTTTGGATATGCCACCAACAGTGTCGACCTCAACAGGGGCATTCTCGGCCTCAGCTTCGGTGAGGCTTACAACAACACCAACTACCCGACCGTCGTTGAAGAGATGAAGGCCCAGAAAGTCATCGAGTCCTTGACCATGGGCATTGCCCTCGGAACCAAGGACGAGAAGACGGGCAGCGGCCTCATCTCCTTTGGAGGCGTCGATACCAAGAAGTTTAGCGGCAAGCTGCACTCTGCACCCGTTCTTCAACCCCAAAATGATGAGAACCTCTGGCGGTATGTTACTCCACCCTTGCTGATGCTGTATGCGCATGTCTAATTATGATATCAGATACTGGGTTCAGCTCGACTCGGTTGCCTTGAGCAAGTCTGGTAGCAGTTCCAAGACCTACTCCAACTCTCAGTTCCCCGTCTTCTTCGATACCGGCGCTACTCTGAGCTACCTGCCCTCGGCCGTTGTCGACTCTATCGGAACCGACCTGGGCGGCCAAATCGACTCGTCCGTCAACATGTACGTCGTTCCGTGCAGTTCCAAGGGCACTCTCGACTTCACCTTCGGCGGCTACACCGTGAAGGTGCCCTTGTCCGAATTCATCTGGGAGGTTGGCACCAACGCTTGTGTCCTCGGTGCGGACAAGGCCTCTGACGGCAAATCGTTCCTGCTCGGAGACTCGTTCCTTCGCTCGACTTATGTCGTTTTCGACCAGGAGACGCCTGCTCTCCACTTCGCCCCCTACGTCAACTGCGGTTCGAACTTGCAAAAGATTCCCCTCGGCAACAACGCGGCAGCCAGCTTCACAGGCGAGTGCCAGAGCGACTCCGGCAGCTCGGGCTCGGGCTCAAGCTCGGGCGACAAAAACGCCGCCGGCCGTCTGGCATCCGTCAACAACATGTGGCTTGTGGCCGGCGCGCTGATGGCCGTCCAAGTTTTCATGTCCTCGCTCTAATTCGCATACATAATTGAACGGCTGGAAATCATTTGCATGATCAGGAGTTGGGGTGGGATATAAGGTCGCCGTGTTGGCGAGATAGACGGCTATGAATTGGAATTGGACCTCATGTGTATGGTGGATTGCTTATACCCTCTTCCCATATCACGGGACCACCGAACTATTGGCCTTTGGCTTAATGAACATACGAGACCATTTTGCGTCTTCCGAATTAGTTTCACGTTGCGTTGATCGCCTGTGATGACATGTGCACATATTGTGGCCAAGTGGAGTGATGTTTGGTAGTGTCTTTTGCAGCTATTTTGACATGTATGACTTTCCTGCCTGCTGTCTTCGTTGGATGCATGTATGTCTTGTCATAACACCACGAGCCGTGTTTGGTCTTGCTCGCCGTCTCTCTTTCCTGAGCGCTGGTGGCACGAATTCTGCGGACAGCGCCGTGGGCTCGAACTCCCTAGCTCTGTCCGACATCCCCGGCTCGAACGTCCTGATCGTCTCTGCACAGGAGTATACGTCATGCATTTTCCGAAAGAACGAACTAGGACTCACAATGACAGCTTTCGAATAACGGGCAACTTTGCTGGGTATGGCATCTGACATATGGCAGCAACGGCTGTTGACAAAGGTCAGAAGCGAAAACGAAAACGACCGTAGCCACGTGTTCGATGTCAAGAATCCTGCTGGGACTGTAAACTTTGACAGGAAGGAGAGATGATCATTGAGTATTTCCAGTGGTTCGTCCCATGTTATGGGGAAGGTGCGGGATGTCAAGGTTGGACCCTTACTGCGTCGCCCTCTTGCCTAACCTAGTCTGAACATGGCAAGAATGCCTCCTTCCCAAACTCACGGTGAATGCCCTCATTTGTTGTCAACTAAGGAGGCACATCTCACCACCTGTCTATCTCGTCTTTTCTTTTCCACGTCTGACGACACTGGCTTGCTAACTTGGCTGAAGTCATTTCTTCTTGCACCAACCTCAAGACCTAACCCCTCTGTCTACATCATTTCATCCAGTCTCTCTAACACCTTGACAGTAAGTCCCCACCTAAGGCAACGCCTCCTCGGATCCCTCTCCAGAATAGAAAAAGATCGACGTTCACCATGTATTCCTCGATAATCATCCCCAGCATGCTGCTGGCCGCAGGTCCTGGTATTGCTGTCGCTTCTGGAGCTCTGGGCTTTGCTCTCGGTGCGAAACAGCCGGATGGCCAGTGCAAATACCAAGCGGATTACGAAGCGGACTTTAGAGCCATTCGTGATGCCTCGGGCAGCAGCATCGTGCGCATCTACGCGGCCGACCAGTGCAATACGGCCCAGCAGATTCTCCCTGCCGCAAAAAAGGAGGACTTCCAGGTTGTCCTGGGCATCTGGTAAGTTCAACGCCCTCATTCGCCAAAACTTCAAATCCCGAATTCATCAGAGTTCAAAACTTAAATGAAGGCCACCTGCTGACTCGACTCGGGCGGATAGGCCCGACACGCCAGAGTCCTACGCCGCCGACAAGGCCGCCATTCTCCGCCACACCCCCGGCTACGAGGCTCAAGTATACGCCGTCACCGTTGGCTCCGAATCCCTGTACCGCGGCAACTTCACCGGTCCCGAGCTTGCGGACAAGATCAAGGACATGAAGAAGGCGGCGCCCCACTTCAGGGTCGGCACAGCAGATAGCTGGAACAAGTACCAAGACGGCACCGCCGACGCTGTTATCGAGCATGCCGATATTCTGCTCACCAACGCCTTTTCGTACTGGCAAGGTCAGACACGGGACAACGCTACCGCTTGCTTTTTTGATTCCATCATGCAGGCGTTCGAACGCGTCCAGAACGTCAGTGGCTCAACCAACAAGCCCGAGCTGTGGGTTGGAGAGACGGGTGAGTTGAATTCTCGCCGTTGTTGCCCTCCCCTCCATACTTATATAGCATCTGCTTTTTGCACTGAAACACCATGCATTGCCACCGCACCCATCATGTACGGCTTGCTGACGGGCCAAATTGAATCCAGGTTGGCCCAGCGACGGGACAAAGTACCAAAAGGCCATCCCGGGACATGACAACGCGCAGGCTTTCTACGGCGAGGGAGTCTGTGGCATGGTAAACTGGGGCTTCAACGTCTTCTTCTTCGAGGCGTTTGACGAGCCCTGGAAGCCCCACGCCGTTGGCAAGGACGGCAGCGAGGCACCCGAGACTCACTGGGGCGGAATGAAGGCCGATCGCACCGCCAAGTATTCGCTCAAGTGCTGAGCTGGCTATAAGTTCGCCCCCGCGAGTGACGGCAAAAGAATGATGAAAGGTTGCTTCGCTCCCGACGGAAAGTTTTCAGATGGCATGGGCAGTGACCAATCCCTTCTAGAGACGCCTAGCAAGTTATAAATGGTAACCCAGAGACAGACCTAGAAGAAATAGTTCGGTTATGACGCTTTGCTTTCTCGCATGGCAGACTATGAAATGAACTCAAACGTTCCACGCGAAATGTCCCCACGATCGGAACAGACGGTTTCCAATTTTATCATTGTCTCTTGGGTCTGACGCGTCTTTGTCTGGTGCTTCGGGACCGAAGAGAAATGGTGCCAGGCCCCCAAGGAAGCCCCCAGGTACGACAGCGAACACGTACGCCAAGCCTTTCCGGCTTGTGGGCGATTCTCCTTGTCCCTCCCTCGGATGTGCGTGTGCGGGTGGCTTAAGGTTATGGCATAAGGTTTTGCGGCTCACATATTGTTACAGATTCTGCAGCCGTGGGTGGGGAAACCGGCCTTGTCTGGACGTTGGAAACGCGGGAAGGGCCCCTCCTCACCACCCGCCCCCCAGTTCCCAAACTCTGAGGCGAGTCGAGCGTCAGTGCATCTGCACATCACACAAATGCCGCCCCCAATCTGGATCTCAAAACACAAGGCGCGACAACGGGGACGTGTTCGAAGAAACTGCGCCCGGCGCCACACGGGGGGGTTTGGTTTGATGGGCGCCATGGCGTTGTCTGAGCGGACCCGATCACGTCACACTTCTGGTTTGGCGCCAATCGAGAGAAGGGGGAATGTCAGTCAGTACTTGGGATGCGAATGGGAAGGGGGGGTTATGTTCAATATTGAATTTTTTTTTCCGTTCTCTTCTCTTCCCCCACGAGGGAAGAAGAAGCGAAGAGTAAAAAAAAGTCTAGCTATATAGTTATAGATATATATAAAATTGAGGGGGTGAATAAGAAGAAGAAAATGTGAAGAAGATGCCAAGACCCCGCCGGCGCAAAGAAGTCCGCCGCTCCGACTGAACGGAGGACGGACGTCCGACGGGGCTTATGTGAGCTTGGATGCACATTAGTTGTTTTGTGGTTCGACCGTGAATCCTCCACTGCAAAGGTCGCTGAGCCTCACTCCGCCATTCCTCCCCTATATGCTCCCCCTCTTCGGAATCCCCTCTCTCGGGATTCCCGACATCCGCCTCTTTGTGTGATGAAAATGCCCAAAAATGCTTGGGACAAAATAATGAACAACCAAAAATAAATAAGAATCGCTGATGATGATGATAATGCTGATGATGTGATGATGATGCTTCGTGAACCCGTCACTAAAGTCGTAATGATTTCCTCCTCGTCCGTCATGACGGCGTAGTAGCGATGAGGGGGGGGTTGATTGATCGGGAGACGGTTCATCGGAATCGTCGGGGGGGGGGGAAGAGCACTTTTTTGTCTGTCGTTGACAATTGGCGGTTGTGAAGAACCGGTGAAATCAGTGCTGCCTCCCTTCCCGATGAGCTCCGGCCTGTCCCTAGAGGCTCCCCTTCTCATTGCCCCGCCATCGCGATGCGATGTTCTGCAGTAGGGGCTTTCCCTCCTCAGGTTGGATCACCTTCTCAAAGGACTAGACGCGGATGTCGTGTTAGTCGCGATATACACGGTTGGTGACTCGTATTGAGCGAGGGGGGGGGGCACAGCAAGAACTTACGCGCAACCTTGGGGTGTCACGACGCCGAAGAAGCAGTCGCCGGCTACCTTCTGATCCGCCGGTACCACCTGGTTCTGGCGGACGGGGGTGATGACCACGCCGGCGGTGGCGAGTGACGCGCACAGCGTCGTCACGATGGTGAGTGAGACCTTCATTATGTCGGTTTCGGTGGTGTTTTTTGGCGGCTTTCGAAGCGGGAGCGAGATTAATTAGATGGTGGCTGCCGTTTCGATATAGCCGTGGTGGCGCTTTTCGTCCCCTCGTTTTTCCTTTCTTCTCTTTCTGGTCGGGTTTGAAATTATTCCTCCTTGATTCCTTAGCGATCGTGATCCGTCGACGTCGAACTAGCGACGAAGTCGTGGTGGTCGAGCTCGTGAAGTTTAGGTTTCTTTTGCTTTCTGGGCGGCAGGAGAGTGCGGGATGCGCAGTATGTATAGCAAAGGTTGTTTTCCTTTGGATCAGACCAGCTGGACGAGAGAGTGTGTGTGTGAGAGAGCACGGGGTGCGAGCACACGGGAACGGATTGAGTGTGTGTGTGGTGGTGATGCAAGGCAACGACCCGGGACGCGAGGATCGGATACGAGTTGGCGAGTGAGTGAGAGAGAGTGTGTGGATTAGGCTTTTTGCTGAAAGGCGAAAGTAAGAAAATGAGTGTGGGATGCCGGGTTATGTTAAAGAGCGGCTTTTGCGTGGGCGAGCGTGCAGATCTCTTGGCGTATGTGCGGCGACCGTGCGTTTGTTGCGTGAGGCTTGGGCGGGTTTGGTGAGGCGTGAGACGATGTTTGAAGCAAGGGCTTGTAGGGCGGTTGTGTGGGTGAAGAGAGTGAATGGGAAAGGCAAGTGAGAGAGAGTGGAAGGGAAGGGGAAGAAAAAAGAGTGGACGTCTGGTTTGTGAAATCGGACGATGATGGGCTGTGACGAAACTCGTCTCGACAGGGGGGGTCGTACGGTGGGCGTAGGTAAGGTAAGGTAGCCAAGCTAGGCAAGCTGGGGCAAAGTCTCGGACACGAGCGAGTCTCCCTCCCCATCCAGGGCCCTCCCATGAGTGGGCGACGGCTTTTTTGACTATTCGATGCTAAGCATTCGACGACAGGGGAATGGTTGAGCTCGAGGCCAAGGGGGTGGTGAAAGGGTAACCCCCCAAAGGGGGTTTGAGGACCGAGATGAGCGGGTGGAGTTTCAGGGTTGAAACCCGTTGCGGCGGCGGTGCGACCTGCGCGATTGCGGTGAGTGTCGTTTTATTGCGCGCTCTTGTCATTGTCTTGGTGTTCTCTTATTTAAGATTTAATCAAATTAAAAAAAAAAAACGAAGACGCTCCCCCTCCCCGTCTACCGGAGAGATGCTGGTGATGGTGATTACATCGGCCGGGCCCGAAATCGTGCACTTTGCCGTCGCGGGTCGTACAACCAACGGTAAGGGTGAGACAGTTGAGACAGCGGGAGGGGGAAAAGAGGCGTACCGCCCAAGCCGCCTGTGACCCCCGGGAGGGGCAGCCCAGGGACCGACCTAACACGACGGATCGTCAGAGGCTCCAACGCACCAAGGAATTAAGGTTGTACGGGAGGTAGCGATTGGATAGCAGCTCAGGTACCAGAGGTGCGATGGAGGGTTGCGCTCCAGACCTTCTGGAATGGCTTGCCGGGATCGGTTGGATGGCGGCTGTGCGGCGCCTCCCTCCCCTGTCATCCCCCTCGACGTTGCGCCGCTGTGATTGGCGGTGGAGGAGGGGACATGCGACACGCCCGGATGTCAAGGCCAAGCCACACACAATGGCTAATACGGCCTCGCATTTTTTGGGCGGATTTGCCGGGCTATATGGGTCGGTTGATGCGGGGCGGGTCACGGAACGGGGCCGAAGGCCCAAGGGGGAAATGGGGATCTTGGTTCTGATTGGATTGTGGCGGGGAGTGGGGAAGGGCACCTGATCACCAGGAAGGCGGAGGAGAGGGAGCTTCTGGAGAGGGAGGATTTGTTAGTGCGTTCGGGCATCTGTCCTGCTGCGGCGGTTCTGGCTGGCAGACATCCCTCACCGAGGCCAGCAGCAAGGTAAAACCCGGCTGCCACATCTCCAAATCAGTAAGGGCGTGCCTGGCCGAGCCAGGGGTCTCGCTGTCAAAAGTCTCCCTTGACGAGTTCAAAACCCCCCACCAGCCCCTGTGGCGTCCTGCGGGATTCTGCTCGCATTGACAGTCATCAATCAGTCCACAATCACACCCCGTCAGCGATTCATCGACGTGATCCCGGCCGGTGATCTGGCAAGACATCTCGCGGCCAAGACTTTTTCTGTCGTTCGTTGATCGCTGGGAGACTTCAGACCGCGTCCTAGCTGGGGGCTTCCAAGACTTTTGACGGGGGGCTCGGCGCGCGCCTGGGGAAGCAAAGCTGGGACGCGTGGCCGTCTTTTGTCTGGACGAGGAGGATCTGCACTTCGATTCCAAGGGGGGGGGTCTTCTGTCTAGTTCGTTAGTTGGGTTATGCTATGTGAATCCCTCTTCTTCGTCAAGGGAGGCGCGGTCCAGCCCACATCGCGATGACGAACATCGAAACGTGGCTGCTGCTTGGTGAGAAGACGGGCGGGCGTTTCTGCCACTTCCCTCTCCCTCCTCCCCCTTTGCTTGCCGCAGAGGACGGGCTCAAGACTGCGACCGGCCGCTGAGGTAATTCGCGTCCATCTCCCAATCGGCGTCGGGCGAGCTCAGTTGCCGGCCACAGCAGCCGGGTCACACCCTGACTCGGGACGCGGAAATTGACATGTTCTATGCTGGGACGCTGGCAATGCAGGTCATCGTCCTCTTTGTCCCCTTCAATCTTTTCCCGCAGGAGAAAAGCACGTGCCAGAATCGGCTGTTCTTTTCGTTCGATATTGGGGGGGGGGGGGGTCTCTGTTCTACTGACCCTTCTGAGGCTCTGCCGTTCTGTTCCGTAGGCTCCCGGGTCGTTTCTGTGGGCTCCTAGACGTCTTCGTCGCTGTTTGCTCAGAGCCAGTGCGCTCGTCCTTGACACGCCTCGGGGGAAAACACCATGTATCTTCCGGTCAGTTCCCTTCATGCTTGCTGCTGAGTGCCCACGAGCGAGCTTTCTGCATCTTGTTTGGTCAGTTGGGGGCGGCGCGCCGCGGAAATCTCGCGGGTTTTTCGTCCAACGATGATGTCCAAACACACACACATACAATACACGCACGACACGATGCTTCTCCTTCCTCAATGGCTGGATTTTGCCGATTTTGCCCCGAGACAATGTCTCGGTGTCGTCGTCTCCCCCCCCCCCCCCCCCCCCCCCCGCCCGTTACACAATGTCTCTCCAAGGCGGGGGCGTTAAACAAAGGGGATTGTACCCACGACGGCGCTATTGTGTTCTAAGAATGTGCCCGAGTCATTAGCCAACGACGTACACGCCAACGGGGCAATGAGCTAGCCCAGCAGCTTCGTCACACCGCATTCCTGGGCCGTGCTGTGAAGTCTTCTTCGTGAAACCTCTCGGGCCGCGTTCGACGTCCTGAGCTTGACCTTGTCCTCGTTTGGGTGCTGAAGACATGTTGACAAATGTGCATGCCCCGTGCTTAGGAGAGCAGTTGCATAGTATAGTGCTTTACTTTGCCATTGACTAAACCTCTGATTGTCGGCCAATGGGCCAATATCTTGAAGAGTCCAGAAGCCATCATAGCACCACTACTTGGTGTTGACCTCTCTAGTTAGAAAGTGGGTTTTTATTCATTGCACCCCCATCCCATATTCTCCATAGACAACTCACGATGGCATCTCTGAGAAACATCTGCCACTGCTAAGATATATTTTCATCGTAGAAGATACAAGCTTACAACAATCAACTCTAGCGACGACAAGTTCGTCTGTGGCTTCTTCATCACGTTCTTTCTATCACATGCACAGGAGGAAAACTAATATTAACCCATGGTAACGAATTATGCTACTGTTTAGTACTACATCTTTGATTCGAAAGCCGAGGTTGGAAAACCTGATAAATAAACCAGAGGCGCCGGAGATTGTGCGGGTTCAGCATCTCAAGGCATGCCGTTGTCCTCCTGGTGAACCGTTTCTGCCTGCTCTCTTTCCTTCTCAAATCTTTCCAGTGCCTGTGCACAGGAGTTGGTTCCAGAGTCATCTGGCCCAAAGAGGCGGAGGTGGCGCTTGTATGCTTCCTCCATCAAGTCCTTTGCTGCCTCGTATTTCCGGCTATTTTGCTTGATACAAGCCAGCCTGTACATACAGCCAACTACATTCTCATCATCTGAGCCGGAAAGGCTTTGGTATATCTCGAGTGTCTGTGCCATGTTCATTTCCGCGTCTGTCCATCTCCCTTGCCTCTCCTGTAAGTAGGAGAGCCATCTTATGTCGCCGACGGTATCTTTGTGTTTTAACCCATCAATCTTCATTAAAATCTCGACCAACTGAGCTCCTATATCAATAGCTTCCTCGAGGCGATTTTGTCTTTCCAGGACCCTTGCTAGTCCACGCATAAGTTCCACCATATATACATTAGCATTGTCGGACATGACGTTGCGACTCATCAGAGCCTGGCGACAAACAGCCTCCGCCTCTTGCAATCGATCCTGTAAGATGAGTATCTCCACCAGTCCCGATAGACTGTGGTGCACGAACGGGTGGTTGGGTCCCCAGGCCTTCCGCATTAACTCTACTGCCCGAACGCAAGTCTTTTCTCCTTCTTCCAGCTCGTTTTGGATTATCAGAAGCTGGCTCAGATCGAACATAAGATACGCTCTCACCCAGGAGGCGGAGGAATTGTGCTTCGCAGATTCATCGAGAGCAGTGACCAACAATCTTCTCGACTCTTCATACTCACCATCGTAACGATGCAACAAAGCGAGCAGCCGCATGGATTCGAATACTGCGAAACCCCCGTCCGGATAAACGTGTTTATCAAGAACCATTAATCTTAATAGCACTTGTTTCGCCTCTTGGCTGCGGCCGAGCTCCGACAGGATGTGAACCAAGAATCGCATGAGATGGAGCACATCTCCATTTCTCTCCCCCAATACATCCACTGCCAAGGCCAACCCTTTCCGTAATATGGCTAAAGCGTCGTCGAACTGACCCAAAGTGCGGTGAAGGGTGGCCATCTTGTACACAAGGGATATTCTCCTGTTTGTGGTCGTAGGAGTATCGTGGCTATCGTTTTTCAGGACGGCGTGCGCATGCGGAAGGGCTTTGCGAAACACCTCAACCTCCTCGGGGACAGTATACGGGAAGAACAAATCCATCGTTACTAGCGCATTTTCGGCGTACTGCCTGGCTGAATTCTCCTTAGCAAGCCATCCCCTGGTTGCCAACTGAACGAGTCGGTGCATATCCATGCTCTGGTTTTTGCCTTCTGAGATGAAGGAAAATGCCTTTAGTATCCCGAGAGCTTGTTCGAGCTTAACTAAATTGACTTCGTCTTGGTAAGAGGCAACTCCGATATAGTGATTATCCCCGTCACGTACTTCACTGTCGACTTCTTCATTATCTTCTTCATCATAAACTTCCTCGTCGTTATAGTTGCCATCTTTGTCGTTGTCGGGGTCGGCTTTCTGGTCGTTGTCGTCATCGTCGTCGTCATCGTCCTCTTCTTCTTCGTCCTCTCCGTCTCCTTCTGAACACTCTCCGCTTCTCTTGGCATATGTTTGAATTTCGGCGTCGTTTGCAAATGGTACCCGATTAGGGATGCCTCTTAAGTATATTATAATGAACCAACGTAAGATAGCTTGCCGGTCAAAAAAGGACATGAGCGAGAGCACTTCGCTCGCCAACGGATTAACCCTCTTGATTTGCTCGAAGGACACCACCCAGGTTGCCATGACAGCACGTGGCATTTCAGCATCGCGCCCGACGGCCTCAAAATCCTGACTTAGGAGTTCGACTACAGCGTTGTCGCTCTTGTCCAGAATACTGAGATACCGGTCGATGCTTATGCTGTTCTCTTGCATAAAAGCAGCGGCCTGAGCAATGGCTAATGGCAGGTTCTCCAAACGATCGGATAGGGCTTTGGCGCCCTCGGTTGACAATGTATGGTCCCCAGACATTGTGCGAATCATCTGGGCGGACTCCTCGTCATTCATTCTCTCCACTTCGATGGGGGCGCGGCCCGGAACGAGCCGCAACCCGGCTTGTTTGTTCCTTGTTGTAACAAGAATCGACCCGTGGCTGCAGTCTGGAATGAATTGGCTCAAGTTATTCCCCGTGTTGGAAGTACTGGGTGCGATGGAACCACCAGTCTGTGGAGATTGCGTAAAGAAGAGGCTAGTGTCGTCGGCGTTATCGATTACCAGAAACCAGGGGCCGTGATCTTTCTTCTGTAGCCAGGACTTTACAAGTGCTAGAATATCAACCGAAGGGTCCTTGTGCCCAGCAATGTCGCATTCGTTGGCAATTTCAACGAAGGCTTGACGGAAACGGTCCGCGTTGCTAGCATAGACCCAAAATACAGATATCTCTGGGTGATGTTTCTGAATCCAGTAGGTATAGGCGACAGCAATTTGTGTTTTCCTGTACCAACTTAGCGAATTGGCCATCTACTCCTTGGGACATTACGTACCCAACACCGCCGAGACCATGGAGGCAAATGCGTGATCGACCTTGGCCTTTGGCATACTGTGGGCCATGGCCGAAATCATGTCGCAGGCGTTCGAGCACATCAGATCGCCCAACAAAATCGTGATTTTGGAGGTGAGGGACAACAACTGTACTTGAAGACTCAGTACAAATAAACCCAGTGTTACAGCCTTTAGTAGCTGAGGTACGCACAATGTGCCTTTGGTTTGTCAGATGTGATCTGCGGGCCCCTGGCCATTTGCTCCTCGTTTTGATTGGCTTCCAATGGCATGATTTTCGAGTCCTGTACTGACTTCGTTTCTTTGATCCAACGTCGGAGTTCAGCGCACACGGCTTTAAAGCCAGGATCCTCCAGACTGACGAACTTTGTCATGTCCTGGTGATTATTGCGGATCCCGATCGGTATGTAACCCGGAAGAATTGCAGACTCCTGGGGAACGACCTAAGTGACGACGAGTATTAGTTGGGAAGGTTTAGCCTAGCAATGGCAATGACACGTACCAAACCAACACCCGGTAAGGGGAGCTCTTCGAAGAAACAGGTTATCTCGATCGCGCAAAGGCCTTGCCTGTTACGCGACTGGATCATGGTATGGAAACTGTCCTGTATCCGCGCCAAAACCTCCGAGTCTCTGCGAAGAACTTGTACAATGTTGGTGTTTGTTTGCTTGAGCACCCCGATCGATTTCGCAAGTTTCTCGGCCCAGACAGCAAGCCCCGAACCATGATGGGGCGTGCCAAGGAAGACTATTCCCTTGGTTGAGTGGAGAACGCTTTTTAGATGTTTTTCGGGTCTTTGGCGAGAGAGAACGAGAGCCTTCCGGTATTCAAAAGAGTCAGCTACAAAAGTCGCGGGCAGAGCATCGATCCGAATGGCAAAGGCTGGTCCGAAATTACTCACATCCTCACAGACAAGGCCTCCCATGCTATGACAAACAAAGATGATTGGCCGCTCAGTCTACTGTTATCAGCTCCTATTTCGGCACAGAGAACCAACAGACTAACAGTATCGTCTTCCTCCCGAAAGTTCGCCAGTGCATTCAAGAGGTTCGAGGCATGGTTCCCGACGCGGGCCTCCGATACCACACTGCGCCAATCTGCAACGGATGCGTCGTACCCAAACGTGAGTATTCGCGCGTTCGGCAACTTTGTCGGCAACAGTGTCTTTGGCCAGGGCTCGGTGGCATCGTGGGCGGTCCAAGTATTTTCGCGGTGGCCCGTGAGGCCGTGGACGAACACTATGCTGTGAGACAAATAGTGGTTAGCATGAGCATCCGCTTATGTCGCGTTGAGACATACATACTCAACAAGGGCGTTGTCCACTGGATCATAGAGGAGTTTGATACCGGACGGGAAGATGACCCTTGACGAGCGCGGGGCAATCGAAGCCGTGGAGCCTTCCGGGGAGAGAACCTCTCCGGCGCGATCCGGGGCTGGGCCCCGGTCTCGGTGCCGTCTGAAGGGCAACCACTTCATAGTCGAAACGGCGATGTGCTCCTAGCATGAAGTATCGAATGGATTTTAATGGACGTGATTTTTTTCGTCAATAGGATTAACGTCCCGGAGACGGGGTTTTGGAAAGGCTACCGCCGTCCAGACGTAAGACGGCAGGGGGCGCGGCCGGCCCACGTGAGTGCGCGCAGCCTGATCCAGGGCGCCTACTCGTCTCGGCCACCCAATCAAACCGGTATCTCGAGCTTATCTACATTTGAGGAACTGTAAGTACGTAGTCTGTACCTGATCGAATCGCATGACGAGCTGCCCTCTCGACGACCATCGTACCGTCAGGTTGATAGAGTCGCAATGTTGCTCAACTTCAATTGGCAACCCAATAAGACGTCTGAAAAGAAGTTGTGATGATGGTTGTGACCTCAGTTACAACCAATGTTGCGAAAGGCTTGTATTTAAGTAGAGACTTAGTATTGCTATAAAAGGAGAAGAACTTCATATTCCAAAATAAGCATCTTTAATGAGTATTGACGCATCTGGGTGCAAGTTAAGAGCCTTTGGCAACAGCAAAGAGTCTCTTGAAACTTAGCAAAGACGTCCACAGAGCCGGCGTGCAATTGTAGTTCATCTAAGTAATTATGAAAAAGACGGGTGAGTCTACGTTCAAACAACACGACCCAACTTGTTTCAGTAAGCAGCCACTGAAGCCTAGCAGGAAAATGCAATCACCAATTCGTAAAAGTAGTTTCTCTTAACAAGATGCAAAACAAAAGAAAAACTCTTTAACAATTAGTGATCCAACCTTGGTCGCGATAGACACAGTATTGGAAAACCTTGGCATGGTCAGTTAGGTGCCTTAGGTAGAGCTCTGCTATACAGAACCCGGACACGAGCAGTTCTTTCAAGACGAATGCGGTAAACATTATCACCCAAAATTGGCCATGACTGTTGACTGTACGTAACAGCTGACTGTTCTTAAATCTATGGGCCGCCAAGGCGTATTCCCGGGAGCATTCATCCAAAATGGTAGCTGGGTGCTAGTTATGTCTGCTTCCGTGAGGTATCCCGGCCATCACGCAATAGCTCGGCGCCTGCTCCGCCCCAGAACACAGCTGCTGCAAACCAACGCATATATAGATGGATAATTACTATCGTCATTGTTATTGCCACTGTTCTGTTCTAACTGCACCTCTGCGCCCCAAGCTGTACGCCGCTACCAGTTGACGGCGCTAGATATCTCTCACCTCCGTTGCATCTCCCCGCTGACTGAATACAATCGCGGCCAAGATGCCCGCCAGAGTATCCCCGGCGCAAAACCCCGCCACAACCGGCACCGACATCCCTGTCCCAGATGTGGCCAACGTCGGCGCCGGTGCCGGTTCCAAGGAGCTCCCGGCCCAAGAGATCCGCAATGTTGTCAATGAGGATCTCGCCGAAAGCTTCCCCAAGCTATCCAAGGCAAGAAGTATACTTCTAACAGCAGTGGTATCAACCGCCGCTCTGCTCACTGTACGTTCCTTTTCCCCATTGTTTTTCTTTACATGGTCCTGCTGCCTGCCTCCTTTCCCCGACCAGGTAGTAGCAGTCAAGTGTCGACGGCTCACTAACACGGTACGCACGCACCTAAATAGGTCCTCAACGTGCAATCCGTCGTAATATTGCTGCCTTCCATGTCGGAGGCAATTGGCATCCCGCCTGCCCGCCAGCAGATTGTTGTCTCCATCTACAACATTTCGACGGGCAGCCTGATGCTGCTATGGGGCCGGCTCGCCGACGTCTACGGCCGCCGCATCGTCTACCTCGTCGGCTCAGCCCTCTTCGCCCTCTCCAACCTGTGCCTGCCCTTCACCAGGTACGAGATCCCCTTCCACATCGTCCGCTTCCTGCAGGGCGTCAGCGGCGCCGCCGTGATCCCCTCTGGCATCGGCATCATCGCTTCGAGCTTCCCCCGCGGCAAGGCTCGCAACAACGCGTACGTGTGCATCTCGGCGGTCGCCTCGCTCGGGTCCGTCCTGGGCAATATTTTTGGCGGCGTGGTTGGCGGCTTGCTGTCTTGGGAGTGGGTGTTCTGGGTCCCCGCCATAATGGCCGCCGCCGCCACCGCAGTCGCCTACTTCGTCACCGACACGCCTCATCTGCGGTCTTCCCCAGCCTCTAGCAGGGCAGCAGCGGACGGTAGCGAGGACGTCCGCGCCAGATCCGTGGACTGGATTGGAGGCGCCCTCGTGTCGTGCAGCTTGGTGCTGCTGCTCGCGTCCTTTACCCAGGCCAACGTGATCGGCTGGTCGACGCCGTGGATCCCGCCACTCATCGTCGGGTCTGTCGTATTATTGGTTGGGTTCTGCTTCTGGCAGCGCCGCCTCGAGAGGGACCCTTTGAGGGAGCCCCTGCTGCGCATCTCCATGTTCAAGAACCTGCAGTTCTCGGCGCTGTTTGTGCTGGTCGGATTCTTTTACGCGTCGTTCAACAGCTTCTTGGTTTTTGTCACCTTTTTGTGAGTTGCTTGCTTCTTCGAAAAGTCGTCACAATGAAGGTCGCTTGAGGCTCACTAATATGATCGCAGCTACCAGGACTACCTCGCCCTCAGCGAGCTCGACACCACTCTGCGCTTCCTGCCCGCCGGCATCGCTGGATGTAAGTCTTCCACAACTTGGCCCACAGCCCTTGACCCATGGCCTTTGGACGACCACCGTGGCAAACCGGTTCCCGGACGCTCTTGGCTGACAAAAAGGTAACCACAGTCTTGATATCCTTCGCCGTCTCCCCGGCCCTCTCCCGCATCCGCGCCTTCTACATCCTTGTCTTCGGCTTAGCCTGCGGTGTCGCGTCCCCGTTCATCATGGCTATCCCCGCCATCCCGCCCGAGACGTCCTACTGGGCGTACGGCTTCCCCGCGATGTGTCTCTGCTTTAGCATCGAAATCGTCTGGCCCGTCATCAGCCTCCTCATCGCCGCCAGGCTGCCGTCGGCCGACCAGGGGCTGGGTAGCGGGCTATTGCAGAGCGCCAACAACGTCGGGCGCGCGCTGGGACTGGCAGTGGCTACCGCGGTCCAGACGAGCGCGCAGTGGCCCGCGGAGGGCGGTGGGTTTGCGGGCTCACCCGGGTTTCTGTATGGGGTGCGGGCGGCGCAGTGGACGAACGTCGGGTTTTCGGCCGCGGCGCTGGGGATTGCGGTTGCTTTCTTTCGGGATCTGGGTCATGCTTGAAGATCCCCTCGTCTGCTTGGAAGGGGGAATGCTGAGGCGTATGCGCCGTTTGACCGCTAGACTAGATGATTCTTTTTCTGATAGCATTCACCAGTATACTTCTAACGTCTTACATGCTCCGGCTACGACATATCTAGGGAGACATAGGTGGTTTGAGTACTTCACTTATATAGGTCTGGTTTTACAACCCATGGAATAGCCACATACTTTGGAGTGACAATCCATAGGCACATACATCTTTTGGAAACATATGGTGGTTGAATAGATCCATCACATCCATGTTAGACAGGCTATCTGACAGTATTTGTGTCTTGTCATCTCTTACATATTTATTTGTTTTCAGAACTGAGTTTGAAATGAACTTAACGGCTTGATTACAAGCTTAGTGTATACAGTTCGCGATAAATAGCGGGTGTAACAATCCGCTGTTCCATCTACCGGCAGATTAGGAGTTGGTGTGTATTTGAGCCTTGCTGATTGGTTTAAGGGCCATGCGACTTTGAGAGCAAAAATTACTATACTATTAGATGTCATATTTCTGTTAATTTAATTTGATTCCCTTAATGTAACTGGTCCCACTCAAAAGTGTGTGTCCTCCTTCTACTAATGAAGTTGGTTCTCTAGTGCATCAGGTACAGTTCAAGTTTGGAACTTGTAGGTGCACTTTTCAATTCAAAAGAGGCCTTCAAATTTCTCTTGGAGGAATAAATATCCTGCTATGTAACTATTTCCCAGCCGATTTGGACCTGAAGGATGATTCCTCGATGGTCGATAATCCGACCCCTTTGACAACAGCCCCTCGCAGGATTGCGCCAACTTCTCCCCAGTCTTTGCCTTCATACATGTCATACCTCTCTGTGATCTTCTTGTCCACAGGAAAAGTGACTCCAAACTCTTCAAGGGTTTCCAGAACAGGGTACGCAAGAGAATCATTTCCTAGCGTCCCTCGGCCTCCACATAGAAGCCACCACATAGCGTCTGTGGAAACGCTTATATTTGTGGGCTTTGCTGCCAAAAATAGTCGCAAAGCATGCGCGTTGGCCATTTCTACCGCTGTGTTTATCACGGTATTGTCTACCAACAATGGTAGTCCACTTTCTTCCAAGATTCTCATATTCTCTTCCGAGAAATCGCTCTCAGTAGCGGCAATCAAGACTTCTCCCGAGAAGCTACAACCTTGGAAGTGTTGAAGAACCTTTCTAAGAAGTGTCGGATGGCACTTTGTGAGTGCAGTGCTTAAAGTGGCTTCACTGATGGTTGGTTCGTCGAAGTGGTTGAAGATCTTGGCAAAACAATCCTCCCGTCTCTTCCTTTCCTCGCGTACTTCCCCATCTTGCCGCATTCCCCATCTATCCTGGCTTACCGACCTATTATCTAGGCCTTCTATAAGCTTTCCAATTATGTTTTCTTGAACTGAGACATCTGGTTTGTGTTGCAGAAGGGTCACAGTGAGCTCAAGGCCATGCTCCGTTGAGGCTATTGAGTCCATTACCGAGGATGTGATCTTCCCTGTGTCGTTTAAATGAGAGAGAATAATTCTCAGATCCGCCTGGGTCTGCGTTATCGAGAGCATTTCTTCCGTTACATGAATGGAGGAGTTCATTTCCCACAATTTTGATAAGTGCGATTCTGGTTGTAGATCAGGGCTACCCCAGGTCTCGACATTTCGAGATTCGAGCAAGGCCATGACTGTGTAACCCGACGGCTTCAATCCAGGCTCAAAGTCGAGAAGAAATTTTGCTACATCCCATGATTCTGGGCTCAGAACCGCAGTATTTAACACCGCCTCTGTGATTCTAGCCTTCGTTGTTAGCTGGAAGAGAGTTTCGAGCTTCTTAGCGTCGTTTTCGTTGCCTTTTCGTCTAGGCTGAACCGCAGCTAAGAGGTTTGCTTCGGTGACAACATAGCCCTCGCAGTGTGAGTAGAATTGCTGCAAGGAGACTGTGGAGAGTGCCTGAGATGTCATCAATGCTGTGAAGATGTTGCTCAGCACATCCTCACGGGAACAACTATCAACCAGCATCTTGAAAAGATCTGGCTGCGGAGAAACTAGGCCAACGTCGAGAAGACTACTTGATTTCTCCGACTTTTCACACCTTGCCATCAACAAGACGGGATCATAGAATCTGGTCACGATCATGGAGGCGGGGGTGTTGCCACAGTCGTCTCGGAAAAGAGGATCTGCCCCATGCTGAAGGAGAAGCTCTATGATCCGTCTGCTTGCTCCGAGCCGGCACGCAAAGTACAATGGAGACCCCCTCGAATATTGCCCCGGATTGGGGAGATTTCTTTTCTCCAATGCGTTTGTGGAACGAAGACGCTTCGTATTTGGCCATTCGTACGTTTCGAGTGCCAAAGAAACCCTAGGATGGCGCGACTCCGGCATGCTGCAAGGGTTGACATCAGCACCACGGTCTAAAAGAAGTTCCAAAACGTCGAAGTTGTCGCCTTCGATAGCCGCATATACCGGGGAGTAGAAATAGCCTCCGTTGGAATTAATACAGGCCCCTGTATCTAGTAGTAGCTCAGTTATGGCTCGACATCCCAGGAATGAGGCTATGTGGATGGCGGCTCCCAAAGTTCTGCACTCTGTTTCCGCCGGAGACCCAGCTTCTAGCAAGGATCTGATGATTTCGAGACAGCCCGAAAGATGTTTGCCCTTAAGCATACGTTCATGCTTGTGATAGAAGTATTGTCGGTAGCCTAAATCATTTGTCCAACTCTCATATAGCGGAAGATGGACAATTGCCTGTTCGAGCCCTTTGGTCATGGGCTTTGGCCGCAGATACTTGACAGCGCAGCCCTCCAATGCTGCTAAGATTGGGCTGCCGTGCTTTTGACATTTGAATTTTGCATCAGCACCATTCTTAAGCAGAATTTCGACCACGTCTGGATTCAAATGGCAGGCTGCCACATGCAGAGCACGTTGCCCGTCTCCAAGGTTTGAATTGACATCAAACCCCTGACCTAAGAAAACGCAGACTGCAGTAGAAGACCCAATTTTGCACGCCCTAGAGAACCAACGAGTGCTGGCGTTCAAATGGGTAGACAAAATCCCGAAGACGTCGGCGTGCCTCTTCTTCCGTGCGATTTCTGCAGCTTGGGCACAAGCCTCCTGGTGGTCGTCGCTGTCGCCTAGCTCGTCCAGGAGCATCTGAACAACGGGAGCATGGCACTCGCTGCATGCCTCCGCAAGGGCATTTGGAAAATCAGGCGTAGACTGTCTGTATATGGTCGCTTTTCGAGAGAGTAGATATGAAACCATATCAACTTGCCCTCGAGAGGCAGATTCAGACAATGCAGTGCTTCCTAAGCCGAAGTCAATGTCTGCTCCGTTCTCTAATAGAACATCAACAATATCGCCGTGACCCTCTGAAGCCGCAATATGGAGTGGAATCCCACTACCTTTCAGGTATTTGTTGATACTGGCTCCATGGCTAATGAGCATCGCCGCGATATCCCCTCGGCCCTTTGCGCATGAAACATGAAGCGGTCCATGTTGGTGGACGCTGTGCACCCTGCGTCTTATCTCCACAAAGTCGGGATCTGCTCCATCGGCCAATAGTCTCTTAACCATGGTCAAATTTGTGTTCGAGCAGGCTTGCATGAGAGTCATCGAGATATTCTCGGAGAATCCTGCTGTCTGTTTCTCATCGGAAAGAGTACCCCCTATTGGAAGGTTTGCTAATGTTTCTATCTTGCCGCTATCAATGGCGCGCTTGAGGGCATCAGGGTTGTTAGATTTAGCACCGTGGCTAACAAGAAGCGTTGCAATGTCCTGGTGGCCCTCGGAAATCGCGTAGTCCAGCGCGGTCACATTATTTTCGGAATAGTGATGCTTGTCTTGGACAGACATATTCGGCTCTGCTCCTTCTGCTATGAGGATTCGAACAACCTCGGTGTGTCCCAGATATGAAGCCGCATGCAAAGCCGAGCCCCAGTGGCCCCCTTTGGCGTTTGCATCAACCCCACGATCGAGTAGAAGTTGTACATAGACGGAATCACCACTTATTGCGGCCATATTGAGGAGGGTTTCAAAGCTGTTCTGAAGGCTTACTTTCTGTGAAGAATAAATGGACAGCAGTCTGTGCACTGTAGCTCCTGGACCGTTATGAATGATGTCATCTATTCTTGCGCGACTGAAGTTTGGGGAGCTTGTAACGAGGGAGAGTGCTGAGTCAAAAAGTTGTGCGACGACAGACGAAACTTGAGGTATCGTTATGCCTGCCGCGATTAAGATCGATATTATGTCGGCTCCGTGGCTTGTTCGTTTGACACATTCCAAGAAGACATGGTCCTCTTCGGGAAATGCGTCAAAATTTGCGCCGCGGTCAATCATCAGCTTTATGACATCCGAAGCGCAATGCCGTGCAGCTGCATGCAGCGGGCATATAGTTGAATCCTTGCGGGGTTCTAACCGGACACCATGGTCAATTAGTTGTCGTAAAGTATCCTCATGTGGAGATTTATCTGCGGTTTCGTCGTTGGATGAACCCAGATACCAATGACGAGACTCGAAGCGTCGAAATCCTCGCATGCATGCTTCCAGTGAGGTCATGGACCATGGTGGCTCATACTTTACGGCGGCTTGAGAATTGCTTACAACCAGAAACCCGTCTGAATCCACGCCTAAATGGCACAGCCACGTCCCGGCGTCATCGGATTCGATGGTAAATGTCGTCGGTTTCTCTTCTTCGCCTATGGCGACGTCCACGGCTTGTTCGTTTTCCAACAGAGCCCTCACCACGGCCGCATGACCATTCTGACAAGCAAGAAGCAGACACACTTTTGAGACCTTGTTCGCATCGTCTCTTGTATTCTCAGTGTTCAACATAGCCAATAGAGCCTCGACGAATCCGAGGCCGGCAGCCTGGAGTGCCATGAAGTGGGGCAGCTCCCTGGGTATGTATGATCTCCTGGCGCTCAATATTAATTTGGCAATTTCAGACCTGTTATCTTTGACCGCCGCTTCTAATGCTCGTGCAATGTAGATATCTTGATTCAGTATAAAGCCGTGAGAAGCATCGCCGAGTAAGGTTTCTGCGAGCGAAAAGTGGCCGAGGCCGCAGGCGGATACGAAGCCTTTCGAGTACGTTCGATGATTAATGTGTCCAGGATATTGTTGTAGTATCAATGCAGACAATTCGGTATCGTTCTCTCGTAAGCTCGCTTTGAACGCCTTGGTGACAAAGGAAGATCTATCGGATACGGGAATGTCTGTTGCTAAATACGGTAGAACTGTTTTGACGACATCGGACGTACGATAGCTTGACCCAAGAACTCGATATAAGCACTGTATCAGCTCTTCCTTGTCTTTGAGGGAACCAAGTAGCCACTGGAGCGTAACAGTCTGACTGTGTTCCGAAGCCGACTCAGCAGCTATTAGCTTGGAACAGTGCTCGTCTTCGCTGATGGCTAGCAGATATTCCAGAACAGAAAGATGTCCATTTTCAGCTGAAAGTGCAATTAAGTCGTTCACTTGTTTATGACTATTGTCTTTGACGACCTGTGTCTTCTTGATGAGTAGTTTGATGACTGCTAAGTGGCCATTTCTGGCAGCGTTCCGAAGAGCTTTGAAATTGGTCACTTTGATCTCCCCTCCCTCGCCAAGTGGAAAATATCTCAGTGTTCCCTCAAAAACGAGATTGTTCTTGAGTAGAAATAGAACAATGTTCTCATGGCCGGCGCTGGAAGCCGCCTCTAGAATATCGAGTGCAACTCGGCCATCGTAGATGTCGGCACCAGCTTGGACAAGATAATCAAGTACATGAAGATGCCCATGTGCTGCTGCAACTTCCAGTGGTTTGCGTAGGCCATAACGCCTGGTCTTGGCCCTATCCTTCCTTTTGTACTCAGCCAAGGCCTGAACGCTGCGGAGATGTCCTTTCATGGATGCAGCGATGAGTGCCTTGTCCTCACTCATTCTAGAACCGAGGTCCAGTAGCCTTTGAACAATTTTGTAATGGCCCATCAGACTCGCAGAGCGAAGAGGCGTTCCAAATTGACCCTCTGCTTCGATGTCCAGTCCCAGGTCGATACAGAACATCATCATGGATAGATGCCCATGGAGTGCGGCGATAGCTACAGCATCCTGTGGTAACAGGTTTTTGGGCTCCGAACGTCCTTTAAGAAACCGTTGAAGATGAGAGACCTGACCACGGCTAATGGCGCCTTTTATGAGTTTTGCGGTTCCATTTTGGTTTTGGTCGGGATGAAGCTGCTGAAATATGTTGACGACTTTGACAAAACCGGCGTACCCGGCCTTGTCCATGATTGAGTCCATTTCAATCTGGCTGGCTGGGGCTTCCAGTTGATTCCTGACGAGCAGAACTGCAATCTCTTCCTGCCCTCCTTTGACCGCAGCATCGAAAGCATTGTCAAAGAAAGCGGCAGGGCACTTGGTGTCCGCACCATGCACTAGAAGCTTCTCTACTATGGAAATGTGACCACTGAAACATGCTGCATGCATGGCACTGCCGTAATGTCCACATTTCAGGTTGACATCGGCTCCTTTAGAGATCAGGTATTCGACAGTGCTGAGGTGGCCCGTCACAGCAGCAAGATACAATCCCGTGTGACCTAAGTTGTTCTTCTGGTTCCAATCAAACTCCTGTGAATCGAGGTAGCCGAGGATCTCATTCAAGCCAAAGAGACATGCGGTGAACAAAGGAGTCAAGGAGTCGCCGGTGATGGAATCATAGGCCTTGAGCAAGTGGTCGCCTCGAGGAAGATCTCTAGAGAGGGAATGCGCTTCTTCGAGCCAGACTATGAAGGTCAAACCGACTTCGCATCCATCTTCGAAGACAAAGTTATACAGTTGATCTGATAGGATACTTTTTGTCGTAGGAGCTGCGTTCTCGTAGTGGTTAGGCCAATGAAGCACGCAGTACTTGCGCAGCTCGGCCTGGGCGTCTTGCGCTGCGTAGAGCTCGTCAGACGCGTCGTTCGAACATGTCCAGAGACAGCTCGCGGCAATGGATCTGTGGCATTCGAGGGGAGCAAAGTCGGGTCTTAAAAGTAAAAACTCCTGAATGGTGAGATGGCAAAAGCGCACTCTGTTCGAGACCGTATCGAGTGTGATGAGGTTGCGGCAGATTTTCTCCAGTGAAGTCCTGTCGACGTTCCGCGCGCCTGTTGTGTCGTTCGAGGCGATGGCACTTAGCAAGGCATCGGTGCTTAGAGGCTCTTTGGCATACAAAAGCCACTGAAAGGCCCTCATTGCAAATCGCCATGAGGCAGCGCCAGAGTCAATGACTTTGTTCAAGACTTCCTCATAGATTGTATCCAGCTCGAGTGGCAGAACCTCCAATGCGGCGAGTGCATCGGCTTCATTAGTAATGTGCGAAAGCCGTTCCAGCTGAAGTTCAACCCACAAGAACCTGCAAAATGTAAACAACATTGTTCGAAGGGCATAAATCAAGGGCGGCTTACATCTCACCGGCCTTGTCCTCGAGACGTTCGTAAAGTTGACTTTCGAATTCTGCGGAGGAAATGTCGCTCAGGAACCCGGTCTGGTCGTTCTTCCTCTTCTGAATATGATGACGAATAAACAGCGCCATATCCTCCTTCGTCTCAGAAGGGCCAATGAAGAGCGTCTCTGCTTCTGCCAAAAGTCTTATGATTTGGCCGTCATCTCGGCTCGTGATGAGAATCTTCACGACATTCTGTGCGTTTTTGATCAACGAAGTAAGAGCCTCAATCAGTTCGTATCGATGTGCTTCTTCGACTTCATCTAGAGCGTCAAGAACGATGAAGACAGGGTCTACCGCCGTGACATCCTCGATAAGCCGAAGTGATTCGTTGATTCGCAAGGGAGCCATGCGGAACCCGTCCTTCTCGGCCTTTTCCTGGCGTTGCCTGAATTCTGAAAACATATTCTCTCGGCAAAGCGAGTCGGCGCCACTGGTGTCGATCGTCAACTGGCGTAAAATACTCGCTAAAATCTGTCTGGGGCATTGACGTTCTGGCTCCGAAGATCTTCGCTTGCAGTAGAAATAAGCCAGCTGCACCATGCTCATCTCCGTCGATTGCTCACTCAATGAGTCAATGACCCTTGAGGCGAGCATAGACTTACCCGACCCCGGCACGCCTCGAAGCAGCATGATGGAGGAGGAGCTTGCATTCCTCCACCTTAGCATTGCTTTGTGTTCCATGACCCATTTCCCTGAGTTCTGAAGCCTCAAAGAACTTACTTCTCTATGCTGCTCTTGGAAGTCGAGGGGGGAAAGCCATTTTAGAAACTCCAGCCTCTCTTCCTTTTCGATCCTCCGCTCGAAGGCGAGGTCGCGTTGAACAAGGCGTGAGATGGGAGATTCCATGCGCTTCAAGAGCTCAAGACTTTTGGAGATCTCTTCTATGCTGCCCAATGATTTCTCCGCAAGAATCATTCTAGAGTACTTTTCAACGGTGTCCTCCAATGACTTGACGTTATCGATTTGAAACTCCTCTGGGGATTGGAATGCGGCCTTGAGATGTTGTTCTGCGTCGTCAGATTTGCTGGATCGAATGAAAGCGCTGGCGGTGTTGACTTACTCCATCGTGCAGCTCGCAAGTATCGGATGGCTTTGGCCAAGTGCTTGAGTACTTCAGTATAGAGCCGAGTCAGGGCCTTTCGAAGACCCGGTACTGCAGACGTCGCGTATGGTAGGTAGATACGTTCGGCAATGGCGCACCGACTGATCAGCCCAGAGACCAACTCCAGGCTTTCAACAAGAGTGCCGAATATCTCAACACCGTTGACAACAGCCTGGAGCAGGAATCGGACGCCTGCCCAGGGAAGGGCGGCATGAACAGGATCATACTGAACCGCAGTGTCTCCGACCGCCTTGAAACGATCGACCCACACGATGATTTTCTCTAGGACGTCGCGAATAATGATCTCTCCGCCGCCAGGCTTCTTGAACTTCCACGGGTGGGCTAGACAAGCCTTCTTCTTGTCCTCGGCTACGTCCAGCACCCTCTGGAGAACATCCACCTTTGGATTACGAACCCCTCCCAGACTAGCTTTGAGATCGGGGTCCAAGAGATCATATGCCTCGTCCCACGGGTTTTGGGCGGGGGCCGTAACAGCAACGTTGCTCATGATGAACTGCACAAACAAGATAATAATGGAATATTGAAGATAAAGTCATGTTTCATGTAGGCTTCTGGTCTTGCTTATCAACGTTGCCTTGTTGTATCGCCTCAGGTGGAGGATACTGGTGCTGACTGCATTATGTCAACCAATTGGCTCTACAGAATGGACGGTGATCCTTTGCCTAGTAAACCTATAGTGATGCCTGGTGGCATATTGAATGGGGTGGGGGTGAGGTACGTTTCCTAGGGCATGGCCTTGAGATGGCCCATTGGGATAGGTTCTGGGGAAATCAGGTTCCCCCACCCACCCTGGTGGTCACTTTAACAACCCCCTCCGACCGGAGGGGATCTACTTAGTCAGCCACTGCCTGGCTTGCTTATAGTAATCCGTCTTTCATAGGCCAGCTGGCCAATAGCGGGCAAAGGCAGTAAAGGCTGTGCCTAAACGTGGTTGCAATAAATATCACCAGTAACTCACTACTGCACCCCGCCTCGTAAGGCATAAAGGTGTCTAAAAAGCACTCTAAATTTAACCTTCATCATAGTGATTGCCAGCAAAGCGAGACACAGGGAGACTTTACTGGCCAATAACAAGAGCCTATTCCTAACAGCCACCGCCCCCCGCGCGCTAGAGATGGTCACAGCCCCTCAGAAGAGACATGCAGTACTAGGCATGTAGAGTGCATTTCTTGCACTTTCTAAAAATGATATGTAGTCCATTTGCTGCCTGCATGTTGATTCGTGTTTGGTTACGAGGTCAAAGGCCGATGGGAAAGCTTAATAGGCTCGTACAGCGTCGTAAACCATAAGGGTCGACAGAGACATCTTCATTATTATGACCTTTTCGATGGATTATTTCTATTCCATTGTAAACGTATGTCTGCCACTATATTAATTACCGTGTGTGTTTGTTCATCCCTGGAGAGACTAACTCCATGCAGGCCAGTCGCTACTTCGTACCTCGGCGAGAAGACAACATTGGAGGCTCGGCGACGATCTCGCTTGCTCAAGCCCAAAATATCATCTCCAAGGCCCCCGCACCCAGTCATAACAAGGCTAGAAACGCGCGCCGCCCGCACGCTCATTACGACCGCGAAGACCACTTTGCGGAGACGCGCCAGGGACTGTTGCCGCTCCCGGGCATCCCCCCTCCGAGCAACGGGCCCCCGCCTGTCCTCTGGGCGTATCCTTCCAATACCTTTGATTACGCAAACCAGAACCGGTTTGGGGTGCCGAAGGGGGGCGTCGGCGTGGACGCCGGCCCGTTCCGCATTATCACGGACAAGGATAAGAACATCCTGGGCATGGTCTTCCACCCCACGGGAGATCTGGTGAACTTTGCACGAGCGCAACCCTGGCAGCATCATTTAGCGGCGTGTTCTATTTTCTACTTGGACATCATCTACATGGCGTTGCTTCTTATTCCGGCGTATTATTTGCTTCAGATATTTGTCGCGACTGTCCACTGAACCACGCAATTGTATTTTCTTCTTATAGACTTCGATTCGGCATTACCATGTTAATTTACTTGCGCCCTTCCGGATTTACATGAGAAAGATTATATACTGCTTAAGATGGCAGTACCTGGCTGTCAAAGTTCATTGTTAAGTATGTCAAGCAGGCCTTTGCCCCTTCTATATAACGGCGTTAAAGCGCGCCCAAAAGATGTAGAACTTGAGCACTTGGTAATGTTAACGAAACCCACCTCTGTGACCGGCAATCCGTCATTGTATTGACAAACTCTCCCGTTAGGAAAGAATAACGTTATTTCGGTTCCAATCATTCACATTTATGCTCCCCTCGTTTCAATGAACAACTACCAATAAACACAAAAGGCTTTTGTCGAAGCCACCACTGTCCACTAGGTACTTTAACAGAATGATTCGAACGGACCCCGGTGTTGTGCTTTCCAATAATCCCACACCCTCCCGATGGCTCTGCCATTATAACCCGTCCTACGGCAATGTTCTACCACATACGACCATACCCATTGGAAAACTCGGGATCCCGTCCGCTCTCCCATAGATAAGCCAATGAGGGCCGGATTAGTAGTTGGGTCGGTGACGACCAGCGAATACCTGGTGTTGTATGTTTTTTGGTATTCTCGTGCAATCCTTTTGGTCGGGTCGGGGACAGATGGGTCCCGTTTTGGACGAGAAAACGGCCCACCAGCTACGGTCCTCCAAGCACGACAACGAATCACCTTGAGTAGCGGGACCTCAATTGAAAGGTAATTGTCAATAATATGTATACATAAGAGAATAATCCTGCCCGGAAAACAATCTAGATGTTTTCCTCTGCCAGAACCAGAACGGCTCCAGCTGGGAGGAGGACTGTGTGTCACTTGTACTCGACGTCTAAAAACAGACCTTGATTATTAGAAGTTCTGAACAGGGGATGTGTACCTACGGCCGATGATTCACTGCATTTTTTGTCGCCCTCCAGGGAACAAGAGGACATCGATCGGTATGGTGCAGGGGATGACAACTTGCGCTTGCTTACGCTTCAATCTGCCTCAATGTCACCAACTGCACTTCTGATTGGCCAGTCATCATGACCCAACCTCGAGCAACACTCAGCCTCAGGTAACACTCAACTTTTCGGTGTAAGAGCCGCCAATCAGCGGCGCAGATCGAGGACGATGGCGACGGTAACACGACATTCGGCCGTGGGGGGAGGCAGCGAAAGGAAATTGAGTAACGAAGTTCATTCAATGCTGGTGGTGGCCAACCACCACCATCACCACCCCCATCATCTATCAAGCAAGCCTCTTTTTGCCGTGATTCGATCAAAACACGGAAAAGCCCCAGCTGAATAAAAAAATACCAGCTATCATTATAAAAATGCCATCGTGATGGTAAGTTGGCAAACTACCGGGGGCCCCCGTACAGACGGACGGACCAACCACGTGTATCATGTGTAATCATGACCATAAAAACGCCGAGAAAATGCAAGCCGTGATAGTACACCCAACATCCACCTCCACCCGGTCTCCCCAATTTAATGCAATATCCAAAGCCAAAAAAACAAAAAAACAACAAGAACAAACTTTAGCTTCAAGTGTTTGGTCTCATCTAGTCATCCTTTTCAAAAGACGCATGCATCGGTACCGTAACCCGTGACAAGCCATGACCCCTATCAGGGGCAACGTGGGAAGGGCTTAGAGAGACACCTCCCTTCCCCTTCCCGTCTTCCTCCCCTTTATGCCTGATCGTCCTGCTTGGCCTCCTGGCGGGGCGCGTAGAGGTGGAACTGCGCAAAGATGACAAAGTCCTCGGCGATGGTGCCCAGGGACCCCAGGAGCCAGGGGAGGGCGTTGAGGAGGTAGTCCCGGTCCTGCTTGAAGGCGACCAGGCTGGCGCCGTAGGTGAGGTTGCCGGTGAGCGAGAGGAGGAAGAAGAGCAGCGCGAGGCCCTCGCACGACTTGTCGCGGTAGTTCTTGATGATCTGGGGGATGCGCGCGCAGAGGTAGCACACGGCGCTGAAGTAGCCCAGCACCAAGCCCACGCGCTCGTAGGCGCCGCCCGTGGCCTCGTCGGGCGTGCCGGCGTCGGGCGAGTCCCACGCGCCGGCCTTGTACGAGAGGAACCAGCCGGTCGCGCCGACGAGGTACACGGCGAGGATGCTCAGAGTGTTGTGCAGCCAGGGGCTGCTGTCCGGGGTCGAATCCTCGCCCGTGACCATCTTGCGCAGCGGGTCCAGCGAGGTCTCGTTGTGCAGGCCCTGGCGGCGCTGCGAGCCCGGCAGGCCCGCGGCGGAGGAGCTCCGGCGGCGGCCGAGCAGCGGCTCATCCTCCGTGGCTTCGGTGGTGGCGGCGTCCGTGGCCGGGGCGGCGGAGCTACGTCGGCGGGAGGCGCGGCGCGCGTTCTTGGTGTTGTAGTAGACGCATTGGCCGATGAGGACGAGGTCGGCGAAGCAGAAGTAGCTCGCGAGGGCAACTGCCGTCGGGGCGAGGTGGGTGAAGAGGGCGCCTGTTATTTTGGTTTAGAGTTAGCCGGGAGGAGGAAAAAAAGCACGCGCCATGGGCGCTTCTAGTTGGCTTGGTGTTTGGGAGAGAAATTTTCGGCGAAAGGCGCATTCTCCTCAGAGGCGGGGGAGAAAAAGCAAATCCATTACGGGCGGTAGTAAAAAAAGAGAGGCACCGGGAAAACCCAGAGCGAGTGAAAGGGTCGCGAACTGGAGGTTTACGCACCTAGAAGGTTGGTCACGTCGCCGATTAACCAGATAATCAGGAAGCCCATGGACAGGCCATCGGCGCTTTGCGACTTGTAATTGGTGAGGAGCTGCGGGAGCTAGAACACGGAAGAGAGAAAATCAGTACAAACGACAGCTAAGCAAGAGATTGCAAGACGACTCTCTGGTCGCGTGCTCGTCTCTCTGCAGCGCCCGAGGGGAGGGGGGGAGAGAAAAACGTACGAGGAGGCATATCCACGCGGTCAAGCTGATGCTGCCAAAGATCCCCGACAGGGCATCTTCGACTTTGGGGGTCTGCGATAAGGCGGCGTAGGCGGCCGTAACCGCGAAAGAAGCCATGTTGATCTGAACCGGCCGATGCGAATTGAAGGGTTTGGAGCGACGTTCTGCACGAGGGATGGTGGAGGGGGAAAGACAAGAGCCGCGGCCGAGTTTTGCTCTCTATTTTTTACCGTTCGCTTCCTCGGTCAGGTGGGCTGGGAGTTGGTCAAGTGGGATGGGAATGGTTCTAGTCAAGAAAGAGAGACAGAGTCACGCAGCAAAAGGAATTGATAGGCGGTCCCCCGTCCAATCCACACCCACCACTGTCTTTTCCGCGCCGTATCTCTTATCGCTGACCGCATCCGATAAGAGGACCCTGCATGACATAACCAATGGACGAGAAAAACCTTGGCGGTGGCCTGTGGGAGACGCAGACGGCGCCCGAGGGGGTAATTAGTGGGGGTCTCTGACATGGTTGGCTCCAACAAAACCTGAACGAAAGGCGGGCAGCGTGGGTTGGACCGCCTCTAGGCGTCCTTTATCGGAGGGGCTGCCCGACACTCAAGCTGAGCCCGCTGCGCCAATGGGAAGGCCTCGTTTTGTCATACTTTGCAATAGCTGAGGAGCTGGGCTTACATAATTCCCACAGGTAACGCAGCTGCTCCTCCTCCTCCCTACAAGGCCTGCATCGAGAGATGAACTGCTCGCTGGGCCAGATTACATGTCTGAATGCACGTGTTGCATAAGCCATCATCCGAGTTTAAAAAGGAGCCACACCAATCGCGAATGGCACAGGGGAACTCGGCGTTCGAGTGGTCACCGGACATGCACCGATCGTCAGCATCTCTCCCATGGTGTTTCACGTGGCTCTCCCGCGCACCGCCATGATTCGCCGCCTGTGGCTGATGCTGATGCGGGTGTGGATGGGTTCCGTTCCTCGGCCAACACTAACTCGGCCGGGGGCCTGCACAACGGCCCGCACAGCGCCAGTCAGCCCGTGTTGACGTTGACGTGGGTTGGCGGCCGCCTGCATCGCCCCGGTCTCCAGTCCGGTGACTCGACCACGCGTCGAGATCCCATTTAAGCTCGCGTCCGTCCCGTCTTAGAACTCTGTGTGTGTGTATGTGTACCTGTGTTTGCCATCATTTAGAAATATTTGCGCGACCGGAACTGCAAAGTGTTAGAAGCTAGTGTACAGCCGCAACAGGATCAAGCTTGCTGCCGCCCGTGATTTGAGAGTACAAGCCACCATGAAGCTCTCGAGCACCGTCGCGCTGCTCGGCGCATCTCTGCCCGGAGTTCTGGCGTGGGGAAGTAAGTACCTTCGCTCCTATCATCAATCTTGTGTTAGCATTGGAACCGCAAAACACAAGCCACGAATGAAGCACCGCTGCTGACTGAACCAAACCCTCCAGGCCTGGGGCACATCGCGACTGCATATCTGGCGAGCCACTTCGTCGCCAACACGACCGAGGCCTTCTTCCAAGACCTCCTGCGAAACGACTCCGAGCACTACCTGGCCGGAGTCGCGACATGGGCCGACACGATCCGGTACACGAAATGGGGCCACTTCACGGGGCCCTTCCATTTCATCGACGCCAAAGACAACCCGCCCGAGTACTGCGGCGTTGACCTCGAGCGAGACTGCAAGGAGCAGGGCTGCGTCGTCACCGCGCTCGCAAACTACACCGCTCGGTCTCTGGACCCGACGCTGAGTGGCTGGGAGCGTAACCAGGCTGTGAGGTTCGTCGTGCACTTCATCGGTGACATCCACCAGCCGCTGCACGATGAAGACGTGGCTCGAGGAGGCAATGGCATCCATGTCAAGTGGCATGGTTCCGAGTACAACCTGCACCACGTCTGGGACAGCTCCATCGCCGAGAAGCTGATCGGGGGAGCACGCCGGAAGCCCTACGATAACGCCAGACGATGGGCGGACGAGCTTGCGGACGAGATCAAGACCGGAAAGTTTGCCGACCAAAAGGGCGAATGGCTCAAGAGTCTGGACTTCAACGACGTGAACGCGACAGGTTTGCACTGGGCGAGAGAAGGAAACGCTTACATCTGTACCCATGGTATGTCGATCCCCGAGCCAAGGCGTCCCCCCACAAACCGGAGAGGTGATGTCGAAACTGACTTTGGCCGTTCCACAGTGCTGCCAGAGGGCCCGCGTGCGATCGTCGGGCAGGAACTCGGTGGCGAGTACTTCCAGAAAGCGGCACCGGTGATTGAGCTCCAAGTCGCCCGCGCGGGAGTTAGAATGGCCGCTTGGCTGGACCTGATCGCGGCAGCGTACCAGGCAAAAGACGCCGACATGGGCATGGAGGAATTGTAAGATGAGACGCCAAGCATGTTACGTCGTTTGCTCTCCCGAGTTTCTGTAGAATATCCTCGTTTATCCCGCCCTGGGAAACGTCTTCTGACGCGGCCAAAGCTTGGCCTATTTTGGGGGGGCGTGTCTGATTTGTGTTCACATTTGCCCTTGCAGTGCACAACGTAGAATGCCTGGCCGATAGGAACAAAGTTCTATGATGGTCTGCCAAGAGTCCAAGTATGCACATTGAATGTCGCAATGTCGTACTGTCAAAACTCACGAGAGCTTCCACGCGGCGACTCACAGACTGAGCACCGTTGACAGAAGACGGCACCCGGTGTTGCGGATGGGGCTGATCACGCCGGGCGTGTCGTAGTCTTGGCCGGATTCCCATCAAAGAACGAGTTCGATGGGCTGTCCCAGTTTGATTATCATGGAAGAATGTTTCCCAGAGGCGTAGTCGGCAAACGTTTCCTGCTCCTGAGAAAGTGGCGTGACCTCGACGTATCTGCAGTGGAGAATTTGGAATCTACCCCGAGGAAAGCATTCAGGTCTAGCCGGGACACTGCCGTGCAGCATTTGGGATGATAGGTGACGTCTGACAAAGCGAGGGCGATGACAGGCCTTGCCGGGGGTCCGAGTGCAGCAGGAGGAGCAATCAGTCAAAGACAATTGGGCGCGGATGGAAGCGCATGGCATGAGGCCGAACGGGATTGGCACGGCTTCTACATCTCAAGGTTGCGATGACGGCTCTTTGCTGCTGGGGAGCGCAGCGGGCGGCGACAGAATACCACGGTAGGGCGGGAGACGTTTGCTTCTCCGACATCTGACGAGTTTCAACTCGTCTATCCGAGCTGGGATGAAAGATGGGTTTGCAGGACGAACCCGAGAAGGATGCCTGCGCGTGAAGATGGAGCTGGGTTGTGCCGATTGACTTGGGGGACAAAATAGGCGGGAGTTGAGGTGAACCTGTTTCACCATTGAGTCTTTGGCACAGGCTTCAAACTCAGCCTCGTGTCGCAGAATGGTGCGCTTCCTTGGCGGAGAGGTGGAGGTTCCTGACAGGGGTCGGTGCCAACAAGCCCCCCAAGGTACGGCGGACCTAGCCAACAGGGAGACTTGATGACCAGCCCTTTAATTGATTTATGGTGCATCTGAGGAGGTCAATCTGCTCGTGAGCGGGATCGCGGAAGGGGTGAGACGAACATGGGGGATGTGTTTGCCGTCGTTCCGGGTATTTGACGTTTTGGTGGAAATTTTTGGTTTCGCGAGATGATCATTTGCAATGGAGTTGCCAGAAGCGAGCCGTAGAGCCGTTGGTTGGAGGGACACAGCCATTCTCGTACCTGATGCCGGCTGAATCCGAATGCTGTCGGCGAGAAGTCAGCCCGGGCCCATACAGTGCTCCATGCAGTCGTCCACGACAACGGCGACAGAACAGTGGGAATCTGCCATGAGCAAACGACGCAAGGCAAGCCAGGTATTGTGGGTGATCAATAGCATTAAACTCGGTTCGTTGATAGAACCAATTCGTAATAAGAAACAGCCCAAAAAGGAAAGTTTGTTGACTCAACGGCGACGCATCGACATCAGCATAATAGTACAGCAGACCAGATGACAACCGAAACGGTCATCTCATGGATAAGCATCTTTTCGCCGTTGGGGGGGGCATGAGGAAGATCAGATTAACCTTTGCCCTTGGGTGGCTCATGCAGAACAGGCCAGCCATCCAATGGCGAAGGGGGAAGAGGGCGGCGGCGTTGCCAGTCCAGAGACAGACACACGGGGGTGGACACGGGGTCGCTCGGGGCGAAGCAGCGCCGTAGACAAGGAACCCGACTCCACAATGGCCCCTGCCTGTCTCCTCCTCGTCCAGGGCTGCAAGGCGGGGCGGGTCTTAGCGGACGGGATGCTAAGGACAACCTTAAAAGTGGTAAAAGAGAGGGGGGGAGGCGTGGAATTGTTGGCTATTCCTGTTTCGTCCATCAGAGTGGGGCCATGGGATCTCCGCGGGTCTTGGGCCGCTGCAGGTACCGAGTGTTAAACCTGCACCTGGCACCCCCCTGGGAACAGGAGAGAAGGGAGGGAGGCGAGGAGATAAGCACACACACAAAAGTTCGCATCTCCACTCAACAGGGCAGGCATGACATGGTGTCGGTGGTGGAAGGAGGTTTCCCGTGCTATACCCTCTCGCTTGTCCTGGACCCGGGCATCTAATTCCTTGGCTCTCAGTGTTTGACGGGAGGTAAATCACCGCTGGCGCTCCAACCACACCACACCCAAAGAGGGAGAGAGAGAGGGGGAGAAAAAGACAGGGAAAAAATAGAGAGAAAAAGATAGAGAGAGAGAGAGAGAGAAAGGGAAAAAAAAGGTCCCTCCCACACCCTTGGACTCCTTGTTACTCGCCCTCTTTTCTCAAACGGATAGCCAGCGGCACAGCAACCTGTCGTCCCAGGGGTGCCGCCGCCATCCGAACTTACCGAGCGAAAGATTAGGTTTCCTGGTCATTTGATGCCATCACATCACTTCTGGCAGCTCTCAACGCTCCACATTCGGACCCAGCAACAAATGCAAAGCTGCAGCTTTTCGCGTGCTTCGGTGTTCTGCAGACTAGGTAGAAACTGCACAGTGTAGCTCCGCATCCTCTCCGGCTCCGTCCCCCCTCCCCCCCCTCCCCCTTCCTGCTGCTTCAGCCGAATGATTGTAGGCATCCCCGAGCTTGCCCGGCAAACTATGCCCAGGCATTGCTCCGCGATGCCAACCAAGCACACGATACACAGTTTTTGGCTTGGCTGAGGGACGGAACCCATAGAAGCAACCTTTGTGTGTGGAACGAAACGCGGTGGAGATGGTGATGCGTTGCAGCTCGCTCGCCAGAATTTTGACGGGCGCTTCCACTGCAATGCGGATGAACGACGGTTGCTTGCTGGTACCTGTTACCTGTTACCATGTGGTGCAGTCGTGCGGCCGTCACACTAGCGCGGCATGTCTCGCCCGTCCAGAACGGTCCGATACCAATCATCCATTTGCCGCTTTTGTCCCGGCCAAGCTTGAGACCGCTCTCGTGTCGCCGGTACCCGCAGAGCACCACAGAAAAGAAAGGAGAGAGAGGTACAGCACGGCTCAGAGATCACCAAGTGGTAACGTCAATCAAAACTCGCCTTTGCCAACATGACGATGTGTGGTATCGCGGCATCGGGTATCCGCGCCGCCCCAGTCGGGGTGGGCGTCAAATTCAGGCCCGAGGGCAGCAGACCAGCGCCCGGAAGCAAATCACGGCCGATACCAAAGGCTTAGCATGAGGTGCTAAACCCCATGGCGACTCAGGGCTCAATTGCGCCAAATCGAACTGCAGTTTGTGTCATGTTGTCATGGTCTCGGCGGGAATGGCGGCATGGCGGCATCGCGGCATCGCTGTGAACTACTCTGGCGGCCCGGCGACCTGGGGTTCCGCCAGACACCTGCCAGACCTGCCAGACCTGCCAACCAAAGACGCGATGAGTTCGCACTCGATGCAAACCATGTGTGCAAACTGTTGCGCCGGAGGCGGAGGAGGCGGCGCTCGGACAGGCAGACCAGCCAGCGTGCAGCAATGGTGCGCGTGGTGGTGACGCTGGTGACGCTGGTAACGGTCAGTGCCTCTACTCGACTGGGAATACGGGAATAGTCGAGGTACCGCGCTTAACAGCTGGCAGGGCAAGGTCCCCAAAAAAGACGGCAAAATGTCGTCCAGTGTCTCGTTTCGCTTCATCGACGCCTCGGGCGAAACGCCATTTGCCTGATGTGCCGGTCGTTAAACCCCGCCATTGGCTCGCTAAGCCGCGCCGGGACCATGTGGGGGCTCCGTGACCCCATTCTGCGACGACTGGAGCCGCATCAGCCATGGGCAGCCACGACCGGACGGGCCCTGGCAGTAGCAGCAACTCGCCTCCTTCCCCTGCCAATACGTGGTGTACTTGCTCGCCCACGCCCACGCCTAACCTGCCACAGACTCTCGACTGCACCTGCCCTTCCACCTCGTCCCGTTGCTGCTCCGTACCTGCCTGCCATCCATCCATCCATCCTGTTGACTGTTGAGTCGGTACCTGTCCGTCATGAACGTCCACCGGCTCCACCCACTTTGACCACCCCCACCCCCCTCCCCCTGCTCGTCCGTACCTCGTCCGTCCTCTCTTTTTACGCCTCTGACCAACATCCACCTCCGTCGCCGTCGCTGTCGCCGTCCCATCCTTTACTCAGGAAACCCCTGCAGAGCTCAGATCTCCATCTTGTCGTCCCTCGTCCCCCAACCGAGGTGCCTCCCCTTGCCAGCCAACTGTCGCATACCATCTCGTCAGACAGATGCTACCCAGTTCTCTCTTTTGGTCTGTTCTTACCGCTAGCTGGTCTACCTGAGTACATGCACTGCAGATAGGTCGCCCAACATGCTTCCCACCCCCCTCGGTTCGTTATCCACGCCGGGCCCGCCATCGTCTGCACGGGGATCTGATGCTGCGCAGCATCCATGTGCCCGCACCCCGGCCTCTAGTTTGAGGCGTGCACTCCTTCGCTCCTGTCAGCCCTCGTCTCCTCCTCCCTCCAAACTCCCCTGCGCCGCGTTTTGGACTCGTGGAGACGATTCCTCCTCCCAGGCCGTCATGGGAGCCTGTCTCCGTCTCCACGACACCACCCCCCTTGTCTTGTCCCCTTGTCCTGCGGGCACCGGCCTGCTACCGCAGCCCTGCACATATAAGACTTTGAAGCTTGGCACCGAACGCATATTTGTCTCGCCTCGTCCTTCTTAATCCCCAGCAGCGCTCAGATTCGATCATTCCTTTCGACTTCCCAACCTTTATTTCCATTCATCCTGTTGCCTCACGCTGGGAGTGTGCCTTCACATTCATTCATTCATTTCTTTCCGGCTGCGTATCCCAGGTGTCTGTGACCGTTCCTTTCGTATTCTACTCTTCACTCTTCGGTCTGGCACCAACCCCCCCTTCGAACGACAATTATAGTATTTTATTGAGATCCCCTTGGTCGACAACTCCCTCCGAATTATCGACAAGATGCAGATTCAAAAGCTCGTCGCCGCCCTCGCCGGCATGGCTGTCGTCGCCGACGCCTCCGTCGCCTTTATGGACATTGACTCGCCTCTCAGCGCCGCTTTGGCAAAGCGTCAGCAGCGAGGTGGAAACCGTGGAGGAAACAATGCTGGAAACAATAACGCTGGAAACAACAACGCCAATGCCGGAAACAACGGCGCGCTCTGCCTGCAGACGAACGCGGTGCAGAAGGGTTCGCAGCAGGCCGGACAGCCCAATGCCCAACAGGCCAACTCGGCCACGTGAGTACACAATGCCTTCCGGGGCACTCCAGAGGTGCTAACATGCTGGCGCAGGGACCAAGCCAACTTCATCAACTTCTGCTCCGGCTCGACCCTGACTGACGGCGAGCAAAAGACGGGAGGATCCTGCAACGGTATTCCCATGGGCAAGATTCCCTCTCAAAACGCCATGGTCTCCACCGTCATTCAGAACCCGCCTCACAATGGCAACATCGCGGCCAACCAGGACTTTGATGTCGAGCTGAAGGTCAACAACCTGCAAGCGGGCTCCTTCACCGACGCGCAGTCCACCTACTACTCGGCCCCCCAGGACCTCAGCAATGGTAAGATTGTCGGTCACGTCCACGTGACGGTCCAGGACATGGGCAACTCCCTGACTCCCGCCACTCCCCTGGATGCCTCCAAGTTCGTCTTCTTCAAGGGAATCAACGATGACGGCGACGGAAACGGAAACCTGAAGGCCACTGTTACTGGAGGACTCCCCGCCGGAAACTACCGTGTCTGCACCATGTCCAGTGCTTCCAACCACCAGCCTGTTCTGATGCCCGTCGCTCAGCGTGGTGCCCAAGATGATTGTAACAAGTTTACCGTTGGTGGCAACAACAACAACAACAATAACAACAACAACAACAACCAAAGTAAGTCACGCCGCCAAGCTTGGACTAGTATTCCCCTCTTCCATTGAGTCGGCACTGACCAGAGCCAAGACAACCAAAACAACCAGAACAACCAAAACCAACAAAACCAGAACCAGCAAAACCAGAACCAGCAAAACCAGAACCAAAACAACCAGGCCCAGAGTGAGTAGTCTACTTCCAAACACGGCCCATGGCAGCTAACCGATTTGTAGACGGAGGTAAGCAGAACGCTGGCAAACAAGGTGGTGGCCGCGGAGCTGCTGCCGGTGCGGGCCGAGGCGCCGGTCAAGGTAATGCTCAAGCAACACCTCAGAACCCCCCTCAAGGATTTCCCAACTCCCAGTTCCCTCAGTTCCCTCAATTCCCTGGAAACGCAAACCCTGGATCGGCCACAACACAATCCCAGACCGGAAATGCACAGGAGACTCCAAATGCTAACACGTCCGGCCAGGACGGGGACGCCGCCAGTAACTCGAAGGCGTCGGCAACTCCCACGGTAGACCAGGCGGCAGCGGCGCCGACCCAAGGCGGAGGCTCCTCCAACTCCGGATCCGGAAAAGGAGGCGCGACGTCGAATGCTATCGGCGGAATCTCGGCCCCGGCGGTCTCGAACTCTGGCGATAGCAACCGGCCCTTCTCCGTCAACGGCAACTCGTTCGTCTCCAAGGCCAATGCCGTCCAGCGCGCTTGCGATATCCAACGGAACGGGTGCTTCGACGCTCTCAACGGTGGAAAGCTGAACGGGGCTTCCACGGCCGACTGTGATGCCCAGGTCCAGGCCTGCATCCAGGAGCTCTCGTAATCCTCTTCCTCGAAGGACAAACAGCCGAGGAAACCCTCTGGGAGAAGGCAGGCGCACACGACACCGGGGCCTACCACGACAAGTTCTGTGTTTTGGGACGAATTTCTTTTGGTCACCAAAAGTGTGATGGTGCTTTTTCTTTTGGTTGTTATTCACGCGACGGGGCGGAAGGTTACTAGACGAGCGGCCGGGCGTGATGGTTTTTCGTGTTCTCCTTTGTCTGATGAAAAACCAGCGCTCCGTGCTCCGATACCACACAACATCAACGACAACATTTGGCAAATCCCCTCCCCCTCTATATTATTGTTCTAATGTCCCCCTCAACCTCACACCCCCCCACCGACGAAACCTTTATGATCTCGCCTTTTTGTACATTTAGAGGGAGTTGTCTTTTCCGTTGACGGGATACGCAGCATGGATTGGAAAGAAATGGAAGACACAATTCCAGCTAGAGAGTGCACTTTGACACTTTTGCCCCTTTGATTATTTTTTGAACCTTGCGCAGTGACATTTGTTTAGTTAGGTGTGGTGGAGGGTGGGGGGGACGAAGACTTGGGGCAACAGATGACAAGTCTATTGTTACCCATCTCATCAGATACGATACGGGCCAAGTTGGGTTGAACCGGGGCCGATCCTCCTGTGCACCCGCCGTCAAAAAGAAAAAAAGTCGGGGTGGCAGGAGTATACGGGGAGCTGGGCTGGCCGTTGACGGCCATCCGCCGAAGGCCGCCATGGACGGGTTTTGTGTGGGTGGGTGCGAGGGTGCGAGGGGCGGCCAAAGCTGCGGCGTCTGATCTGCGTACGAGTCGACGTTGGAAGTCTCGTCTCGTCGAACCGAGACGGTTCATGCAGCAGCGGCAAGGCAAAAGAGAATAAAGGGGACCAGGGTTGGTTACCGGTATTTTTTCGGGGCAGACCAGAGCTCTCCTGCCCTCCCCTCCCCAGGGTCCCTTCTTTCGGGTTGGTGAAACGTCAGATGTGCCCTGTCGGGGTTTTTTGTCTTGTCTTCCCTTTTCCCTGGTAGTAGTGTTAATTCCTTTGGTGGAGGAGTCGAGGTGCGTTTCAAGTCATCCCGGAGTTGGGACGGGAAGACTAAGTAGACCGGGATGCTGCGACGGTTCTGGGAGGGGGGAGGGGAGGGCGGCCGGTTCTTTTGGGCCGTACACACGCTACACCACACTCGCCAGGGGTTGACTTACAGGGGGGGATCATGGTGCGAGGAGGTGATGTCACGAGTCGGGTGGGCACTTAATTAGGAGAATATTCTTCTTTCCTTTTTTATTTAAACCCTCTTCTAAGTTTCGGGAACGTTAAAATAGCGAGATTGATTTAAATTGACGCTTAAAATATTCCCGAATCCATCTTTTTTCCTCAACGCATGTTAGCGCCACACATTCCTTCTACACTACCCAGTGTATTCCAACCCCCATCCCCAGTACGGTCACCCCGGAAGGGAAAAAAAAGAGGAAGGCGAGGGGAAAAAAGGTTATTTCCATGACTCTTCATCGTCTACATTCTGATATTCCTCAACATAATTCGGCTTAATTCGGCTCACCCTTTGTTTTCTCCCCTTGTTGTTTTATTTTTACGTGCCTGGTCTTCCCTCGTTCTGTTTGCTGCATTGTTTTTCTCATATTTATACTTTCGCAAAACAGAACGCATCCGGATGAGAGTTGGAACGGAGGCTGGCGATGCTGGTCGGGTGGGAGTGCAAGTGCACGATACGAATAAACTGCGAGATGGTTTCCATATTTCGGTGTTGGCCGGGACGGGGGTGTGTGTGTGTGTCTGGCTGTCTATTTTCTACGTTTTTTTTTTCCGTCTCTTTTTCTCTTTTTCTCTTCTCCCCTCTACCCTGCCATCCCCTCCATGATATTGCGTTTACACGGCTCTTTTCGGGCAAAGCTGCTCGGCGGGTGGCCACGGGTAGGAGTCGGGGGCGTGAGGTTATTTCGCAAAAAAGGAGGGCGTACGCAGGCGTTTTCCCCCCCTTCTCCCATGCCGCGCGGCTCAGTCTAGACAAGAGACGAAGGGGAGGAACGGCCGATGGGCGTGGTGTTTGGCCCGAATTCTTACAACCAAAAGCAGGAAGAGAGGCAGAAGAAGGAGAAAAGTCGCCGGTTCGGCATGCGAACGGGCGCCTTGGCTCGGTCGCCATCCGACGCCGACGACTCGCATTGGTGTGTTTGGGGACGCAGAGCCAGCATCTGCGTTGCGGGAGGCGGTAGGTATTCGACGAGGCTCGGTTTCTGCCCCCCCTCGTTGTGTTTTGTTTTCCTGCTCTGCAGATTGATGCGCCCTCCGTCTTGTTGGGGTTCCTTGTTGGTCGCCCGTCGTGTCGATGCGGTCTCCTTCGGTCTCCGAGTCCGCGCGTCCCGGGTTTTGTCTTGGTTGGCCGTGCATAAACTCCGCGTGGGCGGCTGAGAGGAGGGAGGGGGGGTGGCTTTTTTGTGCGTACGAGTTTTCGGATACGAGGCTCCTAGGAGGCTGGATTGGTTCTTTTCCCATCTTCGGCGTGCCCCCTCGCCGCGTTCCTGCTTTCCTTTGCCCTGCCCTGCCCGCCCGTCGTACCAGACGCGGGTGGCATCCCGCCTTTCGGGTTGGTGTGTCCCCGTTGCGCCGCAGCCCATCTGCAGGGACGGGGCGTTTTGCAGCCGGCTCATGAAATTCAGTGACGGGACCTGGCGAACCGAGAGGGTGTTGTCTTTTCGCTCGTTGATAAGATGATGGGATTGTAACCCGACCGAGGGCGTTGTGCACTCTGTAGATTGCTTCGAGCGACATGTCCAACTCCGGCCCTTTCCGCATGTAATAATGCACGAGATGCGTCTGTCCCGCGGGGCACACGCCGCCGGTGGAGTTTCGAGGGGCGCGATGTAGACGTCCTCGCGGACGCACATTCCGACGGTTTACATCCCGCGGAACCGCAATACCAGCGGAGTTGTTTTCCAATGGGTGAGCGTTCACCGGGCATGGAGTTTTATAGGCTCTCGGTCGTCCCTACGATTCCCTCAATCATCTCCAGTCTTTCCAGCCGGTGCCCTCCTCCATATTCGTTGCCCAGTACAGCATAATATCAGACACCGTGAATAGCACAAAGCTACCCTGCCCTATGACTTTGACATTGTCCACTTTTGATACCCTCCCTCTCCAACGGGCGTCGGCCTGATCCCCTGGGCGGCGCGAAGCGCGGCTGGCCGATGGCCCACGTCGCGCTCGCGTGGATCAGCAGGCGCATCACGAGCCCCGCCGTCGGGCTCAACATCGTCGAGAGGATCGACGCAACCGTCGGCGTGGCTGGCAAGACCCTGACGGACGAGGAGGAGCGGTACCTCGAGGAGCTTTACCAGACCAGGCCCGTGCATGGCCATAAGTGATTGCTCTTCAGGTGTTGATGGTTTTGGGGGGTTGAAGATGTTTTTTCGGGTTTCAATGGGCGGGGTTTTTCCATATGGATGTGAGTTTTAAACTACGTTCCGTGTGCACAATGTTCAACTGCAGCATGTCTTCAACGCAATAATGCAAAGCATATGGTTCAGAAGCGAGGATGACGGCACATCAAGTATTCAAAATGTGATGCTGCCGCGAGCAAGAACTGGTGTTACAGTACCCAAAGCCGCAGATAGCCAGGCGCAACATGCTCTTCATCGGGTTCTATATCAACCAGCTTGAATCCCTCGGACAGTGGCCGTCGCGTTGCCCGTTCCGCCCTCGACCCAGCGCGACTTCTGCCCCGGCAGCACGAGGTACCCCCGGGTGCCGGCCGGCGCATCCCACTCCACGACGGCCTTCCCCCCGCTCACGGCGAACTTGGCCGAGAACTTCCCCAGGGCCGTCGTGAAGCCTGCCTCGACCCCGGCGAGCTCGCCCAGCACGGGCTTGAGCTGCCACTCCTGCCCGCCGGGCTTGGTGACGCGCAGGCCGACGAGGTACTCCGTCATGGCCGACGTCGGCCCGCTGCTCCAGCCGTGCGCGTGCGAGACGTAGGTCGGGTCGTTCCGGTACCCCCGGTCCCCCCGATAGGCCCAGCTGCCGTCGACGAGGTACCCCTCCACCACCGTCGACTGCGTGCCGTTCGGGTGGTTAATGTACCAGCCCCACGCGTCCCGGATGAGCTGCAGGCCCCGGTCCGCCCGCCCGGCCCGGAAGTGGGTCGTGAGCTCGATGCTGGAGATGAAGGGCGACACGTTGTTCTTGAGCTCCGGGCAGTGCGGGCCGATCGGCGTCCAGTTGGACGCGAGATAGTCCGAGATGCGCTGCGCCTCGTCGCCGCCCGCGGCCACGACGCCGAAGGCCACGGCCATGCTGTTGGCGTCCTGGGGGTACAGCGACGTGTCGTCGGGGCTCTCCTTGAAGGCGCCTTTGTCCGCGTCCCATAGCTCCGCCATGATGGCGGTTTGGAGCTCGGCCGCGCTGTCCAGCCACGCACGGCGGTTGCTGCTGGCGTTGGCGAGCTGCGGCGCCCAGCCCGCCACGTCGACGCCCGTCCGCAGCGCACGATACAACCTGTGGAGGCATCAGCGTCTTCGCCGCGTTCCCCCTGTCTAACGGAGATGGGCGGGCGGACTCACAGCATGCTCGCCGAGCTGCGCTCGTTGGAGTACGTCCAGCGGCCCCAGTCCGCGGCGCCGGTGACGTTCATGATGCCCCTTGCGGAGATCTTGCTCTTGCTGAGACCCATGGCCTTCACGTACTTTGGCCAGATCGAGCCGAGGAATTCCACGTCGCCGGTGTACAGGAAGTAGTTGTACGTTCCCACAAGAGTCCACAGGTGGTAGGCTAGGTCAAGCGGCGTCAGGGAATGCAATCAACATCTACGTGACTACATGTAGAGCAAGAAAGACCTACTGTCGCTGTCTTTGGAGAGGTAAGGAGGTCCCGCTTTGGGCAGGGTTCCGTCGTCCGACTGTTTAGTTGCCAGGTCAGCATTGCTTCTCTCTTGGATATGTGCCCATTGAGCGCCTACTTGGTAGTTGTAGATGGCGAGGAGCGCGTTCTTCGTGCTCTCCAAATCACCGGTGCTGACAAACGCAGTCGGCACCGCGGTCCCCATGTCCCCGATCCAGACCCAGCGATCGCGTTTCGCCCCGTCGAGGAGGACGGTGTTGCCGGGGCCGATGTACGCGTCGTTCTGCCAGCCGGTGCGCGAACTGGACGCCGAGACCCGGCCCGTCCTGCCCGGGACGGAGTTGGTCTGCACGGTGTAGGCGCCGCTGTACCAGATCCTGTTGAGCAGCTCCTCGCTGGAGTGGAAGTAGCCCTGGTAGGCCCGCAGGTCGGGCCACGTCGGCTGGAAGCTGATCTCCAGGCTGACGCCGCGGATCTCCAGGGTCGCGTTGGACGCGCCGTCCAGGGCGGTGAGGAACAGCGTGAGGTAGCGGAAGCCGCCGCGCATCTTGGGGTCGGGCATGACGTAGGTCCCGGGCTCCCGGGAGGTGATGCCGTGCGCCAGGGCGCCGTCCTGGCCGGACCCGCCGTTGGAGTTGTCCGACTTGCGCCCGATGTAGTTCTTGGCCTCGGTGAACGCCAGGCCCAGGCTGGCGTTGCCGGAGCCCGAGAGCTGGTACTCGATGGAGACGATGCCGCCGACCTCAACGCCGAAGTCGAGCACGATGCCGTCGCTCTGGCTTGAGAGGGCCAGCGGAGTCTCGAAATCGGAGATGACGTCGCCCTTTGGCAGGGACAGAACGTGTTTGGGGGTCACGTTCCGGGAGCTTGGTGCGTAGTTGTACTCGTCCCAGGGGCCCGTGAACGACGCGGATGTCGGCCCATCGCATGGGGTATCCCTCCAGCACTCGGCCGAGCAGAGAGAGGCGGAAAGGACCAAAGCGGCAAAAGCCTGCCGCACACGACGTGAGAGGATCATTCCGTCTGGTTTGAAGCCCTTGATGAATCCAAGGTGCGGCTCGAGATGGTAGCGCAGGGCGAATTTGCACGGGCGTTGCCCGAGGGCTTATTTATATTGGGCTCACTTTCCATCACTGAGGGTGTAGCGAACGCCAAAAACTGCTGGATGTTTCGGGAGGATCTCGCCGGCCCCGGCGCATTTCGGCCGTCGTGATATTTCTGGACGAGGAGCTGGCAAGTATTGAACACGGCTTCGGCCTATGATCCCGCGGGATTGTCGAATGAGACTGGCGGAAGAATCAGCACTCGGGTCCAAACAGGAAACGATGGGCGGGCCCCTGTCGTGTAGTTCGCCGATTGTGGACGACCGAGGCCGCTAACCCTGCCTTGCCTGCCACGTTCCCGTCTCCTTCTCCTGCACCCCGCACTTTGAGCATCCCAAGTTGTCAAAGTTTGATGAGATGCTGTGAAGCTATTGGTCTCACTGTTGACTTTGTTTTATAGTTCCGTACGGCCGGTGGCAGTTCTTCCAGCATAGTTCCGGCTGCAAGGTGCAACTCCGCACAACTGCACTTACAACACCCCGGCGATTCCACGGACGACATCGAGTGAGATTTCCATGTCGCTGTAATTGAGGTGATAGAGCCTGAGTGATAATTCTTTGCCAATTCCACCGGTAGTTTTGGGACTCCGCGGTTGGCCTGAAATTAGTTGATCTAGACTGGCTGGCCACTTGCATCAGCAAAAGCGCTATGTTATGGGTTGTTCATAACATTGCCGGAAAGCTTTTATCATCTTCGTTTCATCAATAACCTCTTTTTTCTCCATTATTGTCGGGTATTTGGGGCAAAATTCTTGAGCAGGCAGAATTGTTGTCTCTGCCAGATCAAGTGCCGAGCACTTCTCTGGTGGCCATAAATAACCGCGTCCCCTAGAAACATAAACACACGGATTGTTCGGCATCAGAAACACTTCTACAATAGTCAACCCGCGTTTTAATAGGTGATTCGAACAAATTTTCTTCCGTCGGTAATTATTGAGTGCCGGACAAATCGCTGGAGTCGATCGATGAATCAAATCCGAGCCGAAATCCATGTGCGTATATACGACCTCGGAATAAAAGTCTCATGCGACGTTGAGACTTGAAACACTGTTCTACAGCTTCATGCCAGGATATTTACCGTTCAGGTTTGGTACGGGAGCGCCGTGTTGTATCGTTGGTAAAGATTTGGTGCCTAGACCACCTGTCGCTGAGGTAGGGGCGACTTGGTCGGTCAATCATTCATGTCGGGGCTGACGACCACTGAGTTCCTAGTCAGAGTAGGATCTGCAATTTCATGATTCTACATTTGAAATCGTCCACTTGCACCGTCCGTATCGCTCTCTGTCGCAAACTCAAGCATGTTTTTCCTTTCGAGCAGAATATGTTCTATAATCACATTGGCTCCCCTATGATAGGGCATAGTACGATGACAGGCGTATATGAGCAATTCTTGGATTACCGCTGACTGAATGTGTACCATGAAGCTACGTCTGAGTTAAGCCCAATAAGTTCCAAAGCCTGGTGGTTTGTCAGAGCGACTCTCTAAGTGACCATCAGATTAGACAGGTTATCAGTCTCGTTATTTACGCGGGACGAACTTAGCTTCCGCCCCCAGAAAAGTCACTAGGGCCGTGTTGTGAGCTGTTGGCATGCCATAATGCAAATTCCTTTCTTGTTGGTATCACAGAATACCCGCACGGATGGGTAGCTCGCCGAATAGCCTCTGCATTCGAAAGCTGTGATCCGTTGTTTGTTGAAGAGAAAAAGCGAAAGGTAGGCGCGAAAGGTAGGCAGCGGAAGCAGCAGTTGAAGATATCGCCGTTGACAGCCCGGAGGTAGAATCTCCGGTCTCTACTGCTGCCGCTGCCCGCCGCCTGACCGCCTGCCCGTATTCTGGCCGAGTAACCCAACAATTCTACATTGGTAGTGACGGCCTCGCGGCATCAATGCAGAGACGTACCTAGCAGCTGCATTACAACTGCATAGCTAAGGATGCATTTGCATAGGTCTTGCCCATATATTTACTCTTGGTATTGTTTGGCTCAGTACCGCCTCGGTTTTCAACATTCCCCGCTAGCGCTGTGTGAATATGTTACAAATGAAACCGTCTCACGTAACAACGTTGTTTTCCGCGGGTCGTGCGGGATCGAGTTTTTGCTAATGTTCTAACTATGGAGCGCTGGTGCAATCTTAATTTTGCGTTGCCGATCTATAAATCTTGTGAAAATCGTTTCTGTTGGTTCAGCGAACAAAGGTCCCACAGTGGACTCCTCCAAGCACCGGCGGATCTCAGGGGTTCCTCAGAGGATTGATTACCCGAGGATTTCCGAAGCCTGCCCTCTACGAATACATCAACATCCTCTGACTCAGGTCCTTGCATATCATCTCATCTCATCCATGATCCATGATCCATCACACTTCAGCTCAATGGAACTTGTCGAACAGGCATCTGACCGAACGCGCTCCTGCGAAGTACGTTTAGTTTAATGGGCGTGTACTCTGTACTCAGTGCTATGGTCATCGTATTTTCTGCGAAGACATTTGCTCGTTGCTCGGTAATGATGAACACGCGCATTCCGGGGCAGGCTCGGAGTAGTGCTAATCTCGATACGCCGCTGGGAACCGAGTTTGCTTCCTGTTGACTTAACCTATCGAGTGTAGGGCGTTGGCACACTTGTCGTTGTGCGCCGAGGTCACTGAAGCTGTTAATCGTTGTAGATGACATGAATAGAAATTATAGCATCCAAATTCTAGGTTCGGATCACCCCTGAGGATTGATTGCTGATGCAAGTTTGTTATCGGCACCCTGCATCATCGCGGGTGATTTCCGCTGCACGACAACTTCTTCACCCGGAGTCACAGCTTGCTAGCAATATACATCGAGACACTTCGACCTTTAAAGCGAACAGCCAGTTGCAGTTTAGCCTCCGAAGATTCCTTGAACAACATTTACGTCGTTTGTGTTCCCAGGAGAAACTTGTCAAACCAAACGCCGTGATAAATGGGTGTTCTCCCAAGTTGTAAGGGTGAGTAATAAAAGGGGTCGATGCAGGTGCTGCGCCGTGTACTTGCATTAGTCTATGCAGCACGAAACAGAATCCAGGGGTTGGGCAAGGGTGTGTTGGTGCATGTCTAAATTGAACCAACGCAACAGTTGGCAATGGTGTCATGAGTTCCGATGGTTCTGAGAGTGCTCTCTGTAAAGGTTGTCACACCCATGTGACACTAAATTTTTTTAAGGAGGGATCAGTTCTAGGATTATCTCACCATCTGTTGCCTGCTGCAAATTACTGTCTTTAAATTCATTGGTTTCGATTTTTAAGCTTTCCTACTTCTCTCTTGATGTTTCTTTATCACACTCCCGGATTATGCTCCTTTGGTGGGCTGCCTCACACATATCAACGTATTCAAAGCGGATCACTTCCTTCCCTTCCCTCCTTTCTACCATAATTTCCTCAATTCAATGGCCCTCCCAAACAGCCGCCAACACGCCAAGGATTTGGTACGCAATATTGCAAAAAACCATGGATATCTTTCATATGAGTTTTTGCAAACGATCCCTCCAGAACAACGCCGGGAGGTCGAAGAAGCCCTACTCAGCAAAGACACGTTGATTGGAACCTCTGCCATAGCGTATGTTATTCTTCATTCTGATTAAGCATCAACTGGGGGAAGGCTATGAAATCTGACATCATCCAGCCTCGCAAAGAATCTCTATTCAAGCAAGGCTCGCTTCGTATTTGAGCTTCTCCAAAATGCCGACGACAACAGCTACAAGAAAGCTGCAGCGTTGCGCACGGTTCCGGTCGTCTGGTTCCACATACATCCTGATCGAATTGTTTTGGAATGCAATGAGGACGGATTTACTTCCGAAAACCTTGAGGCGATTTGCTCCATCGGCCAGAGCTCAAAGTCGGGAGCTCAGGGCTACATTGGGGAAAAGGGAATTGGCTTCAAGTCCGTCTTCATGGCAGCTTGGAAAGTCCATATCCAATCCGGTGAATTATCCTTCTCCTTCAGACACAAGAGTGGGGACTCGGGAATGGGAATGATCTCGCCGGTTTGGGAGGACCCCGATGAAGAGCTACCGTCGCCATTAACGAGAATCACCTTGTACCTCCTGGAGACTGGTGGCCCAGTTTTGCTGGCCAAAGCTCGAGAAACTATCCAGCAACAGTTTGACGAGCTTCAAGAAACTATTCTTCTGTTTTTGAAGAATATCCAAAGGATTCATGTTTATTTCTACGACGAGGGACAAACCATTTCATCTACGACGTATTCAATCGACCGTTCGCAGGAGAACCATGCAACTCTTACGAGATTGAAAACCCACAACAACACTACACAAGAGAACATCAAGCACTTTCACGTCACAAACTATGACGCAACAAATCTTGCCAAAAATGATAACAGGACTTACTCTGCGACAGAAGAAGCCACCCGTGCTTATTCGATATCGCGGATTGTTCTCGCATTTCCACTGACAGCGCAATCTATTCCCATCGTTGATCCTCAGGACATCTTCGCTTTTCTCCCGGTGAGAAAAGCTGGGTTCACCTTCTTAATCCAAGCCGATTTTGTTACGAATGCCAATAGGCAAGACATTGTTCAAGACTCCATTCGCAACATTGGATTGCTCGATGGCATCGCCAAAGCGTTCGTTAAAGCTGCCCTGCAGTTTTACGAGCATGAAACGTTGCGATATCAGTGGATGAGATACTTGCCCGATAAACAAAACAGAAACTGGGGGTCGCTTTGGCTTCGCTTGGTAAATGAAATTACCCTGAACGTGAAAAAGGCCCCAGTGCTATGCGACCAAAAGACGAATAATCGACACGCATTAACAGATCTTCTCCGTATTCAACCGTCCCTCATGGACGAGGACGGTGCTCCTTTATTCGACGAAGATGGCCCAGGGCAGATAATTTCGAGAAGCTACAGCGAAGCCGACGTCGATATCCTCTGCGACTATGGGCTGGGCTATGCCAAATGGCACCATATATTCAAATGGATCAAAGACGACCTCAAAAGAGCTGGATTGTCTCGGATGAAGTCGCCCTTTACCGCTGACAGTTGGCATCTGCGAGCCGCGAAATTGCTTCAAACTCCATTCAGAAATAACTGGGTCAAAGACATGGCGGACCTAAGAATGCTGGATCTTATTCCTCTGAAAAACAACATTTGGGTCTCATCTTCATTTGATCCGGTCTACTTCCAAAAGATCGGCGACATAGAAATTCCCTCGGGTGTCAATATACAGTTGCTGGCGAAAACTGTAACACTCGCTCATCGAATCAAACTATTTGAGCTGTTAGGAGTGAAGACAGCCCCAGTAAACCTTGTACGTAAAAAGATATTCAGTCGGTACCTTGGTGGAATCCTTGGACCCTCCGCCCCAGGCGTTACTCTCCAGATCTCCAAAGAACATCTTACTTTTCTTTACAAGACCGACCATTTGAACCAAGAGGACCAGGAATATTTATCGGTACCAATTTACAACCAAAAATCCAGTATAATTCATTCCATTTTTGGCCGTAGGCATATGTTCGTCGTTAACAACGAGCCATACGGCCCTTGGGAGGTCTTCAGAAAGACTGATCCTGGGCCGAATCCGGGCGATGGCGCACCTGGTCTTGATGTTTCATTCGTCAACGAAGAGTACTTCAACAATAGTCCCAGTACACCAGAAAATCAAGAACTCTCGTGGATCTCATGGTTTCATGAGAAACTTGGAGTAGAGAGACATGTTGGTTTCTCCATCGAACCAAACGGTCTAAACTCGCATGCAAGATATATCCAGTGTCATAGACCGGAGAAGTTTATGGGCTGTCTTTTGTCGTGGCACAGCCTCTCTGGTCAGAAACTTCAAGACCAGCTCGTTGATTGCCTTCAAGACACAGAGGTACTCTGTCGAGGCAATCGCAAGGCTTTTCTACAATACACATATTTTCCTACGGCAGAATTGGAGCGTCGTGTAGAGCGTTATGTTGAGCAAGGCGCCTTTTTCCCATGGCTGTGGCTAGATAAGCAGACAATTCACGACACAATCCCGCCCCAGTGGAAAGACTTACTGACCCAGCTTTCTGCTGGAATCCCGGAAACCGATCTTGAATTTGCTTTGGATATGCTCATATATTCATGCGAAGGACTTTTGGAAGATAGTGGCCCGGCAAGCATAAGAAAATTGCTAAGGCTCTACATTCACATACAAACACAATACCAGGACAGCGAAGACCGAAATCATGCTAGGGAATTGATCAGGTTTGCCCAGAATTCTTTAATTCAATTTTTCTCAAATTCTGACTTTATTAGGCTCATATTTTCTGAAGCACCATACATCATTTTCCCCTCAGGCAGTGGTGTTGGCCTGGATATGGCCTTTCCTAGCGATTGCGTTTGGAGCGCGCCACAAGACTTGGAGACGAAACATGTGCTGGAGCGGCTATACCAGCCTTTCATTGCCTCAGATGGCGACTTCAGTTCCAGCCTCTCCCATTTCTTTAAGAAGACACTGGGTATCAGTGACTGCACGTGGGAGATCTATATTGACGAGTTGAAAGAACTCAAGGCATCGGGATGCGATAACAGTGACATCATTGGGAACATCTACCAAGCTCTGGATTCTTTGAGGTCCGGTATCCCATCGACAGACGAGGACCAGTTCAAGTTAGTATATTCGAATTAGAAACCCCACTATTTTCAGTTTTGTTGACTTTTGTTACAGGGCGGATTTTGAGAATGAAGCACTCATATACGTACGCTCTGATGGCAGGGAATCATGGCACAAAGTGTCACAATGCGTCTGGTCTACTGCAACCAAACTCAGAGATAGGGTATCACTCAACGATGATTATGAAGATTTGGAAGATCTCTTTGTCAAATTTCTTGGAGTTAAGCCGGTCGATCTTGCCATGGCAATTGATGAATTGAAACAGGCTGGAGCTACATCATCCGCTCTTGTGCCAGAAGTCAAAGAGTCAATCTGGACGGTAAACTCACTTCTGCCCACTAGCGCAAACGCTCCAACCTCGAAAGTCATCTCCGGAAGCCGGATTTTCCCTATCATGCACCCAGACGGCAATATTACTCTCGAATCAAGACGCACTGAGTTCTTCATAGTCGACCGGGAGCCACTGAGAAATTCATTCCGAAG